>NW_019392640.1:1519475-2144102 GCF_000648675.2 Cimex lectularius
CATGACTTGTCAGGTGTGCGTTGGTGCCTCACCCTGCTTATATCCTTGACCCAATGTACAGTGCAGTGTAGGCATGGTGTTGCATCAACACAAACCCACGACTGTAGATGGCAAAATGATGAAAAGTTTGAAAAACCAAACCAGCCAGGATAAGGAGACTAAAATGATCTGTAACTAAAAGTTCATCATCCCGCACACACCATGAAGAGATCTCAAGCATTAAAGTTATTAGTACAAAAACTTTTTTTTCTTTAATTCACACTGTTTACTCTCTGAACCAGATACATTATTCCCTCTAATTCTAAAAAACATTTGACTATAAAAACGAAAACTGAGTAGTTGGGAATTTATCAAGACACACGTGAGTAATTACTTTTGTTTAAAGTATGTGCTTAGCAAAAAATTTCCCAAGGAGAAGCAGGAAACGTCTGATGGTCAGTAGTTTTAAAATTTTCCAGGCTTAGCAATGCGAGTTTCCATTTCTGAGAAAATTATGCTAACCAAAGCCTAGCATTTAAGTTAAAAAGGCCCAAATTTTCCATAATTGATATTAATTACATTTTTCATGATAGAATCCATTCCCAGGACTTTTCTTTTTGTTTTGAGCTATTTTAGTTTCCTTTAAAATCGATTGGATAATTATCAATTTTTTAAGTAACATCATAAAATATGGTGAAATTATTTTATCCATTTTACTATATGTATNAGCTTTTTTGCGAAGCTGGTATTTTATGTTTTCTCTCTTAGCTCTGTTATAATTTAACAAGCAAATAATATGTAAAAAAACATGGTCTTATTTATAGTTGAATCTTCTTTGATCGTGAGATTTTCTCCAGCGGTGATGATGATTGGATCCTTACCGTGGCATATCCTTTCTTGTTTTGTCTACTTCGGCATCTGTCATACAAATGTATTGGTATCTCACCCCATTGGACCCGGGAAATAAGCAGGGTGAGGCACTGACTGTCTATGCAACCCCTGCTTATAGTCCTGATCAGGGACTGATGATGCTGAAATGCCGAATCGATGACAAACCAGCTCAGTGAGGATAGGCAACCAGGACTAGATCAAATTATAGAATCTTCTTTGAATAGTCAATGTTCAGAATTCAATTGATAACAATATGGAATGGGCTTTTATTGAGGTTATCTGTTTGATGTTAATTAAAACATTGAATGGACTTTACTAGACACAAGCTATAAACGTTTTAGTATAGTAAAACATCTCAATAATAATAATAGTAATAATAATAAAATGGTTGGTTAAGCCTTGCATACTGCACATGCTTTGACCTGGAAGGAGTTTGTCTTCCCTCTCCCTTCTTATAACCTTGACAAATCACTGAAGTTTTCCCAATGGTGAAAAATGTCTTTCTAGATAGAAAAAAATCAGGATTTATAACGATTATGAGTTACATGAGTATGTCTATAGTTTCCTATAGTTTCTGGAATCCCATCATGGAGTCACTTGTACCATCTCTAGACCTTACATGCCTATCAATTCAGCCACCATGCCATGATGATGATTTTTTTAAATACCATAGGCAGAGTTTGTTCATCACTTGGGAGTGCAGGCTTTAATTTTTCTACACCTCGTTTTTGATTGATTATCACGTTTATTATGACTGATAGGTCTGTAGTAAAAGGTCTCAAAACATCCAGATTGGTCCAACTTGTAGTAGTTCTCTGCTCTCTAGGCTTAATTTATAACAGTGCACTTTTCCACTTATGTCCCTTAAGACTTCATGATACAGCTTGTCTATTGTGTCATTTTAAATATTTTGTATGACCAGCTGAATAGAAAACTCATTTGTAGCAAAGCATAGCTGACATTTATCTGGATCACTTTTCCCCTCCAAAAATTTCAGTTTTTTGGACTAATCGGCCACAACCTTTTTTGTGACCTTTCTTAGCAAATAGGAAGCACTCAAATTCTGCGAAGAGTCGTCCGGATGAAAGCCATCCAGAATGTACCGTTAAATTATTATTATAATTTTTATAGTGATGTATGTACATCATACATTTTTCGCTAAATTCTTGCCATTTCTAGTCTTCAGATTTAATTTTTCCCTATAGTTTTCTTCTTCCTTTGTCGGCCATGTAATTACATTATTTTCCACACTTGTACAGATGAGATCATCTACAAACTCTAATAATTAATTTTTCTAAATATAAATCTACTTCCTTCCTAGAGAACCAGGATATCGTAAAATTCACACCGAAACAACAATAATGCACAATTAATTAATTATTTATTTAAACACTTTACTACAGCAAAAAACATCCGTATTAATTAATTATCTCGGCACTGTGGCCGATTGAGAATAATGAGTCATAAAATTGCTTGAGTCTTTCTGTTCCAATTAGCCCTCCCATTCAACCACATGATTCAACCTGTGGGAAATTTCTTTCAGATGTACACAACCTTGGGTGCGAGAGTATTATTCACCTATTCATAATGATTTTCAATTTGCTAGCCAGCCATCATCCTTCTTGATTTAATAGTATTATTTAACTGAAGGACAAAGGTGTGTCATACTTGATCGTACTTGATATTCAACAGATGCACGTTATAATTAGTTTAAATCTGTTTTGCACCTTAATCGACCATCGTATGAATTCTGCCTTATAATCTATTACACAATAATGATATTTTTGTGTTTACAACGAAAGAAAAATATTATAGTTTAAATTTTTTCAACGACTATGCAGTTATACTCATTTCTTCCCTCCCATTGTCATTTATTTTGATTGTGAATGAAAAGAAAAGAATTATTTTAAATAATCACCTGGTCAACTATTTTGGAATGAATGGAACTTGAGTTTTTAAATAAAATGAAGTCCTAAGTCAATTGTGTTTAATAGTCATAAAAAAATTAAATTATTCTTGTTGAACAAATTATTTTAAATGTAATGAAGTGCCATTTCATGATAAATAATAATGCACTTTTACCTTTATTACATTTCAATATTGTGGTCCTCAAAGAGGAGCGGTCTTATATGGGAAAAAGGGTTTAATTAATTAATCAAAAATGCTCAAGTTTAAGGGGCTTCTGGCTAATAAATAGGATTTACTGCTCAGCGTACAGTCTCCATGCAAGGGAACGTTGCACTGAGGCGTAGATCTTGGAGGCCCTTCTGATCACCAACTTCTCGGGAGGATCTAACCTTTGGGCTCAGTTGGCTGATCTCACCAACAACACTCTACATCTGACTCTCCCTTTCATTGATTTATACTCTCTCCCTGACTCTATGATGCAGTAAACATACTACTCAGCCAGAAGTAGCCTTGGGTTATGTGCCTTGGATGGGGAGAGCTCAGAGGGTGTGGACTCCAGGTCCTGATCTCGAATGGCAATAACTGGGATGAAGTGGCTGGTCATAAAGTCACGAACGAGGACATATTCCCATGGCACTAAAGAAGCTTGGACTGAATTTGTATTACAATTATTTAAATTTTAACCAAAGTAACGATTTTCAATAAAAATGAGTAGCTATTGAAAGATTATAAATATATAATTGTCTTTTTTTCACTAGTAGTTAAAAATTAATAATTGTTCTTATGATTCTTCCTTCTTGAAGGTGGGATAATAGGTCATCTCAAAAAACCACAACCAGTTTTTATCCACAACGTTTCGGATTTATTTTAATCCTTCTTCAGGTGAGTTAACGCAATGGTTAAAAAAGTGCCTAGTCAGGTTCAAAATATTAAAACGTTTGTTTCTAGTCTGAATAAGTACCACACTGGCTCTTTTTTAAAATAAATTGTTATAAAATATTAATGACTGACGACCACTTTTTTAACCATTGCGTTAACTCATCTGAGGAAGGATTAAAATAAATCCGAAACGTTGTGGATAAAAACTGGTTGTGGTTTTTTGAGATGACCTATTATCCCACCTTCAAGAAGGAAGAATCATAAGATTAACTGTTGAGGTCAAAATATAAGAAAACATCGTTACATTAATAATTGTGTTAGAAATTTTTTCTGTGGAACAACAGTGTTTTAGAAGATGATGTCTACATCATCTAGTTTTTTGTTTTGTTTTTCAGCTTGAAGGACAGTTGGCATACACTGAGGCGCAGATCAAAATAAGAGACGTCCTATGTAAGATACCTAAAGATCGAGTACGAGAGAACCATCTTTGGCGAGCGATCAGATTTTTATCGGTTATTGGCATTGCCGCTTTACCCCGAGACCAACTGGACAGGGTAATTCAATTTTTTGTTAATTTATTATTAATTTTTAGAGTTATTACAAAAATGAAATTTGTTTTCTAGTATAACAGATTAATAAATGACATGCTTGCGGTGTACAACGGTGCTACTACTTGCTCCTATAAGGATCCGTTGAAATGCAACTTAAGATTGGAGCCAGGTAATCCCAAATTATATATTTTTTAAATAAAAATTTGTTTATATATATTTTAAAAAATTTAGATTTAACAAATATAATGGCAAAGAGTAAAGACTGGGACGAGCTGCAGCACACGTGGATAGAGTGGCATAGAAGGAGTGGACAGAAGATCCGGGACCTTTATGACCAGATGGTTGACCTGAGCAACTATGCAGCTCGGTTGAACAGTATGCTTTAAGCATAATTAATCCTAAACATCTGGAGAACTTCAAAAATTTTTTTTTTCTTTTCAGACTTCACTGATTACTATGAGTATTTGTCTTTCCCTTATGAATCACCATCGTTCAGGCTTGATGTCGAAGACGCATGGGCACAAATCAAACCGCTTTATGACGAGTTACATGCATACGTGAGGAGGAAATTGAGAGATTTGTACGGACCAGAAAAACTAGGGAGAGAAGCTCCCATGCCAGCTCATATTTTAGGTAATATAAACATAATAGTTTCACATACTATGATCAAATTTTGGTCTTTTCAAACCAACTGAATCACTGAATATAGCAAAATTATAAAAGTACTGTCAGTCAAGAATGAGCCAGGATGACCAGAGAGGATCAAGCTTTGATTATTTTTTGTAGTTTGGCCATGTAATTAACAAACTACAAACTCATCACCCTGTAGACTTTGAGGGAAAAGGCGAGGGCTAAACCCAAATATGTCTCTATGGTTTACATAGCGGTTGTTTGATCTTTGGTAGCCTACGTGGTTTGGTGGGCATAGACATTAGAGCTCAGGGCAGTCAGAATGCTCAGTACTGTTATTGAGTACCCCTGCTGCCCGGAAGTCCTGAATCTACTGCCACTATACTTCTTAAACCAGGGAGAGGCTAGAGTCACAATACACAGGCTAATGCAGTGACATTCCGTTCCCGAGAACTCATCGTCAACAAGACAAGAGGATCTTTAACGTCCGCACCTTGCCTATTCGGCCTTATCGGACATTTTGATTCTCAAGATGGGAGCTGACGCACCTCCGCATACGACGGTGTTACTGTCGCAGCATTGGTGTAGAGGCGCCATTGCCCCTAAGGGCCGAAACAACCTTGCTCTCCGCTTGTCCACTCCGAATGGTCGGGCCCGCATTGTGCATCGGGTCGTATGCCGCACACAAAGGGCTAACAGGCCGAAATACATCAGCCTGTTCTCCCGCATACTCCCTAGATAGAGAAGGCCACTCTTTCTCCCTGAGTATAGGGGCTCCCCTAGCGTAGAAACTTCCGGGAACATTTTGCCCCAGCAGTGGTTTAGTTTAAAGTGGAATTGCTAACCACACCCTAGATGAGCACCACCTATGGTAAAGTCTCTTATCGAGCTCAGCCTACACCTGCCATGCACATTCAAGGGATGCCATAGGCTCAGCCTAGGTGGTCCGATCCTTCGCTTCCCCAAGGGTACCACGCCGGTCATACGCACAAAGCATACTCAAGTCAGAGACACCGATTCACTACCCGTTTCCGTTCGCTAACTCACACATCCGAGGGACTATTCAGCATGATCATCGCGTCCTCAACGCTTACACGCTGTCGTCCGGTCGCAACGTCTCCCGTGAGGCCGGGGGTAATTACGCTGGCCATACGCAAGCTTCACGAAGGTCACAGATAGGAGACAGCCTCTGTCTAAGTTCCCGCCAGGGGTGTCACCACGCACCACCACGAATCCATTCCCATTGTAACTTTGGTCTAAATTTGAAACATTTAAGTTACCCTATGGTACAGATGGCCATACACCCCTCCCCCGTCTATGCAGACAGGATCTAGTGCATTGGCCCTCGTGTGACTCTGCTAAAGCACCCACCACCCATGTTGACCCTAGGCCAACACGAGTACAGCTTGTGCTTTAGAGGTTGCCACACCCTCTGGGCTGCACCTTTATTTTGTGCCCGGATACCCCCCTTGCAACCAAGGGTTGGGAGGGGTCACAGGATAGAATGAAGGAACTCGGATTGAGAAAAAGGGCCATAAAAGGGCCTCATGACTAATGCAGTGACAGGCTCCAATCCCCTTCTCGCTTAAAAGTGGCAATTAAAGCTTTAAGAGGAACTTCAGGCAGACAAGGTTGTAGATATCTGTTGATGCCATGACATCAAAATTCAGATTTGGTAAAAAATTTCAAATTACTTAAGGGTTTCCAGTTAATATCGACTATATCTTGTAACCTGGCTCTAAGACCGGGTTAGGAGCTTGTATCTGTCAAAATAAAACAAGGATTCATATACATTGGGCAATATGACCTGTTTTTCAAGCAGAGTGTGGCTATTGAAAACCATAATATAAACTAAGGTGATCAAAAGGTATTACTAACAAAAAATAACCTCTGCTAGGACAGGTAGGCAGCACTAAGAACACCTACCTTGGTAGTAAAGTCAAGAGCCGTTTGGGATTGCATCAAATAACCCTTGTCATGGTATAGAGCGCACATGACAGAGGGGCAATGAAAATGCTGACAAATTGGCCAAGGTGATTTTGAAGAGGTTACTCAACCTGAGCCCTTTTGTTGCTTAGCAAACTGCCAAAAATGTAGATCCATAAGGCGAATAATGTCATCGGATCAATAGAATTGTAATCGAGGACAATGGCATGTGAAAACAGAAACTAATGGCTCGCAGCCAGTAAATCTAGGATTTGTCAGAATTAGAATAAGAGTTGGACTGCAGATTGAACAATGCAGGCTCTGGAGACATGTGTACACTCAGAACAGTAGAAACAAGCCTGTGGATATATTGGAAGTAGAAAAAACAGCGGAACATGTCCTCTTTTGGTACGAAGGCGGAAATTCTTACTCCTGGGAGAAGAAAAACACTGGAGTATACACACGGGATTCCTTTACAAAGCGTTGGTATCTTGCACAAAACCTTAAGCTTAAAAGGAGCTCTCATTAATAATGGAGATGCCAAATAGAACAATATTGGTTGTGTGTGGTGGTTAGTGACCATTAATCGATAATTATTCAGAAATCATGAGATGCGGTCTAGTGTGATGTAGGTTTAAAAAAAAAACATTTCCTTTATCGTGCCAATGTTTCGATCGTTGAGGGCATTCTTAACACGACACGCAAGAATGGCACAATTACACAGAAAACAAACACTTTGGGCCCTGAAGACGATCTCAATAAAGACCGAAACGTTGGCATGATAAAGAAAATGTTTTTCTGAAACGTACATCACACCAGACCACATCTCACGATTTCTGAATAAATACTAGTTGTGTTGTAAAAATTGTAAAGATTCCTTTTAACCTATAACCCTGCAGACATATGAAAAAATCTCAGGATTTAATGGTTATTAAAAAATCTTCAAATACAAAAGTGTACAACAAAATGTTCTTGTTGGCTATTCAAACCGTCTGAACTATTGAAAAAAGTAAGAAGGCAGTAAGAAAGGCCCTCCAATGATCAGAGATAATGCTTGCATATGTTTTTTTCTTCCTTTTTTTTAAAAGGTTTTTCAAACAATTGCAGTATGACATTTATTTATTTATTTTTTCAGGAAACATGTGGGCGCAGTCATGGACGAATATACTGGACGTGACTATACCATATCCTGGGAAAACATTCGTCGATGTCACCCCTCAAATGAACTCTCAAGTAAATAATTTTTTATTATTCAAATGAACCGAATTAAGACCATTGTTGGCGCAGGGTTACACGCCATTGACGATGTTCAGATTGGCCGAGGAGTTTTTCCTATCGCTCAACCTATCCGGCATGCCTCCGGACTTCTGGGCTCATTCTCTCCTCCAAGAGCCGCCAGACCGTCCCGTCATCTGCCAGCCTTCCGCGTGGGACTTTTGCAACCGAAGAGATTACAGGTAGGCGTGGTTGTACTCGTGTTCATATAATTATGATTAATGAAAGTGATTTTCTAGAATAAAAATGTGTACACGGGTCACAATGAAGGATCTTGTGACAATCCACCATGAAATGACTCATATCCAGTACTTCCTTGAGTACAGAAATAAGCCTAAAGTCTTCAGAGATGGTGCTAATCCTGGTAATATTGTATTTTTTTAAAGCAACAAAGTAAACCAAATAACATTTTAATTGTGATTTTAAAGGTTTTCACGAAGCTGTGAGTGAAGCGATTGCAATGTCCGCCGGATCGCCGAAGCACTTAAGAACCCTGGGCTTGGTATTCTCTTCAAACGACGACATACCACACAATATAAATTATCTTTACTCGCTGGCGTTGGATAAATTGCCATTTTTGGCGTTTAGCCTCGCCTTGGATTCTTGGAGATGGGACGTTTTCCAGGGTGCTATACCTAAAGAAAGATACAACTGCCAGTGGTGGGATTACAGGTAGGTTTTTGTTTTTAATTCCATGCTTTCCAGACTTGGAGAAGTTAGCCAGTTTTAATCAATTAATTTTAATCAATAACATACACGATTTGATATAAATGTTTATTTCGTTAAAAAATTATACATCTATGTTCATTTAAAGTAGTAAAATAGTAATTTTTAATTATTGATCATTCAAGCAACTTAACTGCTATTACTTGTACCAAATAATAACAAACTTTCTTTGGAAATATTATTTTATGGTACACATATACAAATACCAGGCTAATTTGGTCCATCAATGGTAAAAACATATAACATTTTAAAGCAGAAATTTTGGAATAATTTTAAAACTCATACAACTTATTATAATTTGGAAAATCAGTAGACGCTATTTTAATAAGCTGGTTCAAAAGTTCATTGGTTTGTGTTCTAATGACAATATAAGGATTCTTACAAATTTTTTTTTTCAAAATGTTAACTCCAACGCTCTATCCTACATTTCATTTTTGATGTCTTCTTTCTTGAGTATTGTGTCCATTTTAGTCGAAACCGATTTGAGCAGTGCTTGCATTTCTTTGACCTTTTTCCTGGCGTCTTCAGTCCTTTTGATAAGCTCTTCATATGTCACATTGGTTTTGGCGACTCCAGCATCTAAGCTAACTTCTTTCTGCAACATAACAATAATATTTCATTATAAAAAAATTAAAATTTCATCTTATAGTGGGTGGTGATCACAACCAATTCTATACTTTGTGTCTTTATTTGTACAATCAAGGCCCTCAAAAATCTGATTTTTTTAAAAGCAATACTTACAGATACGCTGGCTGATGTCTCTTCTGAGCTTTTGGCGATTTTTCTCATATTTTTCAACCTGTCTGAGATCCCGGAAATTTCGGTTGTTAAATTTTTCAAGACGAGGTTCAACCGGGACTCACTGTTCGTCTCTGTTACCTCTGCTGAGGTGTACATCTAAACAAATAAAAATAAAAAATTACACACATATGCCATAAACATGAAAGTTCTCCAGTTGCATGAGTTACTCACAAGAAAGAACGCAGAAGCGATGAAAACAGCGATGTGGATAGAACGACCCATCTTTGACGAATGATTATTGACTTTTCCTCCTTTACAAAGATGCTCCCAATGATAAATCTATTATTTATATGAATTGATAAAGGTTCTTATCAATCGACAATATAAGGTTTCAAGTTAAATTTTGTATTTCCCCGAACAGAAAACATGATAATATTTTTTTATCCTAATTATTTTTAAAATCAAGATTCTCCTGTTTCAGAGAAATGTTTTTGCAACAAATAAAAATCTATTAATTTAAACACGTATCATTATCTGCTGTAAAGTGTAATTATTGAAAAAATCTGAATAGGAATGGAAAGAAATTCCCTGATATTATCTAATTTCAAGAATTCAACTTTATTTTTATTAGGCAATTACCAATCTGGATTTGTATATGATAAGATTCAAAGTGACACCTTTCTCCAGATAAATCCTGTTTTACTTTTTGGCTAAAAAACAACTTTCTATCTCTTGTCACAATTTTAAATGAAATTATATCTTTTTTGTGTCGAAATATGACATATGATGATAATTTGGTTGAATATGATGTTTCACAACATTAATTATGAAAAGATTCTGACAATCCACTGCCTGAGAAAACTATTAATATGCTACCACCACATTTTGCTAGTTTATTTTTTTTTAATTTATAAAATGTAATTTATCCAAAAAAATAAATAAAAATAATAATAAAAGTAAAAATAAAAAAATTAAAACTTCTTTGTATGAGATTCTTCAAGGTAAAATTGCAATACTTGCAGTAAAATTATTGGCCACGAACAGTTTTTATCTTAATCTTGTTAAGAACAGAGTCATTGGAATTTATTGCATTCCATAAAAACTAATTTCCTGTAGTTTACTGTTACTATATTTTATGTTTTTCATATTCAAGCCAATGCCAAGAGGCAGTGCTGTCGTAGGCTGAAAAACATTAATTTATACAAAAATTGGACGATCAAACTCTTTAAACAGAAGTTGACAATTTACAGAGAATTTTGTCAACGTGGGCAATGATTACGTCTGGAAGATGAGTGGGAACGAATGTCTGATTATGGAGAGCTTTTCTGCTGCTGGTGTCCAACTCTTCAGTCTCTGATTTTTAGTCAAGCCGTGGACCTTATAAAATATAGAAAAAGTTTTACACTTTTTTTTGCAAATTTTGCTTCAATTTAAATTGTATATATTTTATAGCAAAATCCCTATTTCCAAACGGGCACAAGGCCAAAAGGATTCACAGCTTTCCTGTGGAGGCTTCATCTAAAGATATGGGAAAAAAATCAATTTACAAAAAAAAACCCGTGATGAATTTCGACATTAGTTTCATTGTGTGATGATTATTAGTGACCGTTAATCGATAATTATTCCGAAATCGTGAGATGCGGTCTGGTGTGATGTAGGTTTCAGAAAAACATTTTCTTTATCGTGCCATCTCAACACGACACGCAAGAATGGCACAATTACACAGAAGACAAACACTTTGAGCCCTGAAGATGATCTCGATAAAGATCGAAACGTTGGCACATAAAGAAAATGTTTTTCTGAAACCTACATCACACCAGATCGCATCTCACGATTTCTGAATAATTAGTTTGATTATTTATGCTATTTAACCGCTACAGATCGTTTTGGCCGTTCTATCCTTATCTCTGTCGTTTTTACCCTGGATAGGACAATCACCAGGTGTCAACATTTTTGAGAATTTGTAGTGTGGTATTTTCGATCATTTTGGTTTGTCTATTCTCGCTGAGTTGGTCTGTCAGACTTATTTAGGCTTCTCTACATTCGTGCCTCTCCCTGCTTATATCCTTACTGATAAGCCGAAACGCGTCTGAAAGACAAAAACGGTGAGGAGAGGTAGGCTAAAATGATCGGAAACGACAAGCTACAAGTTTATCATACACCGATCGCACAAAGAAATCTCCTGGTTTACCCAACTAATTGAAAGAGCGGAAAATTAGGATCGGTCATCTTTCATCATAACCCTGTGATCATATTTTAAAAAAAAATTTTTGAAGCCAAAATTATATCGGTTTTACGCTGACTAACCCGATAATCAGGTCTCAACAATTACGGAGTTTTGCCACCTTCAGTACCGTGTCAGGGTAATAAGTAAGGTGAAGAGAAGTCGAAACGCGTAGGACATACCAAAATGATCGGATACGACCAAACCACAGGTCATCATACTTCAGACTTTATAAAAAAATCTAATAATTTATTGAGAACTATCGGACAGTAATCTGTCCAGCAGTTTATCCGTAAGGGAAGCAGTTCAACTGCCTGGAGCAACTCGAATATTAACGCATAGAAAATTTGGTCAATATTCGACAAAAGTGCACCAAGAACTTTAAAATCTCTTCCGAAATGGTGCTAGTTTTAGAGATCAATGGAGAATTGTCTGTCTTGTACCTTCTTGTCTGTTGTCATGTCACATGCGTTTTGCCATGACACCATTTTCAGTGTTCTCTGACCATTTGGTCTATAACTCCTCGCTGTTTAGGCCAGTCAGAAGGTTTTAGCTTCTTTTCATTGGTGCCTGCTTATTATACTGACCCTGTGCTAAAAGTGATGAAAAGCTAAAATGCGCCTGGCCAAAACAACGAGATTAAACAGACTAAATGACCAAACTAAAAGCTTTCTATGACGTTGAGACGGTGATCGGCCTTTCCAGGTTAAAACCGAAATATTTTTGCGTTCAAAAAGTTTCTTTTACAACGTTCGAAGTGTGGACAGTTGCATCATGTCTTGATGAAAATCAAATTAATCGCTAGTTTTTCTCCTCTTTAACTATACTTGCACAAATTGGACATTTGTTTGGTTTGCTGTTTTGGACTTTCAGACGCTTTTCGCCACCTTCAACACTGGGACAGGGTAATAAGCATGATGAGGCAGCGATGTAGGGAAGCCGAAACGCGTCGGACAGACCAACACAGCGTGGATAGTCAGACCAAAATGATCTATACAAATAACTATAAAATTTTCATTAATATTGAAACCTTGTGATCTTGTTAGTCAAAGTAAAACTAAGATACTTTTGGATTCAACATTTTTTTTTACTCTGCTCTCAGTGTGGACGTTGCGTTGTCTTGAGAAAGATCCTAATCGTCAGCTCTTTGAAATTGTGAGAGATATTTGTTTGATTTGCAGGTGATGAACCTGTAGCTTGGTCGTTTCCGATCATGTTAGTCGGTCTATCCTCGTTGTTTTGGACTTTCAGACGCTTTTCGCCACCTTCAACATTGGGACAGGGAAATAAGCAGGGTGATGCACCATCACAATCCCATCACGTAAGATGGCGAAAAGCCAAAAAGCGTCTGACTAACCAAAATGATCGGAAACGTCAAGAAATCTCACATATTTATTTAAGAAATAGTAGAAGTCCTGACAACTTTCGAGCAGGCATCTTTCACCGAGACAATGCAACTATCGACACTGCGATCATGGTAAAAAGTAATTTTAAACAAATTAAGTCAAAAGTATTTTAAGTAAAGTAAGTTATTTTCCCTGGATAGATAGATCACTAGGTCTCAATTTATTAAGACGCTTTTAGTTTGTTGTTTTCAGATCATTTTAATCTATCCTAGATGTTTTGGTCTGTCAGACTCTCCATTGATGCGTCACCCTGCTTATTACCTTTACTACAACATTGGGTCAACTGATTACTGATACTGAGCCAACTAAGTCTTTTCCTGTTAGTCTTGTCCATTAGAGTAAATGATTTTGTAAAAACGTGGGGTAGACTATAATTTTGTCCGGGTGTGGAAGTATGTCGGCTGACACCAGTTGTAAGTAAAGTCCAAATTATGTTCTGTCATCGCAAGTTGTATCGAGGTTGTAAACCAAAGTCGTGTGTATTCCTGAGATGAACTTCCTTAACCATGACCTTTCTTGCATTATTTTCTATGTTTCACTTTTTGGCGTGATTTAAGTACTCGGACGTTGCGAGCATCCGCCGGAGTAGCTGACCTGAATCGGTTTTGAGATTAAAGTACCTCTTGTTTACAAACATACAGATGCCGTGTATACAGTACAGAGTGAATTAATTATTTTTCTTTTCTAGGGAAAAAATTGGTGGCATTAAACCTCCAGTGCTGCGATCCGAGACAGACTTCGACCCCGGATCAAAATATCACGTACCAGCAAACATCCCTTACATAAGGTAAGTCCGAGTTTGATTAAATTCTTACTGCATAGAACATGTTTTAACTTTTGACAATTCTCCTGCAAGAATTTCAATTGAATGATCAGTGTTATGCTGTTCTGTACAATTCGTCGGGTAGACCTGATTGTTTATGAATTTTATTACTTGACTAGGTCATATAGGTTGTAGTTCTTCCATGATTGTGATTATTACAAGTTGTAAGGATTTCAATTAGATCGTATAATGATTTTTCAGAAAGTTGTTTATTAAAATGCGTCTGCAGGTTGGACATCAGCTTATTACGCCTGGAAATTAGGTCGGCTTGTGCTAGCCCGGGTCGCGTTTACGTAACTGACTTGATCTAGGCTACTTTTTCATTGTTAAGCCTTTTTTTATTACCGAAAGGAAATTTACACCAGCACACGAGCAAAATGTTATGAAACCTTAAATAACAGTTTCCCCTTTCACGAGTGAGCTAATTGCGTTTTTCTCTGCCTTCCGCACTTTGTTTTTGGATATATGAACGGATTCGCATTTTTGAAGTTTACACGGTAGAACGGGCGGGAATTTTAATGCAAATTAATTCGGATATTAATATGTTTAAACAGCGGATGATGACCGTTACGTTTTCGTTGAGCGGAGTAGAAAAATCGAAACTTTCATTTTGTTAAATTACTTTCCTATTAAATAATTAGAGAAGATTAAAAAACATATGAAGTATAAAACGGTGAACTGTGTCGAGAACAAAAGAGAAAGTAATGACAAGAAGTCTTCGTACACATACAGGAAGAGTCAAGCGAACTGCATTTCTGGGACGCTAACGACTTCTTGAATCGACCTCTTCCCGTAGTGGATCTAGTATGGGTTGGAGGCTTAAAAGAAAAATAGTCAGTTTAAAAAATGATAATATACAAAAATATATTTATTTATCTACATTAAATGATCACATGGAATAGGGTACACAGTTGTTTTATTGGTAGTTTATTGGTAACCGTGATTTGGGACGAGGTTGAGAAGTCCTCGATTGGTGACTTAATGGTGGTAGTAGTATCCTCCTTCGTGGCTTCCACCGAAATCGTGGTGTTCTTTGTGTACGTGGACGGGAACGTGGACAGGGACATGAACGGGGACTTTGACCTCGACTGGGTAAGGCACTTTGACAGGTACTTTAACTGGGACTTTGACCGGGTAGGGAACCGGCTTCTCTACAGGGTATGGGACGGGCTTTTCGACGTGCACGGGGTACGGCTTGGGCACGTGGACCGGGTAGGGCCTGTCGACGTGGACTTTGACTGGGTAGGGCACGGGCTTCTCTACCGGGTAAGGGACGGGTTTCTCTACTGGGACGTGGACCGGGTAGGGCCTGTCGACTGGGACTTTGACTGGGTAAGGCACGTGCTTTTCGACCGTGACCGGGACTTTCTTTTCAACGTAGACTGGGTACGGTTTGGGTACATGGACCGGGTAAGGCCTGTCGACTGGGACTTTGACGGGGTAAGGTACGTGTTTTTCGACAGTGACCGGGTAAGGTTGAGGGACTGGGACTTTGACTGGGACAGGGACGGGCTTTTCGACGTGGACGGGGTACGGTTTCGGCACGTGGACCGGGTAGGGCCTGTCGACTGGGACTTTGACGGGGTACGGCACTTTTTTCTCGACGTGGACGGGGTACGGGACCGCTACTTCCTTGGTGATGGTCACGGACTTGACGTGCCCGTAGTCGTGGTGTCCACCGAAATCTCCACCGGACAGCTGGAGACCGCCGCCGAAACCGTAGAATTCGTGTCCACCGCCTCCGTAGCCGCCGCCTCCGTAGCCGCCGCCTCCGTAGCCGCCGCCTCCGTAGCCGCCACCTCCGTAGCCGCCGCCTCCGTAGCCGCCTCCTCCGTAGCTTCCGAAACTCGCGAGCTCACCGCCGTGGCCGAATCCAAAGCCGTAAAGTCCTCTTTTTTCTGTCTTCTTCTCTTCGGCGACAGACTCCTTCTTCTCTTCGGCTACCTTCTTCTTCTCTCCATCTTCGGCCCGAGCCACCGCGAGCAGGGCGACAGCCACCCACAACAACTAAAACAAAAACATCATTTAGTGGTTACCAATTATCTAAAGCTTTCAATCTAAGGCTGATTAAGCAACAATAACACAAACCATTAACACGACTTGTTAAACCTAGACCAATCAGAAGCAAATAATGATATTATAGCAGAAGGGGCTTAATTACTCAACTTTCAACTATAGAATATCGAAAATTATACAATTTTAGTGTGTCACCTGTTGCAACTACATCAGAGTTTCACCAAATTTCAAGATGGAAGTTGGATTTATATTACATTCTAAAATGAGTGGTTTTAAATTATAAAATCTGGTGACAGTATTTTTATTGTGAAAACAAAAAAGTATAAGGAATGCCTGAAAAAAAGAGGTCAAGCAGTTTTTCCACTCAGGTTTCGAAAATCCAGACAACTTTAAGAAAATGGTTTCCAGCATTTTGAGACGTTCTCTATAAGATCGATATACATTTCCGCCATTAATGAACTTTTTGTTATATATTTTTTTACTGTTTTACGGAACGAGCAAAGCAGACAATTTTGTCACGATACACCCCTCAGCAGAGATGTGCAATTTGTCCAAGAATTTGGAAAAAGGACAAGTCTCTGGCTAAATCTATTCCAGTGAAATTTTGTTTATGAAAATTAAAAAGGATGCAGTCAAATGAGAAAGAATACAAGTTTGATAAATGTGATCGTTATATATTAAATCAGTAGGACACCAAGGTATATTTTCATGACTTTTTGACCATTCCATTCCTCCATGAAGTTAGAAAATCTGGTATTGGATGGACAAATATACATGTAATAAAGTCAGGAAAAGAAAGTTTTGTAAAGTGCTCAAGCATTGGGAAAAGAAACAAAGGGAGATCCTTGCCCCAAATAATTGGGGAAAAGGCAACTTTTTTATGAAAACTAAAAGAGAACCAGTCAAAGCTCTTCATGTATTAATATCAAGAGACATCAGAGTACATTTTTGTGGCTTTTTGACCATCACGTTTTCAATTTAGGGAATTTGTTTTATTTTATGAACAAATATAAATTTGATAAACCCCAGAGAAAGCAAGTTTTGTAAATTACCAAGCACTGGCGTAAAATAGGAAATCCTAGGCCGAAACAATTTGAAGGTAAATCAACGTATTTTATGAAAATTGAAAGTGAACCAGTCAAATTCGAAAAAAAATATAATGACTGTACTCGTTATTGATTTAATAATGAGAGGACGTCAGGGTAAATTTTCATGCATTTTTAGCTATTCTATCCCTAATTTGGAAAATATGAACAGACGTGAGAAATCCCGCCTCAAGGGAATTTTATAAGTGTTCAAGCATTGGGAAAAGAAAAAAGGAAATCCTCGGCCGAAACAATTTAAGTGAAATGATTTCTTTTGTGAAAATGAAAAGTGAATCAGGCAAATTTGAAAGAATATTTAGTCGTGCTAGTTATGAATTTAATGTCGAGAGGAATTCAGAGTAAATGTTAATCACTTTTGGACCAATCTCCTACGAATTTTGAAAATCTGATATTTGATGAAGAACATGTAATAAACTCTTAGAAAAGGGAAGTTTTTTAAAGTGTCCGAGCCCTGAGAAAATTAGAAAAAAGGAAATCCTCGGCCGAAAAAATACAAATGAAATGAATTTCTTTTATGAAAATTAAAAGTGAATCAGGCATATTTGAAAGTAGATAAATTTGCTGGTTGTGATAGTCATGGATTTAATATCGAGAGGGCGTCAGGGTAAATTTTCATGCATTTTACTATCCCTAATTTGGAAAATATGAACAGACGTGAGAAACCCCACCTCAAGAAAATTTTGTGAAGTGTCCAAGCACTGAGAAAATAAGAAAAAGGGAAATCCTTGGCTCAAACAATTTCAATGAAGTTGGATCTCTTTTATGAAATTAAAATTGAATCAGGCAAAGTTAAAAGAATATAGTGGTAAATTTTCATTTATTTTTCTCTTAAGTTAACTTTTAAGTTCGTTATGTTCAATACTGGAGTGTTTACAATTTAGAGAAATTTATGTAGATTATGAAAAACTTTTGCGAATATGATATTGGAATTTTTACATTCACGGCATTTGATTTTATTTTATATATAATTATAAGAAAGGCGAAGAATTTATGCTTTATGCGACCCAGATGAAACCAATGAGAAAAATAATTCAGCTGTTTAAATAATTTAATTTTGACTAATAGTCCTGTTTTTTGTGTTGTGGATCGATATTTCCATACAAAAATTTTGGCCAAGAATTTTGATAGGTGCATTTTTTTTTTTCACCGACCATCCCCGTAATGCTTTGCCAAGTTGTAACCCCCGAAGTCGAAATTGTCGTACTCTTCCCCTTCGTCGACTTACCTTCTTGTTCATGTCTCTGTCCTGATGTTGGCTTTTGATCGACTGACGTCTAAGCGAGAGCGTTTTGAGCTTATATACCGGGGAGGCTCCGTCCCACTCGGGGCCGAAAGCTTTACACAACCCGCTCGAAAAGCTCCCCCACCGTCCGTGGAACACATGCACATGAGCACGCACCTCTTGCACGCCCTATCAGCAGAGTCGGAAAGGGTTCTTTTTTTTCGTAAAAGCCACCGTTTGAAGCGCGGATGCAGTTTGAGGTGTCACTGTCATTTAAAGTTGCAACATATTGAAGTTTGACAGATAATATAATAATTTTTTGTGGGGGGGGGGCAATCATGACTAATATGATGTATATTTTGAATGTTGAAATGTAGTTTAATCACTTAAAATTAATTTTTTATTTGAATCTCGACTCTCATTGACATGACAATTGCAACCCTTGCATATTTCCATCGATCGAGATAGATATTATCCATTATCCAACAACATAAATATTTACATCATGTAATTAATCCGTCTGCTAGAAATTGACACAATTTTTACAATAATTATTAATTATAATACAATTTTACCAAGAAAATCCCGAGCATGTCTTGAGAAACGAACAAGATTTTTATAATTTTTCAATCGATTGACAAAAAACCAATTAATTATTCTTATGTAAGGTATTGGTTGAAATGAAAAATTTAGTGCCACGAACGGGATTCGAACCCAAACCTTCGGCTAAATACGCCGCTTCTCTACCACTTGTCACTTCGATCCCTTTGGGCACCTACTTCTCATCTCAACTACAACCGTTCGAATTTCCCTCTTTTGCCATCTTGGGATTCCACGATGCCACGAAATTTGAAAAATGGCAAAAAGGAGGGCAAATTGGAAAGGTTGTAGGTTGAGATGAGGAGTCGGTTTCCGAGAGGACGAAGTCACGATAGCTCAAGTGGTAGAGCAGCGGCGTATTTAGCCGAAGGTCGTTGGTTCGAATCCCGATCGTTACATTAACTTTTTCATTTCAACCAATACCTTACATAAAGATTAATGAATTGAAATAATTTTTAATTTTATCTAAAAGAATACTGAACTACGGTCTGCTAAAAAAGTCACTCATAGATTTCGAAAAGGAAATTCCATAGCAATACGCAAGAAATGGTAAAAATGGTTAAATACAGTTCTACAGGGCTTTCACGCTAAAGAATACAATTCAGAAATAGCTACTCTGATTGAGTCTTAGTAAAGTCCTCGTAACTTACACATACGAGAATCAGAGGGATTAAATAAGTGAAAAATTTGTCCAGGTTTATTTGAACAGAAATCCACCTTTTATCGATTGGACTAGGGGCTTGAGCATTAGACAAGAAGAAATCACTTAAGTCCCAAATATCAATTTTAGAGGATAAGCAAAGAACTAATTTGGTCGTATCTGATCATCCTGGTCTGTCAGACGCTTGCCATCTCTTCATCTTCACTGGTCAGGTTGTGTTGGTGCCTCACCCTGCTTATCACCCTGACCTAGCACTAAAGGTGGCCAAATCTGTACGATGGATTTTTTTTTAGCTAAATCATTAGACAAGATATTCCACTAATTTATTTAAGCCAGATTGAATGAAAAGTTAAAACTGATCTACCTTTGGTGACATGCTGGATCATAGCATATTTGAAAACTTCCAAGAGTTAGTATCTTGCCTCGTAAATCGTGGAAAATATGCCATCAATTTCAAATTAAAAATGATTTCATGTACCACATTTATTAAGGATTTTCTCATTATATAAAAAAATAAAGAATCAAAATTAAACAAACAATTCGTGTAATAACAATACAATGCAAAAATATAGGCCCTCAGTACCGAGAATTCTTCTTTTTCAAAACGATCTACAAACAAGTACTTAATAATATAATAAAATATTAATTTTGTTGGGATTGCCTTGGTGCCTCACCCTTCTTATTTCCCTGACCCACCGGGAGGCCTAAGAAATGCGTAACGCGCCTGACAGACCAACACAGCGAAGAAAATATACCGGAATGGTCGAAAAACCAAACTACAGGTTTACCACCCCGCAGACCACACTAAAACTAATTGGAAGCGCTTTTTTGAAGAATGCATTGGGTATTTATCGTTTATACATTTGGCTAAATACAAAGAAAAAGTTAATAAAATTCAAGATTATACAAAAGTTAAGTGTTAAATTTTTGTCAGGCTGAACAAAAAAATAAAATTATCCATAAATGTTGTGGTAAAAACCATTACATTGTTCACCTTATTCCATTATGGATATTAAGTACTTTTTCTTAGCTTCATTGATAGTTGGAGTCTCCATGGATTCGTGGCAGATCCTGAAGATTATTCACAATCATCGTGCTAGACATCGTACGAGTATTCATGTGTACACTCATCACAGTTGAGGTCCCGGGTTCAAATCCAGTAGCCCTGAATTGAGGGCAAACCTTTGATCCAATTAAATTCACTAATTTAGTGATCCGTTTGACCAATTAATATATTACAATTAATCAAGGTTTTTAGTTGAGATAAAAAAGTCAATGGCACGAGCGGGATTCGAACGATCGGGGAAAGAGGTCACGATAGCTCAAGTGGTAGAGCAGCGGCGTATCTAGCCGAAGCTCGTGGGTTCGAATCCCGCTCGTGCCATTGACTTTTTTATCTCAACTAAAAACTTTAATTAATTGTAACTTTTATCCAATATTGACCCTAAAGCTTCCAATAAACTTCTTACAGGGGACTAAGGACGGACGTTTTTTTCGCTTTGGTGATTTTGAATCAGAAATCTGTGTCACGATATGAACTTTTCCAGATATTGAGCTAGCTGCGCTATGGTTATTTTACAATTAGTTAAGAAATTAACTATTTTAAAAGTTTCTAAATAACGTAGAATAATGAACCTAGAGAAATAAGAGAGCGAGAGAGAGAGAGAGAGAGAGAGAGAGAGAGAGAGAGAGAGAGAGAGAGAGAGGAGAGAGAGAGTGACTTTTTAACGGCTTTTGGTTTCCACACTTCTTATCTGGCCAAACTGAAGTTATTTTGTTAATTATCCCAGCACACTTGAACTTTTCTAACAAAATGTCACTTATAAGGAAACACGCAATTTTAGACAGCACTGTGTATAAATCTATCTGAAAATCTATTTTCTATCTTGGGTTCTTCTCGTCACGTCCTGCAACGACCAATTCTTTAGGTCAACTCCATCGCAATCGAATATAATAGAAAAATATGCTCCATTTGACCCATAATTCACTATATTGTTTAAACCAAGGAAGAACAACAGACGAACATTTGAATTTGTTTCATTTTTGGTGTAAGTTAACCTTGGGTAGACTTCAGCTTTACTTATTGATTATAAAGGTTATTGATGATGGTGTTGATGGAGATTTCAGGGGCTATGTCATATTGTGCCCTTTAAAGGTCAGTTCTGTACCTTTAGTACACCATACACTATTAGTTCGTCGAGTAATTGGATTCTTCGACCTGGTTGCAACGGTTATATTTCTACCGACAGTTTTACAGCTCCCAAAATGCTTCCAGCAAAGTGTACCACTACTGTCTGTAACCTAGTGTGTTAGAGTTTCCGCTCCTTGCAGAATCTGCATTTGGTCGATGTCGATCTTCCCCAGATGTCCTGACAAGGAAACCTGATCCATTCAGTAACTTCTTTAGTTTTCAAATCTTACTCTTGGATTACTTGTGACCAACGAAAAATCCTTATTGTTTCTTTACTATAATTTTAACCTCTTTCGGCTGATCAACCTGTCAACATACTGAGCCTCGTTCTGCTCCCTTTTACGAAGTATGTAGTTTTGATTGGGATTCTCTCCCGCGAAAAGGTAGGAGACCTGCCAGAAGCCTTGTAAGGACATCAGCTTTTTCATTTCCCACGATTCCCGTATAACTTGGTACCCAATTATTTTATTAGATCGTTTGCGTCTATTTTGCAAGGTTTAATTATGAAATTCAGTTTTTAAGCTGATGATGGTCGAGTAAAAGTTGTGTTCTGTCAGCAGTGCGGCAGTTATTTTTGTTGTTTTAGCATCCGCTTTTTCGTTTCCTATTCGTTTCGTTTCGTATTCTGATTGATGAATCAAGACTGAATCAATTTCAAGAACTGGCTTGAAAGATATTGGCGAACTTGCTCTTTGGCTCGAATTACTTGATTTGGGAGCTCATTCCCTTGGTGGTTTTGCCCTTATCTTTTTACGTCCTAGTTCCATCGGAATTCCAACAAATGTTTTTTTACAACAATACTGGTCGTGGTGCGCAATATCGTAAAGAGGATAACTTATAAGAATGATGCTTCTACATCATTAACTAAAGCTGTTCGTTCAGCTTAAGTCTTTTGATGAGCGTCCCTTAGGTACATTTCAGTTTTTGACTTTTCATAGAAGAAGGAATATCAATCTGCAAAGCTTTCATAGCCTGAAGCCCACCGACATATCAACAGAGGTCATGTTCCGGTTTCTTTTTTTTCCCTGGCAATATCTACTCAAACTTGATTCTGCTGCTCTGGGTCTACAGGAAGGTATGCCTCCGTGGTTTTCAATGTCAAGTCCTACCGTGTTCTTGTCCTAACACGTTTCGTAATTTAGCTTCTGACCTGGAATACATTCCCATTGAACCGAGGACTTATTTTTAATCCATTGTCTGATGGATCTACGTTTTTGAGAATTTCATGTGCTGCAAAAAGGTTCTTGGGCTGAACATTCCTTGGCTAATTGTTTGCCTGTTCGTTGTCGCTCTACTCTTGTACCCAGGCAAGAACAATTTTATTTGCCCCAATTTCTGGGAGGGTTGTGATGCAATCCCAAACGGCTCCCGGACTATAAATGAATACTAAAGTAGCCTTTAGTGCCACATGGCTGTCTGAGTAAATGAATATTTTTTTATTGGTAATACCCTGCCCTTTGATCTCAGTACAATGTTCAACACCGCCCGAATCACATTGATATATTGCCCAATACTTATATAAATTGTCCTTGTTTGATTTCCATAGGTACCAGCTCTCAGCTGCTTTTAACACGCCAAAGCTTTCTTATTTTTCCGGCCCTTGGGTTTTGCTCTGTCACGAGTGCGAATTTATGTCTGCACAGGCTTTAACAGAGGTCATGTTCCGCTTCATCTCCCTGGCAATACAAACTTAACTTGTTTCTGCTACTATGAGTATATGCTTCTACAATTTGCATCGTCCAGCCAGCAGTACTACTATCACTCTAGTCCTAGCTAGCCTGTTAGTTTCTATTTGCCTGTCAAGCACGAGCACTATACCTCTTACTTACATATAAATAACGATAGAGATGCCATCTTTATCTTGTCGCTTGTGTCCGTTGTATGTAAATGTATTAATTAAGATGATGGTATAGCGTTAAAGTTTCGAATTGCTTCTTTAACCTTTCCTTAAGATCATTTACAACAAACAGAGTAAAAAGACCAACCATCCAAATTAAAAATCAAAAATAACACCCATAAACCCCTCTAATTTTGAGTGGTAAACGACTAAAACTCATACAGTATAACAGACTATCAGAACTAACCACTATATAACCCAAAACAGCGAAGGTAGGCGGACCAGGATGATCGGGAACAACGAAACTTAAGGTTCATCATAAGGAAGAATTTATGCAAGGATCTCTCGAGTGTTTTATGCTAATATTTGACGTTGGATTGATAAGCCTTTCCGTAATGTCCACCATTAAGTAAAATTCGAACAAAACCATCATCACAGGTACATCACATCGACTTGGGCTTCCCCAAAAGTGTCGAAAAATATCGTAAGCTGTCTGCAATTTGCAATTGTAGGAAATGTACGTTGATGCGCGTACTTCTAGAAGACGTTTTTCCAAAAGTCTCTTTTTTTTTGCCCTGATGTTCCAACTTTGGACATCCGTTCGAAAATGTTCCCCCTAGAAGCAAATCTTTTAAATAAATCTATAGATAAATAGGTGAATCAGTCCTGAGCCTTGACCCCCACATGACCTCGTGGCTGATCGTCCCTCAATCTAGTACGTCTGCAAATTTGTTATTGATTTTTTTTTATATAGGGGGGCAAAATTAATCTGTTTTGTGTACTTATTTACAGAATCTAATGAATGTTTATATTTTGAAGAAATAATTAAACGTAAACACGTAAAAAGTCCGAATGTCACCGGGTTAAGAACGGAAACGTTAGTACATGTTTGATATGATATAGCTTTATGATGAAATGCATTTTTTAACGGAAATTATGGAGAAATTAAGTGAGAACAGGTTTTAGACGAAACGAGGAACCGATCAGCTAAAAGTGGGTCAGTTGTGGTTTATACCTGGATCATGAGGTCACAGTAATTACTACGACTTGAGCTCGTATTCATTCTGTGATTGATAGGAAGTATCGTAGTATCAATATCGACATAGGAAGTATGCTTAAAAAAATGTTAGATCTGATTAATATAACAGCCAAAGGCAGAACTTCATATTGCAAATAATTTAAATATACACTACCCATCAAAAATAACCGACCACCCGGTTTTTGCACAAAAAAATGGCCGAGTTTGAAAATGCATATTTTCTCAGCCTTTTCAGCCAAGACAAGAGCTAGGTCCCATGTTTTAGAAAAATGTACAGTGAACAAGATGGTTTTTAAAAATTTTTCCAGGTTTGGTCATTCATCAGTATATTCAAATAACTCGGGAACATCTTCATTTTTGCACTTTTTACGAAAATTTCAAATTGAGCTGTGGAGGCTGGAAATCGACCTCGAGCGAGGCCCTTTAACAATCAATATGAAATTTGAACAAGCCGATTTCTCAACCGTTTTCCAGTTATTCGCGATTTTTGGGCAAAAAATTTGGTTTTTTACGTGCTTATGGAAAGAAACCGATCGCTTCTCTCTCCCGATTTTCAAGAATGCATAAATTTTGAACCGACAAGTTTTCGGAAATTTTACGCTCTACAACTTTTGTTCCTTGTTTTTTTTTTAACATGTGAACAGGGAAGCAACAATTCTTATTTTTGACCTTTTGTGATGCGGAATGCTTCTGCTGTTCACGGAAATTCAACTTGTCCTTCCCATTTCACAGGTGTTGAGGCAGTTTGGCTTCGAATAACGTATTGAAACAATAGGTTTATGTGTGGTAAAATCGAGGAAAAGAGTGATCGGTTTCGTCCATGATCACTCATTGCTATAGGCCTCCGCTCCAGGACGACTTCCTGGCCCTACAGCTCAATTTGATGTTTTGTGCAAAAATTAACGTTCTCGAAGTTTTGAATTTACTGATGAATGACTGAAGCCAGGACATCTAGAACATTTAAAAAACCCATCTTGTTCAGCGTAAAATTTTCTAAAAATGAGACCGATTTGTTAATAAAAAGCAAACCAGACATTTGTCAAAATTGACTGTTTGATATTTAATACAATACCGACTCTGGTAATCTTATCCTCTCCTTATGTTAGATTATTAGCCTTTTTCGTATATGTCGTGCATGCGGATCGATCACAACATATCGATATACTATGTAAATACTATCTCTCATCATCAAAGTAATCTAACTGATTTTTAAATATAATTATTATTTAAACAAATTAGTTTAATGGTTTAAAAATAATTAATATTGAGGTTGTTCTCAGTTCACCTTAAACAGAAAGTACACAAATATAACAAGCATAAGATTGAAACGTAGGAATTAATTATAAGATTATAATTAATTGTTTGTACCTTTTTTGAAGGGTTAGATCATCAAAATATCAATCAATAGATCAACAAAAAGTTTATTACATATATCGTGGGAAGACGATTTTTTAAGAAGAAAATCTTTTCAGGAAGAAAAACTTGTTTTAATCAGGAAAATAAGATGAAAATGTCTGACTTTTTATTGAAATCTTAACAGGGTTTTATATTCAAACTTTCAGTAAATTCACACAGTGTTCAATAATTGTTTACTTATTTAATATAAACGTTGTGAGAAGACAACTTTATTGAGTAGCTGATCAGTTGTGTAACTAAGTAATAATTAAATGTGTAAAAATTATAGGAGGATATATAAAAGTCGAGAATCCCCCCAAAGAAAGTTCAAGGAATGGAAAATAGTGAAGCCAGAGGGTTGTAGCTTCCACGGGAAGATAGCCCTATGGGGGGGGGGGTTTGCAAATAGTCGGTGCTACAAAAAAGGTCAGTCAATGAACAGACAGTGGTTGCCACCAGCACGGAGTTGAGTTGACCAGTTGGTCACGAGTCAATTACAGTTTAAAGTTTAAAGTTGTTCACTGCCTAATTTTAAATGCGACAATTGCTGGTTGAAAAAATAGAAACGAGCAGGCCAGACCTTTGTCAGAACTTTATGGAGTGATCGAGCTTTGGAGGGGGAGTGTCTGGCTTTGGCTTAGGATATTAAGTAGTTAATAAACGTTGTTTTGTAATGTGCAGAGCTGTTTTATTTTTTTTTATCGCCCCATTGACGGATTGGGAAAAAGCCATGCCAATTCTGATGACTGATCCACCCTACGTGATATCTGTCTGTCTCTCATCCGTCCCCTCAATCTACGACATATACACTGTTTTTGCACGAATAAATGGTCAAAATACATACTTTCTCAGTCTTTTAATTCACAGACCTGCGCTGGGCGTAAAAATTTTACGCAGAACAAGTTGCCTTTTTAAATGTTTTCCTAGCTTCAGTCATTCATCAGTAAATTAAAAAATTCTGCAACGTTAATTTTTTCACTTTTTACGAAAACTCCAAATTGAGCTGTGTAGCCAGGAAATCGTCCTGGAGCGACGCCATTTAGCAATCAATAGGAAATTTTAATAAGCTTTCAATCGCCCACTTTGCTCTAATTCTCAACCGTTTTTGTGTTATTCGCAATTTTTGAGCCAAAAACGTAGTTTTTTGGGCCTCATGGAAAAAAACCGATCACTCACTCTCCGGTTTTTCAAGAATGCATCAATTTTGAAACGTTGTGTTTTCGCAAATTTTGCGCTAATGTTTAAGAAAATCTGCACAGACATATCTAATATATACCATGTTACGTTTATTTTCTGAAGCAAATATCTTGTTCAATGTAAAACTTTCTAAAAAAGAGACCTAGCGCAGGTCTGTGACTTAAAAGGCTGAGAAAGTATGTATTTCCAAAGTTGACCATTTATTCGTGCAAAAACCAGATGGTCGGGTTTTTTCTTTTTTTGATGGGCAGGGTATTACCGGTTCTGGTACTAGACTTATTTCGAAAAAAAGACATAATGCCTATATTCTAGCGATATAACTAACCAAAACATAGAAGAAATGTAACTATACAACTACCAATGATTTGATGCCTCAATAAGTTTGTCTCAGTTAAAAAATATAATGAAGTTCGTATTCGTATCTTGAGTAATTAACACAACTATACCACTACATAAATTTTTTATAATCCTGGTCTACTAATTAAGGGTTACGTTTAGTAGTTTTGCCGGAGTATTGATAAACTAAGCATATTTTATGGTCTTATTCTCATGTTTGTATGACTGCTATAAATTTTCATATCTTATTTAATGACTTTTATCTTTTGTTTTCTTGATAGGTCTATCCAATTAATCAATACTTCAAATACTGTATATTTATAATAATTTCATAAAAGATGGTAAAATAGTTGGTAGGATTTTGATAACCGATCATGAAGACCAGTGATGTTCGGACCTGTTGACATTTTTTTTTATTTAATGGGTTGTGTATATGTCGTACATGAGGGGGCAGATGAGAGACAGAGAACAGATATCTCGAGGGTCATTCGTCAGGAGTGCCAATGGTTTTTTTACCAATCCGTCATTGGGCAGATAAAAAATCCAGGTCTGCACATTACAAAACAACGTTTATTAACTACTTAATGTCCACAAAGAAGGTACCCTAAGCCCAAGCCAGACACTCCTCCTCCAAAGCTCGATCACTCCATAAAGATCTAACAAAGGTCTGCTCGTTTCCATTTTTGCAACTAACAATTGTCGCATTCAAAATTGGACACTGACCAGTGACAAACTCTAAACTTTAAACTGTAATTGACTCGTGACCAACTGACCAATGTCACTCCATCAGTCAAACTACTCCGTACTAGTACCATTGACTGTATTTGCCCCTTTTTATTTTTTCTTAGTCTTAAGACAATGAGGAAATGGAAACGGCGTTTTTGAACGGGTTTCGGGTCTGGATTCAAGGTCGAAATGGTCGTATTTCGAGTCATTGGAACGGGACAGTGGGTCAGAGCGTTCACGTCGAGTCGGATGAAAGTGAAAGCCGCCCCCCTCGCTGGAACAGATCCCTCCTGGCTGGGCCGACCGGCTTCCAGTCCCTCGTATAAACGAAACTGATACACATTCACTTTCTTCTCCTGTGTCGCAATCGATTGCGTATCGAAACGGTCGTAAATTTGAATAAGATCCTCGTATAAAAAACTTCCGGTCAAAATCTCGACCACCCTTTTACAAAATAGATTTATTTCCCCCAGACACTTCCGTGTTGACGATAGGACAAGATAACTAATTTAACTCCAAGGGCTTTTTAGTCAGAACGTCAGAGTCGATTTGAAGAGTAAAACGGTTTATAACCCGGGCAGAAAGAGGTTCCGGGTTAATTGACAGTTAAAACGTTGGATAATATGGGAATGTGAAGCAAGAGGGCCTGGAATTTACTTCGTTACTCTTGTTTACATGTTATATAACTGGAGATGTGGGATTCTCTTGTTATTAATGGAGCTCGGTCTTTCCGCCCTCGTAATGTTCCACGCACAGGAGAATATTATTTTATACAGACTGGCGCTGTCCGGGTGTGGAAGTGAAAATAAAACTAATCCGATGGTGGTGTGTGAAGGACTCGAGCACCATACTGAACGAAGGATGCACTGTTGACGCATCGCGTTTCGACAGCGAAGAAAAAGGAATTCCTCAAAATTGTGTTTTTATTGAAGAGTTGATCTAAACCATGTCCGGTTTTGGGTGCACATGCAACGTGGAATGGTAATGCGACTAAAGTTCAGCAGGAATGCTGTTTAAGTCCCTTGCTGTTCTTTATATTCATTGCTGAAATTGAAGATACTAGCTGAAGGAGTCTGGTTCGAAGAACGCACGATAAAGCTAACGTCGATGACCCGACATTTTTCTAAATCCACTTTTTTCTCTATTTTCAGTTGGTTTTTCAGGTTTAAAAAATTGTACTTGTTATATTCAGGAAAAACACAAATCGATTTTTGAGGAATTCTTCTTTCGTGTTTATCTTTGGAATGGTAATACTTGGAGTTTCGAGTCAATAATGAGATTTAATCACAGATGCTTGTTATATCCCTTATGTTCTCCATATTCGTCGGTGGTATTAAAGGTGTTCTGAGCAGGGAAGACCTTGACGTAGGAGTCAGGATAAAAGATTAAACAAATGACCTTGTTTTGTAGGCAGGTGAACCGAAATCGAGTCAACAATGTGGATTATACAGGGATGCTTATTAAGTCCCCTGCTATTGTCCACATTCATGAATGACATTGAACATGCCCTAAGCAAATACGCTAAGGAGTGATTGTCGAAGGTCGCCAGACAAACGTTTTTGCTTATGCAGGTGACCGGAAACGTGTTTGAAAGTTTCTGAATTAACATGGGAGTTAAGCAGGGAGGCTTATTAAGCCGCTGCTGTTTTTTATAATAACTAATGACATTGAAGATTTCTAAGCAAAGAAGTCATTGTCGAACGTCGCAGAACAAAAACAGAAATATAATTTATACATATGAACTTGTTTTTTTTTTTTTTTTTTTTGAACGGTGACCGGAAATAGGTTTGAAAGTTTCAAGTCAAAAATATGCGTTATCTAAGGATATTTATTAAGTCCCCTGTTTTCCATATTTATTAATGGCAATGAAGATCTTTTAAGCGGAGGGGTAATTGTCGTAGAAATCAGGATAAAACTCATTGATGTGGGGTAAGCAGGGATGCTTTTTATGTCCCCTGGTATTGTCCGACATTTATCGATATGTCGATGCTCTGTGTGGAGGAGTTATTGTCGAAGGTCACAAAGTTTTTGCTCATGGTGACCTTGTTCGGTTGGCAGGTGACCCGAAATTTGTTTGAAAGTTTAGAGTCAATAATGAGGGTTAGGGAGGTTTTGTAGATTGTAGATTGTAATTTCAGAGTATAGTATACTGCGCCCTTTGAGAGCAATTGTATCTCCCGTGCTCTGCCTAAAGCACATCGGTGAGTCCTATTTCTTGAAGAAACTTGATTAATAGGCCCGGTTTCAGTGGTTGAAGGTCTTCTATGGTCACATTGTGCATCCCAAAACACTTTCTCCTGCGGGCTAATGTAGCTCCGCAGTTTGTTAGTAAGTGTGTTGGTGTCTCTTCTGCTTCCTTGCAGAATCTACATGTGCCATCTTGGATTATTCCAATTTTCTTTAGATGTCCATTTAATCTACAGTGTCCTGTTAGGAATCCTGTTAGGATTCGCAGTCTATTCCTGCTTCCTTTGACACATTCTGTGATTTCTTTCTTGCCAAAATTGGTTAGAAGATTCTTGGATTGTCTATGCCCAATAAGTGAATACCAAAGTTCACTCATTTTCTTTTTGTCCTTCTGTCTGAGGTATTCGTTATTAGGGAGGTTTATTAAGCCCCGGATTGTTCTCCATATTCATTAACGACATTGAAATTGTCAACCGGAAGGGCCATAGTCGAAGGTTGCCAAACAAACGTTGCTGCTTCTGCAGATGACCTGGCCCTATGGACAGCCGGAAATCAGTTATTACCAGTGCATTGTATCAGATCTCTTTTAATTTTGTTGATTACCTTCAGCATCCACATAAAAATCATGTTCTCATAATTTATATTAAAAAACGATTTCGCCTGCATCTGCCTGTCCTCTTCAGTCTCGTTTTTTGTTTTACTCTTTACTGAAAGGTTTCAAACCATCAAGCAGGGATTCTTATTAAGTCCCCTCGTTTTCACCATATCCGTTAATGTCGTAATGTAATAGTAATTTTGACGATACATCTATGTAATATTCTTTGGGAAAAAAGGGACTTGAGACAAATACATGGATTAAGCTCATATGGATTAAGTGCGTGCATCAGTACGATGTTCTTGTCTATTGGTATGCCCAGATCATTATGAATTATTTCCCGCACCAGGGTGCTACCGTTATCCTCGGCAAGTTTTGAATTTTAAGTACCGTTTGCATCTGATGCTGTACCTCATAAGTCCATGGAGGGTGCATTAAGCACTTTACAGAAATGGGGACTTTTAGTTGCTTATTTTGATATTAGATTTTTTTTGTGTAAATAATATAATAATAGTATGTTGAGACTAGGTGAGTTTTTCAACGAGCATCATTTGAGAAACATTGACCGAGGTCTGGACGAGGTTGTTGTTCCGGAACGGTGTTTCACAAAAAATCTCTTTATACAGTTTAATACAACTTGTTTGTTAAATATTTTTTGTTGCATTATAAACGTTAATTAATAAATGAAAACTTTGCTTTCTTCTCGTGTCGTTTTGTTATTTTGCCACGGGCAACATCCTCGGCATATTTTTTTGTCTCGCGCCGCGTTCGCTTTCCTTTCACGCGTCGCCCTTCATTATTCCAACCCATAACGCGGCAGATAACGATCAAAAAAATAGAAAGTGTCCCGGGATCACGAAGCGAATTTTCCGATGGAAACTTTTACACCCTTCTGGACGGGCACAGTCGATCCAGACGCCAAAAAAGCAAGTCATACCGAAGGTGTGAGAGCATACAGATCGATTACTGATTACCTCGTTGAATAAATACAAATAAAACTGATCAAATGTAATTTTCATTCCAAGCGATTCTTTCAGGTGTCACAATAATCACAATAATCCTATAGTTTTAGCCTCCGGGCTTGTGACGATGTCCTAACTCCTAACGATCTTTTTACATCCTTTCCGATAGCTAGATAGAATTTGAAGGTTAAAATTCTTGCGTGACTATTGTCTCCTCTCGCATAGACTAAAGATGCCTATCCGGTTTCAGGCTATGCTGATCACTCATTCAGCAGTTAACCTGCCACTTTGTTCCCGATCCTACAGTTGCTTTGAAAGATATTCTTAGTCCATATCAAAATTCACATCCCAATGGATAATCTCGCCGCACAATCCTCCATCCGCATAGGGACCTCTTAGACATCTAGGTACCAACACACAAGACGAAAACGAGGTTACTACGACAAACAACCTTAAACCGACTTAAACGTAAAACATCTAACTTAACTAATACTAAATTAGTCCATATTTGTTTAGTGGTCAAAATTGGCCATATTACTTATTCCAATTAATATTCTTTTTATTTAAGGTTTTTTGTTGAGATGAAAAACTAGTTCACGGGCGGGATTCGAACCTACGACCTTCGGCTCAATACGCCGCTGCTCTAACCACTTGAGCTATCGTGACTTCGATCCCCTCGGTCGCCAACTCCCCCTCTCAACGAACAACCGTTCGAATTTTCCTTCTTTTGACATCTTGGGATTCCACGATGCCACGAAATTTGAAAAATGACAAAAAGGAGGGAAAATTCGAATCGTTGTGGGTGTCCGATATGGCGAGTTGGTGTCCGAGTGGATCGAAGTCACGATAGCTCAAGTGGTTAGAGCAGCGGCGTATTGAGCCGAATGTCGTGGGTGCGGATCCGGCTCGTGACTAATTTTTCATCTCAACTAAAAACCTTAGATAAAAAGAATAATTAATTGGATTAACTAATACTTTTGATCCAATGTGCTTGGGTCAATAGTCTATACTTCCGAGTTTGTCAAATACTATCCTCCGATCTTAAATTAGATTCTCCTAAGATTTTCGAAGTTTGACAATAACCTTCCCTTCACCCAAATTGTTGTGTTCAAATCCTATCCAACAGAATCGATCCCTATAGTTAGATATATAAGTATCCATCTTTTAAATTGATACTCTGAAGTGTGGCTAGAATTTAAAAGCAATGATATTTGAAAAAATGTCGTTTGATCGTTTCCACTTTTGATTTGCCTATCCATGCTGTTTTGGTCTGTCAGACGTGAGGTAGTATAGTACCTAGTTGTTAACTAGGTGGTCAGGGTTGTGAACGGAATGAGACACCAACACAAATTGAGGTTTGGACGAAACTCGTCTGTCAGACCAAAACAGCGAGAGCAGACTATAATGATCTGAAACGACCAAATTATAAGCTCAACCCCGCAAACCTCAAGAAAAAGTCAATTGTAAAAAAATATTTGATGTACAATCCTGCATTATGGTAAACGATGGAAACACTCGACATCCAATGAGTAGTCTTGATCTTTCATACATTTCGGGGTCATTATCTTCCTTTTATTTGAAGTTATCGTTTGTAGGAAAGAAACTGGAACCTATAAAGAGACAAATCTTTCCTTCAATTGGCTCCATTTGTCTCCATTTGAATTCTCCAAGGACAATTCCTGGCTCCATTTTTGAGGGGCTCGCAACACGCGTGTAAATTGAGCCCTAGGTATGCGGTGTTCTCCATCGAAGAAACTCATTTTTGAAGGGGGTTGGGACCAATTTCAGGGTCGCTGAGATTGGATCACGCCCCAGACCTTCCATCGATGAGTGCCGTGTCGTTTCTTTCAATTGCGGCCACCGTCCTCTTAGGAGACAGAAAAAAGTACAGAGGCGACGGTGGGAATCGAACCCACGACCGCGGGATTTATTAGCCGACAGTCTGACGCCCTAACCTTTCGGCTTCCGCGGCCCCCAAGTGTTGAGTATAGAAGCATTAGTATTTTATCGGGAAATCTTGATAAAGCACTAGTGCTTTTTCCGCATCCTAGGCTATTTGTTGCCCGATTAGAGGCGTACTTCAAAACACTTAGCAACTAACTGCCCGAGCCTAAAAATCTCCCTTTCAAACTGCCTACATTGCACAACACAGGCATTACCCCGACATAGTTTCGAAGAGGCCAGTCCCGAGTTCGTCCGGTGGGCATTTCCTCATGGTTAAAGCTGCGGGACCGACCGGTCATTGTCTCGATACCAATTCCCCGGGCGCGTAAATGAAAGGGCGAAAGGACTCCCTGGCCGGATCTCTTTATGGTTATTGTTTATAGCCTCCGTCCGGCCCCGTCTCGTTTGAAACTCATAAGAACGCATGGACTTTGCCTTTACCGGCCCAAATTGTTTTCCTCTTGCGCAACTGCTTGTGTACAAACTTCCAAATCCGTAGATATTTCTTCAAACATTTAAGTAAAATCTTCTTGAACTTCTCAATTTGGTGAAATGCTCTGCTCTGCTACTAATCATCATATACGATTTGGTGACTGTGGTCAGTTTTTGGTTCTCTGCTCGAATTGGCAACCGCACCGTCGAGCAAGACATATTCTAATTTATAACTTAGAATAATAATGAATTTTTTTTCAACTTTTAACCGCTGAATATACAGTCTTTGCATATTTTTCCCATTTCATTTACGAGAGGGGATTGTACATTTCGACAAATGCTCTCCGTTCAGACCTCATTTCGTAACCGATCTCGTAACGTAAAAATAGAGCTGGTTTAATCGTTGTTCGGACGCAACAGAAACAAGAATTCCATTTTAAATATCAAGAAAAAGATAAATAAAAAACGGGCTCAGTTCAAGATCATTGGGTTATTTTGCTTACCAAAAACTAACATTAAATAACAGGTTCTTTAAGTATATTTTGAATAATGTATGTGTGAGTGTATGTGAGAAAGTGGGTACGAAAGAGAGAAGAAGAGGGTAGAGTGAGAGAAATAGGGACAGACAGACAGAGCGAGTGTTGAAAGAACGACTTGCAGGAGGACCAATATGACCGAGAAAAGAAAAGGAGAGTGAGGAAGTGAGCGTGAGTGTGTGTGTGTGTGTGTGAGAGAGAGAGAGATACACAGATAGAGAGTTTGGGTGAAAGAACCGATATACAGCTCAGAGAGGAGAAAGGGATAGTGAGAGAAAGAGAGACAGACAGGCAGAGCAAGTATATGAAAGAACGACTTGTGGAGGACCAATATGTTCCTCCGAGAAAAAAAAGGAGAGTGAGGGAGTGAGCGTGAGAGTGACGTGTCAGAAAGAGATATAGATAGATAGATAGATAGATAGATAGATAGATAGATAGAGAGAGAGAGAGAGTGAGGGAGAAAGAAAGAGACAGACAGATAGAGAGTTTGTGTGAAAGAACCGATATACAGCTCAGAGAGGAAACAGGGAGAGTTAGAGAAATGTGGGAGATAGTGAAAGAATGATAGAAGGAGAGAGAGAGAAAGAGTGAGGATGTGTCACCGATATGGCCCTCAGAGAGAAGAAAGGGAGAAAGGAAAACACAAAGAAAGAGATTTAGAGAAAGATAGAGATATGGATAGATAGATACATAGATAGATGGATAGATACATCGCGAGAGAGTGAGAGACAGACAGACAGATATAGCTCAGAGAGGAGAAAGGGAGAGTTAGAGAAATGGGGAGATAGTGAAAGAATGATATAAGGAGAGAGAGAGAGAGAGAGAGAGAGAGAGAGAGAGAGAGAGAGAGAGAGACAGAGAGAGAGAGAGAAAGAGAGAGAGAGAATGAGGTCTTGTGACAGGAATGATGTGTCTTTCAGATAGAAGAAAGGGAGAGTTAGCGAAAGGAAAAACAAAGAAAGAGTTTAAAAGAAAGAGATCGGTAGATAGATAGATCGCGAGAGAGAAGGGTGAGGGAGGGAAAGAGAGTTTATAGTTACATCCTCTCGTTATTCTCTGTGACTATGATCTCAAAGTAAATTTTATAATTCTTATTATGTTGTTGGACTCTACATCCCGCTTTGAATGCTGTACTATGGAGCATCATGGACGAGAATCAAACTCTTTTCGGTTGGATCGTCTCCTATCGTTCTGGTCCGCTTATTCTTGCTTATTTATATTGTTATACCCATCCATCATTAGTGCAAATATAGATCTAACACAATCGAACTACTGACCCAATACAAATACATCACAAATGGTCATTAATAAGCACTGTTATCCTTTTCTAAATTCGAAAAAGTAATTTGTTTAATAACGCATAATTAGATAATGATTTAATTTTACGTAAGCTTAAAAAGCACTTGCCCTAGTTCGTAGGCGTTACGTTTTCCTAAATGTCGTTGCAATTAAAATCTACGGTTTCACAATAGTGAGAAAGCTTTGTATCACTGTGGATGGTGTGTCCGCCCTGTTTGCCAGTTTCACCTGGAACAAGACTCGTCGAGCTAATAACATCTGCGGAGATATTTTTCTCTCCTGTTGCGCAAGGGAACGGGGTTAATTTGGAACCGTGATGTTTTCGTGGTCTTAACTGTTTCGATAATTTGACCTCGATTGAGGACTCGGGAGCCGTGTAATCTCGACGACTTAATCATCCACCTCACGTCTTCGACATCATCGGAGGACAGCCTGATTAATAACGACGAATGGCTAAGTCCTTCGTTCTCCTCGGCGTTTTGCACGTGTAAAAACGTAACGATTTGTCTTTAAAATTGAAACAGCAGTGTTATGTCAGTAGTTTTCAAAATATCGTCTGGGGATCACGTGATTTTCAGTTTTTTGAACGCTAATAGCACGTTGCGCGTATTTCTCTAGTAATTTATGCCAGGGCGATCTTTAACTAGAGGTTAATATCCTGTACGCTGCTGTAACGGTAACATGCCAAACGATTACTTTTGTCAAAAAGAATCAAACAAAACAAAAAACTGCCTAGTGTCCATCGCAAGAAACAAAAATATGGATTTGGCGGCATAAAGTGCGAGAATGAGTGGTGGATTATTTTAACATCAAAAAAGAGGCAGATTGATCTAAACTGCTCTAAAATGAATAGGGATATTGCCAATTTTTGTAGTATTTACCTAGCATTTTTATTTTATTTTATTATAAGCTGCATTAAAATTTATTAGAAGTTATTATGTTTTTTACTGAAGGAGAATTTAAATAAAGGATTTTGAAAAATAACAAAGTAAAAGGTTTTAATTCCATAATTTTGTTTATTAGACACAATAATTTTTTTAAACAATTAATACCATGTTAAGTCCTCTGTCAGCTAAAACTTCTGTGCACCTGTTAGGCATATTGTAGATGTTGCAACGCTGGACTCAGTTGTTGCAGGTCAACTGGCTGCGTATGGTGATCGAAAAGCCTACTCTGCAAAGCATGCTACATGTGCTCAATGGGATCGAGGACTGGAGACAATTGGTGAAGGGGCAGATGGGAAATTCCTAGGTTTTCTAAACGTTGACGAACAACTCTGCCTCTATGAGGTCTGACTTTGTCATCCAGAAATCGAAAATCACTGCCAATGAGATCCCTGGTTTGACGGATGTATTCTTCGATAACATCTTGAACTTAACGGACTGCGGTGTGGTCGCCTTCAACAATATGGAGTCCAGTTCGACCTCCAGATTACTCTGAGCCAGCCCAGACCGTTATACTGCCTCCTACAAACTTCATTGAAGGGAGAACGAACTGGGGCATTGTACGCATCCTGTTCTCGGTAGACTCTTCAGCGCTTGCTGTCACTATTCAGGCAGAAACGCGCCTTATCAGTAAACATTCCAATTGGTGTTCGCTTCTAGGAGCTCGTTGCGCTATATTTTCACGCAGAGGGTCGTCTCAAAGCGGCACACGATGTGAGGCCAACTTTCCACAAATGATTACGAATCGTTTGTGTTGATGAAGGCCAAAACATCTTGTACTTCATTTAGGATCTGGCGTACACTATGGAAAGGGTTTCGTCTTGCAGCAATTACAATATATCTGTCCTCCCTTAGCGATTTAATGCTCTGTGATCCACTACCAGGCCTCCGATTGACATTTCCAGTCTCCCGGAATCGGGCTAAAGCCAGGGAGACCACGCTCTGAGAAATTGCCTCTGCGATATCCATCTCCGGTGACCACGATGAGCCATTCTTACAATAATATTGCCACTTTCTGGTTCAAGATGATGTATTTCTTTGGTTAAAGCGAATACAACTGAATAAAAAATGAGTACTCCTCATGTTTACTATTCTTAAGTAAATCCGTTATGAAGAGGATTGACATTTGTTTGTTTTGGTTTTTATTTTCTATTTTGTTTTATCCAACTAACTCTTGTTGGATGTATCGGTTAATCTAATTAAAATTAATAGAACAAGAATAAATGTCATATATCCCTATTCATTTCTGAGCAGTTTATTTAGAGTATTCACTTAACCGTAATATGTCTTTTTGACCTTTTGAGAGTCGAATATTCGTGAACTACCTTTCGAGATATTACGTTCTAACGTGTTTAGTTAGGTTTTGTGAATGTCTCCGTCGTAACGCAGTCGATGAGGGTCGGGGTTTCAAAACGGGACAAAAATTAAGATGAGGAGACGTTATCGCCCATCCGTTCCGGCATCAGCGAGGGAGACGTCGACTGATAAGCTTCCTTCCTGCAGTCGGTCGGAACAGATGACGATTGGCAAGAATTGGGGAGTCCCTGGGGATCACGACCCTTGAAACTCGTGACATGGACCGTGGATCATCCGCGTATAATTTTCTTAAAATTTACATTTTGAGAAATGTAGGAGAGAACCGTTTAAAGTGGGGATATTTAATTTTTTGACGTCCCTCATTACAAAATCGAAACACGCTTGGCACTATGACTAGCTCGGACTATGTTAAAATCGGCCCCACTTTCTTTCCGGAGTTGAATGCCTTGAAATGCCATCGACGTACCCTCTCCGAATCGTTGCACTAATAGCCCGAGGGAATTCGCCGTTCTATCGGATCAGAGATCGTCTTAAACCGTCTTATCCGTGAAGAGCACGTACAACTGGGCAAGAAGTTCTTCATTGTCCCACTGTTTAAAAGAGTAGACTGAAAGATTCCATTTTGACGTTATTTTTGTATTTTTATACCAGACCGCATCTCACGATTTCTGAATAGTTATTTTTGTTATTTCATTGTCTTAAGGGATAGCATATAGATATTACCCGATGTTCGATTTCTACGTCCATCGTTATAAAACTTTTTATCAGTTTGAACGATAGTTTTTTAAATAATTAAAAATTCTGCTTTACGTCCGTTTGTGTCGTTTCCGATTGTTTTGGTCCGCCTAGTTTTGCGGTTTTGATCTGCTAAATGCATTTTCACTATGCGCCGTCTTCAGTCAGAGTTTACGGTACCAACAATCCGTGAAATTAGTTTTAGGAATAATTTACCTATTTATTCACACATTAAGATGGTTGATGGACAATCTATAGATTTAGTTAAAAGGCTTGATTAAATGATAAAATATTTAAACATTATCCCAACTCTGCCAACATGTATGAACTTTATGATCACTGGATATGGAGATGGGAAACGAGCAATGGATGTCCTGCAGGAACTAAACAGCAGGAGAAGTTAGAGGTTAATCTATTGGGAATGTTGATACTAGCGCAAATCTTTTTTAAAAACCATTCGACTTAATCGAAGTGGATTTACAGGCAAATAATCAAAAATACTACGAATACAAACAATACTAAGGTTTGGTCGCGGTCAAAATAGGTTTTTTTAGCTTCTGATAGAGAAGAACCGTGCTGGTTTCAGTTGGAGCTAGAAAGGTTTTCATCAAAGCACTATGTACATGGATGGTTCGGGTGGCAAAGGTGTTCTGTTCCAGCAAGAACATACCTACAAGCTTCAAGATTATAATAGGATCAAACTAACGCCCCAGCCGTCAGACCTAGTTTCGAACCAACTTCGTTACCAAGGGAGAAAGCCTTAATTGCGGTGGAAGAGTTTGTAGACATCCCAAGGAGTGATGGCTTCAGACTGAAAGGTGCTATATTTTATCCCAATAGGCTATATTTTGCTTATTTATTTTATGTTGTTGTTTGTGTTGTGTAGTAGTTGAACATCAGAACCAGTTCATTTATGATATTTAGCGTGCGTTGTGACATTGTACCTAGTGTTGAACCCGGACAGACTGAACCCCCTTGTCCACTCAATAGCCACCGATTCAATAATACTCTTCTTCACTATGGAACATCTTCATCATTATGATCATCAAGTGTCACGCTGAATTACTAAAAAAACTATCCCTTATCGTATCATGCAGCAATTAATTTGTATAATTATGACTTCGGTTTCAATGGGTGGTAGTTGCGAAGGAAATAGATCGGAAGAACTTGTCAAAACAGCCAAGTAAGTAAATACTATGTAAGTGTCTACTTTGGGTTTGGACGACGCGAACATGTCCAGTCCACAGTCCATGGGTTGGCGTTCAGACGTTGTACCCCACTACCCAGTGTAAACGTGATCCACTTTGACAACCTCTTGTTCCATTCTACTCTCCTTTGCCATGGATGTCGTAAATTTATAAGAATTGTGACACATTTAAGAAGTTACATGCTGAAATGTTCAAAACAAATCGTATGCCTCTGCCCTGGAATGCATTCCCATTGTCGTTTTTTTGCTGTTAGGTATACCGCAAAAGGTTTCAGGACCGATAGTGTCCTCATAAAAGATTTTGATAATAGGAACGTTATATTTTACGGTGAAGGTGTGTGGAGCTGGTATTAGGACCATTGAGATAGAAAGAGTGAGTTATGAAACATACGAGAAGGATCAAAATATTCCTACTTGATGGACGTAGTGCAAAAGGATTTTTAGCCACCTCAGTCTAGAAATTAACAATATGCAAAGAGAAATATACATGAAACTAATAAATAGCCTATTAATGAAAAAATTGGTGAAATAAATTCATTACAGTGATATGTTTTGTTGGAGACACCTACTTACTGCATGAGACATTGCAAAATTATTGTTTTTGCCCAATTGTTTAATTGTTTTTCATTAGACGATTGTTTAGTGGATCGACCTCGTAATCTGTAGTTATTCTAGATACATCGGGTTTGTTGTGTTATCGAACTTGTACCCAGCGGAGCGTGAGCTCTGTCATCGAGGTACAAGGGCATTAGGATATCTCGTAACCTCTTGCGGCATTCCGGGCAACGTTGAACCTCTTCAAGGTGGTTGTTTTGTAAAGGACTTCCTTCGGAGATCACCGTTTGCAGAAAGACGTGTTAATTTTCCGAGCTTAATTGCTCTTTGGGAAACCGTCCGGCGGAACGTTGGCCACTTTTTCATAATACATGCGAAATAATTTTGACAAAGATAAAAACATGTCGAGTTTTCCGAGAATGAGAAACGCTTTCGAAGTTTCTCCTTGGTCCCGATTTCGGTCAAGCCGGACGATTTGTGTTTACATCCCGGAGGATACAAGAGGTCAAACTGGGTCGCGGTGTTGTCAGGTTATCGTATATTTGCGCAACCGGCCGTAGACGAAAACAAAACCTGTTTGTCGCTTCACCACAGTTGGATTTCGTGGGGGGAAAAAATCACTAAAAGCCGAGAAAATCATAAAGTCAACAATGATTCCCATCATCATTGTCAATTCCGATCAAGATTCTCTGAGCTGCAATTACGTTCGATCTGGCAATGGCCTCAATTTTGAGAAGTTTAGAAAACTAATCTCAATCGCCAAGCCTTAGAAAAACTATGTTAACGAATGTTGTATAATAAACGACAAAAACATAAAAATATCATACGGCTTTATGGACCAAAATTTATTTCAAGGTCGTTCAGCTTGCTACTGCTACATAACTAACGTCTCAGGCTTCTAGTGCATATAATATAATTTTTATGCCAAATAATAAAAATAAATAATAAGGTGTATAAAAAAAACTGTTTTGAAAACAAACTACAACATAAAATAAATAAGCAAAATATAGCCCATTGGGATACCATGTAACATCTTTCATTGTGGAGCTCTCACTCTTTGGGATGACTACAATCTCTTCCACCGCAATTAAGGCTTTTCTCTCTTGGTAACGAAGTTGGTTCGAAACTAGTGGACTAGACGAAACTAGCCGTATGACGGCTGTGGTGTTAGTTTGATCCCATTATGATCTTGTAGCTTGTGGGAAGGTGTGGCCTTGCTGGAGCAGAACTCCTTTGCCACCCGAACCAGGCATGCACATAGTGTTTTGATCGAAACCTTTCTAGCTCCAATCAAAACCAGCACGGGTTCTTCTCTAGCAGAAGCTAAAAAATCCTATTTTGGCCGCGACCAAACCTTCGTATTCTTTCTGATTATTTGCCAGTAAACCCACTTCGATTAAGTTTTTAAAAAAATGTTCGCTAGTTTCTACATTCCCAATAGATTAACCTCTACTTCTCCTGCCGGTAAGTTCGAGCAGGACATCCACTGCTCGTTTACCATCTCCATATCCGTTGACAATTATTTCACTCTCCCTGGTAACTACGCGAACACTTATGTGCCATACAATCTCATCAAATACATCTTTAGGTCTCTTTTGTACTCAAAATATTGGGAAAATGTATTTATTAGCGGGTCCACTCTCCTTGTTGTTTGAATAGTTTGTGCGTGATGGAGGAATATCGAGTATTCTTGGGGTTTGCGTCGTGGTGAACACTTAGTTTGGACATTTCCGATCATTTTGGTCTGCCTGGCCTCGCTATTTTGAACCGTCTGTTTCGTTCCGACAATCGTCATCAGTGGTGTGTTTCTGTTCGTATCACCTTTTGATTACTAATTACTACACTACTACACTGGCCCACGTCTGACAGACCTAAACATATAGACAGACAAAAATCTATCCTTCAGATATAGTTCGATACTAGTAACCCCTGATTACAGGAACGGATTCTGTGGAACAGGATTTGGACATCACAGTTTTGATGAAGGGAAAATTTATTGCCGAATTTCTTCTTTGAGGGTAGTTTTGGACTAACTAGGGAGTATATATTATTGACCTAGACACTTTGGATCGGAAGTATTGGTTATGTTCGTGGGTTTGGGATGATGTACCTCTGCTTAGAGAATGTATTGATGTAAGTGGTTAGGTTATGGTTAGGTCTAACCATGAAATGATCTAGCTGTTGATAGATCCAGATCCAAACCTCAACTGCTGGATGCCAACAATTACATTGTAGATTTATTTCTGAGGTGGTTACACATTTAAAACGCATTTACACTGACCTTTATGCATCTCTACCTATAGTTTAAAACTATTTAGCCTTTGGCTTTTCATTAACCTACATGACCTTGATTGTAGCTCATGCAGGGGGGCTAGATGTCGAGTTCCAATTTAAAGTACTTGGAAACAAAATTGTTCGGTTGTTACAGAAGTAGCAATGCTATTTTAGACAAAAGATTCTAAAAAGTTTGGACATGGCGAAGATGGTATATGAAATTATAGTGACCTTCACGCTTATACTTAGAATAAAAGCTCAATCATCATGCTTTCAATGATTTTTTGAAAGTTTGTTTCTAATGACTAAAGGTCGTCGTATTTATTTCATCACGTATCTATCAGGAAATCGAAAGGTTCCATGGGTGCGGTGAACGCCACCTACGGTCCGAGTGTGGGAAAGTCGAGCGAGTGTTTCGCAATGTCGGGCTATGATCTGGCAGTTTAAGTCCGTGAGTCGGTCATTGGGCCGGTTATGATTTAACAGAGCGCTTTTAGGAGCTTCCTGCATTTCCCGATTTGCATCACCTCCCGAGCCCACTATAAACCATCTTGCGAACAATATTATTTTCCAATTTTACAAAATTGTTTCATAATCTGAACGTGCACTTTTCGACCTATCAGATTCCGCAAAAAAAAAAAAAAAAAAATCGTTTGCCTCTTCCTTCTTTTTTAGTTGATTGTTTTGTTTATTTTTTAAGAATATAAATATTTGTAATATCGCCCGTCGACGATATCCAACTCAGTTCAAAACGTAGAAAGTGTCGGTCAATCGTTGCTCCGAATTGCTGCACGTCGTGATTGAAGGGACCCGGTTTCCAAATCACTCTGGATGTCGAACTGGAGCAAGTATTTAGGGAAGAAGGCAGCATGGCAGTTGGCGAGAGAGCCAGTTTACCATTGCGAAACGGCTTCTTTATCCCCGTTTCCTTTCCCTCGGCAGCGTTTATCCTCGGCCGGGTCGAAATCCTCTGGCAAGTTGAGCAACTCTTTAAAATATACCGTTTCCTCGCATTGTCGGACTGTTTTGGTTATTGTCGTCGGTTTATCAATTCGACCTGATCGATTGGTCTTTATTACGTTGACTATGCTCGATTTTCTGTACGATTGGAAGTTGAGATTCGCCTCCGGCGAACCGGAACGATATCAACTCAAATTGAAGTTGCAGTAAGGTTTGCTGTGTGAATCAATATAGTCAAAACACTGTGCGAACATCCTGATTACATGCATACCAGTAATTATTGTTATTTCAATTGATACTCCGTTATTAAAGTTTTAATAGAAGATCATGAAAAATATTGTGACGGATTATTTGCTGAAAGATATGATAATGGATACTAGCAAATGCTACGTCAAGATGTTTCAAGCAATCCAAAACGGTGTTTTAAACATTTCGGCATGTAAAACTTCTTAAATGTGTCACAATTCTTATAAATTTACGACATCCATGAAAAAGGAGAGTAGAATGAAACAAGAGGTTGTCAAACTGGATCACGTTTGCACTGGGTAGTGGGGTACAACGTCTGAACGCCAACCCATGGACTATGGACTGGACATGTTCGCGCCAAACCCAAAGTAGACACTTACATAGTATTTACTAACTTGGCTGTTTTGACAAGTTCTTCAGATCTCTTTCCTTCGCAACTACCACCCATTGAAACCGAAGTCATAATTATACAAATTAATTGCTGCATGATACGATAAGGGATAGTTTTTTTAGTAATTCAACGTGACACTTGATGATCATAATGATGAAGATGATCCATAATGAAGAGTATTATTGAATCGGTCGCTATTGACTGGACAAGAAGGTTCAGTCTGTCCGGGTTCAACACTGGGTACAATGTCACAACGCTAAACATCATAAATGAACTGGTTCTGATGTTCGTAAGTTAACTGAGTTCTTAAGATGTCTTTCCAACAGAACTTCAATCCACTACCAGAATGGTTTAAACTGAAAAATCATTATTTCTATGTCACCCAACAGAGATGGAAGATGCAAGAGATGATAAAGAATAATACCAAATCCTATTTCAAGTTATTCCAAACAATCACGCTTATACAGCTAAATGACTCTTCCGACTTACGTTCTTATTTTAGAGTTATTCAGATATCTTCTCGTCCAAACTTTCCTCGAGTGTAAACCTAGACTTAGCCGAAATCGGTCATAACTTCAGAGGTTACACTGTGCGACCATTCAGAAAAAAAGTATGCCTCCAAGTGGAGATTGAAACGGTGATCTGTTTTGTCTATGTTCATACGTTATCTGAAGCTAAGTTGCAGGAAAGTAGACACTCATAACATTTTCATCCTTTCACTGTGTTTGAAAACTCGCATGCAATGTAATCAGTCTAATCAATAACCTTCGACATATCTCATAACATTGAAAAGTTCTGCAGAGGTGATAACGTAAGACTAGTCAGAACGTCTCCTTCCCAGCTGAGATGGATGCTTGCGTTTATAATGGAATAAGTAGGGTGTTGCCCTAAAACAGACTCACAACTGAATATGGCGAGCAGTTGAGACGCCTCTACAGACCATAATGGTCTGAAACGATCAGCGATCTTCACACCTCAGGCGTCAAGAGGGAATCGCACAATTATGAAAACTCGTCAGATTCCACTCTGACTATTATTCGATATCTAAATATTTGAAATCTCTTCCCGTCAGAACTTTCCTCCGCTCACTGCGACGGCAGCCTTAGTAAAAAACTGTCAGTCAGAGAAAATAAAGTGCTATAATTCTGATTAATCAGTACATATATGCCTCCCAGCTGAGATGGAAACCTGTGATTACAATATAATTATAAGCATGGTGTTACACCAAAACAGACTCTCCAGTGAAGATGGCGAATAGTTAAAACGCGTCCACAGACCAAAATGGCCATTGATCATCTCCCCTGACTTAGTACGAAGTAGTAACTTCTTAGTTTAGGGTTCTTTAGATGTCTTCCCATCAGAACTTCCACTATAACCGTAGCCTTAGTCCATAATAGGCCATAACTGTTCGTCAGAGGTTGCACTGTACGATAATTCTAAAGCATCAGTGTGTCCCTGCCTCCTAGCGGAGTTGCAAACGGTGATCTGGTTTCGACTATTCGTACGTCTTGAAACTAAGTTGCAGCCAAAGTAGACACTCCCATTACATTTGCGTTCTTGGACTGTGCTTGAATTATTCTCGTTCGATATAAACAATAAACTTCGACAGAATAACCGATAAGTGTTCGTTAGAGATTGTAAGTAATAATAATAATAATAATCAGAGATGGAAGTTTGCTATTATAATATAATAATGTATAATATCCAGTACTGAAGATGGTATATGATGAGATGAATAGATACAAGAAGCAGAAACGCCACTGACATACCAAAGTGATCTGATTATGGTTTATCACCCTCAGACATCAAGAGGAAATCGCACAGCTCTCATAACTCGTCAGATCCCATTCTGTCAGATCTGGCATCCTCTCAAAACTTCGAAATCGGACTGTGAAGTCGACGTAAATTTCCATATTTCGCAAAACGAAAGGAGCAACAATGGGGATTTCGTTGTTGGACAGTTGTCTTACAGTGGAACGGAGTCGGATTGTGCAAAGCAAATTATCGTTGTTGTATCCCTGCCAGCAACAATAGTGATCTAGAATTAAACGAGAAGGCAACGCTCAATCGACCGTAAAACATAGATGAACGTTTTGATTGTTAGACTTAATTGTGAATTAGCCGTTACGATATTTTTTTCAGGAATAGGATTTAAAATTCTTCATGTTTTAGGATAAAATTTTACGTTTTGCGCCGAGAAAACAGGCTGGACAACACCCTCGAAACGACAACGGCCGACCAGTGTAGAAATTATTTTATTCGACCGCAACGAATTTGTACTAGCAAAAAAATAACTGTGGAAATCATACATCGAGAAGGATGTTTTTTGAAATCCGGGTGGGTTAATCCTTTTTTGAGGAAACACCGGTGTATAAAGTCAATTCTTTTGTGTGGACATCGTTAGTTCCAGAAAGTGACCGGGAAACTCGTACAAAAGGACATTTGCCGTTTCCCTTCATCCGCGTCTATTTCTTTTTTCTAGAGCGGATGATACGAAAACGATGTAACACGGCTAGGAAGACAAGAAAGAGATAACAGACGTGTTCTCCCTTACCTGGATTTTCTGACCCTAGAAAGGAAATTAGGCCAATTACAAAAAATTATATACCCGTAATTAGAATTTTGACCAAAAAAAATTGTCTGTACAGCGAATGGTAAATGCTCGAAAAGCCATTTTAAAATTGATACTGACAAAGCCGTCCGCCTATTCTAGATGCTTTGATCCGATTGTGTTGGTGCCTCACCCTGTTTATAACCCTGATTACTTTCAGTGCTTCAGCTCTTATCTCGAAGATCTATCCCCTTTGATATTACTGAAGTCTGCTGGAGACTTGTACTTTGTTTATTTCTGATCAACTTGGCTTTCACCTTGAATGAAGCATCTTGCCACAACCTTCTTAAAACACTGACCTGTTTTGAATATCTAAAAGTCTTAGCTTCGCGACATTTCTTTTGCCGGCAATAGCAAATGCAGGCAGAAAGAAACGAAATCTCAATTGATATAGATACAGAATAAACCGTCCGCTAATTCTCTCTGTTTTGATACGTGGGTTTCGGTGCCGCACCAAGTGTCACTCCTTATCCTGGAGAGTTCATTGGTACGAAGTGCCATGGTGACATTTGGAAAACGGTTATGACTGCAGGTGTTTCAATGCCTGCACTTCGGTCGTTTCAGGTCATCATGGTATGCCTATCTTTGTTATTTTGGCCCGTCAATGCTTCTTAACAAAAAAATAAATGTCATTTGAAAATTGATACAAAAAGAGCCATACACCTATTCTAGATGCTTTGATCCGTGTGTGTTGTTGCCTCACCTGCTTATAATCCTGATCACTTTCAGTGCATCAGTTCCACTTCTTACCTCGGAGACCTTCTTTCACACTACTTAAACCTGCGGGATACTTGTAGTTTGGTTATTTCTGATCAACTTGGTTTTCGACTGGAAAGAATTATCTTGCATCAACCTTCTTAAAACCCTAACATGTTTTGAATATCTAAGTTCTAACTTCGCCACTTATCTTTTGTCAGTACAGCGATAGAAAATGGAGGCAGAAAGAAACGAGATGCCAATTGAAAATAAATACAGATAAAACAATCCAGCTCTGAATTTATTTTGTTGAAAATGATTATTTAGAGGTCGTGAGACGTAGTGTCACGTTCGCTGTGACATAGGTTTTAGTAAAACATTTGCTTTATCGTGCCAACGTTTCGAACTTTATTGAGATCATCTTCAGGGCTCAAAATGTTTGTTTTCCGTGTAGATGTGTCATTCTTTGTTGGGAATGTTGTTTGTTGTCTCACTTGTTGAAAATGTTGCCAAATTTCTTAATAAACTGGAATCCAGCGTAATTTTCATACATAGATTTTGGCGAAAGCTACATTCTATACTAATTCTTTCTGTAGTTTATAAAGTTAGTTTATTTTAAAACTTTTTAAGGCCAAAAGACTAGCTAATCAATAACTATTTTATGAGAATAGATGATATTTTCCAAAAATCCGGTTTGATTGTGACCAAAGGATGCACTATATTTAAGCATGCTGCTCCAATTTTTTTTAAATCTAACACATAACATATACTACTGTTCTGATTATGTTATTTACTCAAATGATAGTACATTCACATCGTTTGAACTTTTTATTATATAAAAACAGACCGAAAGTTGTCAGTGAAAGTGTTACAAGAGAATAAAACCTGGCAGGTCAAAAGAAACATCGCCGTGTTAAGCATGTAGGACCGAATGCGCCTCGATGCTTTTGAACACTGCCCAAGGCTAAAAAATCGCCCTCAGATCATCAGTTAAATCAGTAAATTTATAAAATTACTAGACTTAAGTCAATCCATGTGAGTTGTTTTTTAATGGGCATTACTCCAGGAAGGAGTGGATTTTGAGCGCTGACATAATTCCGAAAGTGATTGAGGACGGGCCAAAGGTGAATCCGTTATGTGTTTAATTCCGGACTGTTAAGGCCGTGTTATTCGGAAGCGAGGGGCAGATTACTTTTCCTTTCCTCCTCACCGGCAATGGTCATAATCGTGTAAGAAACCCGTTATCTTCATAGTCGCACAACAAACCGTGCCGGCCGTCGACCCATACGTCCATGGAATTGGATGTAGGCCAGCCTTCGTAATTTACTATCTCGCCAAATCGAATTACGCTATCCCTTCATAAACAGGAACCGAAGCAGGCTTTAGTTTGATACGAGTCGTAAGCCTGCCACACGTATTGAAGGAAAGTCCTGCAATATAGCTCATAGGGACGAGCTTTGTATTCTAGGAGTACTTTTCTTCCACTGCTTACACCTGTTGTTATCGTACGAACGTTGGGGGGGGATATATATAAACAAATCAACGATTTTAAACAAGAGACATAAAACAGTGAACTTATCAATCCATTAAGATATATAGCTCTATTGGTTCTTTTCGATGATCTTGATCAGCCGTCTTCAGTTTGGAGTATGTGTTAGTGTCACACGCTGCATAGAACTCTGATCACTTTCACTTCAAATATAGCGAAAATCCAACGTTCATTTTCAAGTTCCAAGTTTCACACTGTTATCCATGGAAGGGAAAGCATTGCTACTAGGTGACTCAGGCCTTTTGATGCCTGTAGTTTGGTCGTTTCCGATCAAACGCCGTCCGATTATCCTTGATCAGGTCAGTTTTTAGTCTTTCATCTGGAAGTACTTCGTAGTACTTCAATGTAGAAGTAATCTTGTCTCACCCTTCTTAAAACCATGACTGACCACTGAAGACCAAGATCAACCTGGTACGCGTATCCTATGTTTTGGTCCGTCAGACACGTTTAGGCTTTCTTCTGGAAGGAAGAAAATCTCGCCTCACCCTTCTTAAAACCATGACCGACCATTGAAAACTAAGAATTGCTGAAACATGCCGGACGACCAAAACAACGAGGAATCTGACCAGAATGATCGAAACGACTAAACTGTAATTTGGTCTTACCGATCAACCTGATACGCGTTAGTTTTAGTCGCTTCTAGTCAGACGCTTCTAGGGTTTTCCTTTGAATAAGTTTCTCGCCTCTCCCTTCTTAAAACCCTGACGCCCCCACTTAATCCAGAATCTGAAATGGAACTGTCAGAGACAGACCAGAACAGCATTGATAGGCAGACCCGACTGGTCGGAAACGGCTAACATCATGTAGTTTAAAAAATCAACCATTAAATTTTATCCATTATATTTCGTGGTCCGATTGACCAAATAACATCTTTCAATTGTTAATTAATTGTTAATCTTTATGTAAGGTTTTGGTTGAGATAAACAACTCAGTTTCACGAGCGGGATTCGAACCCACGGCCTTCGGCTAAATACGCCGCTTCTCTACCACTTGAGCTATCGTGACTTCTCCACTCGGGTTAAATTTTAAATACTCTGAACCAAAAGGCATTAAAAAACTCCCTAGTAGAAAAATCATGAATCATGGTATACTCAATAGGCCCAAGCGGCCATGCGTAGAAACGTAGTCTTGTTTTCTAGTGATAGTACGATTTAAAATTGTCAATTGTATTGTTTTGTGTCAAAACAGAAAGAAAAAACAAGAATATAGGGATTAAAGGTCTATACAAAAATTTGTAAATGACGAAAAAATCATTAGGTAACTCCTACATAACAACGTGACGAAACGAAAGCTGGCCCCTTCGAAAAAAAAATCACTCGAGTAACGTGTGCCGTGTGATCAAATTTCAAAAAGACTTCTATCAGAAATATAACACGTGTGCGATAAAAGATGTACCGTTAACATTAGAATACTTTTCTATAATACGATATTATTACTATAACCACAAGGAAATTTCCTTGTTTCTAAATTATCCTTCCATCTACCTAACAATTTAGGTGTGAACAAAAATTGGCCGGTTTATGAGCTGTAGGCACTTCCTGTCGGAGTGGCATACGCAGCACAAATACAGCTAGAACTATTTTTTAAGTAAGCTTTGAATAATGGATTGAAAAATGAAAAGCCTGTCTGTCAGACGCATTGTGACTTCTCGCCAGTTCATCAAAGGGTGAGGGATTTGAGCGTGGTGATGCGCCAACACAAACTTGTTCCTAAATGAACAAACTATGATATCCTATAGGCCCCCTAGAGGAAATCTCCGGAATTTCCCAAATTAAAACAAAAGAAGAAAAGTTCTGTTGACGTACTGCTATATATAGAAATCTGCCAAGAAAAGACTTACGAATTTCCAAGACTCTCAGACTAATCTAGGCACCAAAATGTAGTGAGAACAAAAAATAAATCTTCATGGTTGATGAAGGTACAATCTTATTGTATACAAATAGATCTAAGACGCAAGAAGGTGCATGGGCAGGATGATTTGGTCACAAATTCTAGTATGTAGATTCCATACGTCAATATCTTTCAGGTTAAATCCATGCAAATGAATCAATATGAATAGACAACACAAAACAAATAGCTAATAATGTCAGATAGCAAGCACCCCTCAGAACACGGAACTCGAAGTTTGAATGAATTCTCAATCAACAAGGCTGTACGTTGTACGTTGGTTTGTTTGTAATCATGTCCTGCGATTAGATATCTCAACTTGACCATCATGTGCTTGAAAATAGTGCTGAACTACACGACCTTGTCGGTTGGAACCAACCGAGATGAAATACCCGACAAAAATGGAAAAAAGACAATCTTCCAGACGAACCTAGGCACTAAAAAGCGTAGAAAATGGGAAACAAACTTCTACAGTTAAGGAAGATCTGTAGGTATACAAATGGAATTAGTACGCAAGAGGGTACGTGGTCAGGCATATTTGGTCCCAAATTCTAGTACATACTTAGATTCCATAGGCAAACATCTTTCAAGTTGACTAATTTTGCCAGATAATCAAAATGAAATCAGAGAACTGAATTGAATCTCATTGGCTTGACGATATGTTGAATTAGATAACCGGATTGCTATTAACAAAAATAATCATGTCACCGACTTGAATACCGGCATTTTCTGGTGGACCATTGGCCGCTATCTGAAAAATTTATAGCCCTTTAATTTGATTATTATTGTTACTGTTCGAACGAATACGAGGTAAGTTCTGCGCAGTGATACCGATAAGCCTCGGATCACTCGTCCATCGCGAATAAGTTTTTCCATAATTTTAGTGGCAAATGCAGTTAGAATAGCAAAACCTAGCCCCTAAGGCATAAAACCGTTTTCTGAATGATCGAATGAGAGGGTATTAATTTCCATTACTTCACCTTCAACTTACTACAAAAAAAGACCGAACAAATGGAAGAATAAGACATAATCCTGACCAACCTAGGCCTTAAAACAACTCATTGATGTCAGTTGTCAATCCGAAAAAATTGAGTTATAAAAGTATTTTTTATTTGACAACCAAATTCAATAACCAATCATTGTGAAGCATTGTTGTGTGGCGGGCGAACACCTAATTTAATTTCGTCTTAAATTCCTGGTTATTACATTCCCACGGGTTTCTTCTATAAATTCTGAATCCCACTTTACAAAATGGCTGCGAAGAAAACCATACTTATTCCAAACAAGGAAGAATCATTAAGGTTGACTGACACTTCTAAAAAAGAATACCGACAATACGTAATAAATAGAATCAGAATACCGATATCCAATGCCCATGTCTCCATCTTAACACAGTCATATTCGATAAAAACTTACGGATGCTAGTTGGTGAAAAAAGAAAGATGGAAAAAATCGGGGTGATTCAGGTAAATTGCTCCCTTTGATAGCTTTGTATCTCTCGTTCTGTACCTACAGCAAACGGGTGATCAGTCATCAAGGAATTTGATTAATAAGCTCGGTTTTAACAGTGCTTCTACGCTTAAGTTGTGCATACGCCTGCGAATAAGTATAACACCACAGTTTATTAGTAGGTGCGTTGGTGTCTCCTCTGCTTCTTTGTGGAATCTGCAACGTGTTGGAGTAAGCGAATCCTTCCTTAAATGCCCCATCAATCAATCCTGTTAGGAGGACATTTTTTCTCCTTCCTTTTGAACATTTTCTTACTTTCGCCGCGTCTTCTTGTCTAAGATTCTCCCCACGACACAAACTGGCTCAGGACTTAACAGAAGCATTGCAGCCCCTTTACTGGCACCGACATCCGCTCCTTCTTTCTCTAGACCTCCTGAGATCCAGTAGAGTAACCGTGTTTTGCATACCTAATCTCCTTAATTTAGTTTTGCAGTTCAGCTAATAATGGATGTAATGCTCTGTTGGCCGCCTGGCTAAGCGACGTATTGGACCTCTTTGTTTTTATATCCTTTATTTAAATTGAATTGAGTACGTCTCTCAATTGCGAGTATTTCAACTCGAAGTGTACATACTTCCCCATGTACCCCAAATATTGTTGTGCCTTATTGCGTTCTAAATCTATCGGAATTCCTGTACTAGCAGACAGTGCCTTTCTTAACGGAGGTTTTTCTTTTGTACTTTCTTTTTTTGGTTACCAGATTTTTCTGGATTTAAGCATGTGACTCTACGCATGCCTCATACCTGTGGTATTGTTCCACCAGGTTTTGGACTCATTAAGGATCCATTTTAAGATGTATCCTCTTTTGTGACAAGATACAACAGGGAGTATTAATAATCATTACACTGATGGACGGTGTTACGACAGTCTTCACAGTGCAGTGATAATTCTTGGATAGTGTGTTCAAAGTATTCAAAGTTTTTATTCTACGTAAAATCAAGCACAGTCTATCATCTTAAGGTGAGTTGTTGAACATGTGTAGATGTTTCGGGTTAATTTGATCGTCACACTCCTCCTCACCCTGACTCACCGCTTAATATGACGAATGGTCGATATGGTCACTGTAAATGGAGGAAAACGGCAAAATTGTAATAAGTGTTATGTTTCATCTATGGATCGGGCTGCGATTGTTTTCAGTAGAAGAATAGTACTGGTGACTTTACTGCTATGTCCCTGACCTACCAATGAGTATGGCGAAAAACGAGGATAGACAGACAAAAATAAACGGAAACGATCAACAAACAGAAAGAAGTGCCGTTGTTTATTTATTTTTTCAGTTAGCAGTTTATTTTGAATAGTCATGATAGGGCATTAAAAAATCACATGCGATTTCAGTTGCACATTCAGTTTCCATTTTTTCACGATGTTCATCCTGATTTTGTGTAACTCCTTAATAAGATGATGGTTAGGAAAGTTCCACAATAGGCATTTATTTTGTCATACGCGTTTTGGTCTAATATAGACCATCTTCAGTGACCTTCTATATAAAGTGGTTTGATGGTTTTATACATTCTCATAAGTTCAGACTGGATGGACTTGGCGAGTAGTCTGTCAAGAATCTAAGTCCATAGTGGTCCAGACATCCCCTTCTTAACTTATAAGGATGTATAAAACCATCAAATCACTTTATATAAAAAAAAGTCACTGAAGATGGTCTATATTAGACCGAAACGCATCTGACGAAATAAATGCCTATTGTGGAAAAGGCAATTTATTTACTACCCATCAACTTATTCCGTTTTCAGTCAAAACAGCGTTCCAAACAGCATCAGCGATTTTTTTTTTATCTCTGACCTGAATGTTTATAGATTCATACGACAGAATGTTTATTTATGTCCCTGTAACAAACTATTTTTCCACGCTTTTCCAGAATCGGCACAGCTCGGCCGATTTCAATATTCAATATTCAATAGTGATTTGAAATCCCGATATTGCACAGGCTTGCCGACATAGAAGATCCGCTGAAAGGAATTTATTTCAAATTGTGTAATCCATTGGGAAAAGTAAACTGCGAAATCATCTCACGAAACCGTTGCCGGTTTTAAAAACCGCCTCTTCAGCCTTATTCCAAGGCTCTTCTATTCTAGTAAAAGATTTGGATAATCAAATTTTCCACTTTGAACCTCGGACATGGCAAACCTTGATTCCTGATTGACAAGAACCTGATGGCCGGCGTTTAATAACACCGACTTCGTCTTTTGACGACAAACCGAATCGTGCCCTTTGTCGGGGGGTACAACAGGCCAAAAAGGAACCGAGGCCACCGTAAACATCAGTCTCCTGGTCCACATTACGCTGTGCAGAACGTGTCCCATTCACGAGACTTTTTCGATAATTGACCCCCACGCTAAAATATGCCGCCTACTCTGTCCAGTAGACTATGAGATACCCTTAAACAGGAACTTATATTCAACGATATATGACGACGATTAACTTTTTTATTAACAAATAATAAACTTTATTTATAATAAAGTTTATATTACAGTTAGGAGATTTATTGTTGCCTAGAAACACGTAGCGCAATCAGTTACATAGGTAGCACATACATGTGTAAAGAGATTACTCAAAAAACAAAATTCGAGAGAAGCTATCCAGTGGTAGCACTCCTAAATCAAACTTTTTTCTGCCGGAACTGAAGAATTCTGAGCTTTGAAATGAAACAAAATCTGAAAACGATTTTTGGACTTGAACATCATTTTCAAACAGTTTTCCTTTGACGAAGTTGTCTAAATTCCTAAACAAGTGAAAATCTGTTGGAGACAAGACTGGAGAATAAGGTGGATGCTGAAGAACTTAGTAGCCAAGCTCTTTCAATTTATTTAAGTACGTTTTGAAACACGAGGCCTGGCGATGTCGTTAAGGAGTATAGGTCCTTTCCGATTTACCAATGCAGGTTGTTTTTTGAGGAATATTTTTTTATATATTTCGCCATTTTCCTTGCAGTACGATGTAGAGGTAATGGACCTCTAGGCAAAAAGGAGTAGTGAATCAATTTTTTGGGGGTGTAAATTTGCTTTTGCCATTTATCTTGGTCTTTCGTCCATGTTTAGCCACTGCCATATTCAATCGATTTTTCATCGTAAGTGATTATTACTTCAAGAAAAGGCTCTGTTTTTTGCCTGGCGAGCAACGAAACGCATGTCTCAAGGCGCTTTAACTGTCAAGCCTTTTTGACTTTTCCTATGTTCCTTAATTGTCTTGACACGGTAGCTGCACTTACATTTAGTTGTGCTGCGAGTCCTCTGACTGTTTGATGGTGGTTTTCTTACACCTGAAGCTTAAGGACATCGTTGTCAATTAGAGTTTGAGGTCTTCTGAGGGGGTCGTTTTCCAATTCGTTGTTCCCTTCCGAAAACTTGGCAAACCAACGGCGAATGGTTCATTTACACTGCTTTCTTCAAACGCCTTACTGATGTTCTTGCAGCAACAACTGAATTACCAAGTTTAAACTCGTAAAGGAATATTAGGGATGGTCCATCCCTAACCATCCCTAAAGGAATTTTACACGAAACTCGCTTGTTTTTATATTCGTATTTGGAGGTACATATACAAAAGTGAGTAATGGATTGGGGAGCTCATCATTATAAACAAAAGTGGAAGATTGATAACTGCTTAACGCATTACATATGTAAACAATTGAAAGTAAACAACAGAAAACCGGTATTTCCTCTCTGAATTTCTGAAACTATAAAGTCGGACATTTCATGCGAAACAACCCAATAGGAATAATCTGAGTATTAAGCTAGAATCTAGTTTTTCCCATGGCCAATCGTTGACCTGAATCAATAGTTTTAAAGTAAAGTCTACCTTTTGGTACCATGTTGAAAGTAAAATTGTTAACTTTTATAAAGTTCCATTTAAGGGAAATATCGTTTATGGTCATATTGAGCAAGTCTCGACATATCCAGACTTTCCGCATTGACTTATTGGTTAAAACGTGTATTACGAAAAACCTAACCTAACTAAAAGTGTACCTATAATTGAACTTTCATTGCGCTATCAGACATTCTTTTGAACAAAAAAATAAAATAAACTGTACTATTTAGGTAATTGTGGTTTTTATATCTATTTCTGATTCCGTATAGAAGGATTAAATTAAATTAAAAAGGATAAAAGCTGTTTTATCTTCCGTTTTGTACTTAAAGTACACCGGACAGTCTTAAGACACCTGCGAATTTGATTATTTTCCCCAATTAGAGGCTGTATTGTTCTTCTGAGGAAGAAGCGCTCCACGGTCCTATAATGAGTCTCTGCTTCTGCAAAATCGGCCATTTTAATTCACCATTGAGCCCCACCAAATGATAAGGAGGACAGTAAAGATAACTACTATAATAGCACCAAAAAAGCACGTCCAAAAGGATAAAAAACTAAGGTCGATATGAACATGGTGTTGCAATTTAAACACGACTTCCAAAAAAATCTCAAGGGCACGGGGGCTGGAACTTTCGGGATGAACCCAAAGACCGAACTAACGGTAAACCTAGGTAAATATGCTATTCTTTTCCAGTATGAAATCATAGCGATTGAACGCTGAGCCAGGTAAATAAAAAGGCTAGGAATGCATAGCTATCTTCTCTGACAGTCAGATAGCACTAAAGGCCCTAGCTTCATGTGAGGTGAAGGCAAAGAGTGTTCAGAAAATCAGAACTGCATGGAGGCCCTGACGGAAGTCAGTGACACTAATGGCCTGACCCTGGCATGGGCCCTCGGGGCAACAAAAAGGTTGACCAAGGCCAACATGGCCTATCTGGGTCCTGAACCCTATACTGTAGCATCTACAGATCTAGAGGATACATCTTAAATGGATCCTTAATAAGTCCAAAACCTGGTGGAACAATACGCGCTTATGAGGGACGCGAAGAGATTCATAGAAGGATCATCCGCAAAACTTACAAAAGAATTACTGGAAGGCAACTGCAACCGAACCAGGATTCTGGTTGGAGTCCTGACAGGACATGCATTAAGAAAGCACATGCATCGGATAGGAGTACAGACAGAAGAAACACTGTGCAGATACGGCCAGGACGAGGATGAGACCGCAGAACATATCTTGCAACTAGGTCAACAAAAACCGCAAGGAAGATCCTACACTAAGGAGCCGCTGGCAAAGCTGTGGAGGCTGATTAACAACATGAAGCTGACGGATGAGTTCAATATTCAGGTCGAGGTGCAGTAGGTCTTGTGGCCGCCTCTTTTATCCCTACCCCTGTTCGCCATTTTCAGCGGTAGATCAGGGACTAAGGTGGTATAGGCAGGGTGAGACATTTACACTCACCAACCAATGAATACGACAACCGTCTGAGAGACCAAAACAGCAAAAATGATCGGCAATGACCAAATTACAGTTTCTTCACCCCGCACACTTACATAGAAATATACAGCTTGGGTGTTTATCTTTTGAACACATATTTTGACAGGCTTTTGACAGGACTTGGAAGAAAAAACTTTTGGACGATCGATTTTCATGCAAACAGTCATTCTCGTCCTGTAGTTCAATAACAGAATCTAGAAATAGCCACCGATATAAAATTAAAATCAATTTTTTATTTGTAAATCTTTTTTAAAATTCACACTTCGCAAAGTTTGACCAAAAGAGGGAAAATTTGGCTTACACATCTAAACGCGTGTTCTATTTTTGAAGAGGCCGGACACGGATTCCACCAGTTTCGTTATCACCGACCGTCGGTATTTTCTTGTAAATGTAAAACAAACGCAAGCATCCGCTCACGGGAAGAAGGGATGTTCACGGTAGACGAGTAGTGCGCAACATACGCCTATGAACACACGCTTCCACTTTCACAACAGCCTCAGTCAGAAAAATGAGTCGTTAAACATGATACGCAACCCTAGCTGATATCGTCTTGTCTGTTTTAGCTTAAACGGTCCTAAATTGTGGATTTGACTTGATGCCCGCAGGTGGTGCATAGGAGAATTGAAGAGTTTCTGATAATTCTGGTCTATCAGATGCGTTTCGGCTTCTTGCCTTCTTCAGTGGAGGGTTAGGGGTATGAATAGATAGATGCACAAACACTAGCCTCTCATGTACCACTTAATATGACATAAAACGCTTGACATCCTAAAATGCAAGGAAATGACCCAAATTTGGTATTGTTTACAGTCTCTACAAATTGCTAATGTAGCTGTAATCTCGTTTAAGCCGGAAGTTCATGTGCACGCATATTTTAGGAGGGGAAAGAGATATAAACTTGTACAATTAACGATCTTAATTTTTTTAAGTCTCTCGCTACATAAAATACGTTTATAACGTTGTTCGTCTGCCTTCCGAATCCTGTTCTGGGGCATTTGATTTCGGTCGTCCGCGTGTCAGGAAAGCACAATCACGGTTGGATTACGCAACGGGTCTTCGGCGAAGTCCAGTACGGATTCTTAGCCGGTTTGGGGAAGAGCCAAACATCCCGTGGGTCGTTTATATTCCATCGACATCCGACTTCCGCACTTCCTGGCTCGCCTCACGGCTCAATTAAGTAACCTTGCTCTGCACATTGCCCTTAGTGTATTGTTTATAACAAAATCCAAGACAAAACTAGGGAAAAAGCTAAAAAAGAATAAAACTGTCCTAGTATTAAGTCACACTGCGTAAATTAGGTAAAACAATAGGTAAAATTTAGAGATGGAACTGTTATAAGTAAGTAATAAAGAAATTCGTAAGATTTAATCTTGAAGTCTTGTGTGGTGATGCTTCACCCTGCTTGTTTCCCAGACCAAAACAACATAGGCAGACCAAAAAATAAATCCGACATGACCCAAGCTGTAAAGCATTTTGTTGTGTAACAACTATGGACCGTGATGTGAATTCAGTAGTGGATGAGTGTTAATAACCCTGTTAATAACCCTGACCCACCGCTGAAGATGGCAAACAGTGAGTACATGTAGACCAAAAATGATTGGAAACTACAGATTGACCGTGCTGTGATACTTTTTTGGTGGCGATTTTTACAAGGTATTGCACATTGAAGGGCAGACTAAAAATGACCGGAAAAAGGCAAAACTATAAGATTGTTGAGTTACACCTAGGGAACGTGTTACTACAGTGGTGGTGGGTTAGTGTTAGTATCTCACATTGCTGATATCCAGAAGATGACAAATAGCGAATAGAGGCAGACCAACATGACGTGAGTCGACTGATGAACATGATTCCTGACGATGGCGAACAGACGGGTAAGGCTAGACAGACTACAATTTACGAAACGACCAAGCTATAACATAGTTTGTTGAGTAACACCTATTGACCGTGCTTGGACAATTTTCAGTGGTGGGATACTTTTAGTGTATCATCCTTCTTATATCCCTAACCCCACCAGTGAATCCTCGCTGTTTTGGTCTATCAGACGCATTTTGGTTTCATTCGTGAGTTTGTGTTGGTGAATCTGCCGAAAAGCCAGTATAGGCAGACTAAAAATGAACGGAATCGACTAATAACCTTTTTTGTCTTACTGTGGATCGTTTTGCGGGGTTTTAGTGCCTCCTGCTTATAACCCAGATCCACCGCTGAAGTTGGCGAGAAGTAGAAATGAATTAAAATTTGGAAACGACCAAGCCGTTGCATACTTTATTTAATTTAAACTTATAAACGCTGTTGCGACAGTAATCAGTGGTGTGTGAGAGTTGGTGCCTCACCCTTCCTTTATCCATGAATGACCAATGCAGTTGGTGAATGGCAAAAATTAATTTATTTCTAATACAAGTACTTGTAAAGGGGCTTAAATCTCTATTTGTTCCTTTAAAATAAATAAATACAAATAATAAATATCGGAAATGATCAAGCTATTGCATACTATAATTGATTCTATACCATGGACCCTGCTGCCTGATAGTCAATATTGGGGCATCATCCGCTCACTCCTAATCCACCATTGAAGCTGGCGGACATTAAGTATAAACTGGCAGTTAAGGTTCGAAAACGACCAGGCTATTGCATGCAATAATTAATGTTACACCGGAGTACCCTGCCGCGACCGTATTGTCAGTATTGATGCCTCACCCTGCTTATAATCCTGATCCGCCTATGAAGTTGGCGAACAGCAAGTATAAACGGGTAGATAACGATCGGAAATGACCTTGCTTCATAGTACATACTATAATTGTCCTTAAGACCGTAATCAGTGGTGTGTCATTGTTGGCGCCACGCCCTGCAGAGATAGACGGACCAAAAGTACAGGAAACAACCTACAAACGGAAAGATTTGTGGTTGCAGACGTGTAGTTTTTTTATTAACTTAGAAGTTTGTTTTTAGTGGAGTAATTTGGGACAATTTGATAGGGAATTAATGGCCCGCAGTAATTAAAAACCCAAAAGGTTTTCTCGTGTCGAAACTGAAGTGGTTCGATGGAATTGCATTGATGGACAATAGTTTCAATCCCCGCGATGTTGAAATAATTGGGACGCGGAAATTGGCCAGGTTTGGAACAAAAGCACCATTAGGACCAACTTATCGAGCACTAAGCCCCAATGATGCAATCCGTCGTAATGAAAGATCGCTTAGAATTGCGCAAAGCGGAGGGAAATGATGTAACCGGCGAAAAAAGTTATAAATCCTCATAGAGGAGATCTCACGGTGCCTGTCTGCCGCAGGCAGAAAAATTGTGTCGAGGGTTCACCCCAGGAAGGATCTTCCATAACAAAGAGTGTTGAAGAAAAGTCCAGATACTGCACTATTGTGCTATTACAATGGGACCGTTACCTCAGTGGAAAAACGGCGGAAAATAGTAGACGAAAGGGAAAATCAATTTACTTAATTTTTAAATTGTGTATATCTTCTTAATTTCTTTCCTGTTAAACTTGTCTATTAAAATAGTCTTAGTTTAGTTGTATCAATTTTTGTCATATCGTTTAAAGTGGTGGTTTTTCTCCTTCATTTTGTCAATGGTGACCTTTATTAGACTTCTTTCGACAAGATCATTCAACTTTATTAGTAAACTGGGGAATATTTAGCGTGTTGTTAGGAGGGAGTTGAATTGAGTGAGTCGCCTTTCACCGATCGACGTGATGGATAGTCCATCCGAAAACAAAGAGGGGTCCGAGGGTCACCCGGGCAGGTCCGGTCTCCTGGCGACTCCCAGGGGAAGTCCTGATGTAACACATTACGTGTTATGTAAATGCGGTCAGCGAGGAATTCGGGAAGATGTGCTATCTCCAGGAATTGGAGTGAAAGTCCCTCACCCCGTGTTAACACCTGTTTGCCTCGACGCTGGATCCTCATCACGACCGTGCTCGCGTACCTTGCCGCGGCACCTGTTTTAATTAAACGCCGCAATCCCGAGGTAAATATGGAATTTAAATCGTACACGGGCTATTACATTTATATAATAGCATTTCGCAAACTATATTCATGTCGTGTTACCGTTTTGACTTTCACTGCGTTTTCTTTTGGGGGTGATCGATATTGGCCTTAAGTTTTCATTGAGGCGTTTGGGCGTGACCGATGCGGCTTTCAACCGGTCCTGGATGGAAGTGGGTGAAATTTTTCTAATTTTCTTTAATGGGCTGGACGATTATCCAGGATGACAGTCGTAAACATCTCGTCCGAAGGTACTGTACGGAGGTACGTAATGAATGTCGTTTAAACCTGTCCAGGTGACGTTACGAAACCATCTGACATGTACGATTAAATATTTCAAGTCCCTGTACGTTTATACTTTTTTTAAGTTTTATTTTTTAAGCGCATAATACAAGAAAAGACAGGTGGTTAAAGTCTGCAAATGCGATTGTCATGAGAAATATATAAATCTTGCGGCAATATACCTGGACTATCAGAACAGAAGTGGATGAAAAAAAAACAACTGGGTCAATTAGTAAAATTCCTCTGAAGTGCAGAACAAGGAATACAGTAGCAGCCCTGAAACAGCACAGGACGACATAACCCGACTTTTATCAATCAATCATCACAAGGCATCGAAAAATCACTTGACATGACTTGAAAAGAAAAAAATTCAGAGGAAACTCAGAATCTTTACAAAATTTCGAAGATGCACTGCAAACTCAATAGGCGTCTAATGGTACATAGAAATTCTACCGAGAAAAGGCGGCTGGATCCCAACATTTTTGTTGACATCCTGAGTCCGTACACTTTGGAGAAGAAATAATTTGGGGATTTAAAAAGAACTCTTGTAACTAGGTAACAGTCAAATTCCTCTCAAGTACAGAGAAACGGGATACAATATCTCTTAAATTATGAGTTGCTAGAGAAATTGATCAGTTTAATTTGAATGTGTCAGTCCAGGGGATTTCAGGTCACTACAGACCTTAGGCAAGAAGATCCGATGTCTCCGGCCTTATTTAATTTTCCAAAGCATTCCTCTTTTTGTTTTTTTACATCACACAAATAAATTGTACTATGTACTTTTTCGATTAGTTATAAAGTGGTGACTTGATACCACATGGTATCACTAACCTCCAACTACTCCGATGACATTGGGTGACTACACTGTGATTGTGAACACTTCCAAACTTCTTTAATATTGTCAATGTTTATACTGTAAGCAATTTATACTGTAAGAAAAGAAGACTGATAAATTTGTTTCTGAACGATTCTGAAAGGAGCTAGAAGCAAAGCAGACATGTTGCCTCCAAAATAATGAAATTGCCCCTAAGTATGCCAGGTGAAGTATCTGTAGTTTTGGTCTTTCCCGATCAGTTTGGTCACCCAGAAGCGGTTTGGCTTGTTACGTTTTGTTGGGTCGGGTAATAAGAGAACCTACCATCGCATAAAACGGCGAAAAGCGTCTGACAGACCAAAACAACAAGCCACGACAAAGGGACAATTTAATTATTGCTATTCTTTTTCTGATTTCAGTTAATTTTTTCGATAGTTTGTTTTGGGTTTCCCCTTTTAAGTCCTTTTAGGGTCCTTTTTTTCCTGTGTGACTGATCCGATCACCTTTGATTCCAGGTACTTCGTGAGCACTGTGCTCCAGTTCCAGATCTTCCGGGGACTGTGCAGAGCGGCCGTTAAGCAGGCTCACTTGAACCCCTCGGATCCGCTGTACAAATGCGACGTCTACAGGAGTTCCGCCGCCGGAAACGTCCTTGCGTAAGTTTTTCCACGCTTCGTCAAAACTATCCAGCATATTTACCCAACCGAGCATGTAAGGCAGTAATTACAACGTTTATTCGAGACTTGAACGTGTAAACATGGTAAAATCTGACTTTTCATAATCACATGAAACAAATTTGATGAATAATCACAGTCTTTTGGACACACCGCGTATTTTCTATATTTATAAGGACCAAAGGAAAGCATCGTGACTAACAAGTCTTCATCATCATCACCATCATCAACGGCACTACAGCCAATTACATGAAAAACAAGTGAACCGGATGGAGACAATGCCGATACCAGCTAACCTTTTTTAACGTACGCCACTAATTTGTTTCTTCTTCTCCTGGAATTCAATATTGTCTTCATTGTATAAGGCGATTAACAAGTCATCATCATCATCGGCACTACAGCCTATTCATAAAAAAAGTGGACAAGTCAAATCCATCGTGAAACCGTCTGGTGTTTGTTAGCTTTACACACAGATTTGCTTTCTTCTTCTCCAGTCAAAGAGTCCATTCAATATTCTTTTATGTTCGTAAGAAGGAGTGGCAAATTGTCATCATCATCATGACACCTATTACATGCTTAATAAGTGTAACAGATAGAAGCAAACCGAGACCGTTTGATTTTGTTAAAATCAGATCCTCTTAGATTATAAAAACGACAAATAAGCCATTATCATCATGATGCTACTACAGTCTACTAAATGACCATTAAGTGAAGCAGATAGAAACAACCTAAACCATTGTCATCACGATGCTACTACAGTCTACTACATGACCATTAAGTCGAACAGATAGAAACATTCTTGATACGGTCTGATTTTGTTAACGTCGTACACTCTTCGATTTATAATGACAACTAATAAGCCATCATTATCATCATGACGCTACAACTTAAATAAGTGGAACAGAAAACAAGCCTGAGTCCATTTGATTTTTCTTACCTAACACCAGACACTCTTTATCTATAAATACGACTAAAAAACTATCATCATCATCTTTATGATGCTACAGTCCACTACAGGACCAATAAGTAGAACAGATACAAAAGATTCTGAGACAGTCTGACCTTTGTAATTGTCAGACCGACAAACAAGTGTTAGTTCGACGAGCACCTCAGGTCTTTATACACCAAATTCAAAATGTCCCTACAAGAAAAAAACAGTACTTTATTATTTGCATTTACAAAGACAAAAATTAAACGCCACGACTGCCTTGCCATCGTCATTGTAAAAAGCTTGTTCAACATGTGAACAAGTCGATCAAAAGTCCTGAATCGTCTACGTTCTTCAACGTCAGTCTAATTTACCCAGTTGAGACAGTACATAAAATCTTTGTTGTTTTTGTAGTAATCTGATGTCGAAGGGCTCTTCCCAGCCTTGGCAGGAAGTCCTGCAGGAGAGCATCGGCGAGTCGCGCCTCGACGGTGGTGCTCTTCGCGACTTTTTCGCCCCGTTGGAAGAATGGCTGCGCAACGAGAACCTCAGGACTGGTGAGACTGTCGGCTGGCTTTACGGTGAGTTTTAAACAATCCTTTTACTATTTTATAATTAATTGATTACTGAGTTGTTGTTTTTTTGTTCCAGACGGAGACTATTGCAAGCACAGCATCGAGACGGCGAACCTCCAGGTGCTCGGCGGTTTTTACAATTCTGCCCCTAAAAACGAAGTGTTCGGCCTAGCAATTTTCCTCTTCTTAATTGTTCAATTTATGTCCTGATGATAAAGATTAACTATACTCCATCCATCTGTATTGATCCGTTTTGTAAATTAAATTATAAACCTTTTGTAACAGAAATTTTATCCTATTCTGTACTTGGGTGATGTCCCATTGTCAAATAAACAATATCAAAAAATTATTTATTACAGTTTTAAGCTCTGAATTACAGCTTTAACGATAATGCTATAGGAATTTCGTGTTTTCCGAAACGTGTTTCGGATCTTCAGTGGGTCTGGGAAATAAGCAGGCGAGGCGTCAACACTAACCCACCACTGAAGATGGCGAAAAGTGTCTGACTTATCAAACTGTCTATGATAAACTTGTCGTTCTGTCTGATGCTTGCTGATTTATGCTGGAATGATGTTTCCAAATTTTATGCTATGTATTAATTTTCTTTTTTAAATCTATGACATTTAACGTTACCATTATTTGGTTTAATCGTGTTTTGTGTTTCTAATCTTGTCAAACATTGTAAATAAATGTGTGAAAGTTATGATTATTTCTAAGCCGGCCAAACTTAAAAAATGCACATACCATGCATAAAATGAAAATTTATATATCATAGAGTGTTAATACGGATTTATGCTTAATATATAAAATATTTGTAATTTTATTGTATTTTTGTACATATTTGTGATTTATAATAAACAAGCTTAAAACTGGGAGAAATCATTACTTTTACTATAAGACAGTTGAGTAATATTCATCAACCCTCCCAGGACCTAAGACTAAGTATGTCTTAATTGATCAAGAACGAAACTTTGCGGTTTCGAAGGCCATAAAACCATAAAATGTATGAGATAGAAATGGAGCTTAGTTCTATATGCCTAGGTAATCAGTTCTTCCAAAGACTATCTTATATTAAGACTCCAAGTTAAAATTGATTGATGGTTGTTGGTCTGCAAATTGTTGAACACAGAAATGGGTCATTTAATGGGTTCGTGAGAGAATAGTTGATGGCCCAAAGCAGAAAAACGTTGAATAACATCTGAGTGTGCTTTGGGCCATCGTCCCATTCAAAGACCAAACTGATGTTCAGACTCTACTAGACTATTGTAAAAGATGACAAGACGTTAGACCATTGTTGCACTAACTGGTAAAGGAATGGAGGCTGAATTCTCGAGAGCTACATTCAATAAAGTTGAGACAGATGACACCACGATATTAGACCATAGTTGTACTAACTGGTGAAGAAATGGAACTGAGTGATATGTGCTTGGGTCATCAGCCCTTTCATAGACCTAAGTGATACTCTGACTCCAATAACGTTATTGCGAATGATGAAACCATAACCTTAGTTACACATACTGGAATGAATTGAGCTGAGTTGTATATGCTTAGTTCCATCAACCCTTCCAAAGTCCAAACCGATGTTCCGGCTTCATGAAGTTTATTGAGAACGTTGACAGCACAACCTTCGACCTTAGTTGTATCAACTGTTGTAAAAATAGAACTGAGGTCATTTACAACGCGAATTATAAAAGAATGGAATCGTACTCATGACATCATGATCAAAAGCCAAAGAAATCTGACTCGCCTTGATTTAGAGAACCCCACTGTAAATTCAGCAACACGTCTTCTTGTATCCACGATAAAGAATGCCATATAATCTGAAAGTACTTGACATAGTTCTTACTGTATACAGTAGAGACATCTTAGGTTGTCTTAGTACAGATATGTTGCTGAATATATTTTATATTATACAGTAGCCAATTCTTACTTAAACCTCGGAACAGGAGAACCAGAAATTCGATGCCGTTCTCACTCATTATCGAGTGGCACACCTACAGGCTCCCTATATAGACCTAAGGAATTACAACATTAAATTACGGGGTATAATTAAGCAACTGATACGTTCGGAGCTGTACCTTTTATCTTCACACACTGGTAACCCGAAAACATCTGAATGATACAAGAAAATGTTACAACTTTCAACCACCCATCAATCAAGGAAAAGAATATCTTCTATCATCGCCTAACAGGGAATTATTTCTATCGGAAAGGTAAAAACTATACTCATAGCCACTTTCGGCTTATGAGCTGTTTAAATTATGAAAATGGAGTCCGTGGTTTCGTGCACAAGAAGTCATTTATTAACATAAACCCCCAATTAAGCTTCATGTCACAAGGCTCTTTTAATATTGACGTAATTGCTACTTGGTACTCGATTCTAGACGTGCAGAAATTATAATTACTGCGACTAAGCTTGCCAGTCGATTGGTTTCGAACGGGCGATTACTAATGGCAAGTATTCAGGACAAAATTTATGAGAAAAAAGTGTAAGTTGGCCTTAACAGGCATTATAAGAAAAGGAGATTTATAAGTTTAAGCTAAACTAGTCTCAGAAACTGAATTTTTTTAAATATTTTCCTCAGATCGGATAAGTGGGTTAATACCCACTACGTTCAGGAGGTATGTCGACATTTTCTATTCGGCTACACAATCTACAAGAAAAAATTCAAGCAAACTATCCCGATTGGATGTTACTGTTTGGTTTACAACATCTCGATAGCCGGCTTGATATCACTGCTTCTGACTCACACATTAGACGGCCAACAACTTTTCGACACGATCCACTATATGTTGTATATGATAGTACTCGACGCTTACGTCTACACGATCTTCAAATATAGGTAATCCGTCCGCAATATCGAGTACCTTTCCGAAAGAATAACGATTTCTTTTATCAGGCGGAAGATGCTGGAACTGAACGCCAAACTGGATGAATGGTTCCACTACAAAGAACTAGAACAGGAGGCGTTGATTATCAGAGAAAAAGTCGAGGCCAAAGCCAGCAGGAACGTGAACATCTACGTGGGTATCATGCTGTCGTGCAACTTTCTGTTCTGCGTGATGCCTATGATGAAACTGTCGTTCGCTTCAGACAGGTACTGGTGGCCGGGTTGAAAATTCGGACTTGAATAACGTTCCGTTTCGTAGGTCGGACATGCTCAATTTCTTGATATATCCGTGTTATCTTGGCTTTCCTCTCGACACCTGGTGGGGTTTCGCTTTGACCTACGCTTTCGAAATAGTGTGCAGCACGGCCACTTTCAGTTTGTACGCCCGGCTCACCTCGTACGGATTTGTCACTTCAATGCACGTCAATTACCAGCTGAAACTCCTGAGAGTCGCACTGCAGACCTTGGAGATCAGGTCGGTGAGCATCATGGAACGTCTGGGATTTTCCATGCAATCGCCTCTTTGGAAAAAGCGTTACGAGAGGACTTTAGAAGAAGAAATCAACACAATAGCCATACACTTACAATACCTACATGGGTAACTTGTGCTGCGATCCTTTAAGCGATTAGCTTAATCTATGAATAATAATAAAAATAATTGTAATAAAATCTACTAATTGTAATCAATTTCAGTCTTTCCGATTACATCGTACAGATACTAACTCCGGCTACTACTTCAACCTACACTGGAGGCATGTGGATAGTGTGCTTTTCCGGACTGGTCATGTACACGGTACTATATTTTAACTTCGTCAATAAGTAATGAGATTGACCATCGATGAAGACTTCAGGGGTCATACACTCTCCCTTTAAGAGCTGTTGTAGTCCCAGTACTTACATCACATCGTACAGGGCCAATTTTTAAAGGAATTTGATTATTTGACCTGGTAGCACAAGTCGTATTTCTTTTAAGCTTAGATACTTTTCAGCTTTAATTAACTATTATGAAGGCGATAGTGAATATTTCAGGGATTATTTCATACTGCGGCATTAAAGATCCCCCCCCTATCTGTACTTGCGGTGCACCACAAGTGGGGTGTGGTTAAGTCTCAATTCGTCTCGGAATTTGATTATTTGACTCGGTCCCAAAACACATTTTCTAGTGGAATAATAACCAAGATAGTCAGGCGCAAGTTCTGAGGTTTCCTCTGCATCCTCAGAATTCACACCGTGTTGGCTGATGCCGATCTTTCTCAGATATCCGGGTCTGTAGTGCTCCTTCAATTTGTTTAGATTCAACCTGCTTCCACTATTGTGGACTTTTCAAATTTCACACGGTGATGCTTGGATGTAGTGAGATATTATCATTGTTTCATAACTCTCATCTTATCGTCTATTCTAACAAATTCTCTGATAGTATCGTTCAGAACGTTTCGTGTTATGTCAGCATCTTCATTTCCCTAAACTGCTGCATGTCCTGAGACCTAGAAGGTGACCTCTGTTCTGCATGTCTTATATTTTATTTAGTTTTGCAATTCTGAACCAAAAATGGTTTAAAAAAATGCAAAATTTCATTTTCCAGGCAGAGAATGAATCGATGCTCATTGGGAAGTTCTTCGTGATTTTCTCCGCCGAGCTCATGAACGTGTATACGTTCAGCTTGACCAGCGAATATCTCATCACGTCTGTACGTAGTTTTACACACAAGGAAAAAATTCGATAAATATATCCGTATATGGATTGTTTCAGTTCGAAGAAACCATCAATTCTATTTACTTCTGCCCGTGGTACAATTTGCCCAAAACCTGCACCAAAACTTTGCTCAACATGATGACTCTGTTGATGAAAGTTCCGAGTTTGAGGACCATCGTCGGATACAAAGCCAACATAGTAAACATGGGAGCTGTAAGCTTTACTCGAAATGATAAGAAAACTGATGACATCATTAAAACGGATTCTTTTTACAGATTTTGAACGCCTCCTACACATATTTCAGCTTAATTATCGCTACGAAATCTTAATAGGTTGACAGTTGGAAAATGCTAGGCACACTAGTCGCAAAATGTATAGAAATAAACACCTCACGAGTTATTGTTTTTTAATATTTATTCCCTGTCTAATCGGATTGTCAGATAGACTAATATATATATATATATATATATATAGACTAGAATATTCGTGAGGTCTACGGGGTGATGGAGATTTAACTGTCATTTTTGGATAGCCTAAACGCGTTGGTTTTATATATGACAAGCACGATTTGGCTTTTCGCCATAATCAGTAGTCAGTTTAATAATGGTGCAAAAGTAATCTGTTCTAAATTGGGGTCATGGTACTAGGCAGGACAAAAATTGAAGACGGTGAAAAGACAAAACGCGTGTGACAGAACAGCGAGGAGAGGAAAACCAAAAATGATCGAAATCTAACAACCAATGGCATAATTGTGTGCGAAGCTACGATCTGAGAGCACTCGGACTGTTGGCCGATGACCTTGAAGGACTGTACTTCTCTAGGACCGTCAAGTAATGGTGAAGTGTGTTTACTACTTGACCTAATTCTCTATTTGGAAAAATTGAATCAGCAATTACCTTTTAACTTCTGTCAGTAAATCCATAATCCAACTAGGGAAGATGACATCTAACCATTCCATACTCAGTATCGCTTGGAAAGGCAATTTCTTTCGGGTAAAGGGCAAGGACCTAGAATTGAAACCATGACGATTTAAGTCTGTGAAATAAATAACGCCAACAACCTCAATAACACCTTGCAGAAAATTAATAACCCAGAAATGGTGATTCAAGAAAATTCTTTAAATACTTCTAATATATTTCCTAAGCACACATGGGATTCCATCCCTTTTTCCGCGTGTTTGCTCTCTAAACGTAATAGTTATTCAATAAAAGAAGGAAACGGCTGATTTTTCCAAATACCGGTACCACGAAAAAAGAATCTTTGGATTTTTATTTCCTCCTTTGAATTGTCAGAGGTGACCTATTACCTATTGCCACGACTTGTCTGGGAATAGATTTTATCAGTTTTCTAATTGAATAATTAATTGAAATTATAGGCATAACTTTACAATAAAATTTTGGTATATGACAATATTATGAGCAGCAGTACGTTTATGCACGTTCTGGCAAAAAGAGGAAAGATACGTGTAACTGCATGGGAAAGCAAGATCCAGTAAACATTTCTGAGCCTCGACAAAGACTAATAAAAAATCTGAAGCCTAGATAGCGGTCAAGAGTACATCTTCCAAGCTGAGGTTCATGCAATCCAACTCTGTGCGCAAGAGGGATAAGTAAGAAAATGAAAGATGAATGGATCTAGATTTTCCGACAGCCAGGCGACTATAAATGGTGGGTTTTAGCTCCGAATAGTCTAATAATGCTTAAATGTCCAAATGGCCCTAGGAAAACACCTTGTGGTAGGTTCAAGGGCAAGAAGATGTAACAGGAAATTGCTGACCAAGTAGCCAAATAACCGCAATAAAATAATAAATAACAAAAGCCGGAACCACAACAAGGTTTACTGAAGTTGGAGCTGGAAAAATGCTTCAGAGAGAAAAAATCAAGTACTGGACAAAAGCACCAAATCTGAGGCAAGCTAAGAAATTTATAAATTCCCCAAAAAGCTAAGATACGATTTACATTCAGCAGGCAATATTGATGTCAGTAATAGGCCTCTATACCTCTATACCTCTTGCCCTCTTAAGTACCACCTAAAGGAGAAGGGCAAAGCAGAGACAGAAGCACCCCGATTTTGTCTATATGTTCCAGAGACATCGACACATACACTATGTGGATGTGAAGCACTAGTCCGGATAGGTAGCCACTTGGGTAAGGCAATTTCACACTATGAGAAATGCGCGAAGTGGCACCGAAGAAAGTGCTAAGTTTTGTAGGAAAAAACTACCATAATCATAGTGGTTCCACAATAGCCCTATGTAGGTCGCAGAGAAGGAACGAATCATAAAGGGTCAATAGTCTACATACTTGACGAAACCCGCAGAAACAAATCTACAATCCTGGTCGTGCCCTGGTCTATCTTAAGGACAGAGTTAACAGCAGTCAGCTCTTTTCAATCAAACGCACCGCGACGAATATTGGTCTATTTTGTAATCTTCATTACTATCTAGAGCTCGTTGTTAATCTTAACGCTTTTTACGAGATCGTAAAGCTTTGTCAAGGACTTCTGTGTGTAACCTTCAGGCACGGGCTTTTCCTCTCCAAGTAATAAAAATTCTCAGGCAAAATATTCACAGGCTGCTGCGAGTCTATGCCTTCTGAACCTGCAGTGTCCAATCAGACATAGGTAGTTCTGCTGTTAGTTTCAGCGATGGTTTTCTGTTCTGGAAAACATTCCCATTAAGGACTTAATCATCGTCTGATAGATCTAGTTTTTGGCAATTTGGTATGCCGAAAAAGGGTTCAGGGCTAATTGAACTTGGACAATTTGGTTGCCTCCTCGATGCCCCTCTACCCTGTGCGCCCTGGTACTCAAACAAGGGTAATTTTGTTGCTGTCCGCAACGTGTGACAGAGCCTTGATGCAGCTCCAAACGGCAGGTAGTTTCTTTTAGTGCCGCCTATCTGTCAGAGTAGATGGCTTTTGTTGGTAATACAACTTTTTGATCTTCTTGACACAATATTCATTAGCCACCTGAAAGACGGCCGTGTATTGCCCACTTATATGAAATATAGTCCTTGTATTATTTCCGTAGATATTAGATCCTGACCCATACTCGGTCTTAGAGGCAGTATGCTAGATAGTGAACCTTAACCGGAGATTTTCTCCTAGTCCGCTCGGGTATTTTAATTTGAGTTTTGGGGTCATGGCGTCAACAGACATTTCTAGAACTTTTTCTGCCCGAACTTCCACCCGAAGCTATAACTGCCCCTTTTTATGCGAGTACTCTATTAGTGCATGTTTCTGCATTTAGACTCTCCCTGGTTGAAGAAATGTAGTCCAGGCCCGCTCAGAGACTTCTGAATAGGACAGAGGATCCTGATAAACCTTGGTTGTACTATCTTTGTCCATCAAAACACCGAACCATATGCTCTAGTGGGTCTAATAACCGCTGCATTAACCATAGGGACATCGTTCGTCTTAAATCCAGGATTTGCCCACAAAGGAGTTCATATTTGCCATTTTCGCTCTCTGTGTGATTTTATTTATTTGCTGATTCTCTGTATGATTTCCAAGAAAGTCTTTGGTCAGTGATGTCGCCTAGATGTTTTATTTCTTACTCGTTTATCTTACTACACGGAGAGGGAAAAAAACGTCCATAAAACCGCCAGTATGTTGATAGGGAACACCCTTCGGGCAGTTGTTCTGGGAATGTTAAGCACCCTGGCCACATCCTTTGATTTCTTCCATCTTCCGATATAGCCTATGATTCTAGCCGAATTCTGGATCACTTAAAAACCATCACTCAAACAAATTTAAAACTTAAAAATGTACAACTTAAAAAATCAAACAACAGGAACGTTAGAAAGAAGCTTTACGGAATAACCAAGAAAGAAGATAGCTATTCAAAGATTTATTTACAAAATCTAATTGTAACACAAATGGTAGATTTATTGTGTTTTATTTATCTCTAATCCTTTAAAACAGACCAAATATTGTTGCAAATTAATCAATGGAGGATTGTCAAAGAGATAATTAAAAATATTAAGGCCGGTTTTTTGGCCTCTCAATGTCGAATGTGACGGCGCCTCACCCTGCTTATACCCGGCCCACTGCTGAAGACGGAATAAAAATCGCAGATCCTTATGGCCTGTTTTTAGATGTCTTATAATCTCGAGGAAGTCCGTTTTTTTTATCAAATTTAATATAGTTTATGCCTATTTTGGTGTGTAAAACCAATCTATGTATTGTACAGGAGATCAGTGTGAAGCTCCAACATAAACCCACCATCGATTGGCGATTGGCGGAATCGCGTCCGACAGGCAAAAACAGCGAGGATAGGCGGACCAAAAACGATCGAAACGACCAAAACTACATATTTTATAATGACTGAAATTGTACTTACCTGTATTTTATGTATTTGAAGAGGTCGTAGTGCAGTCGATTAGTCGAAGAGCACAGATCGGATTATTTTACCGGTTTACCCGCGCTGATTTTCAGGAGGTTAAAAAGGGTTATAACTCTACGAGGTCAGGGTTTATGTTTTTGTACAATCGAATGTCTATATTTTGATAATTATCTCTCCAAGTAATTTTATTATTGAGAAAAAATGACAGTTACCGGCGAGGACAAAGTGAATCTTCCATGGTAAGTTCCGGTGACTTTAAAATTGATCTTTTTTTAAAGGTTTCTCAATGTTTTTTCAGGGTGGAAAAATACAGGCCTAGTACATTGGATGAACTTATTTCCCACGATGAGATCATAAAAACAAGTAAGTACTCGGTACTTATCAGTCGTGTTAAAATGTACTTAATGCGAATTGTGTCCAGTCAACAGATTCATAGACGAAAACCAGCTGCCGCATCTGCTGCTCTATGGGCCCCCAGGTACCGGCAAGACAAGTACCATTTTGGCCTGCGCTAAAAAATTGTACACAAAAACCCAATTCAGTTCGATGGTCTGTCATTTTCAGTTATTCTAAATAACTCTTGTCATTAGTTTCTTATACTGGTAGGTGATGGAACTGAACGCCTCGGACGACAGAGGTATTGGAATAGTAAGGGGTCAGATATTGAATTTTGCAAGTACGAGGACAATATTCAAATCCGGTTATAAGCTGATTATCCTCGATGAGGCCGATGCAATGACAAACGATGCCCAGAACGCTCTACGTAGAAGTAAGTTTTGTTATCAATAATAAATATACTTAATTATTTAATTAATTATTTGATTAATTTACAGTTATTGAAAAGTTCACGGAAAATGTCAGGTTCTGTTTAATTTGCAACTACCTCGGCAAAATCATACCTGCTCTCCAGTCGAGGTGCACACGGTTCAGATTCGGACCTCTTGACACCCAACAGATCATTCCAAGGCTTGGATTTGTTATCGAGCAAGAAAAGTAAGTTTATTTATGGGCTCTTGCACAACTTCGTGACGCTCTGACTTGCTTCTCAAAAATAAAAGGCTTCTTTACAACACCATAATTTATCGTATATAGACTTACTGATTGGAAGTGTGGGGTTCATTCGAATGTTCCAACATTTCCATCCAAACTGCCCAATCTTTAATCTAAAATCTTAAATATTCCATTCGTTCATGATCAGCTCCAATTATTGAAAATTTTACAAAACTCTCCCAACTCCTTTAAATCATCCAAATTCTCGCATTCCTATGAACTCGCTTGAACTCTCCTCGCCGACTAAAGAGACAATGGTGGGACCTCCTATGAAGTGATAGTGAAAGTGATATTGACACAAGCATTAAACAGAAATTTTAGCATAATTGGAGTACCACCAATGAAGGAACCGTATCAGGTGTTCATTATACAAATCCAAACATGAGCAATAAAACTCATTAGGGAAGTAAACCTCAGTCTTTCACGCCATCAACGCTTGTGACTTAGAAAATCTTAAAAAGGGTTTACACTGTCAAACCAATCCTTATAAGATCAGATAGCCGTGCAGCTATTACCACTTAAATTAATAACATCAAAATTAGTCAGTGAATGCATCCAAAATCTTGGGAAACACAACCTGATGATATCTTAGATCCCAGCACAAAAAGAGACATACAGACTAATCTATAGTCACAGAATGGATTTAAAAAAAGTGGATAAGCTCTAGGAGCACTAGACAGTAAACTTATGCTAAAGAAATCCAAGTGTATTTTAAAAAAGCATCAATCACATTGACTGACCAGAAAAAAAGGACCATATTCAAGTAAATAGGGAAAGAGACATACAAACTGACTAATCATTTAACCAACTAACATAAAATGAGCAACAAAGTTTTTTTAAAAACTGAAAAACATCTGAGATAAAACGTCATCCAAACCTGTTAGATCATTTTTTTCCTGTTTAATTTGAAATGTACAAGTAATTTAGATGACTAGATCCTTTGTGACTGATCTCACTGCTGGACTGCACTGAGTATTCTGCATGCAGAACTGCATTAACGAACTCAGAACCATCAACTCTGACACTCTGCTAAAGACCAGTCTTGTACCATGGCTCAACAAGATATAGCCTCGGGCTATAGACCTTGGATGACGAGGCCTCTGAGGGGTTGGTCCTGCCGGCATGGTGTATATGGTCTAGGTTGAAGCAGCTGTTCATGAAACCATGGGCAAGGACTAAGACCTCAAGCACTAGCTGGTTAGGCCTCAGGTGCTGTGCATGGTTTTTTCCATAATGTCATGGTAGCGTTTCCCTTCAAAATTTTATTAGAATATTTTTGAAAATATGACTGAATGATCTCAATTCCATATTTTGTCTTTTAGCATGTTTGAAAGTTATGAAGTTCATTTGAGGCTAAATTTGTACAGTGAAAACCCATTTGTCCGGACTTCTGGAACTGGAATATCCTGACCCATTTGTTAAAATATTTTTGATAATTCTTGTCATAATGCTCAATGTATGTATATTGATTTTTTTTTTATTCATAATTCAATTATGGTACCATTAATTTGTCGTTCAAAATTCGTAAAGGCCACTAAATCGCCCTTCCACTAGTCACACAATCAAAGAGACCAGAGACGCTGACAGTCACGTTTTTGTTTAAAAAAAAATAATAATTTAAAAAAAATGTCTGTCCTTTTTAAAAGACTAGTTGTGTTGTTCATATATTAGCTTCCATCGAAAAGGTTTGTTTTTCATATATTTTTATTAGGCATTTTTTTACTTATAAATTTTTTGCCAAAAGCATGTCCGGACTTAAACAAAAGTCAATAAAAGACTATTACTTTAAATGTAACTTGTTATATGAATGAAAGTGTACACTTTTGTTTGTTTGGTGTGTGTGTGCATGTGCACGTGCGTGTGTGTTTTAAGTCCGTTTTTATGATTATAATAAAATCACAAATTTTCGGAATATCTGGACTTCCAATCATCTAGACAAGTTCTGGTCCCTTCAAGTCTGGATAAACGGATTTCTACTGTACTTGAAATTTAATTCCATGTTTTTTTTATAATTTAGTGTGAAAGCGACTGAGGATGGAAAGAAAGCATTGATCGAACTCGCCGGCGGCGATATGAGAAAGGTTTTAAACATTCTACAAAGCACGGCGACAGCTTTTCCGATTGTCAACGAAGACAATGTCTACACCTGTGTCGGCCATCCAACAAAATCAGACATCACGAACATCTTAAACTGGCTACTCAACTCCGACTTTGTCTCTGCGTACAACAGTACGTTTCTTTAATTCTAGTCATTTTGATTAACATTAATTTATTTTATTTTTTCAGTGGTTCACGAATTGCAAATCAACAAAGGTCTTGCCCTGGTAGACATTCTGCACGAAGTCCACACTTATATACATAAAAGTAAGCGATATTGTGTCATTGTAAAGTTACATTGTTTAAAATTTCATTGGTTTCAGTCGAACTCCCTTCTGAAGTTTTAATCGAGCTCCTAATAAAACTCGCCGACATCGAACATCGTTTATCAATCGGCGCGTCAGACAAACTGCAGTTGAGTGCAGTTGTCAGTGCATTTTTCATCGCAAGATCCTCCATCGTTGTACCTGAAAGTGTTTGAATGTCCTATTTTTTACCTGTCATTAAATCGTCTAATTTTTTTATTTCTTTTTTTATGTTCTAACCTTCATTCAATTATTAATTTTCATGTAAATATATATATGTACGATTACATACTACTTCTTAAAGTAAGGATCAGTTGAATTGTACTAAGCAGCAAGGAAAAGTACAATATTGCAAAAGAGAAAAGCCGGCAGTGCCAACGAATACCAAAACCCCCACTTCCTAGTATCGTTCTCATCATCATCACATGTTTATGGTGCAGGGCAAGTTGGTTGTAAACAACTTATACCTATGAACAGATGTTCAAGGAAAATACATCCTATAAAATAATCTACAACTGATAGAAATACACACTCGGTAGACTACAAAAATATTCTATTTATTTTTATAACATTGGAACATACATAAATATTATGACATTGATAAGTAAAAATACTTATAGAAATTTTTCAGGCAGTCTGATTTTTATTTTATGCAAGAACAAACTTATAATTTGACTGTATGAATTAATTTGCATTGGCTTTCGCCTTTGAGTGTAAAATTGAAAAATCGATTAACACTAAAACAAGAAAAGAAATAAATAAGTATTTACAAGAGCACCTATAATCGAAATTGTCAACTCATCCAAATATGTTAGTGACGAAATTGTTAAAGCCAGAAGTTATCGACGAGAAGAAGCCTGGGTCCGTCGGTGCGCCTGGCTTCGGCGGCTGAGAGACGTGGTGGTAGTAATGTTGTTGGTGCGGCCTGTAAAATCCGGTGTCCTGCCTCTGAAATGACATTAAAAAATTTTAAAAAAAAGGACAAATTGATACTATATTATGTATATACTTTTTTTGAGGTGATTTGATGAAAAACAATCTTAATATAATACAAAAAATTAATGATTATTTACTTTTTTAAAATAATAAAATTATTTATAGGAAGTTGTATGTACAAAATATTGTATTATTGCTGTTATCCTTCACCTCAGATTAAAAGAAGATTCATGCAAAAATTCAATTTTTTTTTTTTAAATGCAATATATTACATTTATGTACAAGTAATACTTACCAGTTTTTAGGGAATACTATTACTTCACCTTTGTCTTTCAATGAGTTTGACAAGATCGGTTCCGTCGTGGTTTCTAGAGGCGTTCCATATGAATCTGCCGCTAGAGCAGTATTATTCTGAAAATACACCTTTTACAAATAATCTGCTGTCAGAAAAACTATGGGGGTTGGGTGGGTGGATTGTTCGTAAGAAAAATATGCCAGTTTTCAACTGTGTATTTAAACGGGTGATTAGAGTTTACAGGGCAGTATACGAGGCAAAGTTAATACGGGTTCTTTCTCCGTCTAGGAGAGATCCTTACAATTATATCGAGTCTAACGGGAGTTGCTGCCTCATTGAAACATTACCAATTATGGTCGATTCTCAATAGCAAAATTATTTTTTTAACATTTTTTTTTTATAAATAACTTATTGTCAATCAGGTGCTTTGTGAATACATCAATTGGTCAATACTAAATTTCTTCAGGGTTCTTTTTTTTGTGTGCAAAATAAAAACATTGCTCTGATATGAGGCAACATCAAATATCTACCATTTAGATTTTCGGTTAATAAGATATTTATCGCATAAAGGGATACGTTTTTTAGGCGAAAGATTAGTTTTAATGGGAAATGATGATTTTTTTTTTACATTACATGCTTTGTAAAAATGATAGTTTGATGATGACCCATTTACAATTAATTGTTAATGCTATGACAGTGCATGGTGTTGAGAGAAAGAAAACACTTATTTTTGTGTAATTCACTCTTAGGGGGGAAAAAATCCTCTTTGAAAATTTAAGTGCAAAGATTATATTTAAAAAAAAAAAAAATCGTCGAAGCGTATTCCATGAAGAAGTTGACCGTGATACAGCGAACTTCAAATATTATAATAGAAATTGATTACAATTTTTATTTATTTATTACTAAATCCCCTGTGGTGTAAACTTTTTACGTCACAATATGATACAACTCGCTAATGTAAGAATATTCAAATAAAAATTACTACAGGTCAATTTTTAAAATATACTACCATAATTCATTGGACATCTGGCAGTTTTAACATCTTTCTTTGATAAGCTTTCTACTTTTTCCACTTCCAATTTTATTTTAAAACTTGGCAATTATAAAAAAAAAAATCCTGCTAAGCCAAATTCCACTTGATCCTAACACATTTTGGCCGGTGAGGAATTTAGAAATTTTCTGAAAACTATTTCCAATCATTTTTCTGTGTGTTTATCCTGAGGTCTGCAAATTCATGAACCTACTTGGTCCTTTCTAGATGTTTTGGTCTGCCTGCAATCATTATTTGTGTCTCAGACTAGAACTTCTCCTCATCTTCAATGGTGGGTTTCAACCAAAATTATTATTATAAACTGAAGATGGGTAGAAGCAGAAATCTGACGAGATAAAACTGTGAGAATGAGCAGATCAAATTGATCCTGAATGATTTAACTACTTATATTATTCTTGTTCTGTTTTTTCAAAATTCCCAGCTTATTTTTCAAAACGCACGTGTGTACTTCCTTCTGTATTATTGAAGCTATTTGGCTAATCTGATCAAGGTTCAGTTCAAATCAGCGGGACTCTACAGACAAAATTAAGTCACAATGCAAAAATCGACAGGTTTTTTTTGGCACGAAATGTCATTCGGTTCATAAAACACCCTTAACTAGGCTATTATTTAAAAAAATAAAAATAGTCCGTTACTTCTGAACGCTTTCAATTATCAAATAGGGTTCTTACTATATTTAATAAACTTCTCACAGTTGGACATATTTTTAAAAAATTTATAAACAAAAAAATCTACTTCTGCAAATGGCACATCTAGATAACAAACTGAACTATATCACAGTCAGACCTCCATGATCCGATTTGAAAGAGGATGGGATTGTCCCGGCATTAACTAGACCTGTTTCTAATCTCTTAACACTCGCTAAGCTTGTACATCATCAGCCTTACAACGCTAGAAAAAGGGTGTTCTCAAATATTAGACCTAAGCGTTTTATACATACGTATTTACAGTACCAAAATTGAATGCTTGGCGAATAGTTTTAAAATCCAAGACAGTAATTTTTTTTAAATTAAGTATGCAAGAATTCAAAGATTACAAATTGTACTTTAAGCCTTCTAGCTATTCCACTTTAGCTATAGGCTATTCTTAACCTAACTTCTAACGAGAATATATTTTATTTACAATTGTTATTTGTTTTTTAGATACTGGGTTAAAGTGTACATTTATTAATTTAATTTGATATAATGATATAACAATTCACATTTAAGTGATGGGATAGCTCAAAAATATCTAAATATATATTGCACCTGGGACTTAATTATGTCTGCCATATTAATAGACAATTATATCTCAGATGATAACCAGGGTTTTTTTAAATAGTTTTTCCTAGATATAAAGTCAAAACCAAACATCTCTGATTTTCAAAATATAATTTTAAATATTTGCGATTTTTTTCATATCTCCGAGGTGATGAACCTGTAGCTTGGTTGTTTCCAATCATTTTTTATCTATCTATTATCGCTGGGCATACAAAATTGCTAAAAACATAGTTCAATCAGACAATGGATTATGAATAAGCCCTCAGTTCAATGAGATTGCGTTCCAGATCATAGGCATGCGAATAGTCCATAAGGAATGATAGTACGACTTCTGACCGGAGTCTGGATACTTCAGACTTTGAAGCAGCAGAATCAAGTGTGGGCAGATATTGCCAGGAAAAAGAAAAAAGAGCAAAACATGTCTTTTGTTGGTGCGAAGGCATAAGTAGCCTGGGAGAGCAAAAACCAAGGCCTGAAGGATTTTCTGCCTCACCCCGCTTATAACTCTGACCCAATGTACAATATATTGGTTTTTCTTTTGAATAAAAATTACACCCAGTGTTAAATTACAGAAAACCTCAGCAATCTATAGCAGGATTTGTAGAAGAGCCATAATCTTGCCAACACCTGCGACTTTTGCAAGCAGTCAGGGTTATAAACAGGGTGAGTGAATTATTATTTTTAGGTAATCACTACAACTAACTTCTCAAAAACAAGTTATTCCATGCGTACTTTTGATTATTTTAAGTTTTTTTTTTTTTATTCAACACAGTCAATCAGTAATCTCAAATTCCCACTGATGATAGCAAAAAAGAATGCATCTGTCAAACTGAAAGATGTGGGTAGACACATGTGAACCCTTAACAAAGCGTTAGGATTTGATAAAAACCCTTAACTTTTACAAAAAGCTCTAGATATGGAGGCTCTAGATATGGAGATTGCAGAATAGACCAATATTGGACGTGATGCATAATGTCAGCAAGAAGCCGACCTAACCTCAAACAATCACAGTCCAGCTTTTCTCTATTTTCAACAATGCCTCACTCTGCTTATAACCCTGACCTATTGTACAATATATTACGTTTCTGTTGCAATAAAAATTACGTCCATGAAATAATGATTATTAATGGACTATTTCCTAAGTTTTGTTATGAAAAATTTACAGAACAAACTCAGCTAACCTATGGCGAGTTTGTAGAATTGTTTGTAGAAATTACAAGTTTTTCAAGCGGTCAGGGTTATAAGCAGGGTGAGTGAATTGTTAGTTTTTACAATCATGTTCTATGTTCACTGCTGTTCATTTTAAAAGTTTTTCTTTACTCAATATGGTAAATCAGTAATCTCAAACTTCCACTGATAACAGTGAGAAACAGTGCATCTGACAAACTGAAAGCGGAGGATCCAAAAATGATCAGAAACGACCCTGCTTGTTACATTTTAAGAAAAGCTTCCCACGAAACTCCAAATTGTGTGCAATTTCGAAAGCTTAGAAGTAACAAACTGACATTGGCTAATTTTTTTTTAATGTTAAAAAAATCAATGGCATACCAGAGATGAACAGTATTTTGTCTGACAAAAGTTAAACTTGTACAATTCGAGTTTTGGAATTTTTTTAAAAATAACATTTAATTTAATTATGCATGGCAACGTTGTTGGACGATGGACATTCGTCTGATATCGATCAGTCATCACTTATATCTCCATGATATTAAGCACAAGATTACTTTAATTATAGCTTTATAAGATAAAAACAAGTATCAATTTTTACCAAATTTCTATAGTTAAACTCACTTTGTGAGTAACTAAGGGGAAAGATTGGGCACTACCATGGCATTTCAATTATAAAGGTTTTTAGATAAATGTTAAAAAAGGCCTCATTCCTTTAAATTTCACCCTGAAATATTGTTAGATTTAGATGAAATATTTTCTATTTACATTACATTATGTTTACTTTGAATATAAATTAAACTTTAAGCAATGTACCGGGTTTAGAAACTATTTTTGCTATTTTTTTCTTTTTTTACCTCACAAATTTCTATTTTCTAGTCAACCTAATATAAGAAAATATCTGAAATCGCTATTACAATCAGGAAATGCAAATTCTGTAGAAAAAATATACGCTTCATAAATATGTATATATAATGTGAAAATTCCCAAGGTTAATGAGTTAAAAGCCCTAGAGGTTAATGCATGCTGATCCCCATCGTTTTAAAGAATGCCAGTCGCATCGAGTGATCCTAATGAGGCCAGGTATCCGGATATGTAAGAATAAATTCATGCGAATAAACCAATTATGGATCTCCAGCCAAGTACGCAGAGGGGAAGGATACAAGTGACAATGGTATAAGAGACGTGTGAGTTAGTATTGGCGTTGTACAGTTGATACGGCCTGTCACCCCTTTCACCGGCACCTTCGGCATACTCCGAGTAGGGAAGGTTGTACTTGGGAGCCAACTTCAACCAGGGCGGCTCCCAAGGCCATCGACCCTTCTCCTTCTCACCTACCTTGGCCTGGAAGAGAGTCACATTGAGCAGAGTCGGATGTTGCTCCACCACTCTGAACTCCATTTCCCTTGGAGTGTATCCATCAGCGTACACCTAGAAACATTTAAAATATGTACTTTATTTGTTAGCATGTTAAATAAAGTCAATTTTATGATTTACAGTAAGTGATTCATAACTCTAAAAAGCTTGGATTTTGCCAGTTTCCCATAACATAAAATGAAATAATATTATTTGGAAAAATGAATTATGCAATTTTTATTTAGAATTGTTTGTAGTATATTATGTTTAAGTTTTTCCTGCCAAATTAACCATTTTTAATTTGAAATTACACCTTTCCACCTTCCCCATCAAATTAATCCTTTTTTAATTTAAGGAATCAACACCTTTTCTATTAAATAACCTTTTTTAATTTGAAATTACACCTTTCCAATCAAATTAACCTTTTTTAATTTACACCTTTTCAATCAAATTAACTGTTTGTTTTTTAATTTATTTTATTTTATTTTTAAATTGCACCTTTCACATAAAACAACCTTTTTTAATTTGAAATTAACCCCCTTTCCATCAAATTAACCTTTTATAAGTTCAATTTACACCTTTTCCATCAAATTAACCTTTTTTTTCTTCTTTTTGTTTTTGTTAATTTGAAATTAACACCTTTCTAATCAAATTAACCTTTTTTAATTTGAAATTAACACATTTAACGTCAAATTAAATTAACCTTTTTTAATTTGAAATTAACCCTTTTTAATGTCAAATTATCCTTTTTTACTTTCAAATTAATCCTTTTTTTTATATTTCAAATTAAATATTTTTCATTTGAAATGGACCCTTTTCCATGTCAAAGTAACCTTTCTTGATTTCAAATCATTTCTTTTTTTTAGCTTTAACCTTTAATTAACCCTTTCCCCCCATCAGATTTCAAATTAACCTTTTTTTCAATCAATCTGTTCTTTAAAGCATAACAAACACTTAGGAGATGGAATGAAATATTCCTGTACATTTGAGATTTTTTAAATATAAAATAATTTGGCTCAGACCATATGAAAAATAAAATTAAAATAATATAAAATAAAATATATAAATAAAGGTTTCTTCTTTTAATTCAAGAAATATGAAAAATTGTGGTTTTTAAGAGTAAAATTTTTTTTATTAAAAAAAACTCAAAAAAAATTTTTTTTTTTTTTTTTAAATTTTACTACACTAGACCAAGTTAGTACAAGTAATACACAGTGAATGACTTGAATTAAATACTTTGCATCTGGTTATAACCATCCCTAAAAGAGTTAATGTGAAGTTAAAATTGGTTAAACAGTTAAGAAGGGTTAATTTGACAGAAAAAGCTACAGCTCCATTTCCAATTATTTTTGCCTGTGAGATGCAGTTCAGCCTTTCGTCAAATTAAAAACAACCAAACAAAAAAAACAAAAAAATCAAGAAAAAATATGATGATAATATTTGGTACCAACCTCAAGAACGTATTCACCGGGAAGTAGGATCCTCCAGAATTCGCCGTACTTTGTTGTCTGGAAGCCAACATCCCTTCCTTTGATCTTCAGCGACGCCTTTTCAACGGGGTTGTTGTTCTCATCCAGGACGAAACCGTGCACACCCCTGTGTGCTTCTGCTAGAAATTTGACTAGAGGCTGGAACATAAAAAAGAGTTAAAAAATACATAAATACAGTATAAAAGACCAAAAGAATGATTCTGAGTGATATTTACCAGTCGGTTGTCCTCCCAGTACTTGGGCAGATCGGCAGCCGGAGGATATTTGCAGCAAGACAGCTCAAGAGTTATTTCCATGCATCCGTACCAGACATAATTAAAATCTTGCATGCCACCTAAATATTATTTTTATTTTTACAAGTAATAATAGAAAGTAAACTTCTATAATTTAAAATATATTATTTCTATATTAAAAAAGACCATTTGTAAATATTATTACCTGTAAGTGGGTACCAAGCAGCACCATTGGTGATGCCGTCAGTGAAAGCCGGGCTTCCTGATTTACACGCCCTTCCTTTGTGCATCGCCGGATGATTCTGTGAGTACACCAGGGAAAGATGCTTGAATACGTCCTCATCCGGAGTGAGAGACGGTGATGAGGCATAGCTTTGGAACACTTAAACAACATCAATAATTAACCAATTATAAAATCTAACAAATTAGGTTAGTATTAAATAGTAAATTTGTGTTAAAAATTTGGTTGCTACATCGTTTACAAGAAGTTTATAACAAATATTCTTGTTCTTATTACTTTTAGCATTTATAGACAAAAATGAAGTCTTGTAAGAAGCTGTAATTGTATATGTATCCTAGAACGTAATTTTTATCTCAGCTCGCAAAATATGTCCAGAAATAAGTAGGGTGAGATGCAAAACACTAACCCACCACTGAACATGAAGAAAAGTTACAGACCAAAACAGCGAGGTAATAGATCAAAATACAAAATTTTTTCTATCAATCCAATCATTTCATTAATTTTTTAAGCTAGACAAAAATTTCAGCCGAGTGCCTGTTTGTCTTTAATTATTGACAATGTGGTTTGATAATTTTTTAAAGATACGCGTAAAACCTTAAGAAACAAGCTCGCTGGTCAATAATTTAAGATGTACGACTATGTAAAGTGGTTTTATATAGTAAAGTATGTCATGAGATATTTCCATTCCGCCAGTCTGTTTGTTTATTTGCAAAATCTGCTATTGGACTTTAGAATAGAAAGTAACTTTCAATTGTTTTAGATCATCAAATAAGCTACAACTACAGGAGAAGAATTAAATAATGTTTAAGTCTGCTTCAGTGAGTGGGAAACCAAATCAACCCACATGGACAAAACCAAGAGAGGATAAACAGACCAACATGATCAGTAAGAATCAAATTACAAACTAAGTCAAAAATTCCTGTCAGACAGGGCTTAACATCCAACTTACCATGTTACAGAAAGAGATTTTATTTACATAAAAACTTAATCAAATTTCCAGAACAAAACTATTTAATTGGAAGAGAAAAAGAAAGTTAGCAGCGTAATTGTTTAAAAATTTTATCAGCTTAAAAAATTTTAATTAAGGTTTCAATAAGTAAACAATATGTAATAATTATGTAACTATTAAATTATTACAAAACAATTGAAAAGTTTTTAAACAAGTAAATATTTTAACAGCTGTTTTTGTCTATTATTTTGAAGAAATTAAGACTGAATGAAAGTTGTTTGCCTAATGAAACGTGTATTCTTTTTGCAGTTCTTACTGTTTTCTATATATGTTTTGTTGTATATTTATTCTGAAGTTTAAGTTAGAAAAGAACTTTATGAGAGAGGAAAACATCTTTGAAACATTTACGAACCCCGACGAGTATAGCTATGATTTTCTTTTTTTTTCTTTTTTAATTTAAACGATCTCCTTCTGCCGTTTCTCGACTCACATTTTACGCCATTGCGATAAGAAGTTTTTCTTCTTTTCAGCCGAACGAGAAAAGGGGAAAAAGGACGAAATTGCCCAGGCTTTGAAACCGATACTGTTTTGTTCGAATAAAAACAAAACAAAGTTCAATATTGAACGCAGGTTTTAAGGAATGTACATTCCGGGATAATTGTAAAATTGGTCTTTTTCTCGTCGACCGGTCGGCAAAGGCGGCAAAAATAGACATGATAAGACACGGCGGAACGATTGGATCAAGTAAATATAATTAATTATTGCTATCGTAAAAGAGGAAATTTATTTAAGCACAGTAGTTTAAGTTAGGCCGTTGTATTTTTTTAATTATAAAATTTCTCTAATTTTAAATATTTTTGTTTTTGTTTTAAAGGAGATTTAAATAAAGGAGGTTTGTATTAGGGACAAGTGGTTTTAAATTTGACGTCAGAATTAAGTCCAAAGAGTTAAACATTTATTTTAATTTTCAGATTTAAATTTTATGAATTTTTTTTAACTGATTCATACCAGGGTATTTAACTTTAAGCCAGGCAGTTTTTAGATTTAAATTTGAAGATAGAAACCAAACTGACTTTTACTTTATTACAAGTACATTGCTATGAAAATATATTTATAAAGAAACAGATTTTTTTTAAACAGAATTGTTTGTGGAAATTGTACTCAATTGATTTTGAATCAATGTATGAGAATGACAAACACAGTCCAAAGGTCATATGGTTCAAACAGAGTTGAAATAGAATCAGTCAAAGTTTAAATTAAACTGAACCCTTTTTCCTTCCTGGTTTCCATTTCTATGTAGAAAGATTTTTATTAATATTATTTTTTTTAGAATAATACATTAATAACACACTACCCCTACTTAATGAAAAAAAAAATATTTTCAGCAATTTTACTATAATTATTGTCATTTTAATTTATTATTACACTTAAAAAGTCGTTACAACAGGAAATTTGATTACATTTAATATTATTACAGTAGTGAAATACTCATATTCCAGTTTTCTATCATGTATTCTAGCTGTCATTGGAAATGTTATTTGTACTTTTTAATTGTGTAAAAATTTTATTATTAGCCTACAACTGCACCAATTTATGCAATATGTTGTTACATGTTATATATCAAAATCGTGGATTAATAGTATTTGGCAGCTTCTACATCTATACATGACCTAATAGATTACTTTATGTACACAATTGCTAGGTGACACCTCAACCTCCTAGGAGGATTGGGAGGAAAGGTCACAGTTGAGGGACTTGGGATGAAGAAATAATTTAATTGAGATTTGGCAAGGTCATTAACGTAAAGAATTCAGAGGTCTAAGTTGGGTAGTCCTACAAAGAAAGAACCATCAGTGGTTGTGCAGAGAATTTTTTTACAGGAGGGATTAGATACTGTTAAGATTTGATTTCGTAGCTGTCTCATACAGATCCAGTCTGTAAGCCCATACGTGTAGTTCAATTTTGCCATTTTAAGTCATGTGTGTGCATTGCATACCAATGTTTTGTCTATATATAGCTACATGTGTTTGATGTGACCTATGACAGGAAGTCGAATTTGATTTAGATAAACAGAAATTCCTTTAAGACTGTCATACTTTTGTTGTGAGAGTCTTTTGAAATTAGGGGGGTTATGAAACTGCAGTTTGGTTATTTTCAATCACTTTGGTCTTCCATATTTCTTGGGTCTATTTCCAGGAACTGGACAACTTTAAGTTTAACTTACTTTCATCACTGTTTTGGTTCAAACATTAAAGCTGACAAGAAGGCCAACTTGCATCTGACAGACCAAACTACATATCATAGTTTTGTGAGATTCCCTCTTGAGGTTAGCAGGGTTATGAGCTTGCATTTTGAACATTTTCGATTGTTTTGATCTTCCTATTATCTCTGTTTTGGCTCAACCACTGAAGAAGTTTTAATAGTTTTGTGAGATTCCCTCTCGAGGTTTACAGGGTTATGAATTTGCAGCAAAGAAAGACAGACCAAAATGATCCGAAACAACCAAACTACATGTCATAGTTTTGTTACTTTTTAATTTCAGGATTATTAGGATCTTAATGTAAGAAGCTTGATATTCATGAAGTCAAATACATTTTCGTACAGTGAACATTTTTGCCAAGTCTGTATAACTATCCTTAATTACAATTTCGGTCAATTTGGTGACATGAATTTTTTTCTTTATCTCAAAAGCAAAAGGAAAACACTCGAGTCTCTTAATTAGTAACACATGTAGCACCATTGCATCCATGATTTTTCACTTTTATATTAAAAATAAAAAATATTAATTTGGAAATTGGATAAACAAATCAAAAAAGACTTAAAGGACAACTTATACACAACCATTAAAAGACATACATACATGTAGACAATACTGAAATAATTGAATGTTATGAGTATACAAAGTATGAATGTTAATTTTTTTGTTACTTGCATGGATTCTATTTAGTATTTATTCTACAAACCATTATATTTTATATAATTAATTATGTAAATTAAATGTTAACAAGACCCAGAATTTTCTTTTTGTTTTGAAGATGTGTAAACAAGAACTGCCTGATGCTAATATATAATGTACTTCTCAATGATCTTAGGGACAAGGCTCAAAAATGGAAAACACAACATACAATTTAAACAAATTAAAACACCAGAGGCAGCAATTTTTATATCTAGGCCGTTTGAATTTCTTTTGATGTGGGCATTCCTAAACAAGTGATTGTGGCAATGACATGTTTGTAATTTAAAAAAAATTGTAAATAAATTTATTGCTTTACACATATCAATTATCAATAAGTTTTTAACATCAATCAGTTGGAATTGATTTATAGTTTCTACAGTATTACACCTTGACGATTGGTTTTTATAGATTAGGTTTTATTGTTTTCTGACTACAAATATATTAATTATGGCCTTCTTTGTCTTTTTTTCTGTATTGTTAAGGTTATTCTTTATTTGTGTTGTTTATAGGGCAACATTTCAGAAGGTGTAGGCTGTTTTGATAATTATTGGCCTACAAACAGCATAGTAGTTTTTCCAGGCATTTTTTAAAATAATTAATGCTATTAATAAAGAAACTGCGAACCACTTTAATGTCAACGTCAAAACTTATTTATTCATTATTACTATTTTTTATACAATATGTTTACCAGACCCAAACCACATGTTTATTACTTAAGTGGAGGATGTATTTATAATTTAAGAAAATAGATTTTTTTTAAATTAATTAATTAATTTATTTATTTATTTTAAGCAGGGAGACAGAGATACTCCGAAAATGACCAATCAGGATCTGATTTATTGAACCAATTAATCCAAGTCAATTCTGCCTTGGAAAACGGTGAGGTGCTTAATTATCAATGCCACTGTGTCTGTTGGGGCCTCGGTCACATTGGGACTTACTCTTTTGGAGAATCGTTAATATTTTGCCCATGTTTTGAGAGTAGGGAGATTTCTCAACGGTATAGTTCATATTAAATTACCCTTCGTATTTTATTATAAATTGAGGGTTGATGAAATGAACCAAACAAAGCACAGAAAGTATATGTGTGATTTAAAATTTAATAAAACCTGAAATAAAGTGTTGTTATACTCCAAAAAAATCATTTCTTCAACTGAGAATTTATTGATAGGTCAAAAAATTTGATCCATTAGGTACTGAGTAAACAATCTTATGTTTTATTTGTTTTTAGCTATATAAAAGAAATATCAAGAGAATTGAACATAAGGGATCCGTACTTTTTGTTGTACCACCCAGAACTACACCCGACTCATCGGAGTGTCCTCCTAGATTGGGTTGCCGAAGTTTGTAAGACATACAGCCTTCAGAGGACTACATACTATCTGTCTATATATTTGGTAGACAGTTATTTGCAGCTGACGACAGACAAGCCGAGACGGTCGCTTCAGACACTCGGTGCTGCGAGCATATTTTCAGCCAGCAAGATCATAGAGGTCAACAGCGTCACCATAGACCAAATACTACTCTCCACCAGTTATTCATGCAGCGCCGATGAACTTATCAAAATGGAAATGGAAGTGCTCAAAACAATCGAGTGGGAGTATTCAGCATTGGGACCCATCGGTTGGCTATACATCTACTTGCACACCATAAACTACAGATTGACTTCAGAAGAGTTCACTCTGGTCACAAACTTGTTGGACATTTGCAACATGGACGTCGACTCTCACCAGTTTACCAGCCCGGCTCTGGCCTCGGCCGCTTTACATCTGGTCGTCAAGGAGTCCCCAATACCAAATTCTTCGAGACTGGACGATTCTTGTTCTGTTTGGATGTATCCTTATTACATCCAGCTTATGAAATTTCCAGAAGCAAGGGAAATCCCAGAAAATAAATCTGAACTGGTTTGTCCTATAATGAAGAAGTTTTCCTTAGAACAGCACTATTTTAACAATTTACGAATCTATAATGAGATCTCTACTAGATTATCAAGACATTTGTAGAAAAAAGACTGTAAATTTAATGTAAAGTTGTTTATCCCAATGCATTGTTTAATATATTTTGTTTTATAAAATATAAACAGAAACTATTTATAAAACTTTTGAGAATCATTATTATTACTTATAATAAACATCAACAAAAATAAAAATATATAAATAAAATAAAAATATTTATAATTATTATGTTTTAAATAGTGTTCCTACATCCTATTTTTTTTTTTTAAGGGGCTTTTTATAAAATAAAAATATTTATAACGATATTTTAATTGATTTTAGATATTATTCAGAGCCAATTCATGCCAATAAATCTTATCCATAACCCGTCCAACTGATAACTTGCCAATGCGTTAAAAGGTTATCAATTTATTGAGTTCATATCAGTCCCGGAGGTTTGCCATTTCATATTTACTTAGAACAAATAATCTTACTGGACAATACAAATTTTGAAATAATTATTATTAGTCAAACAGAAGAAACGATAGCTTCTGTGGTGGTTGTATGGTGGGATGCTGAAGATACCACATCAACATATCTTCAGGCAAGAATAGGGTAGATTAGTTGCACACAAGTTCATGCTAGGACAGGCCACTATAAGCTACCTTCATGCTGAAAAACAATTAAAACTTAGGGAAGAACTTCAAAATTATGCCCATGAATGATGACTCCTGGTCATGTCTGATGATACAATTTTCGCAGTTTGGTATGCTGTAAAATCATTCAGGGCCTGTAGGTGTCCTCATTGAACTTTCCATGGCCAATTTACCAGGTTCCTCTTGTTATAGTTGGCATTAACTGGGATCCCTTCTTACAGTCTGCTTCGCTATTTTATTCAAATGTTTAGGTCATGGTATCAACAGTCATTCCTAAAACCTGGTCTGCCTGAAGTACTTCTCGAAGGCATTAACTGCTTCTTTTTTCCTTGGAGCCTGTTGCTGCATTAATCTGTGGATTCTGACTCTAGCTTCTCCCTGGATAAAGGTATGTAGTGGTTGTGGATTCAGGAGGACTTCCAGGGCAGCAGGAGGTCATTTTCATGTCCCCAGTAATGCTTCTCAGGCAGTCTATTCTTTGAGCAGTACTGAGAATCCTGAACTTAACTGTAATGTCTTTGTCCACCAAACCATAAGTTATCATAGGATCTAACAAACGCTGTATATAATCATAAGAACATCTTTGGCTTAGTCCCTAGCTTTTTTCATAAAGGTATATACATCTGACAATAGCAATTTTCGCTCTCTGTGAGATTTTAATTTGTTGAAGATTTCAACAAAGTTTTGATGAAAGATGACACCTAGATACTTCACAGAAATTAGTCATTCTTGCGAGCAGTACTGAGGGTCCTGACTGACGTTGGCAGTAATGTCTACAACCACCAAACCACCGAATCATAGGCTATCATGGGTTTAACAACTCTTCTTTGGGGACTTTAGGACAAACCAATATATAGAGGTGCACAACAGTCCAAATTTTAAGTATGCTGCTAGCTAAAAGCTCTTTAATCAGTGGTCAACAACAAATCTAATAAATTCTAAATAGGTACTAATCTTAAAGTAAAGTAATGAAGTTTGGAGTGCAAAAGGGTAGTATTGATCCTGTTCAACTTTTATCTTGTCAGTAATGGTAATCGGACGACAAATGTACCAATTAAAAGAATAATGAAAAAAGATACTGTCAGTTCTTTTCTTATTTTTTTAAAGGGGGTGCATTCAGCCTTCGGTTGGGTAGCTTCAAATGCTCATAAACGAAACAATGTTTGGCTGGCTGGATTAAAGGGGCTGGTGGTATTCACATCAACGAGTGTAATTAACAAGTTGAAACTAAAAAGAGCTTAGTAAAAAACGGACGACATAAAAAAAATTGTTGAAATAACCCTGAAAACATCCTATTTCTCCAGTCTAAATGTCACTTCCTCCAACTTGCAAATGATGCAACAAATGACCTACGACCATCACATTTTACAAAATTCATATAAACTTTATGACTCCAGTTTGACGTACGTTTGGAAGAAGGAACAGCCATTACCACAAAGAAAGAGTAGGGCACTAAAACCAAAAACAGAGTTGTAGGATAGGGAAAAATTTCGTTTTTTATATGCTCCGCTTGTATAAAACGGAACTATATCCGTCGGGCTGTCTCTATGGACAGGAAGAAAGCATCTATGAAAAAATATACGTTCTGACGTAACGTCCGGTTAAATTTTTAAGTGAACTCTACTGTCACATCTCGGGGATAGAGAAACAAATCAGCAACTGAAGGTCTTTCTTTTTTCATATATACCTCTTAATTATTGACGTAAAACTGATTTGCTTGATCATATCAGTACTTAAATTAGACTTAAGGCCTTTATAACACAATTATCTTAATGAAATTTCATTTATATATATAAAAAGATTTATCTGAAAATGAACCCATGTTCACCTCTGTAGCTGAAATTTAACAGCAATTTTTCTATCTTACCGGAACAGAGAGGTGAGGATCTACAAATTCCTTGGCAGCAAAACAGATTTCCCAGAGGTATTAGGCGTATTTTAATAAGCTGAGTTAAGTTTGACAATTGCAGCGGACTTACTCGAATTTGGAGTGTTGTCGAATGGATAGCTGGCGACGAGTGCACCGCCGTGCAGTCCTCCTGAAAGTACGAACTGTATCTTCGAAGTCCATTCTTTGACGGCGTCCGTCTCCGGCTGGCCTCGCTTGTTGTTCTGCTTGAAGTAGTCGGGGAAGTTGCGGTTTAAGTCAAACCCGCGGGCGTTGTATCTGCAAGAATCGACAGCTATAAGTCACAGGACAAGGTTGAAAAAAAGAAGAAAAAAAAGAGTCGAATTTACCTTCCTTGTCCACCGTCACACTGGCCCTCTTTGGCGACTTCGAAACCGTCCGGGTTCATCGAAGGCAGGATGTGGATCCTTGTGTTGTCCAGGAGCCACTTGATGTAAGGGTCCGTGTTGTAACTATTGACCAAATACTGCACACATACACAAAAATGAGATGAATCTCAGAATGGGTTTAGTTTTTAAATGCAAATAAACATTGAAGACAAAACAGTTCTGACACGAACAATATTTCTGGACATCTTGTGCACTGTTCCAAATCAGTGATTCATTGTTCTCCATTGCATCCTATTGCAACTCCTCTTGCCAATTTATTAATTTTAATAAACATTCAAAAGGAGTGAAGAAAAGAAAACGAGAAAGGGATGAATAAGAAAAGAACAAATGGAAGGGTCTAGTTATACCAAAGAGCTAAAAGTTTTAGATGTGGCCATTTCATTAAGAAGAATTGCTTATGAATGAATGCAAACTGACCAACGTCTATAATCAAAATACTTTATAAAGTCTCTTTTTGTGAGATTTCTTCATATCCTAGTATACCTATCCTCGCTAATTTGAAGTGTCGAGATGTTTCGTCCTTTCTCCGCCTTCGGTGGTGGGTTTCTGTTGTTGCCTCGCCCTTCTTATTACCCTGACTTAACGTACAGTAGATTACGTCGTTTGAATTGGGTTTCTGTAGCATAACATTGCCTCCAGAGTATACTAAACACGCTAGCTACCCACGGTCAGTTTCCAATGTTTATCCATTGAGGCTATTACAGGAATTCCTGATACCACTGTACGGATTTTTCTAAACACCCAAAAGAAATGAAGCAAAGACACAGAGATGGGGACGGATAAGAAAAAACTAATGTAAGGTATTAGTTTTGCATAACTTTAGTTAGTTCGGATTGTCAGACACGTTTCGTCTTTTTGCCGTCTTCAGTGGTGGGTTTCTGTTGTTGCCTCGCCCTTCTTATTCCCTGGCCCAACGTACAATAGATTACGACGTTTGAAGTGGATTTCTATTGAATACAATTTTCCTCCAGAGGTTAATAAAAACCATTGGTTAACATTGGCTAGTTTGGAGAAGAGCTTAGTATATTGGCGATGTATTAAAAGCTCAAGGTTCAAGCTTCTTTTGCTGTGTACGGAAATATTACAGAATCTTCTGGTGGCCAGGGTTATAAGCAGGGGGAGACATGAACACAACCACTAAAGCTGGAAAAAGCCAAACAGGAGTCTAACAGGCCGTAGCAACTAGTCAAAATCCAAAACCATACAAAATGGTCAGAATCGATTAAGTTGTTCTTTAAAGTAGATTCCACATGCCAATCACTAATCTGAAACTAATTCAAGGGCGTGTTGGCTGAAGTGTGTTCGTAAGCACGTCCGGACTTTTTTTTATGCTGTTGATGTTTTCAATTTAAACGAAAAAGAGCACAGGTATTGTTGCAGATTGGTAGGTCCGATCATTTTGGTTTGCCAAACCTCGACGTGTTCCTCTTGGTTTTCTGTATATGTCGAGGTGTTTGTCTCCAGTTTTTTGGTAGTTAGGTTGAGGAAATATAGTAGTCAGTCTATTGATGTGTTAAGTTTCAGCAGTAAAGGTTGTTTTAGTGTAGAGTTCAGTTCTGTTAGTTTTCAATGTTGTGGTTGATGTCCGTTCCAAAATCTGAGTGTAGATAACCAGAATGATAGAAAACGACCAAACTAAAGGTTCACAAACATGCAAACTCCAAGAATCTAAACAGTCCTAAACATGCCAGAAACTAAGTTGAGCTGTTGCGCAACACTAAGAACAATAAGTCTGGACTAGACTCTAGATTTATACGAAATAATAGCCGTAATGAGCGTGTCGAGTTACAAACATTGTCAAGTTATCTACGACACTCTTAAACAACGTCCATTGTTTAAAATCGTAAGTTTTTAAAGTGCAATTAGTAGTTAGTAGACCAGCGCATGTTTTATTCCGCAGAAAAATAATTTGTTACGCTACGAACTAGTGAAAATAGAAAGGTAGAGAAGTTTCAAAAGGGATGATGTGAAAAGTGGAAAGCGGTACTTGACGAATTGATCTTTTTACCTGTATCAGGTGCAGCATGAGCTCCCTGCCAACAGCTTCGTTTCCGTGCATGTTGGCCACATATTTCACATCCGGTTTTCCAATCATGTGCTCGTAGGGCGACGAGGATACTACCATGACCCACAAGTCTCGTCCTGAAATTCGTTTAAATTTAATGTTCAACCTTGACATCCTTCGTGCTGAATCTTACCTTGGACGGATTTTCCGATGGAGTAGAGCGCTGTCAGGTTGGGGTACCGCGACGAGGTCGTCCTCAAGAATTTCGTCATCCTCTCGAAGTCGTGGTACTTGAAGTCGAGGCCGTTGTAGTTCTGCTGGAAGGCGGCTTGAGGATAAGAACCCTGTTGGATCGGGTTCTGCTGGAAGTCGCCCGTAATAACCCTGGACGACGGGGCCTCAGCCGCAGCAAACCTGGCCTCCGCATTGTCAACGACTTCTTCGACCGGTTGGGCCTTTTCCCCGGAAGCCAAGCAACCCCAGCTCAGAAGCGTCATAGCCCACAACCAGTTTAAATTCATCCTGAGGCAAATATTACAAAATTAGATTCGGAAATAAGTTTTTCATTCAGAGCAGACCTTAAGGACTTAAACTTGGTGCAACAATGCCCAAGGACATAAGACGGCAAAAGATGTCGTAAGCTTACAACAGATCTTCTGCGGCAAAGACAGGAAAACTTAGTATTATTGCCGGCCTTTTAAGAGAACATTGCCGACTAAAGGAATTGGAAAATACTGGAAATGACAATGGCCTAGGCAGTTTCTGCCAGGAAGAAGAAACCGCAGTACTGTTGATGTGAAGGTATACTCAATTCAGAAAACAACCGATGCTATTAAGCCTGAACTGTGAGATCTGGAGACTGCCTGAAACGTCTAAACTAAATAAACAAACCAACCAGTCACTAGATAACTATAACCCATACGAGGAGGAGCACTATAATCATACCATCATAAGACGTTAGTCTTTAGCTGCATCAGCTACAAACATAAATCTACAGCTTCTAGTTTGTAAGATAACGTATTCATTCTTGTTTTTAATCGTACGCAACGTGAAAGATGAAATGACCTTGTCAAACATACAATCTAGTTACGAAATAACATCGATTATTTATTCAAACATCATTATTTAATTAAAAACAATTTGTATGTTTTCATTGATATTTTTGGTCTTTGGTAAGGTTATTACTTCATTAATGGCTACTTTCCAACATGTTCCATCACGACCCAGGGTGGTTGGACGTTATCCCTCCTTCATGAAACTACTTTAAATTTGTACCAAATTTGTATTTATTAAAACGGTTAATTTATATAATTGATTAACCTTTCACAAAATGTTTAAAAAAATACATATACATATAAAAAGATTAGTCAAATTAATGACTATGTATCATAAAGGATTTAAAAATGTATATACGACCCACATTGTAAAGTTTAGCCAATAAAATATATTACATAAGTTATCCATGATGGAAAGAAAGAAGAATAATAAAAAATACAAATAGAAGGGTATAACTACAAGACATAAAAATATTTTGTGAATTATAAAATGGAATAGATGACCCTTGAAGCTTAGAATCCCGTTGCCTTTTTCTAACTTCAAAATTAAATTTTTTTAAGGTGCCCTGATACTGTGTATTTATATTATAATCTATCCGAGTTACAGGAAGATGTTTTGACCGATGAAAATAATTAAAAAGAATATCGATTGCGTGATATGATGTGTAATTGTCCCAGGATACTGATTTCAAATTTAAACCACCTGTCACCCCTGGGATTTTTCAGGGATTCAAAAAGTAATTGAACTTGACTTCATTTTGATACATCCCCTTTCTGGACTTACTCGAGATTTCCTCTGCAGACTTTGGATCATCCGACGAAGAAATTCACGGCTATCCTTTTGCGAGGGCTCACTCCGATCTGAACTTGGCAATCTGACTGATCGGGATATCGCCGGCCGAGAAACCCGTTCCGGATTTCTTCTCCCTACTCCGCGCGTCCTAAGTCGGAAGAATAGAGAAAATTCAGCTGGGTTATCAAACCCACGACGATATGAGTCGAATTTTAACGAGTACATGATACGTATGCAACTCATAAGGGAGCAATTAGTGAAAACATGTACGACAATAATCAAAACTAAGCCGCTGGAATTATAGACGATAAGGAAAAAAGATCTAAATAAGGATATTTTCAAGGATAATATCTGGTTTTCCCCACTGATCCCAGCAGTTTAAATTATCACACGGTCATCTAGAGGTATTATCATGATTATATGATCTTTTAAAAAGAGTCGTTCAACAGAAAACCTGTTTAAACACCGTCATGTATTTTGGGCATGTGTTACGCATTGCCATGTAAGTATGATGGGCTTCAACCTTCCGTCGACTTCATCCCCTGGAAAGGACTGAACAAGCATCTCAAGAACTGCGACTTTCCATGCAATTACTTAAAAAATTAATATAGATTCGCTGATACATGATTTGCAAAACCAAATGGCCAAGGTCTGTTTTTCCAAAGTTCGGCTACTTTGGCAGATTAATAGACCGATTGATTCGACTAAACTGCTGTCACGAAAATTTAAATTCTACCTCACAATAGTGTCTAAAGATCGAAATCATTACAAGCTGGAAGGAAAAAAATCAATTTTTGTTAAATCTCTAAATGAATTTGAGGAACTATTAACGGAGTGCTTCAAGGCTATTGTTTATTCTCACGCTATAAAACGAGGTGAAAATGTTTTTATAATTGAAGACGAGCCACCAGTGTGAAATTATTTGATATGTTTTTGCTCTTGTGTTATAGCGTATATTTTGTATTCATTTTCGTATTCATTTTAAATTCGTATTCATTCATTTTATATATAGAGCTGACATTTAAAACACATTTTCACAATTATCGGTTGAAGTTTTGAAGATACTGTTCACCCCATACTATTTTCATGAGGTCGGCGGGTGTGATTAATTCGTAGGTTTGTATGCCTCGCCCTGCTTATATCCCGACCTACCATTGGATGGTGAAATCTTGAGTAAAAGAGCTTCGAAATCGTTTGGCCACATCCTAGTCAAAGTTTCAAAACATCCCTGCCCTCAAATTTTAGCTGACAACACAACCAATACAACAAGCTAAAATCCTCATTGGCATAAATCATACCTTCCATTATTATAGGCTGTATCCACTAATTACGGGAAAAAGTATTTGGTCCCAACATTAACATTATCTTTCAATTCCAAGTCCAAGCAGTTGTTAGCCTCAATAAATAAATGCCAGATAGTCAAGCAGCCTCAGAGCTTGTACATTATCAGGTAGAAGATGGTTCTGCATTACAAAAATAAGGTATGCAAATCCAACTCAAGGTCAAGGAATTATCTACATAAGTACCTAGTATTTGGTTCCAAAATCAAGTCCTCAGAGCACATGATGAACGACATCTTTCAAGGCGACGTCCATGCAATTACCTTGAAGTACTTGGAAGAGAATGCAAACATAAAATCATAGCAAAACGAAAAAAAGTCAGATGATAGTTAGGTACAAGATAGGTGTTTAATTTCTGCAAAGAAGAAGAGAAACATCAACCTACTGTCAAACTTCTCTCGCAGGACAACACAACCAATATAACAAGCTAAATAATCCAATCCCTTCACCTATGCGTACCTACTATTGGATTAGGTATGCAAAATAGGTTCATCTCTACAAGAATTCCAGGATTAGAGGAGAAAAAACCAGCGATTGTTCCTGCAAGAAAAGCAGCCGCATCACTGATAGGAAGGAAAAAGTTAGGAATCACATACTGGACATAGACAATCCAAGAATCACCTTGCGAAATTTGAATGAAAGAATTACAGAATCCACTAGAAGTATCCGCGTTGCCATATGAGGCCACTAAAACTATAATACATCTGAGAAAGAACGGAATCAACCAAACACTGTTTAGATTCTACATAGAAGCAAATATGTCCCAAAATACATCGTAGTGCGTACCACTTGTACTTCTCTGTATAAAAGGTTATTTAAGGACAACCCAACCACTTCAGCCTAGAGGAGCAGTAGAATTCCTCACTAAATTAGGTCTCACAGAGGACCGGGTCCCAGGAGTAGAAGAGAACGAAAACCACCTTGCGAGTTTTGTAATGAAAGAAGTTATACAATTTATCAGAGGAAGCAGAATATTAACAAGTTTTTTGACGGGTCTGTGCAGATCAGCTGGGCATCTGAGCAACATCGGTATCAACCAACAGGGGGTGTTGATTTTGTAAAGAAGCCGAAGAAACCCCAATATTTCTGTCAATCTTTGGTGCTACCGTTCTGCAGGAACAGCTGTTTTGGGACAATACAATCCTGTGAAATGTAAAACAATTGCAGCAGGGTAAAATAATCAATTTCTTTATAAGAACAGGCTATTAGTTAAAGAGAATAATTCCATAAAATCAAAGCCAATCATCACGGCTTCGACATTGTTTCCGTCTTCCAATCAGCAGCATATGCTATTTAGCTAGTAGGACAACAGGCTTAAGTCTCGACGAGTCTCATCACCAAAGGAGTAGCCGTCACAACTACAGGGTCCTCTCAACTGCACGCGACATCAACACAGGCTTTACACCATCGTCCGGTTCGTGGAAACCTGCCACGGGCTCTCACGCCTGCCCGAGAGTCCACGGGTTTCAACAGGGTCTCTGCACAGCCCTTCTACTGCTACACAGCGTTTCCCGCAGGGCAGCGTATTCGCTCCACGAACACAGTTAATTCGGGTAACACTGTTTACCCTCTCACCCCTAACAGTTTCACCTTCGCAAATGACACAACAAATCACATCGAAACATGTTGTCGCATCCAACCAAGGTTCGTGAACTATTTATACCCCAGACTTTACCTCGACCAACAACTTAGAATTCTCAAACTTAACCGAGTGCACCGAAAGACTATACAAGGGCAAACAACAAATATAGAACATTGCCTTGGTATGCTATGGTACTGCCAAGCTTTTCAATCTTAACAGACTCCATATATTAGTTGTCTCTATGTCTCCAGGTAAGCAATCCTTTCCAACCTATCCTGTACAAATCCATTAATCCATCTTCTTCGTCGTAGACTGAATTATGATGGCAACAGGACAACTTCATTCCGTTCATGCGTTATAAGTCATTTTGTGCGTGCTTCCTATTACTGCTCTCCATTATCATTTAATGTGCAGCTGTACAATAATTAAAATTCTTTAAAATAATTAAAAGGTAAACCGAGATCCGACACAATAAACCCGCTCATGGAGTTTAAGTGGAAAAGTTCGACGGGCGATTGTTGCAGGTCGGTCAAATTATCGTCAGGAAGAGGGATTAAAGTCTACATAGGGCGAACAAGTTTTCACGGAAGTTTGAAAAGTTGCCAACCGTGTGGACGTATTCGGGTCAGACGTCCTTTCTGGATGAGACACGGCCCAAGATCGTATTATTACAGAAAACCATCGGCCGATTTATATAGACTATAAATCCACTCGGCGAAAATTGATTTGACCAATTGCGATATGAAAGGAGTACCACTCATGGAACTGGAGTCGGTATAGCATTATCGATCGATAACTGCCATTTTGTAGTATAAGTTGTTTACACTTGTACTGTAATGCCGGCCTATTACAACACCATCTGTAAAATAACTACACGGAGTTAAAGCTCAGTTCACGTTTCATTAAAAGTCTTCATCTAACGCACAAAATTTGATGTAGGAACCTCGTAGGAAGTGAGTTTACAAGCGAGGACAAGTTCCAGGAAGACTTCGTTTATTCTGATTCGTAAGCGCCTGAAGAACTTCGAACTGAAGAATGTGAGTTCAATAATAAAAATCCCGACAAGGTGAGGTCGACGTTTCCATCGCTCTTCCTTACGTGCAATCAATCCACGTGCCCTTGCAAAACCTTGAAGCAACCTTGAAAAGAGCGACAAATCAAAATAGTAACAAAAAAACGGGAACAACCGGTTTTTGAACAGTGGCCACACGTATGTAAAACATCCTAACAGTTCAAAAATACAATAATACCGAAGAAAACGGAATGCATATATCTTCGTTGAGATTTTTCGGAACAGGCAGAAATCAAAGTTATCCCAATTGAATATTACTTTTCAACATTTGGTCTTTATTCAGTACTCGGTTTGTTTTGATGCCTCACCCTGCTTATACCCACCTGTACAACTCGTAGTTAGATCGTATACAAGAAAAGTCGAACTAACCATGGGCAACCTTGAACTTTGAAGATAATAGATAATAACTTTTCCGAAATTATGGCAAAATACATCACTCATCTATGAAGATACGTTCATAAAATACTCGCCATATCAACAACTTTGAGCACGTAGTTATTAACTTCTTTCAATTTAATATAAATATAGAGCTGACATTTAAAACACGTTCAGAGACAGATGAAAAACAGTACTACTGACCAATGAGAAGTTCAAACAATAAAAAACATAGCATACAACAGCTACAACATAATTACGATTAGCTGGTGAACAAAAGACATAAACTCGAGGTCAACTTGATCACGCCATGAAGAAACGTACGAACTATCCAAAAACCAAACTGCACTAAGGAAAACAAACAACCTATGGTACAAAACATAAACATGACACCAAACTACATTCAACATCACTGTGACGATCTCACAGCAAAACGGCGAAGAGCGGAGGAGGAGATAGAAACTAAAAGTTCCACGTCCCGCTGAACTTACGATGACACTTCATAGCAAAACATCGAGTATAAGCAGATCAAAAATGGCCGGAAATCACTAACATACAAGTAAGCTTAAAATTGTAGTTTGTCAGAAAAAACAGCGAGAATAGGCGAATGAGAAGGAACGACCAAAACAGGTACACGTTAACGAGAAGAAATCGCACAACAACGGGAATTGGTGGACGATGATCGAAAACGATGAAGGGACAAACAAAAGCAAGCTTGTATTGTAGTAGCAATTATAATTTGGTGTCTCAGGTAAAACCGGGAGGATAGGCGGACAAAATGATAAGGATAAACCAAATTACAAGTGCAAAACCACGATGACCTCAGGTCGACATATCACAACAGAGCAATAAGGAGATAGGCAACCAAAACTTTTCGGAAACGACAAGCAGGCTAAAACATGTATTTTGGTCTGACAGGCTAAAAACGACTTAACTACAGGTACATGGTACTGCCGGCCTCAAGACGCCAAATCACATCAAAACAAGGAATATACACACGGACAAGAATGATCGGAAAACACCAAATCACAGGTTCATCACCACGCTGACCTCAATACATCTCCCAATAAAACAGGGAGGGTAGGTAGACCAGAATGATCAGAAACTACTGTTATCAGGCTCATCTTCCGCCGACGTACAGACGAAATCTCACAACTCAACGAGGATAGACAGACCACAACTGATCTAAACGACCAAGGACAAACACAAGGAAGCCTTAACTTGTAGTTTCATCTGACCGAGAAAAACAGCGAGGATAGGATCGGAAACGACAAAATTACAGGTTCATCGCCCTACTGACCTCAAGAGGACATATGACAGCAAAAAGGCGAGCTAGTCAGAGTCAGACTATTCAACTATGAATAAACAAGAACATGTGTATTTCTTATGCCATCCCAGGCCTCGGTTGTTTGCATATTTTGTGGACATCACCACGGTGTACGGTTCTAATCGAAGGCTATTGGGTTTTTTGTTTAATTGACAATGGAACGATCGCATGATTGAAAAAGGACGTATACATTTTCTTCATCTTTTAATAATCTCGTTGGAATCCGAACATAAAGGCTAACTGTTAATCTCGGCGGTGAAAGAAATAAAACTAACACATTCAACGCTGTGACCCACTAGATGAAAGAGGCCAAAACGTGAAATGTTAAAACAGAAAGACGGTCGAATTTAAACTGATTTTTACAAAAATTGTAAGATCTTAAGAGTTTCAGGTCTGCGTGATCTGTCTTCATGTGTCATCATTCAGGTCAAGGGATTCAAAATCGTAAAAACACTGTTATAGTTTTTGAAACGATAAATTTTAGGTCAATTTTGGTAAACACATAAAGATTTTATCTTTATCTATCCTTGTTTTTATCCTTATCTTTTAATATAAAATTCTCCCGTTTCCAAAGAGATGGTGCTTTTTTACAAATTAATAAATCGTTCATTTATTCATGTACCATTCAATTTTCCCGGTGGGTTTTTATTAATTGGGTTCATTCGCCTCGGTTCGAAGATAACAAAGTGTTTTAAATCGTTTTTGTATATAAACGAATATAATTTTTGAAAATTAATCACCGTTGTTTTTAAGACTTCTGAGATGCTGCTTGTAAGTTTGGGCTAAAAAGTACTTGTACGTGGACAAAATTTGTAAAAAAATTTAACGGGGTAGTGAATAATTCTCGTAAGAGTGTCACTTTCTCGGATGACAATTTATTTATCGCCTAAAAATAAAGTAACAGTGAATGTCAGAGAAAATTGTCGATTAAGAAAGTGTAAAGGATAAGTGGGTCAGAGCAGGCGGAAAATGTCGTCCCCCCAACCGGCCGGCTCGACACATCTTTATAACTGTAACTTTTTTCAACTGTATAACGAACACATATAGGATGGAAGAACTGGGAGGATGATGATGATGTGATGGAAGTGGGGTTTGTACTCCCCAGGCACTGCAGCCTTCTGGCTTATTGTACCTTCCTAGTTCCCTAGTTCAGTGCGATCCACTCAATCCATCTTCTCAAAAGTATTAGGTCATTAACATTTTTTAATTTTTTTTTTGTATCCAAGGTTGTCTCCATTGAGCCAATACTTTGCATTCGAAGATGATAAAGGTGGTTATTTCTTCCTCTTCATTGCATAATCTACAAATAAAACTCGCTTCGGCAGCGCATATACTAAAATTGGAAAAACTGGGAAGAAGCGGAAGGAGGTCCGAGTAACGGTACAGCGTTGCGACGCATTCTTCGTCTCCGTGACCAGAAACCGACATACGATCCCGTCCCGTCAGCCAACGACTCGACTAAGATCTGTTTAGCGTTAACATATTAATTTGAAAACGGCTTCGACTTACTTGGGTTGTTGAAGGCTCGAGAGGTGCAAGTGGACTGTCTGCTCCTCGGGTCACTAACGGGTTACCTACAATGAGGACACCCCTCCACTTTTTTCGGGAGCCCACTCTCTTTCTTCACGACCATACCCTCCCTGGAAATGTAACAGTAATATAATAATTAATAAATTAAGTCATCGAACGGTGAACGTTCTTGATTGAGAACAGTGACGAGAAGGACACGCAGGATCGTGAATCGTGTTGACCTTCGCGCAATAGGATAGAAAAGTAGCAAGTCCGTTCGACTGCTTACCCTTGCAAGTACTTTACATACGTCTGCGGATTTATGCTTCTTTATTTTGTTATTTCAATCCATTCTACTTCCGTTTATTAAAGTCTTCCACAATGTTTGTGCAATTGTAACATACTACTAATATCCAGTTTACTGGGATGTTATATAGTTTTTTTTATATATTTTTAAGCATATATATTTATTTATTTTTTTAATTGATTCTGATCATTTTGGTCTGCCTAAACTCGCCATTGTTATCTGTCACGTTTGTGTCTATGCCATCTTTAGTCATTGGAGTGTGGTGTTTAGTGACTGTTACTTAATGATTACTTGGAGGTCGTAAAATGCGGTTTGGTACACCAGACCGCATCTCACGACCTCCAAATAATCATTTACTCATTGGTCTGTGTCCGTGCTTCACCATGATTACCCTGACCAATAGAAAAGTGTTAAATGACGAAAGTCTGACACAACAAAAACAATGATAATGATTAAAAACGGCCGGTTTATCCCTTGGCTGTTTATAGAGAGCGAGTAACATCACAACATTAGAATTATGTCTGAGCAAGACGTCTGACAGATCAAAACAGAGAGGATAAGCACACCAGGATGATGGGAAACGATCAAACTTCATTTTGTTCAGACATAGTTTTTAGTACAATTTTGTGAACAACTAAAAAGTTCAGCAAAAGGATTTGAAAGGCCCCAGGTTTAAAAGATTGAAAGGTTAAAAACCAACTACAGACATCATCAATACCAGTAACATAGAATGAACTTCTCACTCTGCGATGTGCTACATGATTGCTACTTGGTACTTACAGTTCTGATATCCAACAGCCAAATATTCGAGGGAGAGTCCTTCAACCTTATTTTTGTAAAATAGCCAACTATATTCTTCCCAGAAGACCAATACTTGCATAATAAAGCTACTCTCTTGGTTAAAGAAAGGTTGCTCGATGTATTCTACTTAATTGAATAGTGCCATCTCTTGGCTCTTTATAGAGAGCGAGTATCCACAGAATATGAGAATTATGTTTGAGCGCGGTGTCTGACAGACCAAAACAGAGGGAATAAGTATACCAGGATAATGAGTAATGACGAATCTACAACTTCCAAAACTCACTCTACATAAAGTTATGATAAAGGCATTGAGAACAGCAAAATGTTCGAGGAAGAGTGTTCCACCCTATTATTATTTAAAAACGAAAGACATTTCTGACTCAGTGAAGTTCCACTCGCTCTTTATAACAAATCCTAGCAATAGCCATCATTAAAGGCCGATACTTGCAACATAGTTCTTACCGATCCTGATGAAAAAAGTCACTACATCCCATATTGAATTCGCGACCTCTTGAGAGCTAGTTTGTTTCCTCAGAACTTGAAAAGTTGGATTTCTGTTTGTACGGTTCGTGTATTGTTTAAGTTACAGTTCAAACCCACCAATTTAAGCTGGAAAGGACCAAATATATTATCGATCATAGTATTGGTTTGAAAAAATATTGTTTTATCTATCTGTTCCTAGGAGAAAAACGCCCGAACCGCATTTCGACCCGTATTCGTTAAAACCAGACACGAAATGCAAGGGGGTCGAGATAAAGCTGGCTCCGCCAAATTGACTTAGATTATCTTATCTACCTCTGGAAAGTCATTTGTGATGAGGGGTTGAACCATTAACCGATACAGATTTTCACCAGAGAATACAACTTTTTTTCATATCTCTTTACATTCTATAACACTAATGGCCGTTTTTACGACGGTCGGATTTCAAAACGTGCCCAACGTGAATTAAAAATCACTTCGAAAACACAGAAAACAGAAATTTTACTTTAAGAACATTCGGCATCTTAAACGTATTCTTTTTATTATTTTTATTTGAAATTTACAACTGTAGAATTATCTACAACAAGCAAATACAATGGTGAAATTGTCCTGAGCGGGGAAGTCACTCAGTAGTGACACACCAATATAAGTTAACATATGCATTCAATTGTCACTTGCTATCACCCAAATTGAAATCTCGAACCGTCGGTATTTCAGTCGGCGTTATGCAGTATCGGAAAGTATGGTTGAACAAAGTTGGGTAACTAAGAGATTGGGATGACCAATGAGCGAGGAGTGGAATTTGTTGCATCTTGTTAGGAGGGCGTGAGAAATATAAAGGATGCTGAGGTCATGGTGAAGGGACGAATGGACACATAGAAAGGAGCATTTGGAATAGAACGGAGGTGTTTGGACTAGATGATCGCATTCGATAGGAGTTGCAAGATTTGCCTGAGCTTCATATGTTCATTATGTAAGCCCATGTGGGTTTGAGTAGTGTGCAGTAGATTAGTCTTTTATTAAGACTAACTTAAGGGATAGTTTGGATCAGCTGTTTAGCAGTCGAGAAAGAGGTTTTTTATGCATATTAAGTACTTGTCGGTAGTTTAGTCCTAACTAGTGGACACGATTTGTCGTGGGTAGAGGAACACGGTTCAGGTATACAGGAGGAAGGATTGCCGCACTAAAGTGAAATTAATGTACTGGCAGTTATTTTCATTTATGTTTACCCTCCACTTCTTTAGCCAAGGCTCAAGGACGGTAAGGTGAAACAGAAGGAAACGAACGGCAAGGGCAGGATCCACAATGAACAGGACTGCAATGTCAAATGTGAACTGGGAAGTATTGGGTGAGTACGAACGTCAGCAGTGTATTTTAAGTAAAACATTGGGCCAAGAACACTACCTTGGAGGACTCCTGCAATGGTCGGCAAAGTAATGATTTAGGATAAGATAGAAGGAACAGGGAGGATGCCTTTGAGTTTACACATCATTCCAGCATGCCAGATATTGTCGAATGCTTGCGCAACGTCGAGAAGCCGGGCAATACAGTTTTTTCTCAAAGGAGGCGATAACATCGTTAAATGCAGTCGTATCTACTGTAAATAACTTTGTTGCACTGATTCAAAAGGGTATCAATGATGATATATATTTTTTGTCGAGATGAGAGATATAATTCTGCTGGAAATAGATTTTTGCGAATAGGCTCTAGGAACGTCTATACTTTAGGCGTTAAGGAAAACATTTGAATCTATAGTCAACAGATTAATACCTATGTCCTTTCACCGGACAAAACTATTACAATTTTGAAAGTAGATGAAAGAATTTAAGTTCCCTTTCTAACTATTCATTAAGTACAAAAATACATAATTATTTGTATATAATTAAACATAATTAATTTTATGTCTGGCTTATATTTTAAACATAACATGACGATTAACATGCCAATGGCTGACATCTCAACATAATTTTTTTTTTATATTTTACTACGGACAAATAATTAATAATTATAACAACAAATAATTATTCAACAACCTACAACAAAAACTTGATAATTTAAAATACTCCTCGTTAAATAGCAAAACGGGCAAAAATACTAAATATTAAAAGGATTCATAATGTTAATTCACTTCAATCACAGAAACCTCGACAGAATTGTGATTATTAAATAATTTTACTGACAATAAGACGACTGCGGTTTTTGGCTCAGTGGCATTGTCATTAGATATGGTCAGGATAAGCAGGGCGAGGCAACGACACAACACCATCATTTTAGAGTTGAAGTCAAGCCTTTGCCGATTCTGCTATGTCCGCCCACGCTGGGTTGGTCTGTTAGGCGCGTTTCGTCATTTTGTCATTTTCAGTGGTTGGTCAAGGAATTAAGCAGGATGAGGCACTAAAACAAACCCTTTAATGAAGATAGCGAAATGACAAAGCGCATCTGAGAGATCAAAAACATCAAGAACGGCGGCCAGGCTGATCGAGAAAACTACCAAACCGTAGGTTTTCTCGGGAAGATATCCCACAATTCAATGATTTAAATTCAAACTATTTTCATCTCATTGAGATAAAAGAAAAGTGGTTGTAACAAATGTTTCTAATTGTAAAATTTCCACATTAGGTCTGTGGGTGAGCCGAACATCCTGTTCTCGCTGTTTCAGCTTACCGGTAGGTTTGTATGGTTGTGCTGCTTATACCCTAACCAACCCCTAAAGTTGGTGAAAAATCGGGTGAATGAGCTTCTAAATCACTGGGCAACATCCTAGCCAAAGTTCAGAAAATGCCCCATCAATTGAAGGTCTGTAATGACACTTTCCAATAGTATGTTTTGCATCCATTCCTTAAAGGGAATGAGTATTTGGTTCCAAAATCAAGCTCCTGGAGCGGATTCCAAGCAGTTGAGCAGTTGAGATACCCAACAAACAAATGCCAGATAGTCAAGCGGCCATCAGAGCTTGCACATGATCAGGTCGAAGGTGATTCTGTATTATAAATCGAAAATAAATAAGGTACGCAATACAAAATAGCCCTCTATTTGAACCTAGGACGATGAATTATGTACAGAAGTAACTAGTGTATGATCTCAAAATCAAGTACTCATAGCACATGAAATAAGCCGATATCTGAAGGTGATGTTTTTGCAATTACCTTCAAGTACTCAGAATAAAAATACAAAGACTTAGCTCACTTGCCATATAGACAAGCAAACATCGAAGCTCTTGCAGTTTACCAAACCAATCTAAGGGTCCTAATGGTGAACTGTGTAAAATGAGTGTTTTATTTTCTGTCGTTTATTAACGTTTCCGCGAAGTACACTATCTAGCAACAGCTAAAGAGCATCCTACAATCTACTTTTCTACCTTATACTATCGTCCAAAACACCTATCTCTCTTTCATTCAGCCAATTCCATTGAAGAGACTGCCTGTGGCTTACTAAAGTTTCTACCAAGCGTCACTATTTACTATTTTGACAACACCTTCCAAACAGAAGCATCTAAGCTTACAGCACTCCTCTGTTTAAACAAAGGCTCAACTAGTACAAAGCAGACACAACAGTGAGTTCTCAAATAGTCACATTCATTAAAGAGCCAGCCAATAGAAGCCACTCTCTCTTCATCGTAACAACAAGCAGACAAGCAACAAAGTCCTCTCAACAGCTCGTACAACGATACCTGCTGACCATCTCTAACCACAACCGCACTTCTCGGTGGCTAAAAAAGGTGTAGAAAAAGAGACATAATAACTAAGAGCTTTCTACAATAACTTTTATGATCAGATCATTCTGGGTTTTAAATAAAATAATATATTGGTAGTAAAAAATACTTCTCTAGTGTGTGTAATATATTCGTTAAGTAATGATTATTTAGAGATCGTGAGATGCGTATGAGGTAGATTTGTAAAAACATTTTCTTTATCGTGTCAACGTTTCGATCTTTATTGAGATCATCTTCAGAGCCTGAGATTTATAAACATTGTTTAAATTACACAATAATGTTTATAAATCCCAGGCCCTGAATATGATTTGAATAAAGACCGAAACGTTGGCACGACACCATCTCTAAATAATCATTCTTCACCTGACTCACTGGACATGAGTTACTTCAAAAATGAAGTCTGGACGCGAAACAATGTCTGATTTCTCATGTGTTGATGATGTTCGATATTAATACAAATAATTGAGGTTAAGTGAATATATTAATTCACTTTTTGGAATGGATGTTTCAGCTCACAAACATTTGTGATTACATGGTTTGCTTTCCAAAAAGTGGAAAAAAATTGTTTTATGTTCCGAAACGTTCCTCTTATAACAAAACATTGTTTTTTTTTTATTAACGGGATGATGACACATTTTTCTCTCTCGGAAATACATGACATTTAATCTAGCAGGAAATCCCTGGATCTTTGACAGTACTTTCTCTGCTTTCCCCCTTTCGGTGGAATTACTCTTGCAATGAAAGCTCGATGTGTAGTCTGTTGTAGATGTTTTCACGACTGAATTTTTTACCTAGCCCGAATCTGTCGATCTTCTTAACACAAAATCCGTTTTTGAAAGAAAAAAGTTGAAAGAAGAAACTTCTCGGCCGATGGGTTGGAGTGAACCTTTTTTTCTGTACTGAAGAGTGAAGATTGAACTTCAACTGCAACCTTTCTCTTATTTTTGTGCATGCCAGTAAGAGAAACATGCTGGCCAAAGCTTGTTGAAAGAAAATGGAGGAAAAACCAAATAGGAAAGAGGATCTCTGTTAAGATCGAGTGTGAATAGTACCTTGTCAAGAAGTTAAATCATAACAGATTCCGGTGAGAATCATCCAGTTGTGTCCCGTTTTTACGTTTGTCGTTTCCTTGTCTACTTTATGAGAGGTTGTTTCGATTCGTTGCCTGGGTAAATTTCGCCATTCTTCAGTGTCGGTCGGGGTCATAAGTAGGGCGAGGCATCAACGCATGAAAATTTATTTACAAAAAGTGCGATGTAGGAACTCGATCAATGTCCTTAAAAGTAAACTGCCAGTGTTAAATTATAAAAGATTCTGATGAGGTCTATGTCCAGTCCAACTATCCTCGCTGGTTTTATCTATCAGGCGGTTTTGACATTTATTGACTCTGGTAGTTGGTCTAAGAGTGATTTTCGTCAGTCGTGTCCCGGTTTTACGTTTGTCGTACCCCTGCTTGCGTTTTTGAAGGTTGTTTCGATTCGTTACCTGGCTGAATTCCGCCATTCTTCAGTGTCGGTCAGGGTTATAAGCAGGGCAAGGCACTAACACAAGGCGACCACAGAATATGGCCGAAACCGACCAGGACGTGAAGAGTTACCGCCTCGAAACCACACTAGGATTGATGTGAGTATATTTGAACTAACAAAGCTATACACAATAAAATAACATTATGATACTACTAAATTGCCCTTGCACAGGAAGCTCAATTTTTTTATGAGTAATAATTGGTTAACTAGTCTTTTATTGATGGAAGATTAAAGGATATTCGCGATGCTTCTGGCTATTGATGTTTTTTTATTCTAACACCTCTTTTTGTTACTTTTAGACCCATCATGGTTTTTGAACGTTCTGTTATATATTTCATTTATTGATTTAATATTGAACTTTTCTGAAGATCACATCTGTTGAAGCTTTTTCTTGTTATTTTAGCTTCTTTTCGTATATTTCCACTTTTTATAAAAGAGTAAACATCGGTTTTGTATCTAGCCAATCCTTATTTTGTCTGACTTTCCTATAATTAGTTTATTCTGACTCTTAATATGTGCAAATATAAAACTAATATATATGTTTCTTATCCGGCCAAATGAGATACAAAAAAACATAAAATACGCCATGTTGCAGATTGTTTGCAGTCGTCCGTTTCATGTTAATCCTTCGGTCTCGCGCTCGCTCAGACAGGGGCTCAGATTATTGAGATATTCGACGTACCTTTGCGGGGGCGGCCGAGGTCCTGGGCGAGATGTAACCGACTAACCTGAGAGAGGCGGCTGCGGCGGGGGCGGCGCGCATGTCCACTGCCGCCTCCAACGTCATTGACCGACGAAGGACCGACGTTCCTGTGAATGCGGATCACCATCGTCCTTTCAGATCGGAACATCGAAACGTCCACTGAAGAAATTATTTTTAAAAAACTCTTAGAAGTCATAAATAAAATAAAATATGAACAGCCCTCTTACCTTATTAATCTTCACCCAGAAACTTCGAGGGATCGGTACTAAAACGAAAGCTCAAAAAGCTCTGGAAGAAAGACCCCAAACAAAATTTGATTAATGGATAACATAATTTATTATAATTCCAAAGAATTAAAGCATGTGAAATGGTGTAATTGAGATTTTAATTTTTTTATTGATTATTCCATTTTTTTGTACCATGGTCATCTGATAATTTCTGTTTGCCTATCCTAACTGCTTTTAGTCTGTTGGACGGGTTTTTGTATTTCGCTACATTCAGAGATTGGTTTCTGTTGGTGCCTTGGCCTGCTTATTACCCTGATTCGCCACTGAAGCTGATGAAAAGAAAAACTTCTCAAAAGACAGAGCATCGTAAATTTGAATTTTTCAACAAGTCATTGTGTTAATTTTCTGAATAATAAGTCAGGCAAATGAAAAGGGTCCACCCAATACTATAGGTGGTGAAATGCCAAACTGCTTCTTATGGGCAAAATTATTCCTTCAGTTTAAAAAGTAATAATTTTAAATGTGAATTTTTATGTTTATCAGGGATGTGGCCTAAAAGTACAAAAGTTTTTGCTATTTATTATGCTTTTTTCAGGATTTTATGTGAATTTTTAAAACCTGACACTGTGTATATTACCTAATAAAAATCACCCACATTATGGTGTAATAAGTATGGTGTCTGGTCTGAGTTATAAGTAGGATGGGCATGATACAAACCCACCACTGAAGATAGTGAAAGCCAAATTTTTCTAAGGAACCAAAACTGCCAAAAACAATACGTCATCATTCCGTACGCAATCATTTGATTCTGCAAAACAAATACAATTTTCTATTGTAAATTACTCATAGTGCTGAACAATGTGTTTTGGTTTGGGTAATAAGCAGGTTGAAGCATCACACGAACCCACTACTGAAAATATAGAAAAAGCTGGAATCATTGAGTGGAAGAAATCGTGAATAGTAGGACAAAATCATTTTTTGATTCTACAAAATATGTGGATTTTTAAAACATGATACAGTGTCTATTTTTCATGGAAAATCATCTTATCATCAGGAAAATAAACATGGTGATGATAGAACATAATCTCACCACTGAAGATGGTAAAAAGCCAAATTTGTCTGATGGACCAAAATAGAAAAAAGATAAAATCACTCTTTTTTTCAACAACAAATATTAATCAATCATAAATATTAATTTTTAAAACATGACAATGTTTATTTTATATAAAATATCATCCTCATCAGTTATAAAGCTGAATTTATCCAAGAGACCTAAACAATATTTTATGGTCTGGTTATAAGCAGGGTGAGGCGTCATACAAACTAACTACTGAAGATAACAAAGAATCGAATATTCTAACCAAAACAACAAAAAACAGAACAAAATCACAATACCCATTTTATACTGGAAATTACTTGTAGTACTGAACAATAAGTTGTAATATGGGTTATAAGTATGATACAAACCCACTCCTGAAGATAATAAAAGCCAAATTTATCTAAAGACCAAAACGGTGAAAAATAACAAAATCATTCCTTGATCCTAACAAAATTTAACTGCAAATTTTCAAAACATGGCAGGGTCTACTTTTCAAGGAAAATTACCCTAATTAGTCATAAGTTAGAATTAGGGAAATAAGCAGGGGTGAGATTGTAACATATATCCATCACTGAAAATGGAAAAGGTCTGAAGTACCAGAAAATCAAAAAACAAGACAAAATAATGTCTATTTTATATTGAAAATTAATCTTTGTACAATTGTAATACCGAGAAAGGGGCTGTTTTGAAACATTCAACTCAATTGAAAGGAAATGGCTGGAAGATGGTTCAGGACTATCAAGTGCAGACATAACTTATTTCAACTTCATCGGGAGATTCATGGATTGAATACCAACATCAAGTCTGTGGTCAGGTCAAACAAATTAACTATTAATGATGTTCAATTTTCTTGGGATGATTCAGTTGGTCTAGTCTACAACCAAGGCTTGGGATAAGTGAAGCTGAAAGAAATAATTGGTCAAGATCTTTCCGGCTTCATCAACGGTCTTCTCACTAAGGATACGCCTCTAAACGGCATCAGGACCTCCGCCTCACCACCATTATCTACTCATAAACAAGAATCAATAATTCAATGCCATATCAATAATTCTTGAGAATTGACCGTCTATTGGCAAAATTTTAATTCTATTTCAGCGAGTTGAAATGGTATTGATTGCATTAGGTTTCTGTCTTATAATATTTCAGCTATCAGTAACAAAATAAGAGATTTTTTATTTATTTAATTTCTTAGATCTTCTTGTAAGTGATGTCACAGGTTCCATGGCAACCAACCCAAGTTATGGGTGACGATTGCTCAGTGACAGAGTTCAGGGTGCTGTACCCCCATCAGCCCTGTCTACCCCCATTGCAAAAACAATTTTTTTGTATCATTTTCTCATTACACTGATAATGGTCCTTGTTCTTGGGAAGAACAGTTTCATAGTTTTGCCAATCTATCTTAGAACTATCATGTGATTTAATGGTGGTGGGTGATATGAATGCATGGACCTGTTTCAGGAGATTAACTTTCAATTACCTATCGAGACTGACAAATTTGATTATAAAAGTTCTGGAGTTAGCGTGATGAGGGCAAGAGGTAAAAAAATTGTGGTTATGTGTGACGATTCAGGTTTAGTTATACTTAATGGATGATTTAAAAAATGTTCCATGATGGTGATTTTACATATGTTGGGGTCCAGATTCCAAACCAATGTAGCTCAGTTATCGACTTGTGCTGAATCTCATTAAATATATTCCCTATTATTCAAACTACTACATGACAGAAAAGTGCATATTGCACTAATTACAGAAACTCGACTGACGAAACACAAACACTTGCACATAACAGGATACGCAACTTACAGAACCGACCACCCTGACGGCAGAGCCCATGGAGGAACTGCAGTCTTAATCCACAACACCCTATCACACCACATCATTCCTACAAATGCCACAGACTTCCTACAAAGTACAGCTGTCTCGGTATCCTTTCAATCCGCGTCTATTCCAATCGCTTCCGTATACTGCCCACCCAATAAAACGATAACACCCACCCAATTTCAAGAGTACTTTAGATCTCTTGGACCAAGATTCCTCTCCGGCGGAGACTACAATGCGAAACACTTGCAATGGGGCTCCAGAGTGACCAACTCCCGTGGTCGCTCCCTCCACTCTGCACTTAATTCTCTCCACCTTTCCACTATCTCTCCTGATACTCCTACATATTGGCCAACTGATGTAAACCGTCTCCCTGATCTTATAGACTTTTTCATCTTAAAAAACCTCGGACCTCTGCATACCTCAATAACTACCCTCCACGATCTCTCCTCAGACCATAGTCCCATTCTCCTAAAAATATCCCTCATCCCAATTCCAAAACCAAATCCCGAATCTCTAATCAATGGCCCCATAGATTGGAACGCCTTTCGCACCCAAATAGAAAATTCCATCGATCTAAGCATTTCCTTAAAAACCCCAGAAGAGCTGGACGAGGCTGTGAATCTCTTCACCACTGCCATTCAGCAGGCGGTCAGGATGTCACACCTCTCCAGTCCTCCCAAAATCCCCATACTATCCAAACCCCTCCCATCACACATTGCAAACCTCCTGTACCTAAAACGCCAAGCCCGAGCCGCGTGGCAGAGATCAAGGCATCCTTCCGACCATCAATCCTTTAATAAATTATCCCGTTTAGCTAAAAAAGAATTACAAATCTACCGGAGCAAAGCTTTTGACTCCTACCTATCCAACCTTACGACCTCTAATAAATCACTCTGGGCAGCAACGAGAAGAATCCTAAAACACCACTTCCCATCCTTTCCCCTCCGTCGAGAAGATGGATCATGGGCCAAATCCAACCAAGAAAAAGCCGATACATTTGCTCGACATCTCCAAGAAACCTTCACTCCTCATCCCGAGCCCGGCAATGTTTCAATGGAAGCAGATATTGACGAATTCCTTATATCTCCCCTTCCTATGTCACTCCCTCCGAAAACCGTCACTCCCGCCGAGGTCAAGTATATCCTGTCTCGTCTACCGAAAGGCAAAGCTCCTGGTTTTGACCTGATAACATCCCAAATTCTCCAACAACTCCCTAAAAAAGCCATTATATTCCTCACATACCTCTACAATTGTATACTCCGCACTACCCATTTTCCCTTACTTTGGAAATATTCCAACATCATCCTCTTCCTGAAACCTGGCAAACCAGCTCAAAAATCCTCATCTTATCGACCAATTAGTTTACTTCCCATCATGTCCAAAGTATTTGAAAAAATTCTCCTTAAACGGCTATTGCCACAACTAAAGTCTAACCTCCTCCCCGATCATCAGTTTGGCTTCCGCCCCCACCACTCCACAGTCCAGCAAGTGTTTCGCGTTGTTGACCGTATATCCTCCTCCCTCGAGCGCAAAGAATATTGTATGGGAGCTTTCCTTGATGCGGCACAAGCGTTTGACCGCGTGTGGCACAGGGGACTCCTGTACAAACTAAAGCGTGTCCTTCCAAATACTCTTTACCTAATCCTCCGCTCTTATCTAACAGAGCGGTTCTTTCGGGTCCGACAAGGATCAGATTACTCCGAATACTGCTCTCTGGCCGCGGGAGTACCGCAGGGCAGTGTGCTCGGACCAATCCTCTTCATCCTTTATACTGCAGATATTCCCACTAAACCTACCACCCTACTTGCATCCTTCGCCGATGATACAGCCGTACTATCCTCCAATTCCGATCCTGCGGTTGCTTCGGAAGATCTGCAGGAACATATATCATGTATAGCAGATTGGTGTAGACAATGGAAAATGAAGATAAACGAAAGCAAGAGCGTCCATGTCACATTTACACTCCGAAGCAAACCTCCTCTCACTATATACTACAATAACGTCCCCATCCCCAAATCCGACTGCGTTCGCTACCTTGGGTTCCACCTAGATTCACGACTAACGTGGAATCAACATACACGACTGACACGACAAAACCTAAACAGACGGTATGGTCTACTGCACAGACTCATAGGACGACAGTCTAAACTATCAACAAAAAACAAACTTACAATTTACAAAACATTACTACAACCGATTTGGACGTACGGGATAGAACTGTGGCTCCAATCCTTTCAATCTAAAGTCCTCAGATCCATTGTAAATGCTCCTTATTATGTCTCCAATGCTACCCTCCACAACGACCTTCAAATTCCTTATATCCAAAAAGTTATTCCCCAAAAATTTACCAACTTTCACAAAAAACTTTCCCACCATCCAAATAGTCTTGCCCAAGCCCTGTCCGATAGAACCCATCCCTACAACCCCATAAGGCGTCTTAAGAGGAAATGGCCCCGCGACCTCCTTTCCGAGTGAACTGAAAAAAAAAAACAAAGTGAAGAGGGAGGATAGCACTGACTATTTTCTCCCCTCAATGTAAATAGTTGTACATATATATATAGTTGTTCATGTATCCGCAAATTACATGTTGTAAATAATAATTGCAGATTGTAATAAAAAAAAAAATAAAAAAATAAAAAAATAAAAAAAAATAAAAATAAAAAAAATAAAAAATTATTCAAAACTTCTCTATAGGGTGCGTAGTGTTTTCTGATCATTTCCCTGTAAACTTTTATTAATGTTATTGGAAGCTTGATAGAAAAATCATTATTACCTTGCTTCCCCAGATTAAGTGGAGTGTAGACACAATAAAGCTGCTTATCAAGAAATGTTTTCAAAAGAGGTGCAAAAATGTGACGTTGAAACATATGCCACTGAGAGAGCCATGTCCCTTTTTTCAAATTTGTCAAAGAAAATCAGCTATCTGGCATAAAGAAGTTGGTAAAGTTAAAAAGCAGACTATTTGGATGCCATGGTATGACCGGGAACGTTATGAAGGTAGAAAAATGGCGTGAAAATTGGTTAACCTGTGTCATAAAAATGACAGATTATCAAGTCGGCGTACTCAGAAGCACATAATGAGTATAAAAATTTAATTATTGTAAAAAGAACTTAATATTACCAGAGCTATTAAAAAATATCAAAAAGGTTGTTTGGTAAATATTTTTGGAATATTGTGAAAGACTAGAAAATTAGGACGTGAAATCGACAGTGAGATCTGGGGGGCCGATTGGGTTGATACTTGATATGCCCCGCCATAAGTCCGCAATTCTCACTCGCGAAGTAGACAGTGCTTTTAAATTGGATGAATTGTATTTAATACTTTGGTAAAGCATAAAACATCAAAGCCGCGGGAATAGACAGTGATCTATGAGTTTTTTAAGAATGTGCTGGAACAGCCCCTCCAGGTATTCAATTAAATATATTTTTTCAGGAAATGTTCCTACTAGTTTAAACGAATCTATAATTTTTGCCCCATTTTAAAAGGGATCGACATATGAAGCCAAAAACTACCGTGGATTATCCTTTTCGAACTGTTTAAGCAAACTTCTGTGGACCCCTTTTAAAAAGATTGGTATCGTTTGTCGAATTGAATAAAGCCTCAAAGAGTGCCGGCCGGCTTTAGAAAAGGAATATCGACGGCCTATTGCATTTGTTTTGGTTAATGTTATCAAAATGCGATTACGTATAAAAGGAAGAAAACTACGCTTTTTTTGTTGATTGAAAAGCTTTTTATACGGTAGGTAGATATGATTTGTTCTTAAAACTGTTCAACGTATCGTGAATTGTCATTCCGTGTTTGGCAGAACGATAGCCTTTAAGGTTGGCGGTGGAGTTAGGCAAGGCTGTCTATTAAGTCCCTTCCTATTCGTGTTATTTGGATTTGGATGCTTAAATCCGCACATGTAAGTACATACAAACATGAGCCGATTGAGCCTATTCGATTCTCGTAGTCCCCTGGCAATTCCAGCTTGTGCTAATTACAATAAATTGCCGGTAGTGAGAATCATCCACCTGGGTTGGCAGTCTGGGAGCAGACATCAGTTTTATACATCTAGTCATCGGGGTTGGGCTCTGAGGAGGTGCTGTCCACTACCTAGGTCAATTCAGACGCATTTAGTTCCAAACCCATTCATACTCATGTTCATTCTTAAATGCATTCACACCTATTTACATACCATTATTAAATTAGGGTGATGGAATATTCGATATTCCTCCATCACCGTTTACACCACACTTTCATGCTAATAAATACATTCACTCTCAACATAACCTTTACACAAATTTTCAATTAACCTAAATGGGGTATTTGATATTCCACCATTCGCTTTGTGCTTGAATGATTTCAAGGATATTTTGGTGACGGGAGTGTCAGTGGGACGTAGAGACGTAAAAACACTCCTGTACGCTGACGACATAGTAATCCTTTGCTGACAACATATGTTGCTTACAAAAAATATTACCAAGCTAGGAATACTGTGACACATGGAATCTTAGAATGAATCTGGAAAAGTCGAAGATAGTTGTTTTCCACAGGGGAGGTAGTTTTGGCTCAAAAGAGCGTTGGAAATATAAAGGTCAGTCAGGACATGTAACTGGTAAATCGCTATACATGCCTAGGGATGCAACTAACTTCTCATCTTCTTTAAAATTTCTCAGAGAAGTCGTGTTTGGCCAAGTTTGACCTTAATTCTGTTTGACAAAGAGTTATAATGCAGCCCCAGATCCCGGCTAAGTTGCGTTTATTTAACGTGGTCTCATGTTCAATCCAGTTATGCTCTGCACAAATGTGTAGATCAGAGGTATTCGTGGAGGTGGAGCGAGTGTCGTGGTTTTTCATACAACTGTTCAGTCTTCCAAACTACATACCAACTATCATACTGCACATCATAATTATTCTTTGACTCTAAAACAAGACATTTTTAATGTGAATGTTTACAATGCCATTGTGTTTATTTTATTTTGCAAACCACATGTCTTGCTGAGCAATACTCTGGAGGTAATGGTGGTAATGAGCAATACTCACAGGATGAGGTAATGACACAAACCCACAATGGAACGACCGGAATTTCATCTTCCCTTGGCCCCAAGAAAAAAATTTACAATTTATTTTTTAAGTGTTCCACCTCAAAGGGTGATTCTATAAAGTGAGTCTTTTATAATCCAATGTTTATTATTATTGGTACATTTTTAGTAGGAACAGCTACTGTACTGGTACTCTTTTCGGCACTTTCTCACCTTCAATTGACAAACAAATACAGTTGAATAAGGAAAATAATTTTTTTGTTGGTACTTATTACAATGTGATATCCGTAATGAACTCATTATAAAAGATAAATTTTTATCAATTGTGGTACCCACAGTTTGAAGAAGTATATTAGTTTTTAATTTGGTTGTTACTGATAGTTTTTTTATTCCTAACTGGGTCGAAATGCGTATGATAGACCAACAATCAGTAATGACCAAACTACAAGCTTGTCACACATGCATAAATCTAACAGTTATCACCTCGTTTCATTCGTCTTTGAGTTCAACGATCATTATCTATTAAACTGTCTAAAACCAGTAGTTTTCGACATCACTCAAACAGAGTTTTATTTATTTATTTGTTTTTTTATATTTATCATTTTTATTTGATACATGATAAAATAAGCTGCAATTCTAAGATATATGTTAAAATAAAATAAAAAACTTTGCAACTCGTATAGCAATATTTATTGCATTATAAAACCAATAACAAAATTACATGATAAATGCACATGGGAAAAAGTGGATAAGTTTTGAACTACTTGAGAAAATTGTAGCTTCACAGAAGATGCAGAGTTTGGTTTGAGTTTCCTTCTGTCGAGTACAAACTGACGCCAATGAACCTCAAACCTTTTGAAAATACGAGTCGAACAATATTGAACCGTCCAATGACTGAATTGAATGAAAAGTTAGTTTTTAGTCTTAAATTCGCTAATTTGAACACTAAACAAGTCTTTGACATTTTAATACTGGATAGTATTATAAATAACGTACACACTAAAATTATCTAAAATAACAATTAAACTATGGACATGTTTTACAAATCACAACTAAATATTTGTACAAATACAAGATGACTAAAACTGTGTTTTAAAACACATTGAAATCAATAAATATTTTCAATATAAATAACATTAATGAATTTTCATAATTAAAAAAAAAATTAACAAAGTGGCATTTCCAATTTTTTTGTATCGACAAAATGAATATAATAGACATCATTTCTTTGGAAATATTTATTTATAATAAATTATGGAAACCCTTAAATCTTTGGTCATTTATGATATAAAAACATCTAAACCCCTTAATGTTATAACAGTATTTCTTTTTTTTGCAAAGGAAAAGAGATATATATCGATAATGCATTGATTAAGAAAGAAAGTGACACACTCTTTCTTTTCCTAAGTTAAATGTTTACTATGTTATCATTGCTCTGTCCTGTCGCCTTGAGTTTTTGTTGCATTTGCGCCAGCATGTCTTGCATCCGGCGGATCTGAAATTACGAATGTTTCATCAGAGAAGAAAATAGAAGAAATATATTCGGATTTTATGAATATATACATCTCTGATCATTCAATTTCAACTTTATTTACTTTATAAACAAAATTTGTACTCACTTCTTCATCTTTTTGAAGAAGAAGACGGTCAGTCTCGGTAATTCCACCTTCCAAGGGCACGACTGAATCCCTCTTTAATTTACTGTAAAAAAAAATAAATGATTTATATTCTATTTTGTTCTTAAGGTATTAATTTAAATTGAAATTTGCAACAATTTTTTTTAAATTTATTTATTTACACCTGCACCAATTACTGCGCTTAAGTAAATTTGATAACAACTTAGAAGATAAAACAAAACAAAATGTAAAAAATATATAAATAATAAAAATTAGTAACTACTCATTAGTAATATGTATTTAGCATTAATTAATTTTGTTAGAAGTGTTATTCACTTCTTTGTTCAATTTTGTTAGAAGAGGTTGCGAGGCCACGATGCTTCAGTCATCACAGAGGATTAATTGAGAAGGTGTGGGATGAAAGGATTCTGACATGAGTGTTTCTGCGACAATATAATTGTAAGATTGGATACATAGAAAGGAGCATTGATAATGGTTCAGAGGATTTTGGATTGTAGGGTTTGCATATGTTGGAGGTTGGAACATTTGTTGAACCCCAAAGTTCGATGCCGTCCAAATAGATCTCAAAAATAGTAATGTAGATGAGATTTGTTTTGTAAAGTCAGTTTTGATTGTTCTTTTAAGAAGGAAGCGCCTTTTTTGTTTTTGCCTTTTGAATTGTGTGTGTGGGTCTATGTAAGTCTGTCGATGTGTAGCACAAGTGAGTGGACTACATTAGTAATTGCATTGCCATAGATAGGAGCAGTGGATATTCTCCAAAATGACATGATGGCATTTTGTTTATCATACTTGAATTACAGAAATACAATATTTCACTTTCTAATAGGGCCAGATTATATTGACTTACTACTAAAATATTTCCATCGACCAATGTACTTTATTTTAATTGTTAATAATTACCCCCTTTCTCTAATGGCTTGTTGTGAGATTTGCGAAATACATTGAGCTCTGAAGTTTTCATAGTGGACATCTTCAGTTACGTCTTTCAAATCTTGCATGTGGGTCGTTATCAACATGTTCCGTAGCTTGTTGAAGTCACTGTGCTTTGGATTTTCAACTGAAATGAACGATAGCAGATGTAAAAAAAAAAAAAAAATGGATAAAAAGTACAATAAAAGTCTTGTTAATTACCTTCGACTACTCCCCATGGGTATTGGCGGCCGCGGACCCGTGTGCCTCCAACTTCTATCACAGTATTGCTTCCGATGACCGAAAATGGCAATGACGCTTTCAGTTCACGGTCTTGCTGTTTGAACTCCTCGTCCTCATCACTGTCACACTCTGGAAACTGGTAGATCTTTTCGGGAGGTAGGAGGTTTGAAATTAATACAACAAAATCGTGAAAATGAACGTGGAATTAAGTGAAAATTACTTGAATATTGTTCTCTTCTATGTCAGAGAGTATTCTCTGCTTCAATTTCTTCACTTCTGGGGCTGTAAGTGTATCCGCTTTTGCGATGACAGGAACAATATTTACTTTTTGGTGCAGTCTTTTCATTAATTCGACATCTATCTGCCTTAAGCTGCAAAAGCCATATTACACTTTTTATTTACTTTTTGATTAAAATACCATTGTTACCAATTTATTTATTTATTTAAGTAATGGACTTAATGTATGGGTTTGTTCTTACCCATGGCCCCAAGGTGGTATAAAATAAAGGCAACAATGAACCCTATTATCTACGATGTTTTTTCTGTTTAGGCCACTCTCATCTGTGAAATACTGTCTGAACTGGTCATCGATGTAATTAACACAGACTTTCCAACTGTCCTCGCTATTCAGCGCATCACCAAAACCTTTAAAACAATAATCAATCAGTGCTATACATTTTTTCATCCTCAATGATTTACACTATGCTGAATCTACTAAAGAAACTCTAATTTGACTTACTATTATTACTCTTTTTCCAAGTCTAATTCAACGTTTTCTAAATCAAGTTGAACTTGTTCAGAGCAAATTTATTTATTTATTAATTTTTTATCAACTTAGCACCTAAGTATAATTTGTTGTGTGAATAGATTAATTTTGTTAATTAGAATAAGTTGTTGAATTAAATTATTTTCAGGCTGTGATTAGTGAAAAATGACAAGTACAAGTTTAAAATTGAACAGTCATTACCAGGAGTGTCGACAACGGTCAGTCTTAGTTTGACGCCCCTCTCCTCGATATCCATAGTCTTTTTTTCTATGCATGTCGTTTTCTCAACCCTTTCTGCAAAAAACCTATGAAAATGAAAACTGCTGATCCGGCAAATCGACTCAGTCGCTTACCAGCGGCATCAGGTATCTTTCGATCTTTGTAAAGGTCGCTTAGGAAAAGCGAGTTGATAAGCGTTGATTTTCCCAGACCAGATTCACCGACGACCATCAACGTGAAGTCGAAACCCCTCTTTACCGACTTCCGATGGATCTGCTCTGGTAAAGTGGCAAAACCAATGTAATCTCTGTCCCCCTGCAACATTAACCAATATTTAAAAAATATAAGCAGACGATTTTTTTTGGAAAAAGCTGTTGGGTGTTGGCAGTATAAGTTAATACTTTGGTCTTTTCCATCCTCTCTTCTAATGTTAGGCTCTGGGCCAATAGACATATAGGTCATTGCAGCCTCCAACACTCAATCATTTTTTTTTTTTTTTGTTTCTACATATATCGTGCACACATACATATGACAGGCATAACTGTAATGTAGAACGGTGGGTGATAGTTCGCATCCACTCTACAAACCCTATCTATTTGTCTAAGATGCTCATTGATAATGTGGAGCCTTATGCCACAAAAAGGCTCAGGACCTATCAGCTGCATGTTTCCTAACGAGGGCATCAGCTTCTTTGTTTCCCTCTACTTCTGTGTGTCCTAGTACCCAGTAGCTTTGTTTTGCTTATCTAATCTGTTTAATTTTGTTTTGCAATTTAGTCAAGTTTGATTTAATCTGATGGCTGCACGACTCTCTGACATGATACCTTTGTTTTTGCACCCTTTATTCAAATTTAACTGAGTACATTATATGGATTTCGGCTTGAAAGATACTAGAGTACCATCCCATTGGCGCTGAGATTTTTTGTTCTGGGGCCAAACACTCCCACCCCATATACCTTCTGCGTCCTAGATCCATCATTGTACCAACAGATGGGGGCCTTTCTTAACAGAGGGCTTCTTCCTTTTTCCTAATCTTTTTTGATAACCAGGTTTATTCTGGAGTGATGTTCAAATTCAAACATCTTGTTCATGCCACCCCAAAGGTTATATAAGCTTTGTATAAGATCAAATCTGCATACGAATATATATACATATACACATCCACAGAGTTGAGCCATCAATTCTTGCAGCCCACTGGCAATTCCAATTTTTGTGATATACAATAATTATTTTTATTAATAATATATATTATATTAATTATATATAATAATATATATTATATTTATAATTTTTTTTAAATTGAAATTTTAGCATCAGTGGGCTAGATCGCGATGGCTAAGTACTGAAGTTGGGACGTAGGCGATACGAATCGGATTTTCGCTCATTAGGCAGTACCTTAATCTCCATTTAATTTTTAACCTTTCGGACGTTCTTCTTTGATGATGTTAATAATAGTTTTCACCGTACTCTTTACCATTTATTAGAGGAGAAGAACATAATATCTATTATGATATGTCGTGTATGATTTTTAAAATGGCGTGGTATCGTCGAAATAGTTTGACTAATGACAGTTTCATTCGTTCTTTTTCAGATTTTTTAAAATATAAAATCCATTATGATAGTTATGATAAATTTTAATACTGCCAAATAAAAATATATCAATTGTTAATTTCTATTAGCAAATATTGACTTGACAGCAGGCTTTGAAAGATTCTTTAGGATTCAAAAAAAAAAATTATTTTGAAACTACGGCACGCGTTATTATTTTTACAATTGATTTTAGCTTATACTTATTCGACGATAAGGTCAAGAAATTGATAAAAACAAATGACGCAATGGACCAGAGAAGTTTTTTTTTTATCTTGAGCCACTCCTCGATCGTTGTGATATTCTGCTGTTCATTTTGTACAAATCAGCGTTTTATGCCGAGGCGTCACGTCGGCACGCTCTCCGAAAAGGTAGAGTTCATAGGAATTGTATGATTTATCATATTGATCGCAAATGAATCAGACGCCGGCGTCAACGGCCGAACAAAGCCTATATCTGATAAATTAAAAGTTCTTACTGTCTTCGGCATGCGTGTGAAAATACTATCGGGAACTTGGGTGACAGTTGTCTCGGCTGAAGGTGCATCGGTGCCATTTTCGAAGGCGGAAGTGTCTTTTTGGACGTTATTCCCACCATCTTCGTTGAGTGATTCAATCACGTATTCTTGTGCGGCAATTTCGCATATTGCAATACAATTTTTTATTTCGTCACATTCTAAAACGCCCCTCGTGTCTTTTTCCGCGTCTTCTCTCTGTCCAACTTCCCAGATCAGTGATTTCGCCTTTGGCTTTTCTAAATCTTCGGCTGGAAATTTCGACGTGGGCCACTTCCGCAAGGAGGACCTTGGCAGGATCTCAGATGCTCTTCTGTCCTTCTCGAAGGCCCTGATCGCCTCACGGACCCTCAACTTCTTCGCCTCCTGGAATCCGGGATCTTCGTTCATTTTGCTGCCGACCAGCTACGTGACAACCGCGAGACTGAGAGGCCTGGCCGACCCCCTACTTATCTCACAGATAATATTTGCTCTTAGCGTTCAATTTCTCGTCCGAGGACAAAAGGGTTCTTTGTTTTGATTGCTCCTACTTAAAAGATAGAACCACACAAATATTCGTGTTTTCAAAACGTCTAGTTGTTGATAAATCATTGGCTCAAGTTATTTTTGCTAAGGTCCCATAGTCGCAGGGAACTTGCAGTTTACACCAAATGCACAAATTGTTACATAGGTAATTTATTCTGGGATATATGCGTTTCTTGAACATTGGTACAGCAGGTCGTTGTGAGACTTCATTTTAATTTCAAGGCTTAAGTTAGTGAGCTGCAAACGTTTTGAAATTAAAAAGAAGTCTTACTATGACCTAGCTGATCCAAATTTAAATATTACCTATAAATCCCTAGAACAGAATGACGAGAGAGAAAGTAAATAAAATAAGAGAGAGAGAGAGAGAGAAGATAGAAAAAGAGGAAGGAATAAAAGAGATGAAAGAAAGGAGAGAAATAAAAGAAAGAAGAAAGAAAGAGATGATAATACGTAGTGAAAAACGGGAGAAAGAGATACGAAATAAGGAGATGAGACAGAGGATAGAAATGAGAAAGAAAGAGAGAGAGAGATGAGTGTCAGGAAAGAAATAAAAGAGAGAGAGAGAGAGTGGGAGTGAGAAAAAAGAGGAAAGGATGAATAAGCGAGTCACAGAAAAGAAAAGTCTTTCTTCTATTTCAAAAATGCATGCTTTACACTGTTTTTCAGTGCCTCAACCCTGACCATTTGCAAGCCAAGTAGAGCTTTTTTTTAGGGAAAGCTTTGCTTGAAACCCTTTTATAATTATAAAAATGAAAAAAATTAAATTGTGAAGTTTATTTTTGTAGTTTTCAAGTTCTTTTCTGATCATCTTGGCCGCGTTTCGTCTTTTCGCCGTCTTCAGTGGTTAGTCTGTATATTATGTATGCCAAAATTGGGCATAGCGTGAGTTTTTCTCAATGGATTTCATCATTAACTGTTTGATTACTGATTATTGATAGCAAGTGTCAAATCAATAGGAACGAATTCCTGATATGATAAAACACGTCTGTACTTTGGCATAGTTTCATTATTCTTCCGTGTTGATATGACTGCATGTTAAAAAAAAATCATTTTTCCCTCCATAAAACTATTTTCCCACATTATAGTTCAAGTGTTTTCTCCTTTTTCAAACTTAACAATTATGCTTTAACTGCACATAACAATTATGCTTTAAATGCATAAACCACTTGATTTCTACTTCTTTAGCCGTTCCGATGGGTAGATTGACCCTTATCGTCGGTGATGGGGGAATAATATTTTTCTCAAAAATAAGCTTTTCAGTCCTGGGCCAGATTAGTCGTGTTTGTTTCCAGGGAGATAAGCTTATCAACTTACAGCCTAACGCTGTAAATCGGCACCTTATCTACATTCCCGACGTTTTATTAATCCTCCGTTCCGCTTAACGGCACTTGTTCAATTCAGTTCAACAGGTGATTTAAACAAAAAAAGCACAAAAGTATCTAAGTTGTGTTAAGAACACGTAAAGTTTACTCCGCTAAGCCAAGGCTTGTAATTTAAGTTCACCCCCTTAGTCCGATAATTACTTTTTCTTTGTATTCAAAGTTTATACCGACTGGCATTTAGTCGACGTCAAAAGTCAAATTATGATATAATTCATGAGACTAGGGATGCTTAGCTAAGTATATATTTTTTCATTCATTTTGCTTATATTCTAGATTGTAATAATGGCTGATAATATATTATTAGTTGTTTCTTTTCAATTGTCGCTCGACCATTTGTTTAATTGGGCATTATTTATATAGTGTCAGCCAGTCGCAGGACTTTGAATAAATTTTCCAAGACATTTGGATGAAAATATAAACGATTAAGTAAACATGCATTCGTCCAGGTTTTTGGATAAAAACGTAAACTATAACTAAATAAGGTCATGATCCAACTTGTGATTTTCCGAGTTTTTGGTTGAAAATTTCAACTATAAATGTACGTCTTAGTTTTTGATAGTTGTACTCCAAAGATTTGGGATGAGGGGGTAAATAAACGTCTAAAAATTTCATAAAGTTTTTAGATACGAATTTTAGCAATAACGAAACGTTGATGTACGTTTCAATTCTTAATTTTTTCGTTGCCAGTTTTGTGTATAAAAACATAAATTATAAATGGATGTTTGTGGTGAAATTTCACCCTTTGAATTGACAGGAGCTTGGATGAAAACGTAAACAATAAATCAATGTTTAGGTTCATATTGAAAATTTTGCTATTTCAGGATGGAAACCTAAACGATAGAGTAACGTTGATGAACAAATTCGACATTATAGCGTTGCCAGGTTTTTGGGTAAAAATGTAAACGATAAATGAATGTTTATGCTCAAATTTAACCCTTTCAACTGCCAGGTTTATGGATAAAATTTAAACGATAAATAAAGGTTGCTGTACAATTGCTAGGATTTTGGCAAAAAAAAAAAACTTGTGTATTAATTTTACATTTTTGCATTGCCTGGTTTTTGAATGAAAAACATAAAAGATAAATGGCTAGTTCGAATCAAATTGAACTCTGATGCTTGGATGAAATTTTAAAGAAATAAAAGCTGGTGTATAAATTCGACACGTTAACAAAACAATAAATGAAAGTTTATGTTCAAATTTAACCCTTTCAGCTGCAGGTGTATGGATTAAAATCTAAACGATAAATAAAGGTTGTACAATCCAAATTTCTCGTTCGTTCGTAGGATTTTGAATAAAAAATGTAACACCAGTTAAATGTTTGCATACAAATTCGATATTTTGTATTGATTGGTTTTTGGATAAAAAGATAAGTGAATGTTTGGGTTTAAACTGAACCTTTTGCGATGCCAAAAAGTGAACGATACATGAATGTCAGTTGTTCAAACACAACCCCTTCTGTTGCCAGGTTTTTGGATACAAAATCGAAATGATAAATAACGATATTTTTGCGTTGTCAGGTTTTTGGATGAAAAAGTAAACGATATATGAATGTTAGTTGTTCAAACACAACCCCTTCTGCTGCCAGGTTTTTGGATACAAAAACGAAATGATAAATAATGATATTTTTGCGTTGTCAGGTTTTTGGATGAAAAAGTAAACGATACATGAATGTGAATTGTTCAAACACAACCCCTTTTGCTGCCAGGTCTTTGGATACAAAATCGAAATGATAAATAACGATATTTTTGCGTTGTCAGGTTTTTGGATGAAAAAGTAAACGATATATGAATGTTAGTTGTTCAAACACAACCCCTTCTGCTGCCAGGTTTTTGGATAAAATCGAAATGATAAATAATGATATTTTTGCGTTGTCAGGTTTTTGGATGAAAAAGTAAACGATACATGAATGTGAGTTGTTCAAACACAACCCCTTCTGTTGCCAGGTTTTTGGATACAAAATCGAAATGATAAATAATGATATTTTTGTGTTGTCAGGTTTTTGGATGAAAAAGTAAACGATATATGAATGTGAGTTGTTCAAACACAACCCCTTCTGCTGCCAGGTTTTTGGATACAAAATAAACGATGCATTAATGTCGGCGTTGAACTTTTCTGATGCAAGATTTTTGGACGAAAACCTAAATGACATATACAAGTTAGTGCATAATCGATATTTTTTGTTTGTTGTCAGGTTTTTGGTTAAAAAATGCTAACTTATAAAAAAATGAAGCTTCATGTACACATTCGACCACTGCGTGGCCAGGTTTTTGGATAAAAAATAAACCATAAATTAATGTTAGGGTTCAATGCTAGTCCTTTCTGATGCCAGGTTTTTGGATAAAAAGTAAACGATACATTAACGTTGGCGTTCAATGTTCAACTTTTCTGATACAAGATTTTTGAACAAAAATCTCGACGACACGTACAAGGTAGTGTACAATCGATATTTTTCGTTTGTTGGCAGGTTTTTGGTTAAAAAGCTAAATTATAAAAAAATGAAGCTTCGTGTACACATTCGACCTCTGCATGGCCAGGTTTTTGGATAAAAAGTAAACCATAAATTAATGTTAGCGTTCAATGATAGTCCTGTCTGATGCCAGGTTTTTGGATAATAATCGAAATGATAAATAAAAATGACTATACAGATTAGATATTTTTGTGATGCCAGGTTTTTGGATAAAAAGTAAACGATACATTAATGTTGGCGTTCAATGTTAACTTTTCTGATACAATATTTTTGGACAAAATTCTAAACGACAGGTACAAAATAGTGTACAATCGATATTTTTCATTTGTTGGCAGGTTTTTGGTTAAAAAGCTAAATTATAAAAAATGAAGGCTCATGTACAAATTCGACGTAATGCGGGGCCAGGTTTTTGAATAAAAAAAGGTTAAAATTCAACCTTTTCTGGATCCAGGATTTTTCAGTTGTCTGGATAAAATCGAAAATCGTCAGCCTACACAGTCATACTGTGAAAAAAGAAACAGTCCAACAGAAAGACCAGAATTTGATAAGATTATTTCATGTAACTCATCCATAATTGACCGGATAGTTTCTCCGTTAATTGTACATAATTTGTCTTGCTGAACCTATTGAATTCAATCATGTGCCTTACTACGTATAAGATTTTTATCGATCCATTTTCCCTTTAAGTTAAAAAAAAAAAGTAGAATTACCGGTTTAGGCGACTTTATTGTGAGAGCCTGTGAGAAGTTGAGGCCGGAAGGCTGACAGGAAAGGCAAAAAGTGTTGCCGGTGACGAGGGCGTTGGGCCTCCTGGGGCTCGGCGTCCTCCGATAGTAGACGGGCAGCATCTCGGACCCGACTGCCGCCGGCGTAGGCCCCTTCCTGGAGGCCGGTTGACATTCACCGCCCCCTCTTCCAACCTCAAATATTGCCCTTTCTTTTTATTTTTCCTCTATTTCTGTGCATATAGATTACCTACGCAGGAATAAATGGCAAAATGCGCAATAAATTGTCGCATATGTCGAAGAATACCAATTTCCAATACGAAGATGCTTTATTTATTTAATAGTCAAAATTGGTTTCAACAATTTATTTTTTTTTTTCATTTATTCAGATTCGCCTGTCCTACATTTATTACTTATTCATTGATCATATTGTATACTCCAGGGGTGGCATTAGGTCATATCATCTCACAGAACTCAAGAGAAAGTCTTACAAGGCTCCCAATGTTGAGGCTCAAATCTATTTCTGGTGTGTTTCAGAGAAATTACGAAAACAAAAATTTCTGTTTCTTGCGTCCAGAAGATCAAGAAAAATAATAAAATTTGTAACATTTGCTGTTATTGAATAATGTGCTGATTTGATCAAGGATATAAGCAGGGCGAGACACCTTAGCCTGTAATCCTACCTCTGAAGATGAGAAAAACCTAAATACGCCTGACAATCCAAAACAGGCAAACCAAAATTATCAAAAACGACCAAGGTACAGGTTAGAGGGAAGATGGAGAGAAACTATATGATAGTGGAGGTTACTTGAGAAGGCAAGGATCGGGTCACCATCGTGTCCATCTCATTTCAGAGAGATGATAGTTTTATTGTTTCGAATGTACTCCGTAATCGACATTCTATCGCTGTTGAGATCAAGCAACGACTTAAACAAGTTAGAAATATTAATGTCAGTTTATGCACTGAAAGGCATAACTTTCAGACGTTGGATAATGTGCGAGGCCTGCCCCTGGTCTAGAACTTCTGACAAGGCACAGATCATCTCGGTTAAGTTTCGTAAGAAATCACTTCAATTGGTCTGAGCAAGATTGAAAATCTTTTTTTCCGGATGAGTCAAGGTTTTGATTGATGTCTTATTATGGCTGAGTGAGGGTTTGGAGAAGCTATAAAGGTGGTGTTTTGGTTTGGGCAAGTATTTCTAAGGAAGGCGCACAAACTTCATCTTCATCTAGGTTTCCCTAACAGCTGCGCGATACGTTGAAGATGTGGTATCAGAAGACGTTGTCCATTATATGCCACTAAATGATTTTATTTTTATGCATGTCAATGCATGGCCCCACACAGTTAGGATCGTTGGCGACTACTTGGAACGGCAATTCAATGTTTGGAGTGTCCAGCAAGTAACCCCGACTTAATCCCTATTGGACTGAATTGAATATTTTTTCATTCTTTCCAAAGCTACATTTTTGGTAAAATTGTTTTACTTAGTTTAATTTTTTTTTAAATTTAGGTATATCATATTTTTCTTTAAAACTATCCCATAAACAACAAAGATAAAAATTATAACGTTTGCAAGTATTAACTTTAAAAAAATAAATAAATAAAAACGAGGGTGGCCACTTTTTTGGTGTAGTTCGTTTTCCAATTATTCTGGTCCGCCTCACCTCGCTGTTTTTGTCTGCCGGTCGCTTTGATTTTTCAGCTTGAAGACGGAGCTTGTTTCAAAAATTTGAATAGGATAGATATCGCCAGGTGATTTCGAGCAGTGTTGCTAGTGATTGGAGGTCAAACCAGTCTGACAGATTAAAACAAGCGAGACTAGTCGGCCCAGATCTTACCCGACCGAAGGACAGGTTCATCGCCTCGCAAACCTCGAAAAAAATCTCACGATTTGCTATCAATTATAATTTACCGTTTCCTTCCATTATTCGAGTACAACAGCAGTAAAGCAATTAGACGTTTTTCAACAGCAGAAAGACGTACAAATTTGTCTTGATTTGTTGTTGATCTCTTTGACTTTAGTCCATGCGCGTGTCAGTCGTTGAAAGTACAAAATGGATTGCTGTGTTGTCACCCGGAATTTTTTAGTTGTTGAAACGACGACAGGCCAATTGTATGACAGGCCAAATGCGGTAGTATAATACTATCACAGTAATTTGTCCTTGGATCGTTATTAGACGGCCACCATCTGCTGTTGCCTATTAATTTTTCCATCACGATTAAATGAAATTCTCGGTCGTAGGCTTCTGGAAGCCTGTGTCGAACTTTGATGGTTCCTCCGTACGACCGAGAATTGCACCGCAATTATCAAAATCTATTGAACGAAAGTGGTTCGCTTAGGAAGGTAAGAATGTGGCTTGGTAAGTAAACAATAACTGTAAAACAGCAGCTCCTCTAAGAATAGCCGGTTTTGGTTATTTTCAATCACGGATCCTCTGGAACGTTTCGCTCCAGTTGTAAACTTAGTACGTTCTCAACGCATCAATAAAATCGGTTGTTAAAATAGAATCTTTTCTTTATCGACTAAAAATTATATTGTTAGTTTAAAAGAAAAAGTTAAAAAAAAAAATTTGTCAGAAAATTACAAACTGCAAATACATTGTAAACTTACCATTCTTCCTTTATCTCATTTATTTCCTCCTCAAATCTGAAACAGAGAGAATCTTTTAATATATTGACATTCAAAAATTAATTATTTGTTATAAATGTCTAATTTGATCGTTTTTGAGCATTTCAGTCCTCCCATTCTCGTTGCTTTAGTCTGTCAAACGCGGCTTTTCTTCCTTATGGATTTCCGTTGACGCCTCGCCCTGCTTATAACCCGACCACGTTTCGTAAACAAAATATGCGTAGTATGCACTAGATGATAAAGGCATTTGAAATCCTATACGCATCGTGACCAGACGGACCAAAATGATGTTAAAATTGCGGTATGTTCTAAAAAACATGTTGAGGACGTTTAAAAGGGGAACTTAATTCGATAAGAACCGCATTTGAATATTTTAAATCTTAAAAACCAATGATGTCTTATTTTTTTATATTTAGCACTGCCACTATTTGTTGTGTTAAGAACAGTTATGAATAAAATGTTAAGAATTTGAACTGGGAACCTCGTGTGATAAGAAAAACTTAAACGGACTAGTTTAAGACAATTAAACGGATGCTGTGTTATTTGCTATGTCTACAGAGCCCATGGTGTGTTACGATGCGAGTGCGTATGAAATGTGTTAAAGTTAAGAGATCTAGTAGCTGAGTATTGTGTTAGTAGCTGTGTTCAACATCTCCAGCGTTGTGTTGCGGTCTCGTCGTCCCTGAGAATTGTAAAATCGGGAAATTAATTCAAGAAAAAAAAACGTATTCCGAATATTGTAAGACTTTTAAACGGATGCTGTGTTATTTGCTATGTCTACACAGCCCACGTTGTGTTACGATCAGAGTACGTATGAAATGTGTTAAAGTTATTTTATGAGATTTATTGGGTTGTCCGGAAAATAATGCAGGATTTTGGTATTAAACAAAAAAAAAGAAACTAGTTACTTTAAAGCAATGTTATTTAATCAAAATAATTTCCCATACTCTCAATACATTTCTCCCAACGTGTTGGTAACTTATTAATTCCGTCTGAGTAGAATTCAGAATTTTTAGAATTGATAAAGTCAATAAATGCATTTTCCAGTTCCGTTTGATTTTTGAATATTATGTGTTGTAAGTAGTGGTCCAGGTGTCTAAAAAAATGGTAGTCAGTAGGCGAGAGGTCCGGAGAGTAGGGTGGGTGAGGCAAAGTTTCATAGCCAAGCTCCAATAATTTTTGTGACGTTACACGTGACACATGTGGTCGAGCGTTGTCATGCAACAAAATGGGCCCTTTCCGATTGACCAAAGAGGGCTTCATTACTGCCAATTTCTGATGCATGGTATTAATTTGGTTACAGTATGATTCAGCATTGATGGTTTCGCCAGGATTTAAGAAGCTGTAGTGTATTAAACCAAATGAAGCCCACCATACCGTAACCATTACCTTTTTTTGATGAGTTGGGGGCTTTGGAAAATGTATTGGAGCTTCTCCTTTGTCGAGCCACTGTCCAGAACGTCTAGTGTTATCGTAGAGAATCCACTTTTCGTCACATGTAACAATTCTGGCCAGAAATGGGTCATTTTTGTTTCGACAAAGAAGTGATGCACAAACATCAAAGCGCTGATTTTTTTGGCGATCGTTTAATGAGTGTGGAACCCAATTTTCGAGTTTTTTCACTTTTCCAATCGCCTTGAGGTGGTCAGCGACGGTCGTTTTACTGACTTTGAGTTGCTCTGCACCCACCACTGATCGCAGAACATCATCATTAAGAGAGGAAGGCCTTCCACGACCTTCTTCATCTTCAAGGCTGAAATCTCCCTCCCGAAATTTTTTAAACCACCTTTGCACAGTGCACTCATTAACACAACCCTCGCCCCAGACTTGGTTAATGTTTCTAGCCGTTTGGGCTCCGCTTCGGCCGAGTTTAAACTCGTAAAAGAAAATCGTACGAAATTCTCGCTTTGACATTATAAGGATGACTGAATTATTTCCAAGTAGCGGAATGCTACAGAGGTAAACAAACAATATCATTTGGAAGAGGATTAATAAATGAGTAATCCTGTAAACGTAAACAGAATATTTTATATAGATTTTTTTTAATGAAAACTTAAAATCCTGCATTATTTTCCGGACAACCCAATAGTAACTGAGTGTTCACCACCTCCAGCGTTGTGTTACGGTCTCGTCGTCCCTGAGAATTTGTAAAATCGGGACACTAATTCAAGAAAAAAAACGCATTCCGAATGTTATAAGACTTTTAAACGGATGCTGTGTTATTTGATTTGTTTAACACAACCCGATGCTATGTTACAATCCGATATGTCGCGGAAAAAGTTAAGAATATTTTAATCGGCAACCTAATTATCTGACAAAATCATTCAGATCGTATTTAAATCTTGAAAGCACATGTGTTATTTGATGTGTTTTAACACAGCCGATGTTGTGTTACAGCCCTTGGCGTTAAAAAAATAGGCCAATAGGTAATTCATGGTATAAGAAAAGCATTCGAAAAATGTAAGTTTTAAACGGTTAATGTGTTATTATCTGTGTTTAACACGTTCGGTGCTGTGTTACGGTCCACAGCGTATTTTGAAAAAGTGTAACGGACGTTAGTACCTGGTAATTCACGAGATAAAAAGCATTCGGAACAATGAAATTTTTTTAAACGGACGATGTGTTAAGCTGTGTTAAATATATCCGGTGTCGTGTTACGGCCAAAGGCTTTATTCGTGCTCATCCATTCCGAGTGAAAAGTTGGAAAACGGAAAATTCCACTTCAGTGGACTGTTTTCCAGTTTCGAATTCTACAGTTGGTCAAACTTACTACTCGCGCATAACAAATCTTTTTTTACTCTCAGCAAAGTTCCGCACGATCTGTCTCACTTTTTGTAAATGATGGTTCTTGGTCTCTTCTTGAATGAAAGTGAAAAACTATTGGTTAAGCGACGAGTACTGAAGAAGAACAATCAGCATTGACAAAATGAAAGATCATTTGTAAAAATAGGCAACAGTAGATTTTTATGAAGTTTTTTTCCAAGGCGATATGAGGCAGAGTTATGTTTTTAAATTTATCACAATAATTGGGGAAGGGGGCAAATTAAAACGTAGTAAATTGAAATTTGATATAATCGACACGGACGATTAAATTACGTTTTTACGAAATATTTGGAGTGTTGATTGACTCGTAGAGTTTATTTTATTGCTAAAATTGTTATTTAAACTACTAACTGCTAAATAGCAAACAGATCCTGGCATTTTTGTTCGGTACTTGACCTAAAATTGAACAAATTCTCACCGATGACACGTTGCCTAGCATAAGCTCGTCAAGGCTGTTAAAACCGCCTCGGCCGTCTTCAACGGCCTGTTTCCCCCAGCATTGACAATCCGATCACGTACAGGTTGGATTCTTCAGAAACATTTTGTCGTTGTTAACTACAAGATTCAAAATTATCTACTTTGGAACGTCAAATTACGAGGGAAAAAACAAGCAGGCTATTTAAATAGTGGTGGCGATAACAGACAAAGCGTTTTATTGTTAGGGTTATCACATCTCCTATTGACCGAAATAATCGATGAAACAACAAAACAATTTTTTATGGTTAAATTTAGCTTTATTTTAATAAAAAACCATAATATGTGCACAAAAATAAAGAAATAAAACAGGTCATCATGAGTATGCGCAAACCCCACTTTATTTTTATGCTATATAGTATTGAAAACATCACTCGACTTGTGAAAATCTGTGTCAAATAATGTTAGGCCAAAGGTTTTATGCGATTTTATCTTGTGTCTTGTAAAAATCAATAAATGCGAATATAAGAGTGGGCGCACCAGGCTTCGATTTCTTGAACACGTGGCCTAATCTAAAACAAGATTGGACGAGATTTTTTTAGTTTTAGATTTTTTCTACACAAATACACAAACTGTTGATGGCGAAGTCGAGTCTGAAGACTGGCCAGGACTAGAAAGCGACATTAGGTGGATCAGGATGATTAGAAACTACCAGGCTCGCATAGCAAAGTGCACGGTTTAAAATAACGAGCCGGTGTAAATAAATAACAAGTCGAGCAGATTCTCTCTTAGTTCAAACAGAACGTTTAGAAGTTTTTGGAATGAGATAGGCTTTCAAAACGTGCCGACTGACAAAAAGGCACTGCCGACGGGGACGTAAGATGCGAAGATAACACGCCGCCGTGATTCGAATGGAATATTCACAAATCACATAAAATAAAAGTTTGTTTTAACAAGGTCAAAATTTGTTGCCTGTTCGAAAAGGAAAAGGAAGCACCGTCTTTTAAAAATATAATTTTGTATCGATAAATCTGTATATTTACTTTGAGTTACGTCAATTCTGGTTTTGAGTGGTTAGGGATATACGTAAGCAGGATGAAGCATTACTGAACACGATGAAATACCGAAAAAGACAGACCAAAATACCTAGGATACTGGACTATTTTTTTCAAAGCTTAAAAAACGTGGCTAGGGTAAGTATAAGGGATATGTAAGCAGGGTGATGCATCACTGAACATGAAAGCCGAAACGATGACAAACTAAAATGGCTAGGATAGACAGACTTTAGGGGAAAAATAGCTAGAATAACTAGCTATATAAACGTTTTCTAGCAAAGCTTTTGGGGAAAAGAACTCTACTTAGCTGTAAAAACGTGTCTAGGGTATAAAAGTACAAGGGGATATAAGCAGGGTGAGGCATCACTGAACAGGAAAGCCGAAACGCGTCTGACAACCTAAAACCTAAAATAACTAGGATAGGCAGACTAGAAAAGGCTTTTCAGATAATACGGGGAAGGAACTCTACTTGGCTTACAAAACGTGGTCAAGGAAATAAACAGGCTGGGGCACGACTGAATACGACGAAATCCCGAAACGCGGCTTACATATCAAAACAGCTAGGATAGGTGGACTAAAAATTGCATTTAAGACAAAGCCTTAACTTGTCTTAGAAGGAACTCTACTTGGCTTAGAAAATTCGGTCATACTTTTAAGCAAAGCTTATAATAACAAAGCTCCAAAATAAATCCACTACTGAGGAAGGCAAAAAAGTGCAGATTATGAAACAAAATCAGTAAAAAAAAAAGAAAACAGTTCCTTTTTGGGTGTCAGCATATAAATGAATCTAAAAAGTAAACTTGAACAAATAGTTAAACAAAAAAACATCTACTAGGTATATAACAGGCCGAGAATCTGTTTAAGATAGATTTTAGAAAAATTCACTTTAAAAAAATAATAATGGTAAAAAAGACCAATAACAAGACGACAACAAAATACAAATGACAAAAACATACTCTCTTATTTTTCTCTGAAAGGAAAAACTGACTAACACAAAGACCCAACCACTAGATACGACAGAATGCCTTAACTCGTAAACCTAATAGAACCAAAAAAAAGCAAAGATAGGCTGACCAGAATGATAGGAAATGACCAAATTGCAGGTTGAAAACCATGCAGACCCCGAAAGTCATATCCCAATAGAACATCTCATTCATTTTAGGCAATATTCCAACCTTTAAATTGAACGCATTTTTTAAATTTATTAAATAGTAAAAAAATAGTAAAATCTGAACTGATAAACTTCATTTAATAGCCAAAAAAAAGTCTTCTTTACTTTGGTGCCAGGGCGTACAGTAATCATTGGTAAAAATAATTGGACAGGCCTAGAAAAAAAAGCATTTACCAGGTATTTAGGCCAAGAATCTATTTTGGATATTTGGTAAATCCACTTTTCTACAAATAAGGTAAAAAGTCCAGCCACAAACGACAAAAAACCCCGGATTAATCCATCAAATGCCAAATAAACAAAGATACCATTGGAAAAATTCTGAAACTAGCTGAAAAATGACTAGCAAACACAGACTCAGCCCCTATACATCGCGGGGGGGGCAAATTAACGTAAAATAGTGAAAGAATGTGTTCATATAACGGCAAAAAAAATCTTCATTACTGGGTGCCAGTACTAAAAGGACTAAGGACTTACATAACAAAAAGCATCTACTAGGTTCATAGGCCAAAAATCTGTCTCGCTTCGTCGGTCACCATAAGGACAATTATAACACTACACACCATTACATTTTTCTCAAGCTGAAAGAAAAAAAATTGTGAGACACACAGACCTAACCACTAGACATGACGGAATGCCTTTACTCGTGTGTTAGACCGAAAAAAAGCAATGATGGGTCGACCAGAATGGTCGGAAACGGCCAAATTGCAGGTTCAACATCCCCTGCAGACTCCTAAAGTCATATCAGATTAGCCAATGATCCAAGCTTTAAATTGTCCACAATTTAATACAAAAATAGTAAAATACTCAATTGATAACCTTCATTTAATAGACAAAAAAATAAAAAAAGACTTCTTTAATTTGGTGTCAGGGCTTAGTAGTAATCTTTGGTATAAAAATCGGAGAGACTTACAAAAAAACATCTACCAGACATTTAGGCAAGAATTTATTTTGGATTTTATGTAATTATACTTTCCAACAAATAAGGTAACAATTCAAGCCAGAAACAACACAAAATATTTTTTATGGGCAAAGAACCCATTTCTTAACAAAAACCTAAACAAAAGTAAGGAGAAAAATATATACAATACAATGCTTAAACTAAGTCAAAATTAATAAACTACCAGACATCAATGAAAAAGGCAATAAAATCCTTATAAATAAAACAACATAAAGATTTAATTAAACACCCTGTCTATGTAATTATAACGACTAGGAATTATGCAAAAAATATAAAAATAATATAACAAAGCATTATAACTACATAGTACATTTTAGCTTTATTTTACAAAATAAAATTATTATACTTTAACTGATGTTTTAATGAGGAAACAGAAGTATTAAATAAATCAACAGTATTGCATATGTTGTTGATTTTATCATGCGATGCATGGGGGAGTAAAGTGAAAAATTTGTTCAATAAAATAAAAATATTTTCTGATTTCTGAGGTGGCAAGGAGATACATAAAATTGGAGTTTACCATATGACTTAGTCCTTCGAACAACACACCCCGTCGTTTTTGTCAACTGTTATAAGGGAAATAACTAGCAAGCATACAACCTCACCTTTTCATGACAAACACAATTTAATACAAAAATATTGAAGTATTGGATGGATGAGCTAAATTGAATAGCCATGAAACAGCAAAGTTTTCTTTTCTTTGTTGCCTGGATTTATTTGTATCTTTGGTTAAACAAGTCTGACAAACTGCTAATCAAAAGCGTCTGCTAGGTATATTGAACAAGAATATGTTTTAGATTTTTGGCAAATCCGTTATTTTAGCGACAAACCCAGAGTTAATCCTTCATTCACCAACATAACAAAGACAACATCGAAAATGTTCACAAACAGAAAAATAACTCTATTCACCCCTTGATTCAAACAGACCCAACCACTAGACATGAAAAAAAACTTGTCTATTGATCAAAAAACATCGCGAGACCAAGTTGATCGAAATCGACCACAAACTCTTAACCTTAGAGATACATAACGATAGTTAACGATTATCGGCTGTATTTTATTATAGATCCATGGAAAACCCCATACACAGTTTATGGAAGACAGCTTTTAACTACCCTGTGCCTGTACTTCCTGCCCATGCTAGTCAGACGCAGATTGTCCTACAAATTTTGCAAAACAAAAACCGTAATATTGGCCTTGTGCGAGTTTATCTCAGCGTGTATATTTGTCTACGAAAGTTGCACCGAAATCAAAGAACTTACAGAATCTATATTAAAAATAGATAATACATGCCGAGTTGTAAAATGTATTCTTTTTATGGGTTTTCTGGATGGCTCAGTTGACTTTGAGAAAAGTTTGATGTTTAACAAAGCAGACCGACTTGGTAATTTTTGAACATATCGCGTTGGAAAGATTACAATGGGAACGTGGAGATATTAAAAAAGCTTTGGTCTGCCCGTTCCCAGAACGGTTCTCAGGCCGCGATTGACCCCGTAGCGGAAACCCTTCAGTCGTTCCGGTCAAAAAACCGAACCATGCGAAAGAATCCAAGGTTGTTCTTAAGTTCACAATTTTCAGCCGAAATTTAACTCCCGACTTCCAAATGGGAAGAAATCCAAGTGTTTCAGGAATCCGCGCTTAAGATGGACGTTCGCGAGGGCGAAACCCTTTCTTCCTTTTCACATCCCCGGACCCACCTCCCCACGGGCTTGTCAAAATGACATGTAATTGGCATTTAACCTAGGTCACAAACCTGACATTTCGTTGACCTTTCACCGTGGGACGCGAACGCAAACAAAACAGACCGGGAGCGACTGAGGTATCGACTGGCCCCCTCCACGCTTCCTCACCACCCCCACACCCTCGTCCTTCTCAGCTCAATCAATATTATCACCCATCCATAACTGCAGACAACAATTTTTTTTTACAACGAGCCTTAACCTACTGACACGACAACAACTACAGCAAAATAAACACAAATAAAAAAATAAAGTAAACTTTGATCCAAGCAAAGAGGGCAATGTCTAAACGGTCGACCTTCTCTTAAACGCTCAATAGTTAAACCAATCCAATACACATGTGGATAATAAAAACATACAATAACAACAAACGAGGACATCTAACATTTATTTTAATAAATTTACTTCAAAATTTGGTTTATTAATTTAATAGATTATAAATTAATGACAGCAGCAGACAGCCAACAAAGACAAAATTAAGCAGAAAACAGAGCTGAATTTTTATACAAACCAAAGCCCCTGAAGATTCGATCATCTAAAAACATTTAATAACTAAATAAAAATTTTAATTATTATATATTGGGTTCGGCTACTCGTGTACATACAATGCTTCGAATCTCAACAGTTTCGGAGTGGAAACATTAAAAAAAAAAAAAAAAAAAAGTAAATTTTGAATGAATTTATTAAACGTTTTTTAAATTGGGTTCGAAACCGGAATAATGCAAGTGTTTACAATTTACCATCTTTCCACCTTACCGTCAACCACGGTTTTTTTCCTTTCCTTCATCAATTTCTTCATCTTTGAAAATGTAATTAAAAAAGCAATTACACCATTAAAAAAAGATATTAAAAGGAGTACGTTTTGTTTAATTTGCTGGTCTGTAAGTTTGGAAATAGTAGTTTAGAATCACCATAGTGTTTTTCAACTTTGAAAAAAAAAGTCATTTTTCAAAGTTCTGGCAACTAAAACGCTTATTTCACCAACGTTTACAAGTTTAGTATTGATCACATCTTATTGGAAATTTAACGTGGTTTTCAATGGTATCTACAGATTTCTCCAAAAAATTTAGTTTTGGAGCTATCATAGTTTATTTGAAGCAAGGTCGAGAAATCTTAAAAAAATCAGAAAAAGGGGAATAACCCCGAAACTGTTGAGTTAATTAGGACTTTTGGTTACATTTTGAATGTAGAATCTAATGGCAAAGTTTGTAACACGAGTAGCCGGAAACCCTGTATATTATTAATCTGGTATCTTAGCGTGAAGCTATTCACAATTTCCTTCCGTAGTTGTCAAATTATTCCGTGAGATTTCTTCTTAAGATTTGGGATGATGAACTTGAAGTTTGGCCGTTCCCTGTCAACTTGGTCCGCGTATTCTCGCTGTTTTCGGTCTATAATAGAGGATTTTAGGCGTTCCGCAATGTATAATGATTGGGTCTGTCTGTCCCTTTGATGTTTGACGGAACAAGGCGGAATCTTTATCTTATATGTCCGCCTACCCTAGCTGCATCCATCCCATAATTTTGAGCTTATTATTAGTATTATTATTAATTAACTGGGGTGATTGCAGAAAAAGGTTTTTTAATAAAGCTTGAGGAGAAAGAACCTCTACTTGACTTACAGAACTGGTCAGGGTTAACCAGGGGTGAGTCGCTGCTGAACACGAATACCGAAATGTCTGACATATCAAAACACCTTTCATAGGGGGAGTAGAAAATTGTTTTCAGATAAAACTTTAGGGAAATAAGAATTCTTCTTGGGTTACAAAATGTGGTCAGGGTAAAAGCAGGGTGAGGCACCAGTGAACATACAATGCCGAAAGGCATCTGGCATAGTAAAACAGCTATAATAGGTGTAGGAGTAAAATGTTTTCAGATAGAGCATTAGGGAAACATTAGCTCTTCTTGGGTTTCAAAACTGAGGGTGAAGCTCACAACTCAAACTCACTACTGAGGATGCTAAATATGTCCAAATATTTTGTTGAGGGGATTCTAACTAGGGTTCTTCACAAATAAAATAAATATATAAAAAACTGAGTAAAAAGGAGACATGGTTTTTGTCAGTGCCTCATGATTATTACCCTAAGCGTTAAAAAATATGAAGAAGTACTGAAACACACAACAGATCAAAACAGTGAGAATAGGCAGACAAAAAATATTCCGAAACGACCATACTAATGTGTCAGATGGAGTTGTGTACTTTGCCCCAACCTGCTTATAACCCTAATCCACTGCTGAATACAACAAAAAGCTGATATGCATTTGACTAAGTAAAACAGCGAGAACAGGCCAGAATGTCCAGAAACAAGACTATTCTGATATTTGGTGAGTACGACTAAACCACATGTTCTACAAGCAGTCAGGGATATAAACAGGGTATGGCACGAATAAAAGCCCAGACTATAGAGTTAAATGGTGGGCTTGTCGCCCCACACCCTCCTTCCAATAGATCTGTCCAATCCAACTTTCCTATGTGGAACATCCAATAACCTATAACTGGTAAAATATGTCTATTAAGCATTAAAGGTAAACCCTGTGTACAGTTTTATAATAACAGTAAATTTAATTTAACCTAGTGCTATATGGGGAAAATATTTGACCCATCTGAAATGCAATAAAAAACATTATTAAAAGAAAGTGACAGCATTGATGGGCTGGATCTACAGAGAAGCTCTCACATATGTATCTTGGGCACTGTCAATAGGAGGCCCTGCTTGTAGAAGAAGGGTTATCCTCGCACGATTAAGAATAGGTCATGCAAGGTTGACCATAGAAACTTACTTTAGGTCAAAGCTCGCGTAGAGAAATGTTGCTCGATGTGTCCCAGCTATTGAAGGGTTGTCTCCATTTACTATGTAGGAATGGTATCCAGTAATAGTGTTTGAGTACAGCAGCGAATATCTGCCCCCCCCCCCCCTATTCCAACCTGTTGTTTGTTTTATTGTATTTAATACTGACAGTTCTGAGTCCATAGTGTGTGTTGAGAGTAAATGAATGTGTAATGTGAGAAGGCTGATGATGGATTTTCAGGAGCCAGTAGACTTTCAGTTAGGTTAGTTATAATACGTTGTATAGATTTCTTGAATGTATTTAGAGGGGGCATCTATGGCTGGAATGTTTAGGTGTTTTGTAAGGTAAAGGTTTGAACCCGAAATACTTACAAACGGGCTTTTTTTTCTTTTTTTTAATTTAAAAAGCACTGACACTTCAAGGTTTTATATAACCTCATAGTTAAACTACCCTCGTTTGTTAAGTTTGCCTTTCCACTAATACGATGTAAAAAGAGTCACTACATAAGAAATTCATTTTAGTGGTCAATTACAATTGTATTTCAAGAAAAGGAAAAAAGTCAAAAACCACTGTAACTTTGTACAACTTGTATATTCTACACACAATCCATTACAAACAATCGTTAAAACATTTCATAAATTAAATATCAAGTGGAATAAATATTTTAAAAAAATCCCTACATACAAAACAACTTAAGCTTATCTTGAGGGATATACTTTGGGAATTTTGTAGATGTAAAGATTGTCCTTTTTTTCCATCATGCATGTGCAGAATAAAATGAAAAATTCACCTAGAACAGCTATTATCTAGTTTGTAGCTACCTAATGATGGGTAACTTTTCAAATAGATTATTTGAAAAATGTTAACCGACATATGACTAAACCATTTTTTTTTTTTTTTGTTTAATTTAACAATCACAACACAAAATGGTTTTTATATCCTATTGGTCACAATGTAATTATCGAGTTGATAGTCTTAGAAAATCAAACTTCTAATTGTAATTGACCTCATTTGTCTTGCAATAAACAAAAATGATACTGCCAATCATTGTAAGCTCAACCTTCTAGATTTGAATGAATTGATCATTTTTCAAGGCTTTGAAAAAAAAAAAGTAATTATCACAGATAACATAGTTATTCACTATTAAATATGTTGTTTAAAAAAAAAACAAATATCTCTGTTTCCCAAATGCACAAATTGTTCTCCGCGGTTTTAAACATTTTTGAGTCCAAATTTATTCGAAAATTATCTTTTAAATTGGATGAAGAATTAAGTATTTTATGCTAATAAATCATCTAAATGTAACATTTCTCTTTAAAAAACAAATTATGGGTTTTATTGATTTTTATAAATCCAATGTTTTTATCCTTACCAATCATCTTGGCCTGCATCGTTTCAGACCATCCCAGCGATGATATGCACACAATGATCTGTAAGGATTAAACAACTGGTCCATCACTATATAGGCACAGGAGGAAATTTCACAAATTAACTCAATATTTCTACTAACAATTAATTTTGTTTGGCAGTAATGGTTTAAAAGTGATTAAATTTTTGTTCTCGCACATTTACACTTCTGGTGGTAGGTCATTGGTTGCTAGATTTTAAAAACTACTTTTAAACACAGCTTTTACGGTTAGATAAAATAGTAGATTTAAAACGCAAGCTGTTCTGTTAGACAAACAATTGCTAGTAAACAACTTTAACAAAGTTCAAATGCCATTTATTATTTATTATTTTGAATAACAGGATCATTTGGCTTATTTTAATTGGTTTAGAATTTTTTTGAAGCTATATGAAGGAGAAACTTCTGTGGAAGTGCAAAAAAACTGGTTTTAAATATATTATGTTATATTACAAATACAATTTACCCAAAATGGGCTCTTTGTAAAATTTAAAACCATTCTGAATAAAACTTTATTGATTGCTCGGATCTTTTAAGGCGTTTTATTAGAAATAACTATAATTTTTCCCTCAAAACCACAAGAAAAACAACTGAATAGTAAAAGATCTGTTTAGATAAATTTAAACCTGCGATTATTAACTTTGCCAGTATTGACAAGCACACCAAGCCGTTAAGACAACATCGACATCGCATTGACACAACAAATGCATCATTTACGAAAATGAAATTTTTCAATTTCATTTTCCAGTATGGAGTAAAACCAATTACTCTTTATAAACACGTTACTTATCGCTCATAGCCTCGTCCTCTATAAAAATTCCCAAAGAGTTAACTCGTTTACCCAGAAAAATTATGTCGCTTACAGTCGTTAACATTTCAATTATTTGATAAAACATAGAAAAAAGAATGCAAACGACAACCTCTTGTTTAAAAAATCTTTTATCATAGCAGATGCTTTCTTACTTGGCAAAAATATACATCTTGAATTTCTTATATTTGTATTTTGAAAAATAAAAGTACTACAGCTACAATTTCTAAAAGTGCTCTGCGTAAGTCTTAGCATCAGTCAAATAAAAATGAAACCACATTGAAATTTAACGTCGGGGGGATGAGAAATTAGCAAAAACTTCATGGCTTAAATCATAAATTGTTTTGGAAAATATTTCTGATTTTTTCCCGGGGAATGGAAGAATGTGTCAAAAACAAAATTCAAACACCGTTTCCTTGATAGAAATAAATGGTGAAAAATGACTTTATCTTGAAAAATGATTGCACCATTTGAAAAACTTCTGCTACTTGATAACTGAAAATCAAATTCTCTCCCTAACCATCCCTAACCAATTCTCTAAAATTGATAATTAACAAAAATGCTGTAATCTGTATATTAAGATGAATTGATTATGCAAAATATACAAAACAATTAAGGTCAGTATGAAACTCAAGACTGAAAATGATATATTGAACAAATAACTTTTACTAGTAAAATAACTATTTACCTACTTTGGAAAAATAAAATAATTATTTTACAATATAGCTTTTTTTTTGTTTGAGCTGATTTTCCAAAATTGTCAGTATAGCATATATTATGTCTTTACTTCCTTATTGAACATTAATAAAAATTTTTCTTAATCAACAATAATAAAAAGCTTTGTTTAAAATATCTTTTAACAATGAACAATCAATATAGTAACAGTAAAACAAAAGAAAACCATTTATTTTAAAATATTGAAAATCTTTTCTAAAAATAACTAGCACATAATGACATCATTTTAATAAAAAAAAGTCATTTTTATTAAACAATAAATAAATCTTTCATGGTTTCATTTTAAAAAGAGATCTTGTAAAGTGATTCCAAAATATTTGTCTAGACCTAAAAAAGAAAAAAAAAATGAAAATCTCTTCTCCGTCTGATTCTCTGCAAATTAAAAGGAAGGAAACACTTATCACAATATTGTGCTACATCTGGTTTTGATAGATAGTATAAGTTTTTATCACAAAATTTTTGTCAGGGGGTAGTCGAACAATTTAGTACTCTTCCTTGTCCGCCTGCGGCGGATCCTTTGTACAACGGTAATCCGGGTTGTCGTCGAGAAATTTTTTCAACTTGGAAGGGTAGTCAGTCATGATCCCTGTCACCCCCAAGTCATACACCTTTTTGAACTCGTTCTCATGGTTCAGAACCCAAACATACGTCTGAAACATACAAAACACAAGTTAGAAAATTTTAACAGTGTTTATAAATCAATAAGTTTTTAAAGAAACTTGCTATACATATTCAGACCACATGATAATTCCTTAATAGATTATTGTCTTTATTAATTTGTTTAATATCTTACATATAATCAATTTTCATTAGCAACATCAAACTACACAAGAGAAAATAATCGCAGGATTTTATGTTAAAAAAATTCATGCAATGCCACTACCTGAATTCCTCGTTTTCTTAAATGAGCGAATAAAATTTTACTCATTAGTAAATAGTCCATTGTGTGGACTAAAAATGTTGGCAAAGTCATCATGAAATTTCCCTCTCTCTCCCTTGAGTGACTTCTCCTGAAAACAATACATTGAAATACATTTTGCACCTGTTAGGCATAAAAGGACAATAAGCTAGTTAGAATTTAAATTATAAACAAATTGTCTGAATTGCATCAGCTTATTTGTCGATTTTAAGTTCAAAAGATGACTGATTTCTTATTCTATTAGGAAAAAAGTTAAGAGATTTGTTGAATTGATGTGACTGTTTTTAACAAATTTGATCAATGTTTCACTGATTTAATTTGTGCTCTTTTGTATAAAGTGACCATATTTTTGTTTCCAATTGTACATAATTGCAAAATTCAAGAGGTTGGTGTTCACACAACCTGCAAACAAGTTGTTCTATGTATATTTTATGAGATGTCCTTCATTGATCTGTAGGGTGATGAACCTGTGATTTGATCCTTGCCATCAGTAGTAATCCTGTCCTCACCAGGTTGGTCTGTCAGATGTAGGATGTGTCTGCAAAATGCAGAAACGCTTCTGATAGACCAACTCAGCAAGGATGGGCAAGGATCAAATTGCATGAATATTTTTGACTGGTTTTGAAGTTTTCTCTTTACTCCACTTGGCAATCATTAAATCTCAAACTAATCTGAAGACTGGTTAACTGAACCATCTAGCCATGGTGAATGCTTTCTGTGTTTTTCATTAATATTTGCTCCTACCATCCCACTAATAATTTATACTATGTGTATTTTTGTGAGGTTTCCTCCTTGGTCTGTAAGGTGATGAACCTGTACCTGTGATTTGATCCTTACCATCTTTGGTCTGTGTCCCCGATGGGTTAATGATCGATAAGGATCAACTAACTAATTTTCTATTACTTTAACTTTTACTCTTTAGCTCTATGGTACTTGTAGACTTTGATCTCCTTTAGGCCTCTTTCAGATGACTATGAAATGATTCAACTAATTGCACAGACAGGTGTCAAGGAGTGTAACCATGGAGCAAATTATTGAGAACCGCCTGAATCAAGTAGTCTGCCCATGCAAGTGGCCAGCAAGCACAAGTGCTGCCCAAGTTCTCATCCCCACTGGTTGACTAAGCACAAAAGGCTGTTATTGCATCATTAAAGAAATTCATATTAGTTCCAAATATGGGGCATGAAGTGTGAGTTTAGCAACAAATTTAAAACAATTGAAGCTTAGAGGGAAGTGGTAATAGTTTTCAGAAAGCGTCTCTTTCCTTTTTTCTTTTTTTAACAGGAAGTGCTGCTTCCTTGGGTTTTAACATCTCCTGTTGGAAATAGAAGTTGATTTCACAAGTTGCCTCGTGTGAAATCAGCCAAGAAAAGTTTTCACCAACAATCAACTAGTTGAGAGTCACCCAGGCAACTTAGCTGAATCAACCAATCTCCCTTGTCTGAAAGAGGCCAGGTGTTCAGTTCACTAGCCTTCTGGTCTCTTACTCCCCGGATGTCCCTCATAAGTCCTCAAAAAAACCCACACCTATTATGTGAAGAAAGTCCAGCCAACACATAGTACACCGATCAAATACATCTCCTGGTAATGGTATAGATTCTTTTGTTCCTCATGTTTTCTTTTTATACCTCCATAACTAGTCCAAAACAAAACCCTCAGAATAGTATGAATCACCCTTGAATATTTTCTATTGGTTTTGAGGTTTTCCATGTTCAATGCTGTTCTTATCTGTTCAATGGGCAGGGGGGGGATAATTTTGTTTCGCCCGCATTTAACTTTTACTCTTTAGCTCTACAGTAGGGTGACCTCCTTTAAGAAGATTTGCCAGGTTTCCACATCCTGGAGGCATCTTAAACGTCTTCCTCATGGTCTTCTCACCACCTGGATGTCTTTATGCTGTTCTCCCAGATTCTTTAGTGATAGCCACCCTTACTACTCTCCTGGTACAACTTAAACTAGAAATGTACTGGTTGAGCATTCTCTAAAAACTTGTTGTTTAAATTCAATTAATTTATTCTAAAAGTTTGTAAATAAGGCCAATTTGTCTAGACCAGTGGTTCTCGACCTTTCCCAATCTGTGTACAGTTTGAATTCTCAGAACTTACACCTGACCCATTATCCTCTTCACTCATTTAGCAGTTTAATTATTTAATAAAATTATTACTTTTATGTATTGTTGTTATAAATTATTATTTATACGTATTTTAATTAATTTGAGTCAACTCAGCAGATGCGCGTTAGTCTATGCATGAAAACAGAATAATAAAAAATATATATATCTTTGTGTAACATTTAGTGACTGTTAAGTAATGATTATTTAGAGGTCGCGAGATGTTCGTTTAGAAAAACATTTTCTTTATTGTGCCGACATATCGATCTTTATTGTGATTATCTTCAGGGCTCAGTGTGTTTACACTCTCAACACGACACATAACAGTGACACATCTACACAGGAAACACACACTTTGAGCCCTGCAGATTATCTCAATATTTTTTTTTTAATAAAGATCAAAACGTTGGCACAATAAAGAAAATGTTTTTCTAAGCCTAGATCACATGAGACTGCATCTCATGATCTACAAATAATCATATATCTTTGTATTCAAAATAAATGCTTCTTCCTTTTCTTAATAAAGCCAATTTGTCTAATTAGAGATTCTTAACCTTTCCCATACCTCTTACTGTTCAGATCCACAGCATTCCTCTTACCTACAATATAATACATCATATCCTCCACTCGCCTTTCCAAACATATGTCCAGTCATAGGAAGCAATTTCATTCAATATTTTCACAAAATGATGAGTACGACAATAGAATTCTCATCGGCCAATGATATCATAAAAATTGAATTAAATGAGATGCTGGAGGATCAATAAATATTTAATAATTAATGTGGAATTTTTGAGCCTGTATTAATGAACAAAGTTTTGCAAAAAAATTGGCTTAAATAAGGATAGATATATTCTCAAATCCTTATTTTAGTATGCTCCTGTTTTATTTTTTGTGTAAAAATAAGAAGAAAATGCCCATTCTACAAGCCCAGTGTTATGATGCTCTCCCAATTTTAAAGGTTAGTCTTTGGCGAGGGTTTCCTGGACCATTTTCCCTCTAGTCATCTGACAGGATTATAGGAATTGGTTATATTAAACACAGATTGGGTTGATGGGTTCGAGTGAACGGAGGGTTTATCGAGGAACATAGAGAATTTGGAGAATAATTTTTGTACAAACAGTATTTTGAGGTCGTTGTGGAAGGTAGTATTGGATCAATAGGGTCAATAGGGAGCATTGACTATGATTCTGAGGACTTTGAATTGGAAGGACTGAATTCATTGGATATTGGCAGGTTTACTGGTACCCCACAGTTCCAGTTCATTGGCCCAAATAGGTTTTAGTAATGTTTTGTAGAGTGTTTGAACCATATGTTTAATCCCTGTCTTTTTCATTTGGTGTGTCTGTTCCAGGTGGAATGTGAGTCAAGATAGAACCAAAAGTAGTGCAGTTGGTTTTTAGGTGTAGTTGAGGAAAATTGCATGAGGGGTTTTGCTTAGGATGTAAATGTAATTTGGATGAATTTGTTTTAATTAATTGTTATCATCCTTTATACATTTGGCTATTCATCATATGTGTGCCTTGAGCCCCCCCCACAGGTTTGAGATAAGAGGAAAGCTCTCTTGTATCATCAGCAAGGGATGCAAGGAGGGTAGAGGGAGTAGTTGGGATGGCTGAGGTGTATGGGGTTGGTCTGAGCACATTGCCCTTTGGCACTCCGACAAACTCGGGAAATACACTCATTGGTTTAATCATTAATCACCACGTAGCTTTCCAATGACGCTTCAAATGTAAAATTTCAATTTTTTCTGTTTTAAATTTGGTCTTACCATGCTGGTTTGAGGTACATAGACGGCTGGAAAATCTCCAAGTGGGTCTCCTTAATGGGGAAGAAAGGAAGGAGGCCTGTGTAGAAGAGGAGGATTAGTCGGACCACTTGCCTCAACGAGAATAGGAGGTTCACCTTTGGATTCTGAAAAACAGATATCACAATTAATGTACGTGTAGAAACGTTTTGTAAACGAATTTTGCCGTTTTCGAACCAAGAGCGGGAGAACGGAGTTCCCCATCTACGGCAAACGGGGGCAAAGATGGTAATTTGTTCACTCCCGGAAGTCGTGGTGTATCAGGCCATCTGTTGATTCGTTTAATGCTAATTCTATTCTTTAGAGGGAAAAAAGGACGGGCAGGGAAATCGAAACACGCCTTTAAAGCCCGAACCACCTTCAAAATGGCCAAAAACTCGATCCAAGTCGATGGAGAAGACACATCTTGTCAAAGATTTGCAGTTTCGTAGTAAATTAATGGATGAGAGTAGCCATTTTCTTATATTGTGAAAAGGAATTCCTTTAATTTGTCAAACAATACATAATTAATTATCGATTTGAACTAATTAAGCCAAATGGCTCTTCAGATACTTTTAATTGTATCTGCATAATTTCATTTACCAGAATTCGTTTTACGTTCCAATTAACAAAGGTTTTAATTGATGGCATGTGCATACTGTTATTAATTTAAATGTAACTGTGTGACCATTACATTATTCAATTTACGGTTGTCCAACCAAAATATTTTTAAAAAATTTGACTGATTTACTCTTAATTTAAGGTCGATTGAGGGAGTAGTCTAAAAAGTCAAAGTTCAATGAGAATCCTTAATTTTAAGTACTTTTCTTTAATAGGTGGTGTTTTAATATTAAAATACCTGGAGGTAGCATTTGTAGGTGATGTCGTTACTGAAGCTACCCCAGACGGTAATCTCCTCCCTTCTGTGGTTTGTGATCAGCCTGTTGATCTCCCTGATGAGGAGGTCGTTGTTAGCTTTGACGTCGATATTGATCGGGATCGACGGGAACCTTTCGAAGACCTCGTCGAGGAGGGGTATCCGCCTCTCATCTTCTCGACAGCTCCCCGTGAATGAGGACCCTAAAAACCCAGGTTTAATTCGACGGTTTGGAAGAAAGAGATAGAGTGTGAAAGCGGCGTACCGACCTGGGTCGAAGTCGATGGGTAATGTCGTGCTTATCAGCGGCAGGTCGCTGTAGTTGAGCTCGGAGATGTTCTTGTTGAGCCCGGTGTTCCTTAGTAGATTGCTGTCGTGGCACACGACCACCTGGTTGTCTTTAGTCAGATGACAGTCGATTTCCAACATATCCGTGCCTAACGCGATAGCTCTAGAAAATTCACTTGTATAAGAAATATTACTGTAAAAAATAGATAATTAAAACTGAGATCATCATGCCGAACGATGACAATCATGCAAATGGGGTGAAATGAGAAAAACTTGAAATATGTCGTATAGGTTGTTTATTAGCACTCGAGCATAATCTAAATTTGAATAATACCACGTCGATACATGCAGGACACTACTCCAAGGAGGCACTTTAGAAAATGGTGTACGCCAAAACCGTCGACAAAAAGTACATAGTATGCTTCAGAGGCTAGTGCTTGTGGTGTACTCCATAAAGTGAGGGATAAGATCTCATTGAAGAGTTTTTACTGAGCAGGTTCAAGCCTTTGCTTATGTAATGGGGTGCTACAAGCTCATTGGTTGCTGCCTGGAAGGCGGAACCATTGCTGAAGCAGTGGCAACAGTGACACCTTAACCAAAGACAGCCACCACTCTGCTAATGGCTTAATGAATGTGGCCGTAACGTCCTTTAGTATAGTAGAGGATATACTGACGTATGAGTGTTCGTCGTCTAGGTCCTTTATGAGTAGTCGAGTATAATCCAAAATTATAAAATAGCTTCCGGGTATTGTTAGTTGCAAGACACTCCTTTAGAGGACGCAACTTTAAGGATCGTATATGATAAATATTTCAATAAACTGTGTAGACATCGAACTACGAGAAGGAAGTAGACCTGGAGGAACATAATATCAAATTAGTCGTCAGTCAGTCCTTGCTACTGTGACCGTACCGTTCTTTACCAACAGGAAATGACTTTATGGGTGTGTACGTCATTAGGTCCTTTTTTGAGCAATCGAGCATAATCCAAAATTGTATGAAATAATTTCTCGCCAGTCGTTAGTAGCAGAACACTATTTCGACAACAGCGTACGAATAGAGTACTTAACGAAGTAGGTAGACACGGAGACACAGAACATTGTATTAGTCGTCACCTTCTGGCTACTGAGGCTGTTCGGTTCTTTTGGTTGCAGTTGGAAACTACCTTAGAGTAGTCTCGTGGGTCGTTTGTAAGCACTACAGCACTGTTTAAAATTAAGAATTAGCTTCCATGTGGTCATTAGTTGGTTGGCACCCGTTCAAAGCGGCAGATTTGAGAGTCAAGGTCAAAATCAAAATCGTAAATAAACCCCACACGAATAGTACAAGAAGCAGTTCGATATTTAGTCACAGACAGATTTTGTCGTGTTTTAGCTATTGTGGCGGTTCCATTATTTTGGTTACAGCAGAAAACTACTTTATGAGTGTACTCCTCTTTTACAAGCAGTTTATTATAACCCAAAATTCAATTAAATAGTTTCCAGACGGCCGTTAGTCGCAAGTCTGTGAGGCCACAATTTCAAGAGTTATACATCAAAATCGTCGATAAACTGCGTATGGATACAGGAAGAAGTTTCATCCGAGGAAAAAGACTAATCATCTAATGGCTGCTGTACCAGGAATGACTTTATGAATGTACACGTCATCGAATTAAATAGTTCTCGGACCATTGCCATCGACGTTACAGGACATACCTTTGAGTCCGCAGTTGGAAGGACCGTGGACGTAATAACCGTTGACAACCTAGTACAGATTACTACAAGGAGATAGTCCAGGTGTCACGAATATTGCGTTAGTCGTCAGTTACCTTCTGATTACTGTTGCTGTTGAGTTTTTCGGTCTGGACACCTTACCGGTAAGTACGTCATGAAGGTCCTTTACAAACACTACAGCTCAACTAAAATTAGAATTATCTTCCTGATGGTCATTACTTCTGTGCACTCGACGCGCAAGAAGAGTTTGATCCGTAAACACAGACCCATTTTTTGGGGTTGCAGAAAAAACCGTACTTTACTCACCAACGGTGAAGTTCCAACCAATTCCGCTTTTATGGTTTCCAATTTCAGTTTTATTTTATTTGACTTCTGTTTGCCTAGCAACATAAGCTACGGGTTCGTTAACCTCGCAGACATAACTTCACAACTAATATCGGTCATTTCCGATCTTTCTGTCCTCACTTGTCTAGCTTTTTCGTCTGTCCAACTTAAGTCGGCTTTTCGCCATCTTCAGCGGTCGGTTTGCGTGATTTTCCGTCTAGTCGAGGCGCTTTTTAAGTTTTTGTACGTTCAAAGGTGAAAAGGGTGTGCAGTTGTTTGCCTTTGTCTGTCGGCTTGTTTGATGGATTAGGCATGTTTTTTTGGTTGTTTGCTCGGGTCGGTTCATTGTGGTCTTAGTTGCTTTTCTTCTTCTTTTTTCTTTCTTTCCAGCGTGTTTGTCAATTTTCTTCGAACGTGATATTTTATTTCTGTATATTACTAGGTTTTTCAGTATGCACATTTTTCGTACTTTTTATGTTTTTAGTTTAAATGGTAGCATTAGTTATTGAGGTCTGCCTATCCTATAGGCCTCCCAGTCCCTTTTCGTCATTTCCTCATCACGTGTCGGTGAGGATTGTAAGAAGGGTAAGGCATCATATTAGGAATTTATGGACACTGGGCCATCACCTCACAGATATTTCTTTCAACAAACAAGTTACATAGTTGATGAATTCCTACCATTGTTTAACATTAAACAACATCAACATTAAGTACTGATCACAAGAAAAAACCTCACATTCATGTCCAATCAATTTCAGAGTGCCATAACAATAGATGTTCGTATATAAAAGTCTACGTCCCTCTCTTCCTCTTCTCTCACCACGCATGGTACAATAATTTTTCACTGCCCTGTCACGAAGTCGCACGCTAATGAATATGTACTGCAATTTGAAAATGCAGTGGTGAAACTGGGTCCCACTGCTCTAAAACCGTCCTTGCACGCGTTAAAAATATCTTCAGATATCCCTCGTGGAATAAACTGACACACTTAATCCTCCTCAACTCGAAAATACAGGATACTTTTTAGACGTTTACGATTATATATCCAAAATTTATATCACCTTCTGTTCCGGTGTGAACTAACTGTAAAACAGATTAATAAAAAAACCTGTTTTATGTCTGGATTATTCACCGCTACGTGCAAAATTTATATTTAAGTGCACATAGGCATCACAAATAAAAGTGCCAATGCTGAAAAATTTATTGTTGTCATTCATGAACACATGGAAAAGTGACCAGTCTCGGTTCTAGATTGCCTAGAAGAACCACAACTTTGGTCTGTTCTAACTTTTAAAAGGGTTAAGAATGTAACGTCGCCGAATCGTTGGGTCTACCTCGTTCCTTAAATCGTCCAATTTTGCCATGTACAAAGTAGCATAGACTTTCATGAGGTGGTTGAATAATGGTGAACGTTCTCTGTTGCACAATGGTAATGAATGATAAGCATATCAAACTCAAAACTTGGCGTGCTGAAAATTGCCTTTTTTGCCACATTTAGTAAATAAATTTTTTATAGCAATTATACTATTTTTGAGTCAAAGTGCGATAAAAATTTCGTTAAAAATTTCTTTTTTCCTGGAAAAGTGGATGACATCAGAGAAAAGTTCGACAGTAAACAATGACGTCATCTCTTCCTGGTTACAGATCAACCAAAGTTACTGATTTTCCGATCCCGCGTCAAAACCTCACCAAAACATAACAAAATTTTTTTAATATTCTAATTAAAAAAAACGCAGGAGGGAAGAGGTGAATTAAGTCGATAGGTGATCCGTGTGGGGGGGACTGATTGACTATTCTCGTGTTAACAACGGGATAAATAACAGCGAAAAGGGAGAAGGGAGGTGAATGGAAAACTAGAGAAAGAAAAGATTCCGTGAGGTTAGTCTTAGACGTTTCTATTTCTTTTGTGTATTTGAGCATGGTTCTATTTAATTTGAGAGAAAAAATACATTAATTTCACCTTCACAATGGATTCGACGTGAAGAAAGAACAGGCAAAGGGAGAAAACAATAACATCAACACATTATTGAATTGTCCTAGTTTTGGAAGATTCCAGATGAGGGACCAGGGGATGCAAAACCGACATAAAAACAGGGATCGAGTTCGATCAGGAGCATTCACGTCCTTCTCAGGGAAAGGCGAGCACTCAACGTTTTTGTCAGTATGAAAGGTTAACACAAAGGGGTAACAGAATGGGAGGGATAAAAGTTTTTTAAAAAATTACCTTTTAAAGGCTGTAATCGTATTTTCGTAATTTTCTCCAGCCCCTGTAAAATAAAGGAGCTCGCTCAAAACACGTGAACTGAGTAAAAATGGTAAAAACTATGATGACGGGTAATTACCTCCGCGATGGCTGATGTGCCTGCAGGTGAATTTGATCTTCTTCTTCCTGTAGAGGATGGTCGGGTTGCGGAGCAAGATGACCGAAGTGACGACGTAGCCGCCGAAGAGGGCGATCAGAATCTGGACGGAGTTGTCCAACATGAGGCCGCGGAAGAGGAGCGAGTGCCTCGGGCCTAACCTGGGTCGAGGTCGGGTATGAGGCGTCGGCGATGAGGTCGGAAGAAGACTGAGAGGGGGTCACGACCGAGGGCGGCCGGCCACTGAGAGCCGCGGGTCTCCTCCACCGCCTCCTCCGCCGCCCCCGGAGGCCCCTGCCACCTGCCGGTTCCTAGGAGTACTCGGTGGACGAAACCCGCGGCCGCAACGCGAAACACCGCGACCCGCCTCTCTATCGATTCGACGACGGACGCCGTCGGAGGAAAACCGCCGTCAAACATTCGCTTTTGAAGTTGGAACATTCCGTCAAGTTGGAACACGTTCTTCCGACTCACCACACTGACAAGCGAAAAATTCCACCCAATTGATATGTTTTTTCCATAAAATAAAATTCTGCCCTTAATTTGTCATGTTATTTTTGCCCATAAATATTTGTTTATGCTTTTGTTTTAAATTGGGAATATCAATTAGAGGAAAAGACACTCAATCCTTAATCTAAAACAAGCCTCTATCGATTCGACGACAGACGCCGTCGGAGGAAAACCGCCGTCTCAGATTCGCTTTTGAAATTAGAACACTCCGTCAAGTTGGATCACGTCTTTCCGAATTAATACACTGACAGGAGAAAAATTCACCCAATTGATTTTTTTTTGTCCATAAAAGAAAATTCTGCCGTTAATTTGTCTAACTGTGGAGTATGAGATGGTGTAAGGATGTCCTTGAGCATGAACAGCAAGCCCGGGTGCCAAATTCGATCAACAGCTTGGCTTATGTCAAGAAAGAAATCCCTTACTTTACAGAATTTAAAATGTTTGTTTATTCAGCTCATTTGATTTCTGAAGCAATAAACTTTTCATCTTTGTTTTCTTAATTTCAAATTTTAAACTTAAAAATGCCACTTGGTGCGGAGGATGTTGCGCGTGGTGTGACGCTTATTGATGATAGACGTTCCATCAGATATCCGGCTATAGCCATCGGAGTTCCCTACGAAACTCTGTGTAGATGACGTTAGATGTTTTCGAGAAACTGAGTCCTAACATAGAAGGCCCGGTTCTGGACGCCCTAGGGTAATAAAACCACAGGATGATTTTTTGACTTTGAGCATTTTGCGAAACCGGTACCTTACTGTTATTCAAGCGATTCATCAGCTCCAGGAACTTCGAGGTGTCCAAATTTCTAGACACACTGCTCGAAAAAGATTATCAGTATGGATTGATGGCAGTATGGTCTTGGACGATTGGTCTGCTGTACTTCTTACATATCAGTGAAGATTTGTCCTACGATCTCCAGATGGGCGTGAAAGAATGTAGAGAAGGCGAAATGAAAGGTCCGATGTCTCTAATTTTTCCCAGAGCTTCAACGTAGCTCAATGGTGGTGTTGGGAGGGAATTTCACTGGAGAGTCCCACAGAGCTGGTTGTTCTTCGTGGGGGGGGGGTCTTTGACGTCCACTCGCTATGTGGATGAAATTTTGGAACAACATGCGTTGCCTATCCTCGATGAAATCAGCGACAATCCTATTCCAATGCACGATAATGCCCGTCCACATGTCGCTCGCATAGTACAAACTTCAACAGCATAACAACAGGGTCTTAGCCTGGCCAAGAGACATTTGCAGACTGGTAGAAAGTTGATTGTGAAATGTTAATTAAAAATCTAAAACCAAATTGGAACAAATTGTATCTTTTTTTATTTTTCATTTTCCTTAGCAATTTACATTTTTTTTAACTTTTTTAGAAAAAGACTTAATTATTAAACGTTAAAAAACGTGAAAGTGATTAATATATAAAAATAAATACAAATCAAGTCATATTACAAGTGGGTGGAATTTTTTGCCTGTTAGTGTATTTTGCTTTTTCAAATGAAGTACAACGAGACTTGCGTGTCGTACCCATTCCTGACTCATATCGTCCCACGATCCCAAGTTCATTTCATCTATCAACTCGAACCGACGTCATTTTATTTTTTATTTTACTGATCATTTTAGTCTGCCTATCATCTTTGTTTCTGGTCTGTCAAACTTCGGAGACAAAAACTTTCGAATATAAAACCATAAAAAAACTGTTTTACCTTTGGACACCGTAAGACCGACTAGGAATGGATACTACCTCAAGCCATACTCGCAAAACATTTTTTTTTTTAGATTTCCCCAAAATTATGGCATGTATTGGTTTGTAATATAATCCCGTAGCGTTTTTCAATAATTTGTTTCCTTCTTGAATTTTGAAACAATGTTCTTTTACACATTATTTTTTGCACATTCTCAAATGGGAATTCAGATGTTTTTACTCGTCAGTTTCGGTCGAAATCACCTATTTTGACTAGGCAGTTTGCTTTTAAAACGGAAGAAAAATAATGCATTTTTGTCTTTAATGATTTTTCACTGTTGCAAAAAGAAAACCGCAGCTCAGACTCCTAGTGAAATTTGTATGGCGATGGCACTAATGACGCTTTAGAAAAACAAGCACGGTCCATAAGTGCGTTTCTTGGTACAGAGGCGGAAATTTTGATTTGGAAGGCGCGAGGCGCTTTGGTTATCCATCACTGTTGATGACCAAATTCTAGTTTTTGTCACAAGTAACCTACACACTTAACAACACACGGTATGGATAGCGGAAAAAGCATAATTGGATAGGGATAGAGATAAGGATAAAAGAGGTGGCCACAAGGCTTACTGCATCTCGACCTGAATAGATCTATTGTGCTCCCCTAAGCATCATTGGAAAAAAAGTAAATCAGTTGTAATAAGGTCAGTCAGCCAGTTTCTATCCACAAACCATAACTAACAGTGAAGCATATTCTTACTGTCTATATTCGATTTGTGCCGGAAAGGAGTGCATGTGGTGTTTCGGGTAGTTTGGGACAGATCTTGACAGATGATGTACACATTAGGGTTTGTCCTTTAGATTTGACGATTAACTCGATAACTGCCTGCGTCTTGTCGATTATTTATTTTCTCGTTTGACCTTCGATTACAACAACTAGGTCGTCCACAAAAGCTACCAACTTGTAACCCCTTTCTGTCAGTAGTTGAGAACACCTAGGTATGCAAGTCGGAGCAAACACACGTTGACTGAGAAGAATTTATGGCACCACATTTCCATCAGCGATTCCCTTCTAAAATACAATGTAAACGACCCATTTTTAAAAAATATCCAAAGTATTGATAACCGGGGTTGTTAAATGGGTCCTATACAACAATTTCGGAGAATAATATCTTAGGAAAAACGCAGCGACCCACCGATAGTTGACAACTCTAAAAGTTACGTTTCAAGATCGTGTGCATTTTGTGGGATTGGAAAGGGGTGATTTATTATGCCCAGTGAAGCTTTTGCAGGGATTTGTGCAACCAATTTATTTATTTTATTTAACAGCCAAAGAAATAAAGAAAAGCGAAAGAGAAGGTGATGGATGTGGATCTATTGGCAGAACACACATTTTTAGACAAATTGACCATAACGTCTCCAACTGATTCAACTATGTTGATCTTTTCTGTTGTTCGACACATTACACATTTTTTAATACACAAAAGTGCAAGACCGGCAACGATAAATATTTACTCGATAATAATCGATTTTACTTTCTGGGCTGCGAAATTCTTGAGCTCCAGATCCGTAGAAATGTGTAGGCGCGGCAAATCCGCTACTGACCTACAACTGGTTTTTAGGAAAGGCAGGCTGGATTTTGCGGCAACTTTTTTTCACCACAGGAGGTCATTGAACCTGATCATCTTAAGTCATAATTATTTAATTTACAATTCGAACCCAAAGGCAATGGGGTGTGTGATACCTCTGCTATCGCATTTATGTGTTCTGTTTTAGACTGATTACTTTCTATTAACTCTTAAGAATTTTGTTTTTTGTCTACGTATACACAATAATGTATATTAATAATCGAATTTATTTAGAAAAGATATCTCTGTAAACGTTAACAAAAGAAATTTCAATTTAATCCGTCAAACGGTTTCACTGTCGAGGGCATCCACCTCATAAAGAAAACCAAAGGTTTTCCATTCTAATTCCATGTTAGTCGGCTAAAATTTTTATTGGTGAGTCAGCCAGAGGTACATCCATTTAAAAATGTGCTGACAACATTTTTTTTCGAATGAAGGCGTCAGTTAACTTCGATAAGTAGATAACAACCAAGCCACCTACTTTCTCCGCTGATACCCCTCAGGAATCGGTAGTAAAACAAAAGTACTCATTACTAATATCGAAAGACGTGATTGATACTTTAAAAATAAGTTCCTAAAAGTTGAAGATAAAGTTAGAAATAAAAACAAATATTACCACGTGCATTTCGGGGGCACCTGCCCAGTTTAAGAAGAAGGAAAATAACTTTATTCTGGGACTAGTGTCCCCTAATAATAATGTACATGAAATAAATAAAGGAAGTTCCTTCTATGAAATTAAAAATAAAATAAGATAGAAATCTTGGCACAATGAATACCAGTAAGGCAGGACAGAAGAAAGAATAACAAGAATTAAATTTTGTTTATTAAATATCAAATATTAACGTAAAGTCTCTGCTTGGAGGGAGAGGAGGTGATTATACAGATGGGATTTAAAGGAGGAAAAGGAGGCAGCGGGACGAATAGAAAGGGGAAGGGAGTTCTAGAGTTTAGGTGCTCGGGTCAGAAAGAATCTTTCAAAGGTATGGGTTGTTTGGTGCTGAAGGATAAGGTCACTTGGGGATGAGCGGGTGTTACGAATGTGATGTGCGGAGTTGATTTGGAGAGATTGGGTGATGTAAGAGTGGATGGGCCGGAAAGAAAGCAGCCTAAGAAATACTGTGCACGGAAGGAGGGGTAGAGCCAGGAAAGTCGGGAATACAACCCCGACACCCGGGACCCCCGTGGGACGCCGAACACGAAACTTACACAACAATTAATGGGTGGGATGCTGGGGAGGGAATTGAGGAGTTGCCTGGACCCGGTAATTATGGCGGTGGATTTGGAGGGATTTAAGACTAGGGAATTTTTATGTGCCCATTCGTTGAAGGAGTTTAGGTCTTTTTGAATCTTGAGATTGGCTAAGTGAAGATCGGAAGGGTCGAAAGATATGGTTATTTGAGAGTCATCAGCGTGTAGGTGCCAGTTACAGGAGTCGGGAAGGTCGTTGATATAAATGGAAAAAAGGATAGGAGAGATGCTAGAGCCTTGGGACACCCCAGATTTTAATGGGAGGAAGGAGGAGGTAAGGCCAGTTTGTGGAGAAGAAGATTAGAATTATATGGACTACTAGCTTTTCTTTTTTTAACACTCACCAAATTTTTGTGGTGGCTCCTTTAAATTTAAGGTGGAATTTTTGAATGGGGTAAAGCCTTGTACCTTGGTATGATTGGCAGAAAAGTATCTACTCATTGATCATTACGTTTTTAGAAATAATGGTTTGGATGCTAAAAAGTTTCAAATGCATGAAAGAAAAATGTCGATATATGAAGTTTTGAGACTAAATTACCGATATTCTTAATTATCGAAACAAAAGTATTGGGTTGTCCGGAAAATAATGCAGGATTTTAAGTTTTCATTAAAAAAAATCTATATAAAATATTCTGTTTACGTTTACAGGATTACTCATTTGTATGAATGTCAACACTTATTAATCCTCTTCCAAATGATATTGTTTGTTTACCTCTGTAGCATTCCGCTACTTGGAAATAATTCAGTCATCCTTATAATGTCAAAGCGAGAATTTCGTACGATTTTCTTTTACGAGTTTAAACTCGGCCGAAGCGGAGCCCAAACGGCTAGAAACATTAACCAAGTCTGGGGCGAGGGTTGTGTTAATGAGTGCACTGTGCAAAGGTGGTTTAAAAAATTTCGGGAGGGAGATTTCAGCCTTGAAGATGAAGAAGGTCGTGGAAGGCCTTCCTCTCTTAATGATGATGTTCTGCGATCAGTGGTGGAAGAAAACCCCAAAACAACTGTTCGAGAACTTGCAGAGCAACTCAAAGTCAGTAAAACGACCGTCGCTGACCACCTCAAGGCGATTGGAAAAGTGAAAAAACTCGAAAATTGGGTTCCACACTCATTAAACGATCGCCAAAAAAATCAGCGCTTTGATGTTTGTGCATCACTTCTTTGTCGAAACAAAAATGACCCATTTCTGGCCAGAATTGTTACATGTGACGAAAAGTGGATTCTCTACGATAACACTAGACGTTCTGGACAGTGGCTCGACAAAGGAGAAGCTCCAATACATTTTCCAAAGCCCCCAACTCATCAAAAAAAGGTAATGGTTACGGTATGGTGGGCTTCATTTGGTTTAATACACTACAGCTTCTTAAATCCTGGCGAAACCATCAATGCTGAATCATACTGTAACCAAATTAATACCATGCATCAGAAATTGGCAGTAATGAAGCTCTCTTTGGTCAATCGGAAAGGGCCCATTTTGTTGCATGACAACGCTCGACCACATGTGTCACGTGTAACGTCACAAAAATTATTGGAGCTTGGCTATGAAACTTTGCCTCACCCACCCTACTCTCCGGACCTCTCGCCTACTGACTACCATTTTTTTAGACACCTGGACCACTACTTACAACACATAATATTCAAAAATCAAACGGAACTGGAAAATGCATTTATTGACTTTATCAATTCTAAAAATTCTGAATTCTACTCAGACGGAATTAATAAGTTACCAACACGTTGGGAGAAATGTATTGAGAGTATGGGAAATTATTTTGATTAAAGAACATTGCTTTAAAGTAACTAGTTTCTTTTTTTTTGTTTAATACCAAAATCCTGCATTATTTTCCGGACAACCCAATATAGAGGTAAAGTTTGGTAACTAATATACCAAAATCTTAAAAATGTAGAAAAAGAAGCATCGATAGCCTGAAATATTGATGTATCAATAGTGTCGATATAGTAAAGTTTTTAGAATTATTAGAGCCAATTCTCAGAAGTATCGAAACTTTAAAAAAGTTATATCAATAGCCTGATAATATTAAAACAAAAGGAACAATAATCTGAGATAATAAAATGTGGGTACTATGAAGTCTCAATGACTCGAAACTTCGAAGTGTTGAATTAAAAGTATCGAATTTGAGGGTATCTCGTGTTTCTGTACCTCAGGATGTCGAATCTTTTGTTTCTATGATTTCAGGTCATTTTGTTTTGATTTTTCACAACGTCTGTCCTTTCGTTTCGATACAACAGAGTATCAATATTTTTGTTCCTATATTTCAGGACTTTGATACTTTTCTTTCGATATTTCATTGGCTTAGACCTGTGTTTCCCAATCTTTTTTCACTTTCACACTTTCAAATACCTTCTGCTCCACCCCTCAACTCCAACGTAGATAATCTATAATATTAAAATGCTCACTGAATGAAGTTAAAACTTATTAGGAAAATCACTATAGAACAATTGATAAAACACAGTAAGCAAATTGTTTAAAATACCGAAAACCATGTTCCGCGCCTAGGGCGAATATGAAAGTTAATAAATTGTAATTAATTATTATTTTTATGCAAGGTCTTGGTCGAGATGAAAAAGTTAGATATAACCAGAAGAACAAATAATGGTTATTTCCTCTGGCTCCATCCCTACAAACATTTAATCATCCTTTCAGCAATAACACTATGGTACATAATATATTGTACTCATTGAGACGTCTTGAGCAGCAAGGGAAAAGAGCATTTTTTCTTTAAATAAATAAATAAAAAGTAAATAAAATAACTGGCGCGTCGACCCGGCTGGATTGGAGGCCAAAGTTTCTGGGCGAAAATGACCCTTGATGTTTCCTGTCCCAAGACAATTCAGGGTATAAGTACTGCTATTTAGTTAAAAAAAAGAAAAAAGTATCCAGACTTTTAAAATTATCTCGAACCTGTAAAGTATCGATACCCAATTAATACTTTGAAAGTAATTGGTGGTAAGCACCAGAACAGACAAATGAAATTTGTATTTATTGAGCGGATTATTTCTTTATTTTTTCTGTTCCCTACATGAAATATCGAAAGAAATACCAGTAAAGGATCTATACTTTTTCCGCACTCCTTGACCCCATTGGTTTTTATGTCACACAATACCACGATTAATTTTATTACTATGGCTCATATTTGCGCAACGAGCGGCTGAAAGAATTAGCAACGAGGCCCGCCCTCCAGTATTATTAGGATATTTCCACTCTTTCACACGTTTCCAAGCTGATAAATAGTAGCAAAGGAACCGGTTGTAAGTCGGAAACAAAGGGGGCCTGTTGAAGTGATAATGGGCTATTCAGGCTGAAACGATAACCCTTTTACCAATACGGCTCAAAGCCCGCCGGCGTGTCACTCGCGGAACATGACGGACCAACGATTTTCGAACATGGACGAGGTGGACATAAAATCAGAGCCGGAAGTCGAGACCGTAGAGGGCCAGTGCAAGAGGAGGGTCACACCGAAACATCCCGTCTGGCTCCTCTTCCTCCTCATCCTCAAACTGATCCTCAACGTGAGTATACTGATTCACCTAATCGCTATTTGTTTTACGTCTTACGAAAACGCAGTTAGTTCTTTAGATCGTTTGATTTTGTATCGGTCCAATAGATAATAGACAGGAAATCTCCTGTTTTCCCCTGGAACAATCGGTTTGTCCAATCCATAACAAGATCTGGTGGACTTTAATCATTTTGAAACTCATTAGAAATGATGATGATGGGGTGAGTATGGGTATCTTTCCAAAAGATAGTTCTTACTGCTACAAACTAAGTTAAGTAAGTTTTCGTCGTTTTGGTCTGCCTAGTCACGCTGTTGTCATCATCTCTCATATTTTATCTTTGCCATCTTCAGTAGTTGCTTTGTGCTGATACCTCACCTGGCGACCCTCAATTGAACATATGCGAAAAGACGAAACTAATCTGACAGATCAGAAAGAGTGAGGTTGATCAGAAAGGACCAAAATTACAGCTGATCTCAAGAGGAAATTTTCGCTTTAGATGTACTGTTTCATTCAAGGCATGTATTGGCTCCTTAACGGGAACTAGTAGCCACTCGGTATGTGAAGTGAAGTTGATCACACGCAAAATGCCAAAATATGACGAAAAGCGCCTGATGGATTTACCTGATGGGAAACGACCTAACTATAGGTTCATCCCGCAGACCCCTCACAATTTCAGTTAGTGGGGTTTTCATTTAGTTCATCCTTGTATCGCCTGTTATCTCTGTCTCTAACGTAAATCAAGTACTTTATGTCCTGATGTAGGTGTTCAAGACTGCCAAAAGCTTAAGGGAGATGCTCCATGACCGATCTTTCTTAAAATAATAATAATAAAACAAAAAACTATAGCCAGAGAGGCTGCTTCAACTGAACTAGAATTTTTTTTAAAAACCATAGCTTTCACTAATGGCCAATGTTTGCAACACAACGAATTTGGAACAGTGAGGTGGTACATCGCTTTTTTAACAAATCCTGTACGTAAAGCTCTGATGAATGTGTTTAAGGCAGTCAAAAAGCATCAGGGAGTAGCTCAAGGCCGACCTTTATTAACAAAAAATTAATTATAGCCATCACAAAAGGGCTTTACTTCCAGCATACAAAGCACGAACCTCTTGCTTACCTTGGTACTACATCGCTGTTGATAATGCATTATTTACCCTACCATCCAGATGTCACCTTTACTAAAAAAGAAACATGAATGAAGGACGATACTGACAACATTTTAACGTACTTTTTGATCTGCTAGGTCTCTTCGGAATGCAAATACGGTTTTTACAACGAGTACTGTACTTAAAGTACTGATGAGGTGTTAAAAACAGTTCGACTGAGAGTCCTCATGGCAGGTCTTTATTAAAATTCTTCCCTGAAGGCTTATACTGACAACTTGCAGCGAACATCTAGTTCACGTGGTGCTAAATAATTTTTATGGCATAATTCTTTCCGTAAAATCCAGATGAATGCTTTAAATAGATCCGAAAGCTCGACAAAGATCTATTATAAAAAAAAGGATGATAATTGGACCAATGGACCTACGGGATGTCGAGAGTTCGGTCCCCTCGGCCGACTACAAATAGACCTCTATTCATGAATGGGACAATGATACAAATCTGATGGGGAAAAAAGTTAAAGGCTGGCTTGAAACCCGCTGAGTGTATTTTTTAGTCGACTAAATTAGTTTGCGCTGAAATTTTAAGATGAATATTGGACCTTATGAATTGTAAATTAATAAAAAGCTAGCCTAAATATTAAGAAACCATAAGCTTGATTTTTATGCTGTTTTTCGATAAAGTGTGTCAAAATAGACTGACTCTGGTCCGCCTGTCCTCGCTGCGATCATCTCAATATTTGGTTATATAGTGCTCACACCTTGTCTAATGTTCTGAGTCAGTGGTTGATACGCAGTAAAGCGAGTTTTATATTTTTTTCTCTTTCTGTCTTATCTAAGCTTTTGTCACCGAAGCTCGCGCGAAAACGGTTTCGTCAAAGAGCATACGTAGTCGCGTGAAACGGTGACCCCTTTGACCCAAAAAGTCCTCTTCCGCCTTGTTCAGAACCGGCGGTGGGGCCTCGCCGTGGAGGGGGTCGGACGCGAAGGCGCTACTTCAGTGGTGCCGAAGAGCTGATACGAGTGAGGACATGGCAGACACGAACAACATGGAATCGAGCAAGGGCGACTCGGCGCACGTATGGGTCAGGATCAACCTGCCTTACTTCAGGACGACCCCCGGCATGGTTAAGCTCCTGCAACTGGTACGTCTTTCATGATATCAAATTTCGAAGCCCGTTCGACTTCGGTCTCGATCAGTGTGAAGGTCGGCTTCCAATGGGGCTGCACCTACACGGTTTAAACGTTTCGACACTTATTACTGCTATTGTCATTATTGACTTGTTTTGCCAATAGAACTCTTGAATAAATCAAATGACAGGTTGTAAAAAATATTTTTGACGAAACGCACCGATTTATTAATTATTTACAAAGAAATGTACAAAAATGGAAAGATAAAACGATCCGTAATAACCATATGAACAGAAGAGTTCAACATCTTTGTGAGACTCAATGTAGAAACTATTTCTTTCTAAGACGTCAATACCCAGGTGGTGATAACGTGATAAATTGCACAGCGGACTTCGCAAATGTAGCAATGTTTTCTTTTAAGCACTTTTTCCTAATCGTAAAATATTGAAATCGAACGAATATTGCTGCCCTAGTTGCTTTATGTGCAACTAGGGTGTTGATGCGCAGTTTCTTCATCGTGACAAGTCTACTCAAAGTTTCGGTTGTTCAGTAATGCTTTGAAATGCATATTTGTACTTAATTACAATTTCGAAATAATTCTTATCAAAATTAATTTGGTATCTTATTCTCATTTTTTCACCTAGGATCATATATTCATGTTTTGAGTGTACTTTCTCTATTTAGTTGTCTTATTTTTTTAAAGAAATATTTATCGCGTGAAAAGTTTTGAAAATTGTCCGGAACTACAAGGGTGTGTAGGAAGAGTGAATTCTCGTAAACGGTGGCCTTTTGTAATAATTAACCTAATTGTTTCCATTTAGACTTGGGTGCATATGTTCTTCATTTTAAATTAAATTTGGCAAAGTTGGTTTCTATGGAGACTAAGGGATATTTTTGAACGTTTTTAAAGCAAAAAAAGTGATTTGTTAAATGGATAATTTGGTGACGACAGTCAACAAGCTGCAAGAAGTGGCCGCTCTCGTGGGTCCGGAGGCGCTGCTGCTCCCTCAGATCGTCATAGTCGGGGATCAGAGTTCTGGAAAAAGTTCAGTTTTGGAGGGTATCGTGGGCAAATCTTTCCTTCCGAGAGGGCTCGGACTCGTCACCAGGTGTCCTCTGATCCTGCAGCTGGTAGGCAAGCCGGGCGACGCCACGCGAGCCCTGTTCTCAAGCGACTCGGCCGTTTTCTTCCACGAGAGAGATAAAGTCTACACGGATTTCGTACAGGTGAAGGAAGAAATTTCCCGCGAGACTAACAAGAGGATAAGGGGTAACAAGTGCATCAGCTCGGAAGCGATCATTCTCAAAGTGTACTCAAGCAGCGCGTCCAACCTGACAGTCGTCGATCTTCCGGGTATAGTCAAGGTTCCGGTCGGCGATCAGCCCAGCGACGTCGAAGAACTCATAAAATCTCTGATCTTGAAATACATTCGAAATCCCAATTCCATAATTTTGGCTGTCGTGACCGCGAATACGGACATCGCCACTTCTGAAAGTTTGAAACTGGCGAGGGAAGTGGACCCGGAAGGACAGAGGACATTGGCCGTCGTGACCAAGCTTGACCTGATGGACCAAGGGACCGACGCGAGTGACATACTCTGCGGCAAGATCATCAGCCTTAGGTTGGGCATCGTCGGTGTCGTCAACAGGTCGCAACAGGATTCGGACGATGGGAAAGGCCTGAGCCAGACTCTAAGGGACGAGGCCATATTTTTAAGAGAGAAGTACCCCAAAATCGCTAGTATGAACGGTATCGTCTATCTCTCCCGCAAGCTACATACATTACTTTTGTCACACATCGAGCGGTGCTTGCCCAATCTAAGAGACAGGATAAAAAACAACATAATCCACTATCAAAACAACCTCAAGCTCTTGGGTGAAGATGTCACGGATGAAAACAAAACGGTTTTAGAGCTTCTGTCTAGGTTCTCTACGACCTACTGTTCCGCTGTGACAGGTACACATCACGAACTAGAGACCCGGGAGTTGAGCGGCGGAGCGAGGATCAGTTACATTTTCAACGAGACGTTTGGACGAGCATTGGAGAGGATGGACCCGCTTAGCGGCTTCACGAGGTCTGCCATTATCACCGCCCTAAGGAACGCGGCCGGCGTCCGTCCATCCCTCTTCGTTCCCGAGTCCTGTTTCGAGCTTCTCGTCAAAAAGCAGATACAAAAACTAGAAGCACCGTCGTTGAAATGCGTACGTCTCATTTACGAAGAGCTCGAGAGGATTTTGCACAACTGCGGCCCTCGAATGGAACTAGAGATGTCTCGTTTTCCGAACCTTTACGCCAAAATCGTCCACCACGTGACAGACCTCCTCAAAAGCCGGATACCGGAGACGAACGCAATGGTCAAGAACATCATCAGCATACAGACGGCTTATATAAACACGGCCCACCCGGATTTCCTCAACGACGATAAAATCTCCAAACTGCACTGCAGCGGCGATTTCGGGCGGGAGAAAAGCGTAATGCACCTGGTTCAGGCGGACGGCGCCCAAACGGACGGCACTCCGAAGGACTGCCTTCTCGTCGAGACGCTCATCAGGTCCTATTTCAACATCGTGAAGAAGACCATACAAGACTCAGTGCCCAAAGTCATCATGCACTTCCTAGTCAATCACGTCATGGACAAACTCCTCTCGGACCTCGTGAGCAAACTCTATTCAGGAGGGATACCAAAAGGAATCCTGGAAGAGTCAGACGACACTATAAGGAAAAGGAAGGAAATCGCATCCATTCTCATCGCCCATCAAAAAGCAAACGCCATCCTCAGCGAAATCAAGACCTCGAAATGAGTTCCAAAAGACTTTGCATTAACGTTTAACTATTTTGCAAAAATAAAAACTCTTTTCTGTTATGAATTGTTCCTTCTCTCGTCAGTTTAAGCTCTAATAAAATAATCTCTTCGACAACAGTTTTATGCTTGACTTAAATCAAAGTTGTTCGGATGATCGTCCATTTTAGCTTACATTTGCACTAAAATAAACATTTAAGTAGGGGGTGATGTAGAAAAAATCGGAATGCCTTCATTTGTATAAACTACAATTAAATTGCATGTATAAACAATTAAAAACTACAAAACGTGAGATTTGACATTGAAAAAATTAGAACAAGCGGAATAATATTAATCCTTGTTTGTGCAGCTGGATGGATTTTTTTTCTCGCGTTTACTTTAAATTATAACTTTAAAAAAGACAATAATTGACATGTCACTATTTGATAAAGACGGGATGAGTCAATCGAATAGAATTGGGTGAAGGTAGGAGGTGGATTGATCGCCGGAAGATCAGAGGAGGTACTTCCTTTTAAGGCTGCCCCCCGTTCCACCGACTATTTTTTTTCTTTTATCGAAAAGACGAGCTTACAAACACAGTCGACACTTTAAAACAGGACCGGTGGCCGATTTGGCATTTACACATGTAAAAATAGCTCCATCTAAATATAGCTTTGTCCGCCGATGATGCACTCTTCACCGTCTTGGCGTGTCAGCTCTTGGTGAACTGTTAAATGAGACTTATTAATTAGAAAATTAGGATCAATCCGAAATAGGCCATATGTATTCTCATAAAACGTAGACAGGAACATTCGTGGTGTTAAGGTCACCATAATATGTAGGATAGCTTGTCCTTTACTTATGGTACGTTAAATTTTAACACTCAGAAAAATCCCCCCCCCCAAAAAAAAAACACGAAAAAAGCGTAAAAATTCATCAATTTTAAGTATGTATAAATTTTATTGCATATAATTTTTGTTTACATTTGTATTCAGTTTCGAGAGAATTGCTCTTTTTTTCACCTACTCTGCATTAATTATAAGAAGCATTTTATCTTAAAATATACATTAAATATGAGATAGTTTAGGGTAAAGATATATTTAAACAACTGCAGGCATTATACAAAGCAATAAGGTGTTAAATATTAAATAAATAAGACAATAAGAATGTACAAGGGGTTTTTTCTTCTTAATACGAGGGTTCGCATCAGCAGAGGTCATATAAACCGTCAGGGTGCTGGTGTTTAAAAAAAAGAAAAACATTTTAAGTTTTTTTAAGTAGTGTAGGGCCGCTGGATTCGAACTCGGGACCTTTACCTTACAGTGATAACCGCCGTGTCAACGCCAAAACCGTTGCGGCCACCGACGCCCCCTTTTATGAGTTTAACATCCTATTTACACATTATTTATTACAGCAATTGGTTAAACCAGATACACTGAAATACATTATTTTTCAACCGATCTGTACTTAAAATTTTATGCTAGTATTTACGGTAGTTCACGTCTTCCCTATTAAAAAAAAGTTTCATATGCACATGTGGGCATTTTTGCATGAATTATACAAATTTACAATTATCTATCGATGTGGGTTGTTAAGTAGGTATGTTTAGCATGCATGCAGTCTATCGGAGTCCAACGTGGAAATAAGTCTTGCAGAGTTTTGGTCTACCTGGGGTAAAATTATATTTAGACATGTTTCCCTAAATGTAGCACCTTATGGACTTATGCATAAATAAGTTTTTCTTTTTTTTACTGTGTACACATAATTATTAAAGGCTCTTTAAGATGGTCCATGATTTTATTTACGATGATTGACAATGTAGAGAAAACAGTATTGCCTCAGTCCTGCTATTAGGTTAATTTTTCAAAATATTTAAAACATCTACATTCTACACTTACTGATATTCCTCTGCAGGTAGAATCAACCCAATAAGAGGCTCTTATAAAGGCCGTATCATCAGCAAACAGGGCCAGTTCAGCTGTAGTTTTTAACTTGCCAAGGTATAAAGATGTTAAATAAGGTTGGTCCAAAAAGAGACCCTTGGGGGATCGGCTCTTATACGTCTTAAAGGCGACATGCCATCAATTTGTACAAAGACTGTTGTTTAAGCTATTACTAATTAAATGTGTTAGGTAGTTAGGAAAGTGATATGACATGAGTACGAACCTCTGGTTCTTAACACAGTCAAACGCTTTCTCCGCGTCAATAAATTATTATGAGTCATACACACCTCTCTGACAAAATGCATGGTCCTGAAGTCAAATTGGCAAAGCATAATTTTAATTTATAAAGCTATGCTGACATATGACTCAACTTTTTTCTAAGCTTGTCGAAAGATCAGTATGAATCATAAAGTGGATGTAACAATAACTTGTCAATATTTATAATTCTAACAATTTTATCTTGAAAACCAACAAATAAATTATAAAGCAAACAAGAATTGCAGAACAGATAAAGCACATGAAACAAGCCTTTAATCACTGTTTTAACAGAAAACTTTACAGTGAAAAACTTGTCTTTAACTACTAATTGAAAAAAAATTATTATAGTGTAAACAAAAAGTAGAGCCCAGTAGAATGTGAGATATTTCTGTGTAAGCTAAAATTTGGACAAAAGCCCTGTGAAAGACGCCGTTCCGAGTTTGGTCAAGTCCTTCCTGCTTGATACGGTGTCAGCAAATCGACTTAGCGTCCTTGGGCCGCCCACGGTTTGCTGACGGATGTTTACCAGACTTCCATTCTGACGGGAATAATATTTCCAGATTAAACTCCGGGCGAACGTGACGGCCGGGTACAACAACCCGAAGCCAGGCGGTCCCATTTTTCAAACTTCAACGGCCGATGGCATCCACAGTTTCTCGTACGATAGGCAAAACAATCGGGGACTAAATAAACCGTGTTGTTGAACTTGCATTAAACTTGTGAGAATTCTTAGTCAGGCCTGTAGATTGAGCGTATAGTTTGGTCATTAACGATCATTTTGATCTTTCACCTTTCACCGTCAGTAGTGAATGGCACAAAAACCATTTACGTTTATAACAACATCAACAACATGGACGACTAAAAGTGGAAACGTCCATGACTGACCAAAGACCAATGGAGAGTGTGTTCGTGAAATGTGTAGGATTTTGGGCATGTGAAAAAAATTGCGGATTTTCTAAAGGTCTGTGGATGATAAGCCTGTAGTTAGGTCGTCTTCGATCATCCTGGTCCGCTTGTCCTCGCTGTTTTTGAAATGTCAGTCGCGTTTAGTTCTCACTCGCTGTGCTTTTAGTCGTTTTCCTCTAAGAACGAACCAATAAAACAAACAAAGATATTAGTTTTATGCCTTCTAAATGTGTCAAGGCTGTGAAACTATAAAAATTAAGTTGTTTTGTCTTTAGGCCTGCGGGGAGATGAGATGAGTCTCTAGTTAGGTCGTTTTCGATCATCCCGGTCCGCAGTCCTCGCTGTTTTTGAAATGTCAGTCGCATTTAGTTCTCACTCGCTTTTTAGTTGTGTTATGGATCTGTCAGGCGCGTTTAGTCCTTTCAGTATGTTTATTTTTTTGATATTTTTTACCCGTTTTTCTTTTCGTTTGAAGAAAAATTAAGGTTATTTCGGTGTTTTATTCTTCTGATGGTATTTGATGGATTGAGCATCGAAGTAAAGAAGATTTTTGGCTGTAGATGAATTTTATCTTTCCATTCTTTTAGTTTTTGTATTAATCTGGGTTTAAAGTTTGACGTTTTATTAACCTTGTCAGCCCATCTCGCGGTTTTTCGGATGCTTTTCGACCTCACCCTGCTTATATCCCTAAAGACAACGCCTTCACTTAACCCTTTACCTTCACCACGCCTACAAAACATAAGAAAAAAACAAACTGTGGTTAATTTAATACCTCCGAGGTCTTCAAGGCGTAAATATAAATAGTTAAAAAAAAGGATTTTGAATACCATTTGATTTTTGTGAAATAGTCAATAGAGGACGGGAATTAGCGTCGTTGGTTTTTCATGCTCTGGTCGGTGAAAAATGAATTGGATCCACTTGGTTTCAGGTCCGACGGTACCCTAACTAATCCTAAATAGGCTTTCATCCGTAGCGAAATCAATAGATGTCATTAAATGACAATAATGATATTACTGATGGTTCTCCGTTCCAAAATGCGAATTTTTATTATTTTCTCCTAGCCGCATTTTTACCCCAAGTCGTTATTTTAGCGGAAACGACGATAAGATTCCATCAGAAGCCATTAGCCCCGTTTAATTCATTAGCAATAAAAATATCATAAACATGCTATGGCTTTTCTGATGAATGGATTTGAAAATAAATTTCTAATAGCATTTCTAATAGTAAATAGACGATCCATGAATTTCCATAGGGGCTTCACCATTGTACATTCCACAGGGCTCTCCTCGGTACCTGAATAAAGACGAAACAGGTTCTGGCTCCAAATTGACCCTTTCTCGATCATCGGCCTCAACGTCTTCGAGGTATCTGAGAAGTGTTTTTAAAACGCATTTCCTGAATTAATTAAAAGCTATAACGGATCGATTCCAATCGGTTACGATTCCCGAGACTAGACCACTCCATTGTGATTCATTTTCTTATTCCTCTTCTGACCATTCAGTGAAATCAGAAAAATTTCAAACTGCCACAAATACGATCAATTGTCAAATGGGTCAAGTTAAAGATTCAGTTTCTGGAACAAAACCGTTAGACAGAGGCAGACAATTGCCACAGAAGTCTCGTCTAAACTTACTAGGTGTTATGTGTCACAATTAAGATGTATGTGGCCAGCAATACACAGAGCAACATGCAACAAAACTATTTTTTTTCTCAAAAATATTTTATTTTATTTATTGCTATCTGTACAAAATGTACATTGACCAAATAAAGTCTTTCAATTAATTAATATTTTTGCAAGGTCGACTCGGACACTAACTTCCCATCTCAACTCAACCTTTCGAATTTTCCCTCCTTTTTGCCATTTTTCAAGCTCGTGACACTTACTTTTTTTATCTCACCAATACCTTACATAAAGATTAATTAATTGATTGAGCAAACAGTTTAGTTATAAACAAATCTGACAGACCAGGAGGCAGTGGGGAGAGAAACCACTCAGCGCTGGAACTGTCTTTTATTTAATTGGGTGGGTTAGATAGAACGTCACGAGACCATCGTCGTTTTAAACGGCGCGGAGGATTGTAAGGTTGAGACGTTGAGAAAGAGTTAGAGCTAGTGGGTTAGGGTGGAGGGACAGTTTAGAGTGGAAAATGAAGAACCGTGTTCGGATAAGATCTTAGATCTTTCACTAAGATCTTTATGGATCGTTTTATTGGTGACATAGAAGGGAGCATTGAGGATACAGCGGAGAACTTCAGATTGAATTAGTTTGATATTGGATGATTTGGCCGAGCTCCACAACCCCAAGATAGAGGACTTGGTTTGATGGTTGCTGTAAATGTGCACTGGCGGACAGGTTTGACGTTTGAGTGTAATCTTAACTTGTCGGCTTTTTTGTTCGTTTAACCAGATGTGCCACAGATTGCACCAGTCGGTAATGAGGTTCAGGTGTTGTTGGATTGCTTATGTTGCTAGCTTAGGATTGGAGTATGTTTATAGGACAGCGGTGTCTCCCGTATATGTTGTGAGTTGAGTGTTTGGATGTGTGGGTATGTCAGCAGTGTAGATGGTGTAGAGAATTGGGCCTAGGATACTTCCTTGTGGAACTCCAGCTTTGATTGGCGTGATAGGTGAAAAATCGGTGCCGATTCTCAATTTTCTTTTCTTCTGACTTTAAATGCTTAAAAATCTACCTTTCAAGCTCCAGGATTGACCTCGGTACCCTTTTAATCCTTCGTATTATAGGCGCTAATTTTCGATCGAGTCAGACGACCGGGGGCTCACCTCCCCTTAATGCATTACCTGATACTAAGATTTTACCTGTCCGTTAGGTTTCACCAAGTCGAAGAAAGTTCGGAGCGGAGTTCCGCAAGGAAGCGTCCTTGGCCCTCTTCTATATACAGTGATCACTGCCAATAGATAGGTACATTTCTTGCAGCAGAAGATACACTTAGCCATTTCCTGGTATCAAAACTCAAACATAGCTAGCATCCAACATCCATCTAAAGGACGTCAAAAATCCGACCAGAAAGGCAAAAAAAAATCGGAGCAAAAAATAGAGAATAAAATTTAAATGAAACAAACGTATCCATATTACCCTCCACCGTGCGACATTTTAACAAATATCACCCAAACACTGAAGATGGCGAAATTCCGAACGCGTCTGAACTAAGAACATGAATTTGTTCTTTATGCTCATAGCAGATTCTCTTTTAAGTAACGGGAACAGGATTCTGATAGGTGCTTTGTCTTTTCTCACTTGACTTTTTACATCTTCAGGGAAATTCAATTTTGGATCCAGTTTATCGCCAAGGCTGTTGACGGTTTTAAACCAGTCAAAAGGTATTCTCTCAACTAATACTTTAAGGATGCAGGTAGTTTTGGGAACATTGAACAACTTTGAATGCAGAAGCGCGATATTCGCGCAAGTTCTTTGTTTAACTTGTTCGCTATCGCACTGACTCACCCGGAGAGCAGAAGAGCGCAATGTCATCAGTATATAGTTGACAGAACTTAGGTTTCGGGAAAGCGTTGAAAAAAAGAAAACATAGTCGGACCCAGTTTTGACCCTTGTGGAACACCTGCTACTATAATGAAAGGAGATAAAAGTGTGTTGTTCAATGCAACGCGAAAAGATCTCTTTTGGAGGTACGAGTCAATTTTTACTAGATATGCTGGGAACCTATACTCAATCATCCGGTATAAAATCCCATTTTGTCATACAGTATCGGACTTTTCTAGGTACAGGAGGGCAAAACTTGTTTATGGTGGAAAGTTAATATGTGACCTTATCTATTATGCGAGTCAATTGAGCTACTGTACTGAACCCAGGGCGGAAACCAAATGAGGACTTACGAATTTTCAAATGGAACACCGCACCGCTGTGAGAAAAAATTCAGCTTTCCAGCCCTCAAATGCGTATTTTTTTATTTGCTTTGAAAATTTAAAGATTTTTAAAGGGGCTTAAAACGAATCTGAATTTTTATAGATCTAAAATCATTTAATAATATCCTGTGTATTATTTTTTTATTCTCTATTAAAAAAATAAATCGACTGATATATAATACATGGTCAAAAAGACTTAAAGCCTTATTAAATGTTTTTAAATAAATTTCATAAAATATATATATATTTTTATGGGCTCCTAGGGCCCATGGGCAAAAAGGGTCGGAGTGTAATATCTTTTGACCTAGTATCACCGAAAAAAAAGTTTCATTCACATCGATGATCCCACGTCCCTAGACTCTCCTTGTTACTTTGCCGAAAGTTCTCGGGTCGGCTGAAGATTCTTCCATGTCTTTCGTGCGATTTTAAAAGTCGATCATGGCCATTCTCACAACGTTCCGGAGTCTCCGTTTATTATTCCCATTCTTATTTATAAAATCACCCTCCTAGCCAACCGTCACAAATGGTTTTTTATTTTCATTATCAATTATAGCAAATGGGCACATGGAAACTGTTGAATGGGCTACTAGGTCGCCCTGTGTTGGAATAACTGTAAAGATGCTTAAAAAATTGTGCGGACTTAACTCGCCCAAGTTGGGTTAACGTAGAATTATTTACTAACCGGCTTGTTTTCGCTTTTGAGAAAAGTTTAGCTTTCGATGGAATAACACACCCGTAGAAAAAATGTCAATGTTGACCTAAAATGTTATCCACTGATAAGCCAGGGCTAACAAGGTTGTAACGGCCGGCTAAGGAATTCCTCGAAAAAAATGTTTTAATACTGAAAAGAAAACACGTACTCTCACCAATTTCATCTCATAATAAAACGCCAAAAAATAATAGAGTCTTTACATTTATCTCACGGTTTACCATTTGCTTAAACAAATCGGTGACATTTGTAATAACTTTTGGCGGAATTATTTTAAAGAATGCTACTAAGAAAAGACTAGCCTGTGTATTATATTTCTCATTTACAGATCATTTGTTGCCTATTTGTCACACATTTCGAAAAAAAGTACATTAGCTGTGATTTAAAAAAAAAAAAAAAAAAAAAAAAAAATCAGAAAAAAGTTAATAAGATTTCTTCCCCAGTGTTATCTGTTCACCCTCAACGGCGTTAAGCTATGATATCGCATGGTATTTTCACCTGGGCTGATTTACAGTTTTGTTAAGCAGTTTTTTGGTTGAGCCTATTAGAGCAAAGCTGGGCCAAGTGCTTGAGAAGAAAACCATGGATGAATATACATGAACATCTAAGCTACCAAACAACTACCTAAATAGCATAACTAACTGCCTGAACTTTATTGATTTGCGAACTGCAGATGGGGGTCTCGCAGGCGTCTGCTATTGACAGTAATAATTAGTAGGTAATTCTTTTGGCTCAAAGGTTTTTCAGAACAGGTTTCAGTTGCTCCTTTTTGTCCATATTTGGAGTCAGTGGGATTTCTCCTTTTAGAATTTTCGTTTTTTTTTTATGATGTAGAATCTTTAAGAATGGCACCATCTTTTGGTACACAGATGGATTTAGAACACAAGAAGGTACAGGGGCAGGAGCATTCGGTCCTGGAACCAAATACTTAGAACCCATGGGAAAATACACCAGTATCTTCCAAGCTGGGATTCACGCAATCGAGAGATGTACTCAACTCAACTTGACTGAAGGATACAAAAACAAGAACATAATCATGTCAGATAGCCAAGCAGCCATCAAAGCACTAAGCTCAAATATCATTAGTTCAAGGATGGTGCTGAACTGCAAAACCAAATTAAACTTGTTAGGTACGCAGAACGAAGTCAGCCTCTGCTGGGTCCCAGGACACATGGGAGTAGAAGGCAACGAGAAAGCGGACACCCTTGCAAGGCAAGGAGCTGCTACACCGCTGACAGGACCCGAACCCTTCTGTGGCATAGGAACCCACACCATCGATGAGTATCTCAGGCAGAAGGACAAAAGAAAATGAAGGAGCAATGGAATTCACACATTGGACAGGCAATCCAAGAATCTCCAACAAATTTCGGAAGAAAAGAAATTACAGAATGTATCAAAGGAAGCAGGAAAAAACTGCAAATCCTAACAGGAGACTGCAAACTAAATAGACATTTAAAGAAGATTGGAATAATCCAAGACGGCACGTGCAGATTCTGCAAAGAGGCAGAGTACACACCAACAAATCTACTAACAAACTGCGGAGCTGCACTTGCCCGCAGGAGGAAGTACTTTGGGATGTACAATTTGAACGTAGAAGGGGTACTACCATTGAAACCGGGCCTACTAATCAATTTCCTTGATGAAATAAGATTCACCGGTGTGCTTTAGGCAGAATACAATAACTCTTAAACGGCGCAGTATATTACACCCGGACTATTACATCTACATCCACGTTTATGATGTAGAATATGTTCTGTCGTTCTTGACTCTTCTAGGCAGAATCATCATTGGTCATCTGCTGCTGGTCTATTTTTCTTAAGGTGGCACTTTACTGGAGCTTATCTTGTAAATATACCAGTTAAAAGTTTTTAATTCTTAGGTAGAATTTCCTCTTTCTTGGGCGGTTTTTGCTAGTAGCCTTTTCGCCTGGTTTCGCTTCCCGTATTTATTGTTTTTTAGTTATCCAAGATTCAAGTTCTTTTTAAGGTGGTTATAGTTTATGCCATAAACTGGATTTCGGCCTATCACTTGTTCCGATGCTTTTTTTAGAAAGTATATCTGGTGCTACGTTGCCTGAAATTCCCTGATGACCTGACAGGTTGCGCCCCGTAGCTGTGAGGTAAGTTGCGCCTACTATTGAGTGTCCCTGCCATCTTGACTAAGGAAAGGACAAAGGGCCAAAGAAATCTCAGAGTCATGGCCAATAGTGCTACTTTTGTGTTTCCCGTTTCATTTTTCCAAATAAAGACAATTGGGAGTATTCATTTACATCAATTTCAGACCCATTTTAGCGTTAGGCTATTGAAGATTACAGTTTTCAGGTTACGGCAGTTCGAGATAAGTTTTGACGTGATGTCGTCTTAGAGAGCATTTAGAGCTGCCTGGCTGTTTGAAAGAATTATTATAGTTGCCCTTTTGAGATGCTTGAGAACATGTTTCTATGGCTTGCAGTTCGGCTTCACAGATGGTTGAGGTGGGGCCGAAGGTCATGTGGTGCTCTGATGCTCAAAGTTAGGCGTCTTTTCGCCCATGCCCGTACCATTTTCCTTTTTTTGAGCCGTCCGTATACCATAGAAAAGCTCCAGGTTTACCTTCTTTTGCTTTCTTTTTCAATAATTATTTTGTTTGGTTTATCAATGTTTAGTATTTACTCTGATAGGTCAGAGATGGTTTTAACTTCGTCGAAGATTTTGGTATAGTTAGCACCTGTAATCGTGATTGTTGGTCCCACCAAATCAACTCACTGTCCAGATTCTTAGGTATGGTATCGTTTCTATATATTGTCATGTTGACTGGATCGACGTTTACTTTTTAGGGTGAATTCTAAACTTTTTGATGAGGATGGGTTGACTTTCACCCCCAGACAATGCACCCTTCTTCTTTAGGTTTTAGGCAAGTGTACCCAGAGAGCGTTCTCGTCAGCTAACTGCGCAATAGTACCGAATCGATTTTTTGAAGTCTGCCCAAAGGGCCTAGGAAATTGCCTGGGCGGTGGGCCCATTTTGACCGAAAAGCTTCTGTTTGACTTGGAATGACAAGCTTGCTAGAGCCACAGAGGAAGATAAAAGTTTATGCTGAAACATTTTTGTTTCAAATATGCAATGACCTGCTTTTCCATCAGTTTGTGTGCCGATTCAAATATTTTCCCGTACTTTTGACATTATCAACTTTTGTTCTAACGGGTTTGTGGTTATGCTGAAAGTCTGCATTGTTTACGACCTCAGAGAGAAATTTAATGCCAGAGTAGTATTTGCTTATATAATAGAGTATAATTGAATACAGCTGAACCGATAATTTCCGGGATAGATTTAATATATGATCTTTTTCGACCGTTGCCGTGAAAAACACCCGGAACACGGCACCGTTACGGACAAACGGATATCGCACTGCAAATTGTTATCTTTTTTTTAACATAAGCATTTCATAGGAAGAAAATTACGTCGAGTTTTGTGCCAAAAGGAGGCGTAAATTTGATTCACACATTTTGAACAACACGGTCAACTAAAGAGGGAATAATTTTTAGAAAAGCTCCTTTGTTTTCGGTCTGAAATTCGATAAGACAAAATACGTTTCCCCTACAGCTGATATAAAATTTAGATTAGACAGTTTAAAATAAAACGAGCTTTTAAGGAAAAGACTGTTTTGTTTCTGTAGCCTGGTTTGATCATTCTGATCGCCTTGTTTCAGCTTCTAGCTATCCTCAAGGTTGGGCCTGTGTTGGTGCCTCTCCCTGCTTATAACCCCGATCCATCACTCTGCATTCCTCAAACGGAATCTAAAAGCTTGAAAGGTTGTTTCTAGTATATTTCTGTCTAAAGCGGTCTCGTGCTGTTGAACTGTTTACTCAAGAGATCTTCAATCGCTTTGTTTAAAGCAAATAGCTTTATAATTTTTAAACATGATATTGTTTAAATGAAGAAACTTTTTTATGTTAAATCTAGCTTTTTCATCTAATAAACGTTATAAAAGAAAAGGGTCAAGTTCTTCCACCTGATAGGAGTGTGTTTTTTTCGGATTGTTTGTTCAGTGTTAAAACTTCGGCCCAGAGTGATCGTGGCGAGCTTGGGTCGATTGTGGAACAGAATCGCCAACGAAAGGGCTAAAGTGTTGCCATCAATCACGAAAAATGTCAGGATTTTTCGAGGAAAGTGAACCTGAGGAGAGACATAGTGGTTTTACCCGAGCTTCCTCATCGATCCGTGAGATAACGGAATTTTAAACTTGTATGCTTATTGATTTGTCAAATTATACCTTAAAAATGCTAAATATTACTAATTCAGGACTCCTCCGTGTATTTAAATTTGCTGTCATATTGGGGATGTATGTACATTTACAAATTTGAGCTTTGCGTATGCAGTTATTCAACGGCATCGAAAACAGTTTAAGACAGAGATCAAAAATTGTGATAGGCATTTGTAAGAAAGGGGATAAAAATACAGTCCAGCAAATATTAATTGTAGGTTCTGGGCTATAAACCAGGCCTTTGACTGAGGTTTGGCACCATGGGCTATTGTGGAAGCTCAAGAACATCCTACCAGCAATTTTAGCAAGGAGCGTTCCTTCCAAGTATCCCACAAAACTTATCACCCATCCTCCTTTTTTAGCTGGTGTCTCATAGGGCAACGTCCTCGCTCCTCTGCTTTAGTCAATTTATACCTCTGACCTACCTGGATAACCTAACCCTATCATCCTCGCCTTTTCCTTATTCCCGATAAAGATCCCGTCACAACTTCACGTAATCTCCAGAATCACTTGCGTCTCCTCGAATCCTGGATACGACAGTGGAGAATCAAGGTCAAAGAAATCAAATCTACACACGCAATATTCACACACAAGAAAACGCCCCCACCAGCAAATTTCAACCATGTTGCGAACAAAAGACATCCCTGTTGCGAATTACAAAATGTACGATACCTCGAACTATAATGATGAGGAAACCATATAGTTGAACAACTCCATCCCCTCTACTGATAAAATCACCGTATATCGGAAAAGATCAACTTGTATGTACAACACCCAACAAACTTTAAGAGAACACCTCACATGTTTAAAATTGTCCAAATTAAAGAAAATGTAACACGATTTGTTTGTAAATTGTTACTTGATGAATATGTAATTTGGTCGTTTCCAATATCATCCGATCATTAGAGAGATGACAAAAGGTCGAAATGCATCTGCCATTCCAAAACGCCCAAATTACAGAACTCACTTGTTACATAATGCTTGATTTGACTATACTTTAATCATGTGAGGTGTGCTCTTAAAGTCTGTTGGGCGATGTTCTTGCAACTTGGTCGTTTCGCATATTCGGTCGTCCGATCATTAGACAGGTTGAGTTGGTGTCTCACCCTACATATAATCCTGATACATCACTGATGACGAGAAAAGGCCTCCATGTTGTTTATATTACTTGCTTTGGTTTTACAAAACAGTGGAAAATATTGATTTGTCTCAAATGCCAGATTTTTAACCCTCCTCTTGGAGTCTGAAGCTTTTCACCATCATCAGTGGTAACTAACGTTGGTGCCATGATGGTGAATAGCGCATCTGATAGACAGAATGGCGGACCAAATGATCTATGAACATTTTTGATACAGCTGTGAATCAAATCAGAATTTTGAAATGTTACGGCCATTGGGAAGACTACTCAAATTTTGTTTACATTTAAGTTTTACGGTAAAAAATGAAGAATGAAGAAATGGAAAACGGTTCTCATTGTCTTAATACCTTGACAAGTCATTCGTACAATCGAATGTTTCAATTTCTTCTTTTTCCGATGTTTATTGTTACTTGTGGGACTTCTGACAATTTCAAGGAACATCGGATGGCAATTAAGGAGACGAAGCGTTGGAATTAGGCTTCCGACTATGTCCTTACTGGGTGGGTCGCCTACTACGACACCGCCGCACCCTGTATCGCCCATGACGAAGACAGTAGGCGAGAGAAGCCTCGACGTTTTTCTATAATTAAGAGAGAAAAAACTTTCCCTCTTAAAAAGCTCCGACGTTCGACCTTTTCAGGCTTCGCCTAATCGTTTCCCCATTCAAAATGGAATCTCAAGATATTCATTACGCCGATTCTTCGAGGCGTCTATATTTTAGCCTTCGAATTTTGACCTTACACCTGCAATTTTCCCTTTCGGGAACAACAACGCCATTGTCGAGCTTTTTTTCTTCTTTGTTAATAAGACAAGCAGCACGACCGGGAACATGAAATTTCGTAAAATTTTCCTCTATTTTTCCGAACGAGACGGTGCGATGGACATCTAGGTCCGCGGAGAAACGCCGACCGGGACACTGCTCCTGCTGTCTGTTTATTTTATGCTGGGCTTTTTCCACTCTGTATACAGTACGAAGGCCTATAATCAGACACGGGAATGCCTTTCGAGGCACTTGTTATTTGAATAATCGCGTGTTTAACTCCTTCTTTCGTAAAACCGTTAGCGTCGACTGTAAAAGAGTGGTGCGAAATAATTTCGACTTATCAGAATTGTGTTTCCGTCCCGCAGCATCCGTGCGGAATGAAACTATTACCAAACAATTCTTCATGTTAGAAAACAATAGAAAGATCCCATTGAAGCAGAGAAAAATAAATATGATATTGTAACTGTTTCCAAGTAGCTACATGACATCAATTTTTCGATCATCCTATTCAGGCTGTTTGTTTTATCAGAAGCGTTTCGTCATCTTCATGATGGCTAAAAACTATACGTGTCTGACAGACCTATGCCGATCGACATTTCGCTTGTTCAATGGTGCATATGTGTTGGTGCCTCGACATGCTTATACCTGTCCTTTTGACTCAGTTGAGTGTCAAAAGTTCCAAATACGCCTGACTCATCAAACCAGCTAGGATAGGCACATCGAAACGCTCACTATATTGAAACTACATTTAAAAAAATTCTTTGGTACAAAACCATACTATGTATACATATATGTCCTTGTCATCATCTATAAAATGGACAACATGATGGCTAAAAGCTGTGTCTGGTGGACTAAAACGAGACGGCATCTTGCTTTGTTCAGAGTCAACATGTGTGTTGTTGCCTCGACCTGCTTATAGCCCCTGCCAGAGATTTTATGTTCAGCAGCAGTGTTTAAGGAATGACACTATTTTACAAATAGAAAGTTTAAGGATGAGATTGTGTCTTCAGGTGCGAAGCTACCTGGTGCTGAATTTGTAGCTTGTCTTTAACATTGGTCCGCATATCTTCGCTGCTTATATCTGTCATGCGCGTTTAGGCATTCCTCTATATTTAGTGGTTGGTTCTGTGTTTCTGTGTTAGTTTTTTTCAGTTTTGAGATAAATTAAATGTTGTATCTATGTTAACATTGTTCTGCTTATCTTGTTTGATGATATGTCTTGACGCCTCGACCTGCTTACAACCCTGATCACGCTTTAAAGAATAAAACAGAAGAGGACACAAATCTAGAAGTTTTGAGCCTTCTAAATGTGTGAAAGCAGTGGAAATATTTCATAATAGTAATCAAAAGATTTGTTCTTGAGGTTTGCGGGGTGATGGGCCCGTAGTTTGGACGTCCGCACATCCCGGTCCTCCGATCCTCACAACTTTGGTCCGTCGGACGCGTTTCCCTTTCTTCAGAGGTATGACATAATGCCAACATAATGCCTATACGTCTACGACGGACCAAAGGCAAATTCGCCGTGTTCTGTAGTAGGTAGTAGTGCCTCGACCTGCTTATACGCTTGCCATGTTTTGGAGAACAAACAAAAACTCCTCTAAGTGTGCCGATGATATGAAACTATTACAAATAGAAAGTTGAATTATGAGATATATTCATGAATTCTGTTGGTTATCTGCAGTTTAGTCTTTTTCGATCATCCTGGTCTGCCTGTCCTCGCTGATTTTAGTCGTGTGTGTTTAGGCATTGCTCTGTGTTAGTGGTTGTTTCTAAAGTTCAAGGGTGTTAGATTATGGGTTGGTGCCTTGGCCTGTTTATAACCCTGATCTGTGGTCACGTTTATAGAAGAAACTAAAATGTCCGGTAACTGACTTGATGCTCTAAAGTTGTGTTATAAATATAAGCTAAATTATGGGATTTCTTTTTGAAGATTGTTAGGCGATCAATCTATAATTTAGTCCTTATCGATCGACCTGGTCCGCCTATCCTCGCTGTTTTTAGAATGTCAAGCGTGTTTGGGCAGTTTTTGTTTCCAGTAGATAGGTTAGGAGGTAGAACCTACATTGTATGGGTCAGTAGGTTTCCATCATCCTCGTCCGCCTACTCTCGCTTCTTTTGATCTATTTAGCGCGATTAGGCCTTTCGCTATGTTTACTGGTTGGGTCTAAGTATCCATTATATAAATCCATGTCACGATAGCTCAAGTGGTAGAGCAGCGGCGTATTTAGCCGAAGGTCGTGGGTTCGAATCCCTCTCGTGACACTGGCTTTTTTAATTCAACCAATACCTTACATAAAGATTAATTAATTGAAAGATGTTGCATCTATGATGGATAAATGGATGCAACTTTGATGGATAAAACCTGGATTTTTTTCTTCGTGTTGTCACCTCTGAAAACACGAAAGCAGTTTAGCATTTCCGTCTCAGATAAAAGACCTCTTGGCTTAGAAGCATATCAAGAAAGATTCCAACGATATACGACTTTGTCCCGAAGTTCTTGAATACAAAACGGGCTGAAAGACAAAAGAAGTTGCGTAATGGACGGACGAGGGTTCGTGAAAATAAGACGTGATGTAACTAAAAAGATAATTAAGAAAGTATAAACACGAGAAATGGATAGTTCGCAGTCGAAAAGGCAGAACGGACCTGGGCGAGGGCAATCATTGCGACTTCCTCGAAGAAGTACACGCTTGGCTGGAAGATATGGAAGTGAGGAAGCTACACGGCAACTTTGACTTTACCTTGCGTGAAAACATGAGTAATTATAAGATAGGAATGGGGAAAGTATCGACACTTTTCTTCCGATTCCAAGCAAAGGTGTCAGCTTTTCTTCCTTGATGCTAAATCTTCTACGAGTGAATTTACATAGAAAAATGGCAAGATCGAAACGTCTCAAAATAAAGGACGAGCTTGTTTAAAATACACTTTTTAACATGTTTAGGACGTTTCTGTATTCATAAGCATTTTGCAAGAGAATAACCGTGGAACTCTTTGTTCTTTTTCTACCTACAACCTTGGCCTTAATTTCCAAGCGATGAGAGATGAGTTTATTTTTATATATTCAGATCAGGCTGTTGATAAAATAACCTGGTCGTTAATTGATTTTGTTGGATGCATTAAAAATCGTGGCAACAAATGTAAATCTTAATTGTCGATTGTAGAAAAACGACAAGCACTGTTAAATTGTAAGCGGAATCTGAACTGTATTTCCTTTCCCAACATTCGTTCAAATGAGACCAATCGATTCTTCATGGTTCCTTTCAAAAAAGAAACTCGGCATTCCTGTTTAGAAAACATTAAACAATGGTAAACTGAAAATTAACGCACACCCAGACCGTATTTTTAAGGGGCAGATCCATAAAAACAATGGTACACAATTCTCGAACCGTACCTTGAGCATAATGCAGACAAATTAAACGTAAAGTTGATTAAACAATGGTGAATACAGTGGCTTGAGAAAGGTGGATGAAATCCTTGGGAAAACCAAAATTTCTTGGGAATTTGCCGAAGTCCTTTTAGGCTTAAGGCATCGCATAAGGATTAAAGACCAAACGGATCTTTCATCATCACTGAGTCCATTATAATAACGTGCAAATCTTATGTTCGGTACTCTAGAGTACCGTGCTGCATTTACATATTTGATATATGGACGACATTGTACAAATTGCAAGTAAACTCGTTGCACATAATTTCTTCTTGATATTTTCAGAGTGATGGACTCAATTGGTTTGTTTTAGTGCCTCACCCTGCCCCTGACTACGTTAACATCTTTTACAGTATTGACATGTACATGGGAATAATTAAAATTACCATATTACTTCTGGAAGTTTGCAGGGCGAGAACGAGAAGTTTTTAGATTGTCATCTTATCCACGTTATTTTGATTCGTCAGACGCGCGCCATCATCAGTAGTACAAATGGTAAAAAAACTATCAATATCATAAAAACATGATGGCTCAGTACCTAAATGTACCAAAACCAGTCGGTATCTAGTGCTCAGAAGTGGTGTTGGCGTCTCGACCTGCTTATCCAACCCATGTCATGCTATGTAGAAAACAAAATTGAAGTTTTAAGCTCCCCGTGTATCGCTGATGTGATAACATTTTACAATTAAAAAGTTAAATTATAAGTTTTTCTTGAGGCCTGCGGATTGATCGACCTGTATTTGAGTCGGTTGCGATCTTCCTGGTCCGCCTGTCCTCGCTGTTTTTGGTCGGACAGACGCGCTTAAGCATTTTTCTGTGACTATTAGCTTAGGCCTGTATGTTTTAGTGGTCTTCCTCGCTGTTTAAGGCACTGAAAAAATGTGTCAGTTTGGGTAAGTGTTGACGCCTCGACCTGCTTTAACCCTGACCTTTGAAAATCAAAAGAGAAGAAATCGATGAAAATATTTTACGATTAAAACCAAGCGATTTCTTCTTGAGGTCTGCGGATGATGAATAATTTGGTCGTTTTCGACTATTCTGGTTCGCCTGTCTTAGCTGTTTTTGGCCTGTCAGGCGCGTCTGTTTATTGTTGTTGTTTTCCGGTCAGTTTGAGAAAAGCGAAGAAGAGAATCAGTTGTGGGTAAATGTTGGTGCCTAGACTTGCTTATAACCCTGTAGAAAAAACAGAGGATCAAACCTTCTAAATGGGTTAAGGCCATAAAAATATTTTTCATTTAAAAATCACGACATTTCTTCTTGAGATCTTGGGTATGATAAACCGACAGTTTGGTTTGTCTCGATCATCCTGGTCCGCCTATCCTCGCTGTTTTTGGGACGAGTAACATTATTGTTTTAATAGTTTTTCTTGCAGTTTTAAGAAATCTTTTTTTTACGGATTAACCTAATTAATGATTCTTCGTTCTTCGCGTATTTTACCCCAGTATGTTACCATTTGCTCAAGTGGATTAGCTAGTGTGATTAGTGGATTGAAGGACATACTCAGTGCCAATACCCCTTATCGATGCTTCTTTTTAGCAAGTTTTCCTGAGTTTTTCATTATTTATGTTTATTTATCTTTGATGAGGTGAACCTAGCGTTTGTTTGTTTCCGATGATCTTTACGCCTAGCCTCGCTGTATTTTGGTATGTAAGTTGTGTTGAATTGACATCGAGGGTGATTTCTCCCCCCCTTACATTTTTATTAAATTCATGACTTATTCTTCCACCTTAGAAAGTATCCGTACTGGCCGTTTGTCTTCAACTTGAACTAACTTTCTTTAAATTAATCTTGCGATTTGCTCGAATTAGAACCATTCCAGCACATATAAACATTAAAATATGCTTCGTAGGCGGAATTTAAACATGTCGACGACGAACGATTTCCCACGGCGGGACCGCCTTTGTGAGTCGCGTCTGTTAAATTCGCCAGCGTTGAATTATTCGATCCATTGGTATAAAACAGTAAAATAGGCAACGTCTGCTCGTTTCTGATTTCATTTCAGCATTCTTACCGTCAGAGCTTCAGATGAGGCGTTTTTTCGCCTGAAGTTGCGACGTGGAGGCAGACGAAGGCGATAACGAAAGAGTCAACTTAGGCCAAGGCGATAAGGGCAATTTCCACTCCGATTTACTTTAATTACGGTTCCGACGGTAAATAAAACACCAGGTTAATTAAAAGATGAGGTGTTGTGAAGTTAGCGGTAAACCGATTACCGACAAGCCTTCAGACAATTAGGCGAACTCTGAAGCCTGACAAAGAGTATGCTCAGTAGTATCTCTTTGCTTTCATCAAATCCTGACTCATTCGATGATTGAGAACAGTTTTTAAACCAAAAGCATATCAGTGAAACCATGTGTGTGTCATCATTGATCCCGGACGATCAACTGAAAGTTCTCTTTCAGTGAGAGGTGATCTTTGATCTCAAGTTGATCCGAGGACTCTGGTTGACTTACGAAATTTCCTCGTGAGGTTTTCGGTGTGATGAACCTGTAGTTTGTACATTTCTGATTAGTTTGGTCCGCATATTCTCGCTATTTTGGACCATAAGACGCGTTTTGCCTATTCAGTGAAACTAATAGTACCACACCATCAACTACTAGACGACGTCAACAACATGATAAAGCCTTATACCATGCTTTGAAAAAAAAATAAAACAAGAATTTTTATGTCCAGCAACTTTTTTGACGGAGGGACATCAGTTCACAAATAGAAAGTTAAATTAGGAGATTCCTTCTTAAGGTACGAACCTACCTGGTGTTGGATTTGTAGTTTCAATCATCCTGGTCCACCTTTCCTACAATTTTTGATCTATCTATCGGACTAGTTAAGCACTTTAGCGACCAGTGAACTTTGATCTCAGATTGATCTCTGTTGACTGAATTATGAAATTTCCTCGTGAGGTCTATGGGTCGATGAACCTGAAGTTTGGTCTTTTCTGATCATTTTGGTCCAACTCAATGTTTTCGGTCTGTCAGAGGAAATCTATTTAACTAAACTAAACGATTGTCTCTGTTAACCATGCTCTCTATGAGGAGCCAAGGCTACCTTCAATTACCATGGACACATCAAGCAACATTTTGAAGATTGCGTGGTGGTGAACATATAGTAGCTTGTTTGTTGCATATCATGCTCACTGTTATTAGGCTTTCAAACACTTTTCGACATTTTGCCATTTTCTGTCAACAACACAGACCCACCAGTGAAGATTAAAAAAAAAAATCTTACAATGTTCATAAACAACTGTCTGGGGCTTACGGGACGATGTACCTAAGAGCATTTTGCAGATTTCCTCATGAGCTCTGCGGTGTAATGTACCTGTAATTTGTTCAATTCGCATCATTTTGGTCTATAGATCCTAGCCGGTTAGACCTTCGTAGGGCGGTTCTTTTTCCCTGCGTTTTAAATACGCTGGGTTAGGGTCATAAGCAGGGCGAGGCAGCAATGCACCACTATTGATATCATTTATTAAACATTTTAAACCGTTTTTAATCGAACGGGATAGACTTATTTTAGTTGTTTAGTGTAGTCAACCAGAGTTTGTATTAGTGCCTCGACCTGCTTATATGCCCGATCTATCACTGAATATTACAAAATGACGAAAGCATCTTAGACACAAAAAACTGCGTTACTAAAAGTTCGGAGACTTCAACGAAATATCATTATTAAAAAAATAATGATATTTATATCTTATATTGAAAAATTATGAGGAACAACCAAACTACAGAATTGAGACATTGATGATGTAGATCAGGGTTATTTTAAATACAGACTAATGCAGTATCGATCTCTATTAATATGATGTAAGTTATACTTATCAGCTTACCGGACGATGTAGGGAGGATTTTCCATGCTTTCCTCTTGTGGTGAGCCGGGACCTCGTATTTTATACCGACAGTTTTGGTATGGAAGACATATTAATGCATTCGCCATTTTCTACGGCAGATTTCAGATTTCAATTGAACTGCTGAAAATGGTCAAAAATCCCCAAACTGTAAATAACTAAAAACAGTATACATCCATCATATTACCAAATAATGAGCAGTTTACTAGGCATGAAACACAAATTATTGATGTGTTTTGTACCAAAGAGTCGATTAATGGAAAGTGTCCGTGACTTGATCAGGGTTGTAAACAGGGTGAGGCACCTACACAAACCCCTCTTGTCAAGCTGTTTTAACTGTCAGACGTAATCCACATTCTGCCATCTTCAGCAACCTGTTTGTACCCCTGGTTTATCACTGAGGATGGCGGATAGCAGAAACACGTCTCACGTCTGACAGAATAGGTGAATCAGGATGACCGAAAAATACCCAAACTAAGAGGGATAGGGATAAAAGAGGTGGCCACAAGGCCTTCTGCACCTCGTCCTGAATTTGTGTGTGCTCCCCTGTTTTTTATAACTCACTGGCCAGCTTCCGGTTGTTAATCAACCTCCATAGCTTTGCCTGCGGCTCCTTAGTCTCTTGTGGTTTTTCCTGTTCTAGTTGCAAGAACCTGCACCTACATAGAAACGTAAAATGTGTTCTGCGGTCTCCTCCTCTTCCTGGCAGTATCTGCACAGTGTTTCTTCTGTCTGTACTCCTATCCGGTGTATGTGCTTTCTTAAGCAGCAGTTCCATGTCAGGAGTCCAACCAGAATTCGGTTGCGGTTGTATTCCAGTAATTCTTTTATAAGTTTTGCGGATGGCCTTTCTATTAATCTCTCCGCGTGCCTCATAGCTGTGGTATTGTTCCTCCAGGTTTTGGACTCATTAAGGATCCTTTTTAAGATGGATACATGGCAGGATTTAAGCTACAGTAGGGTTCAGGACCTAGAGAGTCCATGTTGGTTCCCTGTTTGGCCAACATGTCAACCTTTTCGTTGCCTCTAGCCACGAATGTCCAGGGACCCATGCCAGGGTCAGGTCGTTAGTGTCGCTGACTTCCGTCAGGCCCTCCTAAGAGAGTTTGATTTATAATCGTGTCTTTTAAAACTAAATAACTCAAAAAAAAAAATCAAAAGTTCAAAATTATACAACTATCTATTATAGAAAACCTTGACAAATCGTTTAGCTTCATGTATCAACGCCATACAGTTATATATTATACATAAACTAGTACATAAAATATGACACATTCTTCCTTTTTGTTCGATAGTTTGGTTTTTGTTTAGGTCAATTTCTTTTTCATATTGAAAAAAGTTGTATGTAAGTGTCTGACACTATTCCTCCTTAAGAAGGGAGTGAGGTCAGTTAAACTTGCTTAACAGCCTACTTTCAAAGGTGGAAACAACTGTCGTCAAATCATTAGAGTCACTAATTTTTGCTGTTTTATGTTATCTATGGTATAAATATCAAGTATTATCTACTAAAAAAATAATTATCTTAAAATAATTATCTTTTATCATTCTATGCAATATATGAATCGAACCTATCAGTATATATTATTTATTATCAATTATTTATGTATTTTGTTCTGCTTTGAGAATAAATGATTGAACTATAATTCTTTTATAAACTCTGTTTTTTGTCGAGGGTTTTCAGATTATCAGCGCATTAAAAACCATCAATGAAAGGCTCAATCTTTCCACTTGATACATTTTAAATTGGAAATATCTTGTCGACGGTTCAGATGAGAAAGTAAAATACACGTAAAACCACCGATCGAGTGGATCTGGTTCGGATCTTTGTCTTTTCCTACCACCCAAATGTGAGTACATTATTTCTAACGGTCCTCGCCGAGTGGTATCTTAAAAGTCGGTCCCGTTCAAACACGCACCGAACTCCTAGCGGTACACGCTTCCGTCCAATACTCCAAATACCTCTCTTGACCAAGGGGGATTTTTTTACGTTATTTATTTTCTGTCCTGGCACAAATCCACCTGAGATTAGATGCCCGGAGGTTTATGACAGACCAAACCGGCAAGTACCAGATGGTCGGAGAACACAACAATCCATACCAAAACGGACTGTTCCGAAATTGTGTAGATATTTAGAATTGCTTGTTTTTTGTATTCGTTCGAAACTTTTTTTGAGCAGACTGGGCCACTACCTTGGCTCCCGAATTATAAATAAACCCGGGCAAACGATCAGCAAATATAATTTCGAAAATACCCTAGACACAATGCCTCGATTCGTAATTGTAGTTGCAAAATCCTCTACACAAAATTTTGGTCTCTCTAAGAAAATAAATTTTCTATTCAGTTTGCTATGTGAAATCCACGTTGATAAAGAAACCTTTCAGAAATTAAATAAACATTATAAGTAAAAATTACAAGAGGTTTTTTTAAAAATATTTTACATTGCCTACACAAAAATGATGAAATTTGGTATGCTGGTATGTTTATCATATGTGATCATCCTGATACGCCTGCCACTGGTAATCTTTTCAAAGAATATCCAACAGCTTACCAATTTCGCATAATATGCCTCACCCTGCTTATTACCCCGACCAATCTCCCTAATCTCTTAATTTTGTAGTTTGGTCGTTTCGGAATATTTTCTAATATGTTGAGATATATTGTTCAAGTCTTCTAACCTGTAGTCACAGTGTTTTTAGGGCTAACTCACGCGTTTCGGCATATTCACTGATATAATCAGGGATATAAGCAGGTCGAGGAATGAATAGAAATGTACCCTATACAACTAAATAATTAGGCTAAACTACTTTCCAGTCAGCTAAAAGCTTTTTAACACTTTTAGTAGATAATATCAATAGTCGTCAATAGTTGCTGCTTCACCCTGCTTATTACCCGACTCACCTCCCTAATCTCTAAATAATGCTGGTTGATCGTTTGGAAACATTTTGGTTTTCTTATCGTTGTTTTTGGTCTATCAGAGGTGTTCTTCTCGCCATCTTCAGTTAGGGTTTGTGTTGGTGCCTCGCTTTGCTTATTAGCCTGTCCCACGTACCCAATGCATCAATTCTGTAGTTTTGTCGTTTCCGATCATTTTGTTAGGTGGTGAAATATATAGCTGAAGTCTGCGATGCGATGAACTTGTAATCGAACTGTTTTGGATCTGGCAGACGCGTTGCGGCATATTGCTATCCTTAGTGGTCTGGGTTATAAACAGGTCGAGGCGCCAATACAAAACGACTAAAAAAATTGGCTAAACCTCTTTCCGCCCAATTAAAACAGTTGAATATGTTAAGTAGATCAAATCAATAGTGGTGGATTAGTATTGGTGGTTCACCCTGACCCACGTCCTCAATATCTTATTTCTGAGGTTTGGACAATTCCGATAATTTTGTGAGATGGCGAACCGTTTAAATCTGCGAACGTTTATTGACGCAGTTTTCTGTCTGTCACCCGCGTTTCGGAATTTAGTCATATTCATTGGTATAATCAGGGATTTAAGCAGGCCGAGGCGCCAATGCAAATGACTGACGTGTAGTTAGTCGTATCCGATCGTGATAGCGGAAATTTCGTTGAAGTATCCGATGCTATGAACTGTATTTAAGCTGTTTTTGGTCTAACAGACGGAATTTAGCCCTCCTCAGTGGTGGGGCCAGAGATATAAGCAAGTCGAGGCGCCACTGCCACCCCAAGCTAAACAACTAAACAACTAGGCCAAATATGTTCCCGTTCAACTAAAAACGGTTTAAAATTTCTAATAGATGATACGTCTAAGGCTGATTAATGGTACCTCACCCACCATTGTTTATGCCGAGAGTCGAAACGGTCTGACTGTCCAAAACAGCTAGAATATGATGCAAAATCCTCTTAGATTACATCGTCCAATACTGCCCCCATTGTAAGAAATGAACGCCGCACTGATTTGAAACTATTTCAAACATTTAATTTTGAGATCTTCAGTAGAGGGGTCTGGGTTGATGCCTTGCCCTGTTTATTTCCCTTATTTACCACTGAAGATGGAACAGAAATCCGTTTCAAAGATAAAACAGTGAGAATGACGGAAAATAACCCGCCCTCACCCCCCAGACCAGGTAAACTCACATAAGAAAGGTTGCTCGATGTGTCCAACCTAATTGAAGGGTGCCATTCCTTGGCAGTGGATACCAAGTGCTTTAAGTTCATACCACGCTGGTGTCGAAGCACCTCTGCTCTTTTTAACTGTTCCTACGTCTTGTAGATGATGAGTGATTGTCTTTGGATACCCAAACTACCACATAAGTACGCTTGTATTCGTGGCTAGACAAATTTGATATCGAATACAAAGTTAAGTGGTTGGTGAAATTGACCATCTTTGTCCTACTTTGTCCCTATTTGGTAGAGAGTCGAGAGCTGTAAAATAAAATCTCGCCAGCAGACAATCTGGCAAACATAAAATGCTGCAAATTTGCCGGAAAACTTTTTATTAACAATTGTGTGAACAGGCGCGCTGACTTCGCCGATTCGAGCGAAATGCATAGGTCTAGAATTTTTCAAATTTTTATTTAATGAAGAATGTTAAATAAATTTAATAATCGCTTAATTAAGCATTTTAATTAAGAGACAAAGGCAAAGGACAAAGTGTTAGATAATATTTTTAAAAAACGTGGTACAAAAATATAATCCACTGGGCGCTAGCCAACGTCCAACGCGAAAACCTCCGATGTTGTTACTTCAAACGTTCAAACACCGACTGATCTGAGAAAAAAAGCTTACTTTTTGGGGGAGACCGTTAGTTGTAACTTAATTTTTGAAACTTAACATATAAATAACATAAATAAAAGGTACTCATCACACTCAAATTATTCAAAAAGTGAAGTATAATAAGTTTGAAGTATAACCCATTTTTTAGTTGTTGTGGATGTGTTAACTCGACCAGCTTATATCCTTGATTATATCATGAATATGGCTAAATACCGAAACCGCATCTGAGACCAAAAACTACGTTACTGAAGATTTGTAGATTTCAAAGAAATATTTCACCACCTCACAAAATGATCGGAAACGACCTAACTACACGATTAAGTCATTGTGGGATGTGCGACAGGGTGATAAGCAGGCTGAGGCACCGATTGAATCCACCGAATTCACCACTTTTGATATTATCTATTAAAAATGTTAAACCGTTTTTAATTGGGCTAGAAAAACTTTTAGCCAAATGATTTAGTAGTGTAACGTGGGTTTGAATTGATGCCTAGACCTGTTTATATCCCCGATTCACCACTGAATACGGCAAAATGACAAAACGCATCTGAGAGACATATATTACAGATTCGCAGACTTCAACGAAATGTCTCACCACCTCGCAAAATAATCGCAAACTGCTGAATTTAGACATTGTGTGCATGTCAGGGAAATAAGCAAGATGAGGCACCAATAGTAATCCACCACTTTTGACGATCTACTGTAAATGTTAAACTACTTTTAATGAGGGGGAGAAGAGTTTTAGTCAAACCTTTCTACTTGTTTAGCGTGCGTTACTATTCGTGCCACAACCTTCTTACATCCCCGATCCACCACCTAATACGGCAAAATGACAAAACGCATCTGAGTGACCGAAAACTGCAACACTACAGGTTCGCAGATTTCAACGAAATATCTCATCATCTCAAAAATTGTCGTACACTACGAAACTATTTAAACATTGGGAACATGCGTTAGGAAAATAAGCATGGAGAGGCTCCAACTGAAACCGATAACTGAAGACGACGAGCAGTCGTAATACCTCTGTCAAACCATAAACAGCGATAGGCAAACCAAAATGATCTGTAACGACCCAACTAGAGAAGTAAGACATTGGAGCGTTGGTCAGTTATAACCAGGTCAAGGCATGAACAAACACAACTGAAGATGGCGAGAAGTCGAAACACCTCTGACAGGTCAAAAACACCGATTGGCAAACCAAAAATAATTGGAAACGACCAAACATTGGAATTAGGACCCTTCCAGACAACACGAAAAAGGAAAAATACTTGTTTGTGTGATAGGCTAGGAAATTGATTGAATTTCTTTTTAGTATTCAACTTTCCGTTTGAGCAACAATAGACTAATAATTTTTTTTTTAAATGCCTCGCGTGTGGCCATCAACCCCCCAGGGGACAGTTGTTTCTTTCGTTTATAGCTTTGATTATCCCCCCCCCCGCGGTCAGTCTATACTCGCTTTGTAAAAATGCCTTAAATCTCTAATCCTTATTAGATCAACATCAAAACTTTCTTTTTCTTACTTGATTTGAAATTGGAGAAAGTCTTGAAACATACGGCGCCTTGGAATCTTGTGAAATAGTTCGACTGAACTGGATGAAGTAGAATTTCATTGTTTTAAATAAATGTCAACAATTTGGTCAAATAATAGAGAAATATTGAATATAATGTTTTTTTAACCTGTTACATTAATGATTTATGGTAGGAGGTATGCATTAATGTTCATCTCAGGATTTTTTTTTAATTTATCCTATAAATTAATTATCATTATATTAACAATTTAGAAATAAAAAATATATTATAATAATATAAGGGGATGAGGTCAATAACCGTATAAATGAGAAGGATCGCTTCCTATCCATTGCTATTCATTCATGGCGAACAGTACCACAACGGAATTCTAAGTTGTGACCCGTTATCCCTCTGTCCCAAAAAAATATCTTAGACTGAATAATCAATTAACAGAACAAATCCACAAAAATAAACTGTAATTCGGCTCGAATTATAATTCAGTAAAATCTCACCATAGCCAAACAAACTATTTTGGGAATGATGTAAAATAATCTGTATAGAGATAAAAATAAAGTTTGAATAATTCTGTTTAAAAAAATAGGTTTATTGTTGATTTCAGTTGCTGGGTATAATCTGCATGGCATGCGCATCGCCTGCACTCCTCACGGGGACCCACTGGTTTTTGTTTGTCGCTGTGATGAGTTTCATCTCTACCCTATGCTGGGTTTTCATCTACCTCCTTTCTATAAAAGAAGCACTTACACTTCCCATCAACTGGATATTAACTGTGAGTTTTTTTTCTCCCCCCCCCAAGTGAAACTATATCGGATAATCAATGGGATTAAATGTTGCAGGAAGTCTTGAATACTGGGATAATCACTGTGCTTTACTTCATCGCCTTTATTATCCAACTGTCTGTCTGGTCTTCACGTGACTCGGTTATCTACCGGTCGCCTAATATTGCAGCAGGGGTATGTATTTTTTTGTTTTAACGTGATTAATGTGATGTTAAGTAATTTTTATTTAATCGCAAATTTTTTGTTTCTAAAGATATTTGGTCTTTTCAACGCTCTGGCATATGCGTTTGGAACGTACCTGTTATACGCTGAATGGAAATCATCTACCACTCCACAATAAAAGCCTATTTTAAACAAAAATACATAGGAGATTAAGCAAATAATTTCTCAGCATTGAGCTGAGCATTTTTTTTTTCAATGGCAACCGATGCCAAATTGTAAAATAAACATTTTATCATATTTACTTACAGATATTTTTATAAAATTTCACACAATTTAATACAAAAGCAATATTTAAAAATTATTATATATATATATTTTTTTTTACAGTCAAATGTTAAACAGTTTTTAACGCTGACAGACAATAAAATATCAAAATATTGCCTTGTACCTTACTTTTAATGGAATTTCATTTTTTGTAATATAGAAAATTAATTATACTAATTTATTCATCAATTTAAAGAAAAGTCAGTATTAATTTAAATTGTATCTTAACAAACTGACTTGATTTTTTTAAAAATAGTTTTTGTTTAGTTCAAACATCAAGTGAATGTACATAATAGCTTATATTTGATTATTGTGTAAACGTACGTGTGTACCATGAGTATTCAGTATCATATTATCTAAATGATGTATGCCTGCAAATTAATATGTACTATATAACATGTTGCATGTATGTGTTGTAATTAAAATAATTTTTATACTGTTTTCTTTTGTACTGTTTCCTGTGAACGTCAATTCAATAACAAAGCATACATGTTTGATCAGGGATATACGTGAGGTGAGACATCACAAACCATCACAGAAGATGGTGTCTGAAAGGTTATACGGTTCAAAATGATCATGAAAGATCAAACTACAAGAAAAACAGTGTCAATGATTCTCATAATTAGCTAATTTAAAGTTATATTAATTTGTGACCGTAAATTCCAGAATAATAACATAATCTTAGAAAATATACATAATGTATTTTTTTGGTTATTTGGCTGCCCTCGATAGAGTTATGTATCAGTTTATCGATTTAAGTTTTAACAACACAATATATTTAATCCTTTTCTAACAATTATGAGTTTTTGAATGATCAAATGACTTTTTTTAGTAATAGGTAAAAACCAGAATGTAAATTTAGTCTGACGAGTTTTTCTGCTGAGCTTTCGGTGATTGTACCACAATAATCAGTGATATAAACATTCAGGAATAAAAGCATCTTAGAGCATATACATAATGTATATTTTAAGGTTTTTTTTTTAAATCATTGATTTTATGATTCATGAACACATTATATTTATAATTTAGCTGTAATCATTTTGGTCTGCCTATTCTCACTGCACTGTCCATCAGACGCATTTCACCATTTTCAGTTTTGGTTGTTTCATTACACTGCACAGCGTTTTGTCATCGTAGTAATAAATAATGTCTAGGATGAACGTATGATCTAAAACTAGCAAAATGTCTTTTTTCCAGAGATTTTGATGGTCATCTGGATTATTAGGGACTTTACAAAGCATAAAAAATCGTGATGGTAATATGAGCATCTACAACATAGCAAAAAAAAATGCATCTTAGAAAATGTACATTATATGCTGTTAAGTTATCATGTAGATATATCATATGATTTTTGTCATTATTAACAAGCAGAAGGGCTTTCCTTTCAAGTTTACGGTGATCATATTGTGATGATCAGGGACTTTAGAAAGTATAAACAATTGTTATGGTCACTAATCTGGTGGTTCAAAGCTCAACAAAAAGTAGCTACCCAAACATTAGGCAGCATACAAAGACTAGCAAACTTATGTATCACAGGGGCAATGAGAACAACCCCCTACAAATGCATTAAAAACTCTGCTAAACCTACCTCCATTGGAAATATTCATACAAGGAGAGGCTAGAAAAAGCTCACTTAGGCTTCAGAAACAATTAAATTGGAAAGGAACTAAAAAATTCGGGCATACAACCATTATCAACAAAATCAGACACCCATTCTTAGAAATAGGGACTGACTATACGATCCCGGAAAGATTCTTTACAACATAAGTCTCAACGGACTGTAAAGGAAAGCATCAGATAAGATCATACAATGATATGGTATACAGATTTCTCCAAAACAAATGAAGGAACCGGATCGGGCATTTTCTGTCTAAGCCCAAAACATGAGCAATCAAACTCATTAGGGAAGTACACTTCGGTCTTTCAAGCAGAAATACATGCCATCAATGCTTGTGCTCTGGAAAATCTTAAAAGAGGTTACACTGGCAAAAAAATCCTCATAAGATCTGATAGCCAATGAGCCATTAAAGCATTAGCATGTAAAAGAATCACATCAAAATTAGTCAGTGAATTTATCCAAAATGTCCAAAACCTGGGGAAACACAACCTTATGATATCTTTGGTACCAGGGCACAGGGGAATTTTGGGTAACAACAAAGCAGACAGTCTGGCCAGAGGAGGATCTGCAAGATCATACATAGGCCCTGAACCTATACTTGGAATAACAAAAACAAATATAGAATCCTCCATCGCAGAACGGATCTGAATAAAACAAAAGGAGAAGTGGATAAACTCTAGCGATGCTAAACATAGTAAACTTATGATGAAACAACCCTCACCAAGACCTGCAAAATCTCTGCTGCAACTGGAATAAGCTAAACTCAGAGGAGTGGTAGGACTACTAACCGATCACTGGCATCTCGGAAAACATCTACGCAAAATATATATAATGTAGTTACAACGATGATCCCATTTGCAGATTATGTAATGAGGAGGAGGAAACAGCCACCCATATCACCTTTGAACGCGAAGCAACAGCTCAATGGAGATTTAACCTAATAAATGAAAAAAATCTAGGGAATGAAATTTTAGCAGCGACAGTCAATGACCTGATAGTTTTAAGAAGAAGGCTTGAGCTATTGCACTGAACTAAGGAACTAAGAAGGTACAATAAGCCAGAAGGCTGCAGTGCCTGGGGAGCGCAAACCCCGCTTCCTAGTATCCTTTTTTACCATACCCTACCATGGTGATGAAAACAGCAAAAGCTTGACAATAAAGACATCCGAGAAAATGTACATTATCTGAGTTTTAGGTTATCCATATGGTCATCAATTTGGTATCATGATTTTTGTCATAATTGATTTCATGTTTCATAAGTGCATTATATTTGACTGACTTTCTTTCTAACAAAAATGGCATGTAAGGATAATCCGAAGCGAATGGAAGGTCTTTTCTGCTGAGCTTTTAGTGATTATAATGTATATATCACGTTAATAGGGGCATTACAAAGTATAAACAATTATGATGGTGGTATAAACTCTGAAATCTCAGCCAAAAATGACACCTTAGTAAAATATACATAATGTAGTTTTTAGGTTATCCATCTGGTCATCATAAAAGCATCACAAATTATGATTTTTGTCATCATTATTTTGTGTTTCAGGCTCCATTTTCTAAAGATCAGGTATGGTGGAATGTTCAAATCGATTTTGTAAATAGTAAGTAAAAATAGAGATGAAATGGTGGTTTGAAACATGCGGAATGGCTTTTCAGCTGAATTTATGGCGATCATACCATGATAAACAAAGACTTTACAAAGTATAAACGATTATGATGGTGTTGTAAACACCGAAAATTCATCAAAAAGGCATCTTAAAAAAATATATACATCATGTAATTTTGAGGTTATCCATCTGGTCATGATATAAGTAGTACATCATGATTTTTTCATTGATTTCATGTTTTATGAATAATACATTAATAAATAGGTCAAATTTTGAATATAAGGAAGTTCTAAAAGCAACAAACAGAAAAACAAGCAGAATTGTTTTGCTACTGAGCTTTTAGGATATAATCAATCAAAGCTGTTTATTTTTTAATCTCACAATCGCTTCATCCTTTCATTTAGAAAAATTACAATTTCCATACGAATATGTAATTCAAATGTTTGAAAAATATTAAAGCTGTTTGCAGGGATGAGCCTAAATAAACTTTTTTGTGATTAACAAACAAGAGGTGTAATTTATGAATAGGAAGAATTAATAATAAAATAATAATTAATACAAATTGCCTTTATTTGTACTCCATTATGTAGTTGGATTGGGTGTTAATTTGCTACAATTAAAATTAAGTGAAACATTTACATTTAAAACATTAAATCAAAACACTAATTAGCACTATTGAACTAAGTGAGTTACAAGAAGCGGGAAAGTATAGGAATGTTTAATTTTTTATGTTAAACAATTTACATATTACACATAATTTCTTAAGATCCACTAGGAATGAATGATACGGACAAAATATTTTGAACGGCAGCATGGAAGTTTAAATTTTAGTAAATTATAATAAAACCTTAAACTATGTTATTTGAGAACATCGATTTTTAATTTTTTTTTTTTTCTTCAAATATTGAGACACTCATACTGTCATTCATACTAGTCTTTTGAAATTTTAAACATTCTCTTCTTAGATATGTCACTTTCAAGATCTTTGATTTCAGTGTTGTTAACGGGTTGACTGGAAATGTAAAGTATATTAATCCCTTGTTATTCACGCTAGAATGTCTGTCAAAAGGAAACTTGGTTTTCCTGGCAGTTACTGATATAGCACCAATTGAAACCTAGTTTATTTTTCTTTTTAAGGAAGGAAATTGTGAATAAATGGGTTATCCCTGGACTGACTTGATGATGTTTTTTTCGTAATTGAATTATTGAGCATTTTACACATAAAGGCAATCATCCAGACGTGCTCTCTTATCTTAACAATAAACGTTTTTATGGTAGAACTTTCGTTTTAATATTGGTGTCACAATAAAGTTCATCTGATATAAAATCTAAATTCTACGCTCAAGGTAAAGCTTTGCTATCACATTGACGTATAGAAAATAATTTGAATTAATTCAATGACAATATTATGTAGTTTAACATAATTAAATATGATTTATTGGATTTCAAAAATTCCAAACACCTTACATCATGTGACACACATATAAACTATGTTCAATTTATGCATGCCCCCTTGTTTTTTTTTTGTTTTTTTTTTTTAAATTAGGTAAATTGTATTTCTAAGTTAATTAAAATATATGTTCTCGATATGACTAGAAAAACAGTAAAAACTCTTATTTAATTTTGGGATTAATACCTATATAAATATTTTAAAGGATCGATACTTCAACTCTAGAATAAAATAACTTCACAGTATGCTGTAATGGACATACATCGTAATTTATAGAATTTTAATTATATAAAATATTGTAACCATTGGAATATTTACAATCATAATTTAGTCACTATTATTTTAACAATGAAATTATTAAAATTGTTTTATATACAAATGGGCGATGATTTTCATACAGAATCATGTATTTTAAAAATAACAATTATTTGGCTTTATTTATTTTAAAAAAATTCTGTTTTAATTTATATTGAGACTAATGGATCTATCACTCTTTTGGTTCCCACCCTTTGATATATCCCACAGTTAAGACATTGCTGCGCTTCATTTCTACTTGTTATCTGAAAAAAAAGAAAAATTAATAAATGCTTTTTTTTTATAGCAAATATGCCTTATTTAAGACGTTGAAACGTTACGCACCCGATTTGTTTTTGTGCTTTTGCTTTGCATGGGCTTCCGTCTTTTCCTTTTCTGGGCTGTCCTTACTTTCCGACTTGCCTGAAATTCAAAAAAGGACCATTATGTAATGCAGACGTCTTATTTATAAAATGACTCAATGAGAATTACATAATTATTTGACAAAGTTCTCTTTCCAAATGATGTTATTTTAAGTGTATAAATGTAAGTACAAATTTTCCTGTTTAAATATGAAAATGAAGTCAGTGTATATTTTTAATTGATTCTCTCATTCTCAATTGTTCAAAATGAATAAACAGCTAATCACTTTATTTATTATCATTTCATTAAACCAAATACCCAAACATTTTTTCCTGAACATTTTTTCTAGAAAAAAGCAACAAACCGTTGTGGATTATTTATATTAATAATAAAGCACGACATTTTTTTTGGCAAGGCTCAGAGTACTCCGAATAATGCTCTCCGTTTTCTCAAGTACTGCAAGGCAGTATGCTTGTATCAAGGAGAAAGAGAGAGAATGAGGGAGGGAGAGAAAGAGAGAGAGTGAGGTGGGTGACTGAGAGAGAGACAAAAAGAATAAGGCAGAAAGAAAACGAAAGACAGAGTGAATATGTGAAATAAAACAGAATTAAGGAGGGAGAGAGAGAGAGAGAGAGTGAGNGGGAGAGGGAGAGAGAGAGTGAGGGGTGGTAGGGAGGGAGGGAGGGAGGGAGGGAGAGAGAGGGAGAGAGAGAGAGAGAGAGAGAGAGAGAGAGAGAGAGTTGAATATGTGAGGAAGGAGTATGAAAGAAAACGAGAGTGAGAGGCTGAAATAAAAAGAGAGAGGGAGAAAGAAAAAGAGAAAGAAAGTGAGACTAAAAAAAAGAGATAGGGGGAAAGAAAGAAAGAGTGAGAGATAAAGATAGGTAGATAGAGAATAAGTGAGAGGGAAAAGTAGGGGTTTTCCCGCCCCCAGTCATTGAACTTTGTCAACGTGGGCGTAGGACAGCCGCCTCCGCTTTCAATTCTCCCCTAATTTAATTTGCATCCCCGTCCTTCAACGGTTGCACCTTCCCAACGCGATTCCATGCTACCTTCTAGCCAAATTCGCGAAATCCATTTAAAAAAATATATATTCCCAATCGTGGCCGTAGAAATTTTCTTAGGGGGAGTTGAGCCTGTTTTGCCAATCAAATTGTTATGAGGATGTCGTGATCTGTAAATCGGTTTAGGCTTAGGCTTGAGGGGCCGCGACCAATATTGGTCTATCGTGCAATCTTCAGCGTTGTGGATGGCTTTTCGTCAACCATAAAGCATTTAACCAGGAGCCAAAGATTTCTTAAGGATCCTTTCATTCTTTACACAGGAGATGGATTTCAGCCTTCATAGACCATCCACCAACAGAAGATATGTTCCGCTGTTTCTTCTTCTTTCCGTAGAAATTTTCTTAGTGGGAGTTGAGGTTGTTTTGCCAATCAAATTGTCATGAGGATATCGCAATCTGTAAATCAGTTTAAGCTTAGATTTTAGGCATCGCGACTAAAATTGGTTTATTGTGCAATCTTCAGCGTTGTGTTTGGCTTTTCGTCAAGCTTTAAGCATTTAACCGGCCGAAGCTTTCTTAAGGATCCTTTCATTCTTTACACAGGAGAAGGATTTCAGCCTTCATAGACCATCCACCAACAGAGGATATGTTCCGCTGTTTTTTCTTCTTTTTGACAATATCTGCTCGTTTATGCTGCTCCTAGACTATATGCCTCCCAAGTCTGCGGTGTCCGGACGCCAGTCAGCAGCCTACCATCACCTTAGGTTTAAGAGTCTGCCATGGTCCTTTGACGAACTTTTCACCTGCCTCTGTCGTGGAATACTTTCCCATTGAATTGAGGACTTATTTTAATCCAATGCCTAATGGATCTGCATTTTTGGGGAGTTTGTATGCCGCAAATGAGTTCAGGGCCGATAGGTGTCTTGTTTGAACTTTCCTTTGTCAATTTATCAGCTTCCTTGTTGTCCCTCATAAATCTTATGATTACACGTGTAAATAATTGAATTCAACTCTGTACAACAAGCTTTGAGAACTATTTTGGACCTTTTTCAACCATAGAACATGCAGAAATTTCTCACTTTTGTCAAAAATACTTGTACAAAATTGTTTCCAGTGGTCAGGCTTTTCTGTATTTATGTTTTATTGGTATTGCAACTATGATATTATATGAAAATTTCATGGTATGAATTGCTCGGATTTCTACATATGCGTGCATTTCATATTAACAAAAACATTTTAAAAAACCTACTTACTTTTTGGTTGGTGAGCTAGCTTTTTAGGCCTTTCCACATGATTGTGGCTGTGGTCGTGCGTGTGACTATGGTCATGCAGGGCCAGAGTCGGAAATACAGCTGTAACAAAAGACAGAAAGGAAAAAAATTAGTCGACATGGCAAAATTTGAAACTTCGAAGCGAGCCCGTATGGGCCGAATGTGTGCCGTCTCGTTCCACCTCGGCTCCGCTTAACTTTCTCATGTTTCAAATTAAACGAGAGCTTTCGCTAAACAAGGGGCGGCCTTCGAATCGGGTTAACGAGATGCTAAGGCTGAATTATCGATCTGGGCCGCTTACGGCGTCGGGGAGGAAAAAAGAATTTTAACTCCGGCTAAGTAAACGTTACTTCTTGTCCCGTGTAATGAATAACAGAAAATCATCGAATGTCAATTTCGTGTCGAAATGAAAGACGAGGAATGCTGAACTGGGATTTGTTCAGGTTCTTCTCGAAGTCTGCTGGGTGATGGTCCTGTATGTTCATCCAGGTCACCTTCTAGCCGTTTACCTTTTGTTAAACAAATTCTAACGAACTGGTAAAACATCCAGCATCAAACCACGAAAATCCGTCAAACCCAATCCTAAGAAACTGATTAACCCTTCATTTTTCTTAAACATGAAAACAACTTAAAAAACACACAGACCCAACAACTAGAAATTGGGAAAAGTTAAAAGCATCCGACAGATAGAAAAGTAAAAACCAATTACTAAAAATGGCGAAAAAGTTAAAACCATCCGACAGACCAAAAACAGCGAGACTGGGCGGAAGATAGAAACGACCAAAATACATGCTCATCACCCCGCTGACTTCAAGAAGACATCCAAAATTTAACTGAAATTGTCCTTGATACAATTTCTAGGCATAAAAGTTTTATATTTGTTTGTTCTAGGTAACGCGTTCAGGGTTATCAGCTGTTCGAGGCACTAGCATACACCATCAACTGACACCCCTTAATTTTGCACCAAAATAAAAAGTAAATAACTAAAAAACACACACACCCAATTACTAGAAATGGCGAAAAGATAAAAGTGTCTGAAAGACCAAAAACAGCGCGACTAGGCGGACCCGGGAGATAGAAAAACCACCAAACTACAGGCTCATCACCAAGGAGAAATGGTATGATTTAACCTTTTAATTGTAAAATGTTATCATAGCCTCGAAACATTTTGTAGGCATACAACTTCGCTTTGCTCTAACCAACGAGTTAAGGGCCATAAGCAAGTCGAGCCACCAAAACACACAGACCGCTACCATAAGACGTGGAGAAATGTTAAAACCTGTCTGAAAGAACAAAACAGCGAGGCCAAGCGGACCAGGATGATCTCACGCGACCAAATTACATCCTCAATTCCTCATTACCTGCATTTTCACCACCTCAACACATTTAATTGATATGAATTTTGCATTAATTTGTTTTTGTCCTTTTAAGTAGATGTTTATTAAAAAGATTAATACAAAACGTGGCCAGGATATAAGTAGGTCTAGGCACATCATACCACAATCGACTCATCCCCTTAATATTTATCCAAACTAAAAGGAAGACAATAAAAAATAAACAGGCCGAAATACTAGACATTGCGAAATGCTTAAAAGTATCCGACAGACCAAAAACAGCGAGACTAGGCGGCCCAGGATGATCTGAAACGATCCAAAAACAATGAAAATATTCTAGAAACAGATTTTCAAGCAATGATTTCGATGATCTTTTCTTGGCTTACGAACTGTGTGAAGTCCAAAAACAGCTAACCCGGAATATAAAAAAACGACCAAAATGCAAGCTCGTCTGTCCGCAGCGTCGAGGAGAAATGAAATTATTTAACTTTTTAATTGTAAGCTGACTTTACTGCCTTGATACATTTACAAGTATAAAACTTCTATTTTTGATTGTTCTACAAAACTTGGTCAGGGTATAAGCAGGCCAAGACACCAACACATACCCATAACTGGCACACGCCTTCATCTTTCTCAAATTGAGAGTAAATATGACCAACAAACACTCAGACCCAACCCATAGTCATGTCGTAATGGACGAAACCAGTAAAAAGACCAAAACGGTGAAGATAGGTGGACCAGGAAGGTCACATACGACCAAAAAAGTTTAATACAATATGTCGACAGGGTTATAAGCAGGTCGAGGCACTAACAATTACCCACCACAGACACACTCCTTCATCATTCTCAAATTGAGAGTAAATATGACCAATAAACTCATATCCGACCCAAAAAAAGTCGCCATGGGCGAAACTAGTCTGAAAGACCAAAGATAAAAAAGATCGAAAACGTCCAAACTACAACGTCTTTACCCCGAAGGCCTCTAGAAAATCTCACAACATAAAATGTAAAGAATAACTTGTTCTAATTAAAACTATTTGCTTTTCGGAAATGTCACTTCTGTTAAAAATTGAAAGTTGATTTCCCGATTCGGGCTTTCCAACTGGAAAATATTCCTTTGAAGAATTATCACAACAATCTTGAGAGAAATGACTTGGTCGTGGATGATTGTCTGAGAAAGTAGAACCGTTCAATTTGTAAGCTCGGAATGACTGAAACTTGGCTTTCTGACTTGATGCCAATTGATCGAACAACTGAAAACACTCTTGATCTGACCTTTACAAGGCGAAGGAATTATGGACATGTCACAAACAGTATTTAATCTTGAAGCTAACCTTCGGCTTTGTACGATCTTAAAAATGAAATTGTAATAATCCTTTAGTGAGTTAAATAGCACATAATTAATACCAAAGAAGCGTTTGAAGAATATAAAAAAATTGAAAAGTTCGAAATATGCACATTTTGTGATTGGGAAGATGACTCTTTCGATGTGTCGAAAGGATGGAAAAACAAGATGAAGTTGTTCCAGGGATTCGGAAGATGGTTCTTTGGATACGTCGAAAGGATGGAAAAACAGGTCGAAGTTGCTCCAGGGATTTGGAAGATGGCTCTTTGGATATGTGAAGGAAGGAAAAACAAGGGTACCAAGTGTGTGGTGATTAGTGACCGTTATTTATTTAGAAATCGTGAGATGCGGTCTGGTGTGATGTAGGTTTCAGAAAATCATTTTCTTTATCGTGCCAACGTTTCGATCTTTGTTGAGATCATCTTCAGGGCTCAAAGTGTTTGTCTTCTGTGTAATTGTGCCATTCTTGCGTGTCGTGTTGAGAGTGCACTTTGAGCCCCGAAGATGATCTCAATAAAGTTCGAAACGTTGGCACGATAAAGAAAATGTTTTTCTGAAACCTACATCACACCAGACCGCATCTCACGATTTCTAAATAAATAAGCGTAGCAAGGATGGTGTGGGAGAATTTCGCCCACATTCTTATTCCTCGGATACGTCAGCGATGATCCTTCGATGCCGCGCCCGCCCTCGAGCGTGGCGTCACAAAATTTTCCATGATGACCCACTTTTAACAGCTACCGGACGTCAGACTGTAGGTTTACAAGCGACTCGGCTGTTTAAAAGTACGTCTTCTAGCTTGACAAAACTCACATTTAAGGTCTGTGAACTGGACATTGTCCAATCAACAGGTATTTGAAAACGTGTAGGCTCCTTTGTTTACGCTCTACTAAGCAGAAAAACATATTGTGAAGTCATAAAAAGAGAAAGATCCATCCAGCGAACTAGGACTCTCAAGGCTTTGGATCCCCAAAAAAGCCTGTTTGAAACTAACTATAACTGGAGATGTAATTAAACCTACCATATATCTCCATGCGAGAACAACGTAGATCAGTTGCACATAGGTTCAGAGAGAGATAGGTTCCTATAAGGAACTTTCAAGCAACTAGAACGTCTCAAGGATGCGATATTAGGCATGACCAAAACTACTAGGCACTTGAAGTTATTATGGTACAATGCCTTCATCAGGAAAAGCCTTAACTTACAGACTGCTGCAAAATGTTGGAAAAGCTTAGGATTACGAACATGTTGGCTGGCTGGACAGTTCCGACTCAACAGGAAGAAATATTGTGACTAAGTTTTGAGTGGTAGTATAGCCAATGTAAATTTTGTTAAGAAGAAAAGGCAATCTCAATACATAACCAGGAGAAGGATTCCACCTTCTGCATCCTGCATCCACATTCCTGTCAACTGAGGAGTCACTATCGGCGTAACTACACCTACCATCTCTAGCAATCTTCATTCCAGATTGAATACAAAGAGTTGTTGATTACAAGTTCCTTCCTAGTAGCCTACCATCTCGAACGGCTACTTAGTTCTGTCAAGGAACCGAAGAACACATTATATGTTACTTTGAAGGCTTCGACTTTCAAGAAGGACATGCTCAATCCAACAAATAGAAGTTGAGCTTCTATCAATGCTAATAAAAAACCTGAAGCTAGATAGTGAGCTATAAACGTAACCTAATTTTATCAAGGGATAGCGGATCTGCGAAATTTTTAAGTAGTCGGTAGAGTCGGTCCAGTTCTGTACCTGTGTTAAGATTTCGAGGTGAGTGGACAAGGAGAACTTTGGTCTAAGCCCGAGGGATTTAGTCGACGCTTTCGACAGAACGGTAATAGCGATTCTTAACGTTTTGGTGACGCCCATACTTAAAGCACCCATCGACCAGACAGGATTTTAGACTAAGATAATTTGTAAAGAGTATGATATGATTAATTAAACTGAAATTTAATTTATTGATTGGAGTCTGCGAGCTGGATCAAGGTGGTTTGTTCAATCATCTTGGTCTGTACCATCGGTTTTGTCTATTGTGTCAGGCCTGACGATCGTACCATTCAACCAAATTGCATTTTTTTACTGTGTTAATATTTGACCGACCAGTCCAGCTATTATCACTGTTCGACGAAGAAAATTTCTTCGTCCTTTTCAAAGGCAAATGGGATAGTACGTCCGTTCCTATCTGCACAGAGAACTGCCGTCATTCCTGTCGTCCATTTGCTGAAAAACTGGATTTTGAAGACTAACATAAATAACACTGTGTTAAAATTTTAACAGGAGGTAAATAAGAGACTGAAAGCGTTCGGAGTTTTTGCACTGTTAGACCGGTAAACAAGGTGGTGTATTTTGTTTCATCCAGGGCCACATGACCTTTTAACCTACTTTTCACCCCTTGCTTACTTTCCGGGGGAAAATCCTCAAACGTGACTCTTTTCGACTAGTTCGCCGACTGTTTAACAAGAAGACAAATTAAACCAGCAACATTAAGACTCCGACTTAATTAAAATGTATTGATCGCAACAAAAAATTAGAATATTACATACAGTTTTATCATAAAGAAACAAAACAAGAATAGTGAATGAGAGTCGATAATTTTGTTCAAACCTAGCCAACTGATGAATTTTTTCATCTGGTCAATTGGAAGAAAGACTAGTTGATTGTTATTCTTAAGCCTGGTCCTGAGAGTTTCCTGTCGTTAGTACTGAAATAGCCCCCAAAACCTCACTAGTTTAACACATTTAACAAAATTAGCACAGTGAATGAGTACCCCCTAGCATCATGGCAAAAAGCTGAATACATTGTACATAGCGTGGACCCCAGTTCAGCTCAATATCTCTTCAGTCATTTGGTTACCTCCAAAGCCTTGATAGTGGCTCCTCCGTTTTGCTGTATTGAGCACACCGCAACCAATAAATAAAATTGTAGTTTCATTAAGTACTCCTACACTACATACACTATCTGGCCGAAGGGTACTTTAATAATGGGTAAGAACTCTCGTACTAGTCTGCTATAATTTTCCTGCCGAAAGCGTTGAGCTGCCTCTGGCAACAAAATAACAAAAGCCCTCCTTGTCTACTCTTGGAACCTTCACATAGAACTTCAATTACAGAAATAAACTGACGCTACTGACTACCTAAAAATCTAGAGAACAGATCCACCATCCCTTGGGGACAAAAGTCTCACCTACAACATACACTAGCATATATGAACTTACAGCATTAATTTGATAAGGTTAGATTTATGGCAGAGGTGACTAAGATAAGACTAAGACTAAGGATAGATGGCTATCCTCAAGATCTGATTTATAGCTTATCTAGCTCTAGGCTTTTGCCTTGATTGGGACTCTACGGGTTTTTTTTTATTGGATTGGGTTTCTTTTAACCTATTAGTAAAGCGACCTAGGTAGGCTTAGCAACATTTCTAGGAATAGCTCATATTCTTTTAACTTTTTGTTAGCATCCAAAGCCTAGATCCAACAGCTCACATGCTTTGACAATATGCACAGGGGTTTCCTTCTCTACTCGATATAACATAGGCTTTCTTCTGTCACTCACGGTGTTTTTATAATAAAGTCTGGTACCATACATCGTAAAGTTATGCCTAGGAGTCATGGCCCTGTCCAATATCGCTTCATAAGTTTTAAGCTCTAGTTGCTTGGAAGTTGGTGCAAACGATGTATCTTCTTCTAGGATGAAGATATCTAGATGGCTTAGTTAATTCGCTATACCTCATACCTCATAATATTCAGGCTTTTTGTCAACGTCTAATAAAAAAAAAATTCTCCTTGTAACGTCTTCACAAAATGCACTACGGTTTCTTCCCCTTTTTTCAAAATTGACAAAGGAATTAATTCTTCGGTCACGAATATCTTCACATGCCTATTGAGTCGGCAATGTTCAACATGTCCAGCAATGACACTGAGTTTTGTCCTTTTGGGTTTAAGAAAATCGTTAGTCGAACTTTATAGAACAGAATTGCCCGAAAACCTACAGTTCGACGTCTTTTAACCGGAAGCTGTTAAAATTGGGCCTTCATCGAAAATTTGGTGACGCTGGGGCGTGATGTGTGGGCGAAACCGTCCCAAGCGTTGCCACCACCCGCACCACCCAAGCCAAGCCACTGTTAAACCACACCGGAAAAGACTTCTTCCGAATTTTAAGAATGAACGTAAACACTTTCTACGGGTACAGTGAACTTGGAAAACACGTCCATTTTTATGCAATTCACGGTGTGTCATCCATGATGACTAATGACCGAATAGTCATATTTTTTTATATATCAGCGACGAGACGTTCATATTTGCATGTCATGAAAAATTCACTTCTGCTTCGTGCAAATCGACGTTCTGGAATGCAACTAAAAATAACCCCCTCGATACTTGTTATAACGCCAACAAATGATCAAGTTGTTTTTCGTTCCCTGGCAACTTCTTGGTGAAGTTTATTCGTTCATTCGCCCTTTAAACTTTATCTTGAAAGCACGAATGTGCTATAAATAGATGTTAGCAAAACGAGGTTACGTCACGAATTCGCGTTCTGCTCAAAAGGACGACAGGCGGTCATCAAAGGACATCCGGCCAATATTTATGAGGCCCTTGCAAATAAGTGCCCTATTTTAAATATTTCAAACGCCGTCACGGCCCTACTAGGTCGTTATCGCATTGGCTAGAACTATGGAAATCGAAGGAAGTGGTTAAAAATATTCGATAATATATACTTTCCCAGATATTCCTAAGATATGCTTTCATTCACTGAGAAACCGTTCCATGTTGATCGAAATCAGCAGGTAAGGTGGTGGGTTTTGATTCTAGAGCAAATCTTACATTTTTTACGTTATAAAGTGCAATAAGTGACAGAACCAGAGCTCATATCTGATAAATGAATTGGTTACACAATTTTCAACAATTGTCAATATGTTTATGTTTGAAAACCATGAATACAAGGATATAAGTATTGACTGATAAACCATGGTTTTGTGTCACTGTAATGCAGTTTTTCCAGTTAGTGGGTTTGTGATCAAACGGGATAAACTAAAATTGAATTAAAACAAACTGCATAAAAGATTCAGGTACAAACTACAAAAACCCAGACCTAAATCATTAAACACCGAAATAACTCAGGTATCACCGATATTTTTCTCTAAGTGAAAGGAAAACGCGTAACAAGTAGTCAACTACAGACTAGAAATGATTAAATGCCGAACCATTTGACACACATTTGTCATACCAAAAACGCGAGGAAAAGCGGACCAGAATAATCGGTAACGGTTCAACAACAAAGAAAATACACTAGGAACTGGTTTTGAAGCAAAGATTTGGATGGAAGTACATTACTTTGCTTTAAAACATGGGACAAAGTAAAAACCCACTACTAAAACTGGCAAAACCGTCAACCCTCAAGAATAGACGGACCAGTATTATCTGAAACGATCTAACTACAGGTTCAGCACCCCGCAGACCTCAGGAAGATATCACATAAAAGTTGATCATTTTAGAATATTTTCACAATCTCGACACGTAGTGGGCATACAACTTTGTTTTTATCCTACAAAAAGGTGGTCAGGGTTATAAGCAGTTCGATGGAACAACACCTAACCAGAATTGACATTTCACTTTTCCCAAAGCGAAAACGAAAGAAAGCAACTAAAAAAGACAATACCGAAATACTAACCAGAGAAATGCTTAAAAACGTCTCTCAATGCAAAACAGCGAGACTAGTCGGATATGGTTACCGGAAACGATCCAACTACAATGAAAAGATAAGCATCCAAGCAAAAATTTTCATGAAAGAACACTAGTTGACTTACAAAACGTGGTCAGGTTATAAGCAGGTCGAGGCAAGAACACAAAACCACAAATGAAAATGGCAAGAAGTAGAAACGCATGTGATTGATCAAATCGAGCGATACTAGGAGGTCCAGGATGATCGGAAAGAACCTCACAACAGGTGTTGTACATAAGTACTACATAATAATTTTCAAGCAATGATTTTGAAGAAAAAACTCTACTTGGCTTACAAAACGCGGTCAGGGTTATGAGCAGATCGAAGCAGAACATATAATTAATAGAAATGACAAGGCACAACACATACCTAATACTGACACCCTTTTATTTTTCTCAAAACGAAAACGACTTACAAACACACAGACCAAACCACTAGGTATAGATAAATGCTTAAAAGCGTCTAACACACACAGCGAGACTAGGCGAACCAGGAACATCTGAAATTTGATCTAACAGGATCATCACTCCGCAAACCTCAAGTAGTAATCTCATAATTTAACTGTTTAATCGTAAAATGTCATCACTGCCTCGATACTTCTAGTTGTAATAAAATAGGTCGAGGCTGAAAAACTGGTCAACCAAAGTGGCGAAATGCCGAACTACCAAGCTATGAAATAAAGACATGAAGCGTTGTCAAATATTGGAGTTAATGTTATAAAAAAATACTAGAAAAGTGTTTTAGACAAAAATTTTGATGAAAAGAAACTAACTCTATGATGGTCTAGGATACAAGCAGGTCGAGGCTTGAACACAACGCGACCAATCAAAATGGCCAAATGCTGAAAGTACCAAATTATGAAACCAGTTGAAAACTACAACGGGTTGAATTATAAAATACCTGTTTTCTGTTTTTGGATGTTCGCTATCTTCAACAGTGTTGTATTGGCGCCTCACCCTGCTTATACCCTGACCCACCACACCTTTCACGAAGGAATAAAAGGGACAAGAAACGCATCACAAGTAAAAAAACCTTCCCTACGGGTTAATGCTATATAACATGCTAGAAAACTGTTCCTTGGTTTACAAAACGTGGTCAGGGTTATAAGCAGGGCGAGGCAACAGAACGCACAGCAGCAAACATACAACAGACCCGCATAATCTAAAACGAATATTGTGAAGAAGTGCTATCGTTTATAATAGAACAAACCGGGATGATCTTGCTCTTAGATTTCATCTCTGATCGCTGTTCTAAAATTAAAACAAGTTGTGTACAATCTCGACAAAGATAAATCGTCGAAGAGAATTTTAACACATCCGCTTCTACCGAAGTGATCGAGTAGATTTTATGAATGAGAGATGAGGCAATAAGAAATGAAAAGGAGAGTGAATATATTTATTTTTATGGTTAAACAGATAAGGTAGGTCATGGTCAGGTCACCATTCGAAGTGCTCCTCGTCATTTTTGTTCATTCAAAGCAGGTCGTTTTGCATGTTTTTTTCTTTGCTTCTCGATTTCAAATTATATACCGCGGAGACCGAGAAAATAGACGAACTTTTTCCTCGGAAAAGCTTAAAACAAATTTGCGAGTGCGCGGAGTTTCGCCCAATTGCAAAATACTACCGACGCCGCCATGCGTGTGTTTTGAATAATTTAAATCCATTACTTGTTAATTATGCAAGGAAATCTGGAAGTACAAATGTATCATAAAAGGACAATTTGGTACATCTTCTGTTCAAATTGTTAAAGAACATCCGGAATGGAACCCTGAACGGTATCTCCAGTCACGTAATTGACAATAGAACTGAGAACAAAAATATTGACTATCGAAAGTATGACTTTTGATGGATCCTTATTCCTGTGTTACACTACGTATTACAAATTGTTTACAATTTCTCCTGATTTTGCCGAAGGGCATTTCACCCGGGGCGAGGATGGCCCAGGTTCTGCTACTATCTAGGTCAACCCTCTACCCTCTCCAGTCCGAATCAAACATTTCACAGTTTTCATTTGTTTATCAAACGTTCGTTTTTTCAATCCCCGAGGTTTGTCTCAAAACTATGGATTAGAAAACTAAAATTTGTAGGAGCTATTACGCCCCTCCGTAAAGGGGGCTCTGTCTTCTGTACAAATCGAATTTGTCATTTGATAACTTTAGGTTGCGGTTGATAGACATGTGTCGTTTTTTTGAACTGTAACAGTATGATTATAAATAAGGATAAAAATTGGTTCTCGATTCACCATTTTGCTCTGGTAGGGCTTGAAGGAAACAAACAACGTTGGTTCTAGTACGCATTTGTTTTGGCTTACAAATGGCGGAGCTATTCATGTTCCTCCTCGTGTTCATATATTATTTATATCAAGTCGTTTTTCAAGACATTGTTATTTACTGAAACAGGGATTTTTTGCTGAACATTGCTCTAATGTTTTTCCTTTGTGCTGGTTTTGCTATGCTATCGAGTTTATAAAATGGTGAATATCAAAACCTCGCGTAGATTGATAAAAACAGCTTTTAAAAATAAGATTTAAACGAGTGAAAATCATTGGGTTTTGTCATTATTCTCTATTGTTGACAAAAAGGATTGGGAAAGAGGATGCCGTGATGGGTTTTGGAAGCTGAATGACAGTTGCAGTACCTTTTTTTGCTCCGCCCGGCATGACATAGGAAGGCCTCGCCGTGTTGGCGGAGGAGCTGAGCCAACAGTAAATGTTGATGGTTGCTGAAATACTGGCACGAAAGAAATAGGTCGGCGTCTGGTCACGGACTGAGGCAGAGCTCGGCCGATGCTCGCATGGATCGATCCGCGGCCGCGGCGCACGACCTCCTCCTCCCGTTTCCCCACCGCCCACGGGCCTTTCTCCAAACTGTCATTTTCCTCCCTTTCAAGGAATTTCCCGTCGCCGCTTCTCATTAATTCGCCCACTTAAAGACATAAAAGAACGGGTTACGGCCCGGTGTCGAGACTTCTTTGAGAGGTGACATCGACTCCACTTTTCGTTCAAAGTAAATTGCCTTATCGCAAGATTGAGAAAAGGTCGACTGGGAACAACCGACGGCCACTTACAAATATCGGCATAACGTGTTCACCTTTAAGGTGGGTCGGGACACAACACCGTAACATGACACGTTCGTGACTAATAACTCGTACTCGCAACAGGACATCGATAACAGATGCCCAAACCTGTGCAGGAATCTAAGAACATTCATGAAAAACTCCTTACATTGCATCGGAGGCCTACAAATTTTTTCAAAATACTTCCCGTCACAACACTATCCCAATACTCGCCACAGCACCCAGCTTATGCCGTGTTATGAGAAACCAGCCAATGACGAGAGATTAAGAGGCGATTAGACCTTGATACTTGAGGTTAAGGCGATCTGGAGGGTTCTCGGGGTGTAAAAATGTATGTAAGCCTTGAGGAATATGGTTGATAACTTAGAAGCTGGAATGGGTCACATCTTTGACAGAAAGAAGTTAAGGTCGTTCTGGATAGAGAGGTTATTGACGCAGGAAGCTTTGACATTCGTCTGAGATCTTATGGCAGGATTTATTGGATTTTATTCGTTATGTTCTAAGTAACGTTAGTTTGGCTTTTAGGTCACTTTTGCATTGCGTCCATCAAAATATAACTATTGTGCTTTTCAGCTTTATACGATTTATTGCCCTCCATAGCTTTGATATTGACAATTTGGGTTGATATACATGATTAATTTCAATGGAATGTGAAAGAAATCTACTATCTCCAGCTGGAAAACCAGAGCCAGATGATTAACATTCGAGAAGTTTGAGTTGATAAACCTGGATGATTGCAATGGCATAAGAGAGTGTGGTGTGATAAGTGGTCTAGTAGCTCCAGATGTATATGGAAAACCAGCAAATTAATTGATTGCTGTCAGTAACACCATAAGATTAACGATCGAGGAGTTTAAGTTGATAAACTTGGATGATTGCATTGGCATATGAAAGGGTGGTATCATAACAAGTCTAATAGTTGGAAATGGCAAACTAGAGAAAGAAAGAACTAGGAGTTTGAGTTGATAAACTGGATTGTTTTTAATAGCATAAGAGAGGATGGTGTCTTAAGAAGTGTAGTTACTCTAGCTTCTTACTCCTATCCACTATAGCCAATTCACACAGTCCTAAGACCTAAGCTACAGCCAAAATGGCTGACGAAAGATCAGTTCAACAATGAAGATATACAATTCCTTGCTCTAGTTTTCAAACTCAACCTAGAGCTACTTGTCTTCTTATCATAACACCCTCTCATTTCCTATTGGGAATCGAATAGGTTTTTCAACCCATTCTCAGCACCTCCAGTAATCTTGGTTTTTCATCTCCAGCTGGAGTGACCAGACTCTTCAAACGCAGCATCACGTAAAGTTTTGACTTACTATATTCAGTTGTATTGTACATCGTTTATTATGACTTCAGAGGCACAGTTCATATGTGTTTTATCCAGTTATTACTTACTACTTCATTTTTTTTTGCAAAATTTGTAAAGATTAGGACGAGTTTTTCAAAAACAACGTACAATGGCATGAGTCGTTACGTCATCGAGGTCATATAAAGAGTGCACATAAATAAAATCGTTTCAAACGGCAATAATATAAGCCCGGTTTAAGAAAGCGTTTTGTCAAGTACATATGCGAAGTTCCACGACCTCTCTAAGTATTTCACCCTTTGTTCCACGACGAGAAAGCATGTTAAATTGCTAGTCGGCCGATGTGTGCGACGTTTTTATCAAGTCAAAGAGCATTATTAACATTAACAGATCCTGCCAAATGGGGCGTTCAAATATTTACACGGCGTTGGAGAAGTAACCTTTGACATCCCGGGGGTCCACGACCTTTCGCCTAAACGCCTCCTATTTACAAAGTGGAGTAGCCTCACTCCCTTATTCTCGGTGTAACTGACAGCAATCAATTAATTTTTTTTCAGTCTCCATTATGGCGCAATGACCTGTTACCAATATTGTTAATAGTTGTAAAAAAAACGTGATCGTCTGAAAAAATATAAATACATAAATAAACTGGTGCAAATATAAGGTGGTTACTGGTTGAAAGTGGGCCGAAATGTCCGGGTTGTCAGGACTGAGTGGTCGTAAATCGACTTCTGATCAAAGCAGGGAGCATTGGGATGTGTAGTATTGCGCAATACGTACGAAGCACGAAAGTCCTAACTATTGCCCGTATTGACTGTAGACTGTAATCAATATGTATTTCAGAGCAATATGTTGTTACGCAAACTTACTCTGAGGAACTTTGTTTCAGCAGTACCTCGGTGTTTCCCAAGTGGTGACGCTGCCAATTTATCTATTTTACTTATCAGCCAAGGATAGCCAGAACAAAGGAAAGAAATGGAGGATTGAGATATGGAATTACCACTAATGGAAGATACCAGTTATGGCGATGCGCTTATTTTAAACCTAAAATTTGCAGGTAGATTCGAGAAATTTAACTGAGATCTTGTCCAATGATTTTGAACCTCTTTTTCGTGTTCAACATGTAGGCAAGCATTGGGATTTTAGGATGCGCACTATCAATCTCAACAACAGACACGGCAAATGTTTTCCATTCCACAACCTCTTCTGTTGACATTTTATTACTATTTGCAACATTCCACAAACGAGTTGTATTTTGTATATTTTCGATTAGTAAAAAGTTTTATCCTTGATTCCTAATTGCACTGCGATGACCCTGGCTGAACTTTGTACCGTTTTCCAACCGATCAGACGCGTTTCAGCATTCCTCTAGCTTCAGTCGTTTGTCACAAATATAAGCAGGGCGAGGCATAGACATAAATTCTCAACTTAAAATGAGGAAAAAGCTATGAAAACTAAAAATAGGTATATACGATGGTTGAACTACAAAATGTTTGTAGTTTATTCGTTTCCGGTAATTATGGCTTATCCTATTATCGCTGTTGACAGACGCGTTCGGCATTTTGCCGTCTTCAGCTCAGCTTCAGGATAATAAACTAGTGAGGCTACATGATCACGTAGACTAGCACTGAGAACGCAGTAAGTGACCCAAACGACACCGAAACCCGCGAGTGTAAACCGTATGGTATGCGGACGTAATCTTTACAGTCTCGGTATACAAATTACAAACTAGAACATTGTAATGACTAGATAAAACATGAGCTGTGTCTCTGAAGGTAGGTGCATGCAGTCATAACAAACAACGCACATTCAGTAAAGCTTTATATTTTAAATCACTGGATGTAGAGTTTGAAGAGGCCTGGTAGCTCCAGCTAGAGATGGATAATCGATGTTATTAGAGCGATAAGAATTTCTGTTGAAAAATATGGTTAATTTCAATGGCATATGGAAGGGTGGTATGATAAGAAGTCTAGTAGCTCCAGCTGAAGGTGGAAAACCAGATCGAGATGATTTACATGCGATTTACATAAACTTTGTTTATTCAAATGCCATAAGCGAGGGTGATATGAAAAAAAATCTAGTCACTCCAGCTGGAGATGAAAACACAAAACAGGATTCTATCAACGGAAGAAATTCAGATTGAAAAAACTTGGTTGTTTCTAATGACATATGAGAGATTGGTATAAGTCAGGGGTGCTCAAACTTGAACTGCTGGCGATCTACCTCAATATTTTTAGACTACTTACAACCGAATCTGAAAGGCTGCAAGTGTGTGTGATGCAGGGTTGTCGTACATACACGATACACCCTACCTACCTAGGCAGGGTGTACCGTAGCATATATAGATATTAGCTTTCTGCACAATATAGGTTTTTAGTCAAGGTTTGGGTTAGGTTTAGTTAGGTTCTTCTCTACAATATCAATGAAAAAACTCATAGTTATTCAAAATTGCGAGTTTATTGGTTGTTACAAAACAAAAGAGTTACATATGGTGTTAAACTTAACTAAGGAGTGGCTTTGGATGTTGAAGCGTGGCACTGCATGTCCTCAGCATACTTTTCATAAGATGGTACGTAACCACTGAGTGCTAATCGCAAGCATGATGACATATGATCGTCAGTTAGTCGATTGCGATATTTTGACTTAATTATCTTCATTTCAGAAAATGCAGACTCGCACAAGTAAGTTGACCCAAAAAATGCCGTCAGTTGAAGGGCGATTTGCCTTACATTCGGATATTTATCTTCAGATATAAAACACCAGAAATGTGTATCAGATGCTGTAGCTTTGAGATGTATATCTGATATAATCTGCACCAACTCATTTTCAACAGAACATGAGTTCATATTAAACTGACTTGCTATTTCAGTAGCTAATTCCTCAATGTTTTTACATGAAAAAGGATAACTCATAAATGATGCTATATTTTCCCCGAAAATAGACTGTACTGTCTCTCGTTGTTTCTAGACTAGACTGTACTGTCTACTAGTCTAGAAACAACGCTGCTTTTCTTTGACAAGTGCCGCGCGTTCCTTTGATAAAGCCACCTTTTGCCGCAAGCAGTGTTATTTTATTACGTAATACATTTTTGTAGTTTAGTTACCTACCTACTTATTAAAAATTTTTTTCTTCTCGAGATCTACTCAAAAAGCACTCGCGATCGACTGGTCGATCGCGATCGACCGTTTGAGCACCCCTGGTATAAGTGGTCTAACAGCTCGAGCTGGAGAAAGACTACTAGTGCAAGATTTTTAACGTCCGAGTTGGAGATGAACAGGATTGATTTTAATGACATAGGAGAGGATGGTATGGTAATAAGTCTAGTTACTTCAGTTTCTTACTCCTAACCTCTATAGTCAACTCAGGGCCAAAATGAGTGACGAAAGATCATGTCAGCGATGAAGGTTCCAAATGCCATTAGAATCAACCCAGTTTATCAACTCAATCCAGCACAGTAAAGCTCTTGCTCTAGTTTTCAAATGGCATGGGAGATATAAGATAGCACCTGAGCACCTGGCGGATAGAAAACCAAGACCCCGTCCTCCAACATCTGAAGGAATGTGGGTTTGCAAACTTGGATGATTCTCATGGAGTATGAGAGGGTGGTATAAGAAGACTAGTTGCGTTGAGGTTTACAGTGCGAGGGATTTTAGTTGATAAACCGAAGATTATCCGGGGGAAAAATAAGAATACAAAAAAAAAAAACTTGGGTGATTCCCAGAGGCATTTGCGTTTCCAAGGAGTTGGCTACCTTCATCGTTGACATGATCTTTCGATGTTATTTTGGTTCTAGCCAAACAAGACGTAGTTTGTATGAGCTGGATGTAGAACTTTTTGCACAGCGTCCATCAAAATAGGACTATTGCGCTCTTGTTCCTATGGGTCAATATCTAACTGCAGGCCTTTTACTAGCTCCATAGCATTGTTAAGGGATGGTTTGTTGGACAAGACCTTTGTCTCTTAATTGTAAGAAGTAATACATCCATGTCTACAGACACAAACTCACTACTGGAGATCACTCCTGTTGCCTGTGTTTGTTTCATTTTCCAGGTCATGATGGAAATCAGAGAAGAAAAGGAAAGAGGGGTAGGAATAGAGAAAGGGGATAGTTTTGTGAGATGTTTTATTGATAGGTGATGTACCTTTTGGTTGGTCGACTCTGAACATGGTTGTCATACGATATTTATGGTCTAGTCATCAGATCATAAAGGAATTTTGCTCAGTTTATTATTTATTTCGTCCTTAACTGCAAGCGCATCGGACACCCAAATTAACAGAACAAAGTGTATTAATAGAAAAACACCAATAAAGAATTCAATTCAGTTGTAAATTAATGACACAAGGCATAAAATAATTTATATAAGAAAAGGTATCTTCAAACGAGTCAAAGTGAAAGTGTAAGTACGAAGTGGAAAATCAATTAGAAAAGGGGTTATTTATGAAAGGAGAAAAGACCCGGTAGGGGAACGGAGAAGCTATCCTACTCGGATTCGAAGATATTCATCAAATAATTCTCACCGTGACTCCTTTGACAGATCCATTTTCTTTTCTTTTTTTTAATTTAAAAAGTTCACCCGTGAATTTTCAGAGTTAAACGGATGGCTAAGAAAAGTGCCGATGTCCTCCTTAAAGATAATTGCCCACCCACTCCTTTATCTGTAATTCGGTCCGTGTCTTCAGCGGCCGGCCTACGCATTTATTTCCTATTCAACGTTTTGCTCAATTTTATCTGCGGATCTTCGAGGATTGAGATAAGCCGCCCTGATAATAATCCGGTTGGAATGTTAGGTAATCGGCGGCGCAAGTAACAAGGCTTCGCCCAGTCGTCGATGGCGAGTCGTTAATAACGTCTGAACGTATTTATTAGAGTGAAAACGTGTTTTTAAAAACACAGTTATATTTAAAATGTTCTTAGTTTTTCTTCCATGTTTCAAATTTTCGTTGTTTTTCTTTCATTTTTCCAATTGTAATTGCAGGGCATTCTGATATCGAGGGAATGAGGAAACGACAAATTAGGCACAAAAGCTACCTTGGATCTAACAATCATACTAGTACCATAAATAAACCTATTTGGACTATTAGAAAGAATATAGTCAAATTTACTGGCATCGGACAAAATTATTGGGTTATAAAATAAGTCGGTATTCAGATTGCAAACGATGTTCCAAATCTGTAGCATTGTCATTCCTGATCATTCTAGTCGGTCAATCCTCGCTGTTTTGATATGTGAGAGGTTTTTCGGCTTTTTGCCTTCTTCAATGGTGGACTTGTGAAGAAGAAATTTTAAGAGTTGCCTCTGAAGAAGAGGAAAAACGTGTGACCGATGAAAACAAAGAAACTAGGTGGATCAGGGTGAAATTTAAGTATGATAATTAAACACAAAGCTTAAACGACAAAATTTGAAACGTAAAGGAAACCGAAGAAAATTAAAAACATAACAGAAACGAAGAAAATTAAAAACATAACAGAAATAATGAAAATTCAAAATATACAATGAAAACCATGGAAACTACACACTTGAAATATAAACAATGAAATAATAGTTTAATCAACCTTTCCCTGAACTTATCATAACTGAGAAGTCCGCCACTGAAGAAAAAAATGACAAAACGTGGAAACAAACCAAAACTACGAGACCTGAAGATCTCCCAAAATACAAAATTATATAAATTGAACTCAAAAACAACCGTATTTTCTATTTTCTTAGGTAAAAAAGTTCAATTCCACCTGAGGAAAAGTCAAGTAACGTAGAAGAAAGAACAGTTTTGAAAGATTTATTGGTTCCTATCAATTTAAAACCGATCCTTGTATATCAGTGTTACTATAAATGCTTAACTAATTATTACAAAACGTCCGATTACGATATTATCTAACTTTTTCCAAGTAAAGACAAGTTCCTTCGAAAAGTTTAGCAAATTTAGCCTAGAAGGAATAGAATTCCCAGTCAGACTGGTATCGTTGGTTTTGTTTCAGTTTCCTGAATTTTAATTTTTTTTACTTTCATGTTTCAAATTTTGTCGTTTATGTTCCGTGTTTAATTTCCGTACATTAATTGCATCCTGGTCAACCTAGTTTCGTTGTTTTTGTAGGTGAGATGCTTTTCGACTTCTTCAGTGGCAGCTCGTAGGATTTCCTCTAACAAACCGACCACTGAAGATGGCAAAAAAGTCTGACAGATCAAAACGGCGAGGATTGGAAGACCAGAACGGTCAGGAATGTCCAAGCTTACAGACGTGAAGCATTGTTTTACAGTCTGGAAACTGGACACTTGGGACTAAGTGAAGATGAGGATTTTGTGAGATCTTGGTCTCGTAGTTTTGGTTTGTTTCCACGTTTTGTCATTTTTTTTTTCATGGGCGGATTTCACAGTTATGATAAGTTCAGGGAAAGGTTGATTAAACCATTATTTCATTGTTTATATTTCAAGTGTGTAGTTTCCATGGTTTTCATTGCATATTTTGAATTTTCATTATTTCTGTTTCAGTTATGTTTTTAATTTTTTTTGGTTTCTTTTATGTTTCAAATTTTGTCGTTTATGTTTCGTTTTTAATTGTCGTACATTAATTGCATCCTGCTTCACCTAGGTTCGTTGTTTTCTTCGGTCAGACGCTTTTCGCCTACTTCAGTGGCATGTTGTAGTATTTTTTCTAACAAACCCCTCAACTGAAGATAGCAAAAAGGTGAAACACATTTGAAATATCAAACCAGCAAGGATTGCTAAACGAGAATGATCAGTAGGGCTGTGATTTATATGCGATAAAAACAGACAAATATGCACATATATATGTAAACATATTTGGTAAAAATTGCAATTTAAAAATGAAAATNTACAGTTTGTTAAAACTGTATGTTTTAGTTAACCAGAAAAAATATGCAAATGCATATATTTCACAGCCCTAATGATCAGGAATGACCAAACATGATTTGTTGCGTTTACTACAGCCTAGATTTAGGACGAAATGAGGATGAGGATTTTATGAGATTTCTGATGTTGCTGTTTGTCAGTTTTCACATAATGCCAGTGGTGGCTATCACCGATATCCGAAATTCTGGAAAGGGTTGATTAAATTAATATTTCAACTCCATAAATTTTCATCGTCTGTTTCAATTTTTTTTTTTTAATTTCTTGTTTAATTGTCTTATATTCATTTCTTTCCGATCCATCTAGTACAGTTGTTTTCGTCGGCCAGACGCTTTTCGCCTTCTTCAGCGGCAATTTGTATTACTTCTTGGTCACCAACCTACCACTGAAGATGTCAAAAAGCCGAAAAACGTCTGGCAGATCAAAACGGAAAGATCAGGATTGACCAAGCTGCAGATTGGGAGCATTGTTTTATAGACTGGACACCAGAGAAAGTGACGATGAGGATTTGGTGAGATTTCTGTTCTTGCCGCTCTTTTGCCCATTTTAAGCAAAATGCAATTTTTACTCTTTAGTGGGATTTCACAGTTATTTACGAATTCTGGAAAGAGTTGAATAAATTATTTCAAGACAAAATTTCATGAAAAATTGACGTTTTTGTATATAATACTTGTAGTATATTTTCTTACAAGCACTGAAGATGGCGAAAAGCAAAAAAAAAAAGTTTGACAGATCAAAACAGAAAGGATTGGCAGACTATTATGATCAGGGATGTCCAACCTACAGTTTTGAAGCATTGTTTTATAGTCTAGGAAATCGGTCAAAGTGAGGATGAAGAATTAGTGGTTTCTGTTCTCGTCGCTCTTTTGATCATTCAAGCAAAATGCAATTTTTACTCTAATGGAATTTCACAGTTATCCTGAAAGGGTTGAATAAATTATGTTTGTAATTTCCATGTTTTTTTATTTTTTTATATAATACTTGTAGTATATTTTCTTACAAGCACTGAAGATGGCGAAAAGCAAAAAAAAAAGTTTGACAGATCACAGCATCGAGGATTGGCAGACTAGAATGATCAGTATCTCCAACCTGCAGATTTGGAGGATTGTTTTATAGACTGGACACCAGAGAAAACGATGATGAGGATTTGGTGAGATTTCTCGTCTCGCTGTGTTTCTGCAATGTTTCTTCTGCAGCGGTAAATTTCTAGGTGAATTCCGGAAATGGTTGTTTAATTATTAAAAAGAGCAGTTTATAAAAAAAGTTTGAGTGGGGAGGAAAGGTCGGTAGCATAGATGATGATTTTTAATTTGAACATTTCGATCAGTATAAATTCGTTTACCTGTTGCGAAAATCGAAAAGAAGAAAAACTATTTTTGATTTTTCTATTCGGAGGAGGACGAATTGTGATTTCGAGAGCAGGTCCGACGGCGATCCGCTGGAAAAAGTCAAAAACGGCGAAGAGGTGGAGGCCGGTGGGAGAGGGGACGGGCGAAGAGGGAGAGAACGCGATGGAAGATGGAAGGGGGCAGGGGCGACGGCAGTGGGTGAAGTGAACGTGTCGGACGTGAACGGGCGAACGGACCCGCCTCTGAAAATTGTGAACGAGTCGGCGACGGTTTTGAGTGGGCGTCGTGCGGCGGGCATGGCCGGCGTCGTCTTCTCGTGCCCTTGCTGCCTCCGGCTCAAGTTCAGCCCGGAGGAGATCGAACAGCACTACAGGAGCCAGGAGATCGACAAGAAGCTCGAGGAGGAGAAACAGAGCTTCAGGAGACAGGTGAAGCTGCTCCTGCTCGGGGCGGGCGAGAGCGGAAAGTCAACCTTCCTCAAGCAGATGCGCATCATCCACGGGGTCAAGTTCGAGCCGGAGTCCGTGAGGGAGTACCAGCACATCATCTACCAGAACATCGTCAAAGGGATGAAAGTGCTCGTCGACGCGAGGGACAAACTGGGCATCCCCTGGGAGCGGGCCTCGAACGCCGACGACGGCCGCCGGCTCCTCGGACACGACAACGGCACTCCTCTCGACGCCAGGCTCTTCCTCCATTATTCGCCCATGCTCAACAACCTGTGGAAGGACTCCGGCATCCGACGGGCCTTCGAAAGGCGGAGGGAGTTCCAGCTCAGCGACTCCGTACAGTATTTCCTCGACGAACTGGAAAGGATATCCAAACCGGTAAGAAAGAAAAAAAAAAGAAAAAAGGCGAACCGCCCGTTCTCGCGTATAGGTTATGCGCCGAAGGCCTCCCCTCGCCGCTTTCCTTTTATCAGGGCAGAGCCCTTTCCCCGGATCCGCCGCAGACGATTGCACGCCGTCCGCTAATTGCCCGTGGGTGCGCCTTTCTTCCACTCTCCTCCCTCGTCCCGTGGATTTATCGCGCGTCGCCGCTTACGCAACGGGGAGCGGCCGCCCTCACAACACCCCGACGACACAACACTAAAAAAACAAAAAAAAAACAATATAAATAATAAATCCCGTCATCCACATTCCCTATATTTGTCAGCCGACGTTACGAAAGTCAAACGCGTTTAAACTACGTCACGCCGATTTCCAGACAAAAGAAACAGTTACACAATTATGCGACATCTCAGAGATATGACAGTCGTCCCTCTTGTTTCAATTCGTTACAAAACTTCGCCAAAACACCAGCGTTCCTCAGGGATGGCTAAACGCTAGAGTTTGCCCAAGTGAGAAATCTCGTTCACCTCTCCGTGACTGTTTCGTCGAAAGTGACTCACTTTCGTAAAACTTGTAAACTTACGTAGCAATTCCCTAATCCAAAGCCTTTTGCATCCTCATAACTCGCTGCTTAACATTACTGTTCAGACACATATAAATTCTTAAAATTAATACCGATTTTTCCTATTAAATGGTGTATTTTTCACAAAAATGACAACAGAACAACAGCCGTGTTTCATTTTGTAGAAACTATGAAATTTTAACGCTCCTCATTCTTTAATTGTGTTTTTAAAGAAGAAAAGTTTTTGATTCTTATTTTTATAAGATAAGGATGGCTGACATTCTCTGCTGCCTCGAACCCAGTATGTGACCATTTGGACTGACAGAATGGGCTCAGCTCATTTGGACTAGGTTTATAGAAACATGTTTTTTTAAAATTTTTATTTTTACTTATTTTTATAAGATAAGGATGGCTGACAGTCTGGGGTGCTTTGTCAAACCCAATATGTGACCATTTGGACTGTCAAAATGACAAGAAAAGCAAAGTTGTTCAACTCATCTGGACTAGTTTATAAAACAAATGGGTTTATTTAGTTCTGCACGTGTTGTATGGGATGAAAATTTTTTATGTTCACTGAACAATTTATAAGATAGCAGGTTGGCTGACATTCTGGGGTTTTTTGCCGAACCCAGTATGCGATTATTTGAACTGTCAAAATGCCAAGAAAAACAAAGTTGTTCGGCTCATTTGGACTAGGTTTATAAAAACAAATGGGTTTATTTTGTTCTGGAGGTGTCGACCATAATAAAAAATTATTTATCTTCACTGTACAATTTATGAGACAAATGACCGACATTCAGGGATTTTTGCCAAGAATGTGGCATTTGTAATATCAAAATGCCTGGAAAAACAAAGTTGTTCGGTTCATGTGAACTAGGTTTATAAAAACAAATGGATTCAATAAGTTCTGCATGTGTTGGCCAGAATGAAAAATTATTTAGCTTCACACTACAATTTATGAAACAACTGTCTGACACTCAGGGATTCCTGCCAAGGATGTTGCATTTGTAATATCAAAATGCCTGGAAAAACAGTTGTCCAAATGATTTGGACTAGGTTTATACAAACAAATGGGTTGATTTTGTTTGCAGGTGTTGGATGGTTACAAAAATGGTTTAGATTCACTGTACAATTTATAAGATAACATGGTGACTGACATTTTGGGGTTCTTTGTCGAATCCAGTATTTGACATTTGGACTGTCGAAACATCTATTGGGTTGTCCGGAAAATAATGCAGGATTTTTCATTAAAAAAAATCTATATAAAATATTCTGTTTACGTTTACAGGATTACTCATTTGTATGAATGTCAACACTTATTAATCCTCTTCCAAATGATATTGTTTGTTTACCTCTGTAGCATTCCGCTACTTGGAAATAATTCAGTCATCCTTATAATGTCAAAGCGAGAATTTCGTACGATTTTCTTTTACGAGTTTAAACTCGGCCGAAGCGGAGCCCAAACGGCTAGAAACATTAACCAAGTCTGGGGCGAGGGTTGTGTTAATGAGTGCACTGTGCAAAGGTGGTTTAAAAAATTTCGGGAGGGAGATTTCAGCCTTGAAGATGAAGAAGGTCGTGGAAGGCCTTCCTCTCTTAATGATGATGTTCTGCGATCAGTGGTGGAAGAAAACCCCAAAACAACTGTTCGAGAACTTGCAGAGCAACTCAAAGTCAGTAAAACGACCGTCGCTGACCACCTCAAGGCGATTGGAAAAGTGAAAAAACTCGAAAATTGGGTTCCACACTCATTAAACGATCGCCAAAAAAATCAGCGCTTTGATGTTTGTGCATCACTTCTTTGTCGAAACAAAAATGACCCATTTCTGGCCAGAATTGTTACATGTGACGAAAAGTGGATTCTCTACGATAACACTAGACGTTCTGGACAGTGGCTCGACAAAGGAGAAGCTCCAAAGCCCCCAACTCATCAAAAAAGGTAATGGTTACGGTATGGTGGGCTTCATTTGGTTTAATACACTACAGCTTCTTAAATCCTGGCGAAACCATCAATGCTGAATCATACTGTAACCAAATTAATACCATGCATCAGAAATTGGCAATAATGAAGCCCTCTTTGGTCAATCGGAAAGGGCCCATTTTGTTGCATGACAACGCTCGACCACATGTGTCACGTGTAACGTCACAAAAATTATTGGAGCTTGGCTATGAAACTTTGCCTCACCCACCCTACTCTCCGGACCTCTCGCCTACTGACTACCATTTTTTTAGACACCTGGACCACTACTTACAACACATAATATTCAAAAATCAAACGGAACTGGAAAATGCATTTATTGACTTTATCAATTCTAAAAATTCTGAATTCTACTCAGACGGAATTAATAAGTTACCAACACGTTGGGAGAAATGTATTGAGAGTATGGGAAATTATTTTGATTAAAGAACATTGCTTTAAAGTAACTAGTTTCTTTTTTTTTGTTTAATACCAAAATCCTGCATTATTTTCCGGACAACCCAATAGAAGCATTTGTTCACCTCATTTGGATTATGATTATAAAAACAAATAGGTTGATTTAATAGAATTGAAATTCTTTAGTTTCACTCTGCAGTTTATAAGGGAACAGAGTGTCTACCATGAAAGTACCAAGGTAAAGCAAATTTATGATATTTGCGCAGTAAACATTGTTTAAATTATTGGGAAAAACAAAAAGTCTCAAGACAATTGAACAAACTATCTACTATATAATCCATTTGCCCATTCTGACAATTTTTGATATACTCTGTTAGAAATTATTGACTGTTTTATCTGTAAATGACGTTTTTAGTTTGTACGATTTAAAAACTGGGCACAGTGTGGTGTCTTTTACGGCAGAGAAATTCAGGAATTCCCCAAAATAGAGAATTTATTTCATAACATTATTTGATAACAGCCTGTTTTCATTTGATCCTTGGAGAAAATAGATTTTCCTGATTTTTATTATCAGCTAAAGCCCAATAGATTCATTCTGTTTATAAATAGTTTATACGATTAAGCCCAAATCATGCTACATTTGAACCTGAAAAACAAAAATTCCCAAAAGTGTTGAACAAACTAACCCCTCCCTCGAAACTTTGCACATTTTTATGATGCACTGGAAATGATAATTGCTTGTATTATTTGTAACGTATGCAAACAATTTTTGTATTTTATTTGCTGGTTTTTATGAATGCCAGACTCAAGCATGGCTTAAAATGTTGCATTGCGACACGATTGGTTTTGTTTTTTGTATCGCATATTTTGTTGTTTTCTCATTGAACGAGGATTGATGCTTCGATGTTTGCCAAATTTTCCCATGCCCATTGAAAAATAGTTTTGCTCGAGTGGTAACAAGCTCGATCATTAAAGATAGCTTTTTTTTATAAAAAGTTTATTGATGGTATAAATTTCCAATTTAATAAATTGATATAAAATAAATGTTATAATTATTAATTCTCTTTTGTGTGGAATTTATTCCATTTAGTTTTGACCAATTTGACAATACAAATTGGTTGATTTAATTCAATAGGTTTTCACTAGAATGAAAATCATTTTCTTTCAAGCTTTTGTTATAACATTATATGGAAAAAAAATTTGACTAAAATATCTGTAAAAAAAAAAAAAAAATCCAAGAGTCGAAAAAACTTACAAACTTGGCTGTTTTGGTACAGTTTTGTAAGTAATAATTCAAAACAGTAATCAAATGAGTGAAATGTTTTGATTTTGTTTGTTTTAAAAGCTGGAAGTTTTATGGTGTCTTATTATGTAACATTGAAATACATTTTTTAATGTTTTGTTAAGTTTCAGAAGTTTATAGCTCCATATCCATACGCTTTGTTCGTTGATAGGTGCTTTTGAGGTTTGATGTTCTAAACCTATTTTAGCAGAATCCTTGAAAATTAGTTTTGCTCAATTTCTATTAACGATTCGTTTTCACCGAGTATGTGACATTTAGTCTAAAGAATTTTTGAAAATTTCCAAAGACAAGTTGAACAAATTAAATTCCATTTGGCCATTTTGAAACATGTTTTTTTTAAACACAGTTGGAAGAGATAATTGTAACATAAAGCATGAAAAATCGTAATTTGGTTTGTTTTAAAATTGGGAATTTCCTTGGTGTCTTTTATGAAAATCATAATTGTCCAAAATGTAACATTGTGATTTTTTTTTTGGGGGGGGGGTTAGTTAGGTCCTCCAGCTCATTTGCATTGTCATGAAATAAATTTGCGCATTTACTAGAATGAAAATTATTTCCTTTCATTGTTCAGTTTATAAGATAACATGGTGACTGTCATAGTTTTAAAATGATGGTTATATTTTGACCTACTGAGATGAAAGTGATGATTCAGACATTAGACTGTTTATATTTGTAAATATTGTTTTGATTTTGTTTGCCTTGAAAGCTTGTCTTTACATGATGTGTTTTAGGCATAGTCATGAATTGTCCAAAAATGTAATGTACTGATAAATTTTTTAGCGTTTTGCTCAGTTTTGTTGTTGGATTTGATTTATTATCGATTATGCAGTGTTCAGTTTATTAATATAGCTGTTGTGCACTTTCCATAGTCTCACTCAATGTACAAAAATTACAAAAGAGTTGAACATTAAAAAAAAGCTTTTCAATTAATTATACTTTTTATATAAGGTCTTGGTTGAGATAAAAAAGTTAAGAGTCTTGGGTGAGATTCCAACCCACAATCTTTGGCTCAATCTGCTCTAACACCTTGAGCTATCGTAACATCCACCCGGATGAAATCCTCATCTCAACCTGCCTTTCGAATTTTTCCCATGAGTAGATTTAAAAAATACCTTTTGTCTATTTTGACCTAGATTGAGATGGGTGATGATTCAGACAATTGAACGTTATTTGTAACAGATGGATGAAATGTTTTTATTTATATTTTCCCCCATTAAAAAAAGGAAATTGTGTGGAGTCTTTTATGAAAGGGCAGCTCAGGAATTGGTCCATAGTTTTTAAAATAAAATTTTAGCGTAGATACGAATTTTTCTAGAGTTTTGTTTTTGTTCCACATCAAATATCAGCCCAATTTTTGTATCTCATTTGAAAAATGGTTGATCCATTTATACAATGGCTACTGCCTAATAGATTCTTTTTTTTATAACTAGTCCATTCCATTTAGGCTTATTTTTTCTTGGTTCATTTAGATTATGCTTATAAAATCAAATTAATTGTAATTCAGCAGTTGTATCCTAGAAGGAAATGTGCGATATTTGTGTAGTAATCAACCTTGAAAATGTCAGGAAAAACAAAAAAAAATCCCAAGAGAGTTAGACAAACTTAATAAATCCATTTGCCCATTCTGGCTATTTATATACTCCATTGTAAAAAGATAATTGAATGTTTTATTATAATAGATATCTGAAACATTGTTGTTTTGTTTGATTTTAAGGGTGATATTTATATTGTCTTGTATTAGGGGCAAACTATTGCAAACAAGGAATTTTCCAAAATTTATGAAATATTATCTAACATAACATAAGTAGTCTATTCTGATGATGCTTATTTTTGCTCGGCTCAATATTATGCGTATAAAAACAAATTAGTTGATTTAATTCTAATCTATGCTGCAATGAAAATTGTTGTTTCATTGTACAGATCATAAGATAGAAGAGTGGCTGCCATGCAGGTATCATTATTGAACCCAGCATGAAGTGTGGTCCGATTTTTATTAACGGCTGGTTCTCGCCCAGTGGACTTTTTTCTTTCATAAGTTCATCCGTTTAGTTCTGGCTGTTCGTCTATTTTTGTTTTATTTTTATTATTATTATTTTATGAAACAAATAGGTGGTATTAATTCAGCAAGTGTGGACAATTCGTGTTTACCTTGTCTCACTCATGCACTATTTGATCCATTATGCAACATTTAAACTGTCAGGAACATAGAAATACTAAAATTATCTTTTTTTCCTTCCCTTCTTGGTATCTGTATTTATACAGTTTATTAATATTAATGTTTGTCTGGTTTGTATAAAAGGTTTCAATTATTACACATGAATACTGCATCTTGGCACTTGTGCCATAATCGTTGTAATTTTATAAATTTATTACATCGTAATTTAATCATCTTTGGTTTAAAAAATATTCACACATTAGTCTAATCTCCAATGTGGTCGGAAAAATAATTATCAGTTTGTTTTTATTTAATTTCATTTATAAACTGGAATTTTTATGGCGACTATGAAAAACTCAGACATTGTTCAATTTTTTTTTCTCATATCACACATTTTGTTGTTGATCAACAGTCGATGACAATTTTTGGTTATTTCCTTGAAAAAAAAAAGTTTTGCTCGATTTGCTCAGTTTATAAGATATCAGGGTGCTCATACTATCATGATTGAACCCATTACGTGACATTTGAACCGTCAAAATGCCTAGATAAACAAAAATTACCCCCCAAAAAAATGTAGAAAAAAAATTCTGTTCAGCCATTTTGATATGCCGAGTTCAGAAAATAAAAATACAATTAACTTTTATATTCGGGTAGTTATGTCAAAAGTTTTATTTATTAAAGAGATTAAAACACTGGAATTCTTATGATGACCGAAAAAAAGTAACATTGATATACATTTTTCAGTAGAAAGTTTTGCATATATGCCTATGTTATGTTATATACATATTTTAAATATTTTAAAAGCTCTTTAAGATACTAGTGTAAACTGGCAATGGGGGAGAAAAATTAATTTCCTTTTAATTAGAATAAATATCTCCCTTACCCTTCTTTGGCCTCCCATTAGAGACGAGACCAAATGTAGGCCTTACCAATTAACCGTTTGTTCTACCGGTATGGGGTCTCCCTTTGGCATGGCAGGTTGGAGGATGGAGAAAAAAGTATGAGAAGTTTCAGATCACCTTACATTGTTGGCTAATTTATGCATATTCTTTGAAAAATAGTTTTGCTCGATTTGTATTAATGATAGTCTCTACTCAACAGGTTTCCTCTTTTCTTAAGTTAATTTCCATTCAGTTCTTTGATGTTCAGGCTTATTTGGATTATGTTTATGAAATCATTCAGTAGATGTTTGCTTGGTTGAATTTTTCCATTGTTCAGTTTATAAGATAGTAGTTATTGAACCCAAATGGGATGTTATGGGCCAACAAAATAAAAATGTCAGAAAAAAGTTTCCTAAAAGCGTTAAACTGATAATTTTATGATAATTCAGATAAATTGAAGTGCTATATTTGTTTGATTCATTGTACTCAGCTCAAATCTGCACATGCACGTACACACATACGCACATGTACAGAGCATATCACTCCGACAATTCCATCTGTTGTAATTTACAATAAACTCCCAGTAAGCTTCGAGTATCACCCACCTAGGTGTCGGCAGTTGAGGTCAAAGCTGGTGTGCCCTCTTGGCATTTTGCCAACATCTTTGAAAGGCCTCTGACGCAAATCATTGGAGACCATATGTAACAGGCCCCATACATGATCTGGCCGGTTCACTGTATAGACGCCAAGAGGAAAAAAAAATGTTTTATTGTACCCATTATTTTGGCCTAAAAATCCCTTACCTGTTTATGTCCGTAACACAACCATCGAAGCAACCGGCTAACCTCATAGTCTACCAGGAAAAAATCTCACAAAATTTGTCACATATTCCTGTCTGTCAACCTATGCTGTTTTGATCTGTTGTACATTTGATGCCTTGATCCACTTATATAAGCTACCAAAGGAAGTCTCACAAATTTTTTCATAGTTGCCGATCATTCTGATCTGCCTTGGTAAGACATGTTTTGCATTTGCCCAAATGGTGCATTTGTGTTGGTTCCTTGACCTGCTTATAACCCTAACACGACCATCGGGAAGTACAAAACTACATATCCATCCTATAGGCAACAAAATGAAATCTGTCAAAATTTAGGTCTATAGAACATGTTTCAGAATTTTATCATCTTCAGTGGTGCATATGTTAGTGCCTCGACCTATTTATATACCTAACAACCATCAAAAACTACAGGTTAACCTATAAAACCTGAGGATAAATTGAACAAACCACAGTTTCAGACTATCAAACATAACATTTTATCATTGTGAGTGGTTGGTTTGTAATGGTACCACACACCATGCTTATATCCCTTACTCAACACACCACTTAGGATAGCAAATGCAAAAACACATCTGACCAAATATCGTGAATAGGCAGGTCAAAATGATCAGAAACTAAGAAAATTTTTGTGAGACTTCCTTTTGCGGCCTACGGGAAGAACCAGTAGTTTTGTAGTTTCCAATGGTAGTGTCAGGGTTATAAGTGGACCGAGACTTTGATCTTACCTGTCCATCAAAGGTACAATTTAGCCAGAAGGCGTGCAGTGCCTGGAGAACAAAACCCCACTTCCTAGTATCCATCCATCTTATCCATCCAGCCACTGAGGTAGGCCTCCAGGGTCTATCAACAGCTAGGTTATTTCAGCCCCAGCGTAATCAGTCTCCCGTTCCTGCTTAATTTACATGAAGTGGATTTATTCCAGACTGATAGGTTCATAGTGGCAATACAAGATTAAGTGATTCACATGAGGAGTTATGCCAAACTTATCATTAAATCAGGTCTATTGAAGGTAGTGCATAGTGCCACGAAAAGGCATAAACAAGCCAGCACATTGTGGGATGCATTTGGAAAATTGGTTCTTAGTGAGTACTTGGACCGCCATAATCAACACCAAAATTCTAAAACAGGTGCTTGCGATGTGCAAACTAGTCAAGGAGAGTAGAATGGTACTTAATGATAAGTTCCCTGCAACAGACCAGATATTGTACTCTCCAGGAAGAGGGAGATGTGGCTATGCCAAATTGGCCAAAACATTGGTCCTAACCGTTCACCTGGTGAGGTTGTGCTCCAGGGGCTATCAACAGCTAGGTCATTTTAGCCCCCTACACAATCTACATTTAAATCCAAACCCATTCAAAGTAATGAAATACTACCACCCTCTATCGGCCCTCCCACACTACACATTCACTCTAATAAATGCATTCAGTCTCAAAATGTACAAAGAAACACAGGACGTGGTATCTGTAAATTATTATATTCAGTAAAACAGACCAGTTTCCTCTAAAAATCGGAATATTGCGTGAAATTCCTATGCTTTCTCTATATGGAGCCAAGGAATGGCACCTTTCAATGTAGTCGGACATCGAACAACATTTCTCTACTTGTCGGACATATGCAAAAGGTTTTAGCCCAAAAGTAAGTGTATGTGATTCAACCTCTATTTAGTTCTTCTAAATTCCTAAAAGAAAATTGGTTTGACATTTCAGTTTTTATCCTTGTGCCACAAGTTGACCTGATTTAAGCCCAATTCACATGTGAGTTTTTTTTAAGGCTTGGAATTATAATTTTGTATAGTGTCAAACTGAAATGGATAAAACTATTCCACTATCCTCATTTACACGTGTGATTTTTTTGATCACTCAATGGCCTGGTTAAAATTCCTTCAAATACAGTTTTATTAATGAATTATAGGAAAAAGTAAAAAGTTCGGTTAAAAATTGATTTCTGTAATTTGTTGCTTTTGGTTTGAGAGTTAAGTGCCAAGATGAAAGTTTTTTCTTTTCTAGGCCTCATAGAATCCATTTCAGCCTTACTGCTGCTTTCTCTTGGTTTGAACACCTTTCCAGACCAATTTTTCTCCATTCCTTTTTCATTATTAATGGACACATTTTGTGTAGGGATGTTTGTTTCTGTATTCTTGTTAAAAAAAGAAATCTCGAGTGCAAATAAATTTTTACAAGCCCACTACTTATTTAAAATGAATTAAAAAATATAGTAATATTAAATTTATACATGCAAAAGCTAAATATAATTGAATAATTAATTTTTGAGTTGATTTTTAAACAATTATTTATTATTATTGTTATCTTTAATAACCAAGGCCTTCACACCACTCACCCGGCTGGCTGACTCAGTATTTTCGTTTATGTATTTAGACAGTTATAAGAACCAAACAATCTTCAGGGTCTCAAGTTTTCAAAACTCCATGTTTAAATGGAAAAAACAAATAAATTACAACTAACTTTAAATATTGTTTAAATTCATACATGAAAATAATTAGTTGTAATTATTCTTTTTATGTAAGGTTTTTTGTTAAGATAAAAAATTAGTGTCACGAATGGGATTTAAACCCATGGCCAATATGCTGCTGCTCTAACCACTTGAGCTGTCGTGACTTAGATACCCCCGGACACCAACTCTCAACCTACAACCGTTCGAATTTCCCCTCTTTTTGCCATATTTTCATTTTTTATCTCAACCAAAAACCTTAGACAAAGACAATAATAAATTGCTATAATTAATATGGTAAATTGTGACCACTAAACAAATATGGATTTATGAGAATAATTTTTAGTTTTGTAAAGTAAAATAGAATCTTTGATTCTGGCCTCTGCAATAAGAAATTTGTGTCGTTAAGAACCAATAAACTGATAACAAAATATCTTGAACCCATGAGATTCAAATCAAGATACGTAGGAACGTCAGGATTGGACGGAAGACGAGAATATCATCGGTTGTGTTTTTAGATTTTTACAAGAAAAAAAACAATCTTACAGCTTATGGGAATTTCAACTAGAGATCAAAATGTTTGTATAATTTACACCGAGCAAAATTTTTCGGATATGAAAGAACTTGTAAACAATAACAAATTGTCCGGTTCAGACATAAACTCAAAACAACATTGATCGTGTTGACAATTGCAAAGTGTCAACATAGCTCCACAATTCTTTTATATTCTGTTTATCACAGAATTAACTAAAATGTTTCTCATTCTTTTATTTAATCCATATATGTATCGGTTGTCATCGACCGTATTAATTATTTTAAATTAATTATACTTTTTATCTAAGATCTTGGTTGACATGAAAAAGTGTGTCCCAAGCTTCAGACAGATGACTAAAAATCGATCTCATGATAGCTCAAGTGGTTAGAGCAGCAGCGTATTTAGCCTAAGGTCATGGGTTCAAATCCTGCTTGTGACAATAGCTTTTTCATCTCTACCAAGACCTTACATAAAACGTATAATTAATTTAAACTTTTATTTAATGTTTTTTTTTTAATTCTTGCAATTTGGAAATTTGAAAAAAGCTACTGCAAACGACTAAGGACACATTAATTTATCGAAGGATATAATCATATCAAGTATCTGAAACTAAATATATATTTTATATTCAAAAGCATCAAAAATTAGTCAATTAAAAAAATTTAAAAAATCCACCGTTATCGTGTCGATCAGTTCGGCTCGTTTCAAGCTTCCTGTCCTTGCTGGTTTGGTCTGTCTTTATGCCTTCTTGACTATTTAAAATTTTAATAACAATGAATGACAACAACACTAACAATGACAACAATGAATTAAAACATTTATATAAGCTGTAAGCCTTTTTTTGATGTGTTGATTGATTCGTAGAGTCATATTGTTAATCTGTCGAATCAAATTTCATTCCCCCTCCCTGATGCCCATCAAGTCGTTGAAAAATTCGGCTCAAATGTCGTGTTATATGGCACATATTGTTCACAAGCATTTTAATTTTTTATATATGTCAATTAACTTTTAGGGTCATTATTATTGTAATAAAATAAAATTACTAAGGGGTTTTTGATTAAATAATCAGTTAGTACGTTGTATTCAGTTTCAGCCTGCCGTCCTTGCTGGATTGGTCTGTCTTCTCGACTTCTTGGCTGTTTAAAAATTAAAAAATTAAACAACAATGAATGAAATGTTTAAATTTGCTGACAGGCTTTTATGATGTATTGATGACTGGTAGAATTTATGGCCTGAACTGGATAAGGAATACATTTAAAAAGAAAACTAAATTAATTTTACCAAACTTGGGTGCCAGGTATAAGCCAAAGAAACGAGAAATGAAAAAATAGGAAGTCTCACCTTAGTTTAAGTCATAAAAGACAAGAATTAATGCTCATGACCAGTCAGTGTAGGTGACAAATCAGTACATCTCTCGTGACAATCGGTGACGGAGTGGGCCTGGACCGTCCAGTCTCCAGGTGGGGACAGCTGTGTCTTACGGCAATCCAAGCTACTTGGTTACAAGTTATAACATTAATCAGTAGGTATTTTTAAAACACCTGTAAATAAAATAAAATCCAATAAAGAAAATAGGAAAATTTAACCATTTTTAGTTCAATATTGGGATTAATTAACCAATATAAAAAATCTAAGAAATTTGTGGTGTTTGTTTTATAAAAAATCTGGTATAAATTGCTATTCTGTATAAATCAAACTACACATTTTTGGAAATAGTTCTATCTTGCTGAAGGCCTAATGTTGAAGTTGACCTGAGCTCTAGGCCCTGAATCCTATTTTGGCCTAGCACCCCCCCCCCAAAAAAAAAGTCCAAAACCTTTTGGAATGATATCCCAGGCAAGAAATTCATAAGATTCATAGAAAGGCCATCCGCAAGACTTGCAAAGGAATTTCTGGAGTGTAACCGCAGCAAAACCAGGATTCTGGTTGGACTACTGACAGAGCACTGCTACCTAAAAGGCACACATGCACCGGGAGGGTGTTGGTGATGAGGATACTAGGAAGCGGGGTTTGTGCTCCCAGGCACTCCAGCCTTCTGGCTTATTGAACCTTCCTAGTTCCTTAGTTCAGTGCAGTGAACTCAATCCTTCTTAGAAGTATCAGGTCATTGACTGTCGCTGCTACAATTTCATTTTCTAGGTTTTTTCTGTAGTTAGGTTGCATCTCCATTGAGCTGTTGCTTCGCATTCAAAGATGATATGGGTGGCTGTTTTCTCCTCCTCATTACAGAATCTGCAGGTGGGATCATCGTTGTTTATGCACATGTTGTATAGATGTTTTCTCAGATGCCAGTGACTGGTTAGTAATCCTATCACTTCTCTGAGTTTAGCCCTCTCCAGTTGTAGCAGTGATTTTGCCAGTCTTGGTGAGGGTTGTTTCATAATAAGTTTGCCATGTCTAGCACTGCCAGAGTTTATCCACTTCTCCTTTTGTTTTATTTGGACCCATTCTGTGATGGAGGATTCTATATTTGTTTTTGTTATCCCAAGTATAGGTTCGGGGCCTATGTATGGTCTTGCAGATCCTTCTCTGGCCAGTGTGTCGTGCTTTTTCGTTATCCAAAATTCCTTTGAGCCCTGACACCCAAGATATCATCAGTGTTGTATTTCCCCAAATTTTAGAAATTTTGGATACATTCACTGACTAATGTTGATGTGATTTTTGCTAATGCTTTAATAGCTGCTTGGCTGTAAACTTATGAGGATTTTCTTGCCAATGTAACCTCTTCAACGCAAGCGTTGATGGCATGTATTTCTGCTTGAAAGACCGAAGTGTACTTTTTAATGAGTTTCATTGCTTATATCTTGGGCTTGTACAAAAACCCCAATCTGATTCCTTCGTTTGTTTTGGAGTATACCATATCATAGTATCTGATGCTCTCCTGTGTTCTTCCTCTCCTTTATAATTTGTTGAGACTTTATAGGATGTTGTATGGGTCACTGCCAGGAAGAAAAGGAGACCACAGAACACGTTGATATTTTTGTGAGGGGTCTTTGTAGTGTAGATTCTTGGAAATAGGAGAGGAAAAGTCCAAAGCAAGTACCAATCAAATTAAATATTTAAATGACTCATGATCATGTGACTGTCAGAGAAATGATGTATGGTGGAATGAGTGCGGTGTTCAATCCTTTTAAAAAGATAGTTCCTACTCACAGTAAGTTGTTTTCAACGATCCGGATTTCGAACTTTTATCTTGAACCTGATGATGAGCTAAAAGCTCGAAATCCGAATCGTTGAAAACAACTTACTGTGAGTAGGAACTATCTTTTTAAAAGGATTGTCACAGGAACTGTTTGCAGATTTGAAAACTGTTCAGATTCCATTAATAGTTTATAAAATTTATACGAGTTTGTAAATGAGAATTGTACAATGAGCCTCATTCTCAATTCTAGAATTTATTCATCAGGATTCTAAGACAAATTGACAAGATACACAGTAATGCATAGTAATTTCAGCTCAATGTCACACATCCATGAATATTCCATTATGGATTGATTTATACAAAAGCTATGTGATAAGAAACGTAGTGTATTGAACCGGAATGGCAGATAAATGAAAACTCTACAGACACAAAGAAACAACAAAAGATAATGATTAAAATAATTTTAATTAAACTAACTGGTCGCAGAAAGAAAGAAATACTTTTTTGCCACCACAGGTAAATTATTATCACGGGCCTAAAATTTAACAGAAAACGTGAAAAGACCAATTCAGAACGTTTCCGGCCGGCCTGTTAAAGCAATCACTTGAAAAGGATTGAAAAAACAAACCGGCCGAGAGTTTTAAAAACAAACAGCCCAAAAGCAAATGTTTACCTTGTGTAATCAGCTCACCTAATTGAACTACCCACTCGATTCGTAGGAGTGTTAAAAAAAATATCAAAAAAATACTTTCAATTGGATTATAATTGAATCGAGGTATGGACAATTGCAAAAAGATAATGCTGAATAATTTCTGCACTCTCAACACGACACGCAAGAATCGTATAATTACACAGAAGGCAAACACTTAGAGCCCTGAAGATGATCTCAATAAAGATCGAAACGTTGGCACGATAAAGAAAATGTTTTTCTGAAACCTACATCACACCAGACCGCATCTCACGAGTTCTGAATAATTTCTGCAACATTGCATTAATTCCCTTATCTATGACTTTGTTCCAACTGAACCCAAGTGACTCCAATTAGCCGAGATGCATAAAAACACAGGATATATTAAAAACATTATTGTTTCTTATTAAAAGTGGTCAGTATAAAAAAAACAATTATTTCCTGGCCAGTTAGACGGGTGTAATTTTATTAATATTACATTTTTGTGTTTCAAAGTAATAATAAATATGTATATATAAAAAAATATAAACTTTTTTTATCATTGAACTTCTCGAATGATTTGTTTAATATTTATGTGGGAGGTTTATATGCCAACAAATAGCTGAGGTCATCACCGGCCCTCCGTGTTTTCCTTCTTTTGTCAGTCTTTTATGTGTATTTTGTTTCAAACTGAAGCCACTTGAACATATTGATCTGGTTACTGATTTTCAGCTTGTATATGTATACTACATAGTTATTCTAAAATGCTAGTCTTTTGTTTGTACTTCGTATAAACATACAAGTCTGGTCACAATCGTTCATTGGGACGTGATCGAACCCACTCCATTCTCACTAATAATTCCAGGCATCACACAGAACCGTTGTCCACAGCTTCCCAGTATCATATCCTGCACCGTGCTGCTTGTCGTAGCTACCAGTACTTTCAGCCCAGTCTATTCAGCCTCCTGGTCATTGTCTAGCGCAAACATCATCCCCAGTTTATCTACACCATCTAAACTGAACTCAAAGCCGTCTGAATACCTCTGCCGGATATTCCCGGAGTACTCGATATTCCTTGGGACAGGGTTAAACAACCCCTTCCTTTCTTCCTAATAAATTATATTTATGCCAATAAATTAACATAAATAAACACAAACCTGATACAAACATATAAGTCTGGTTACATGCATTCCCCAGAGTACTTGATATTTCTCAGGGCGCATTTGTTTAAATCATCTTCCTTTTGATAATTTCAAAGATTTATCTTATGAGTAATAAGAGATAGAGCTCGAATGGAGGCCTTAACTAAAATAAAAATAGCTAAGAATTTTTTATTATCGATAAAATATAAACAATTAAAATAATATATTTCTTCTAAATGATAAGTTCTGTGAAAAAACCATTAATAAATGGTCACCTCACTACAGGTATCATGTGATCTAATAATTTATCTTCTCTGCCCAACTGTGAGAGTGATGTTTAAGGGACGTTAGTGCTCATCACTGTAAGGTAAAGGTCTCGCGTTCAAATCCAGTGCATTCAAACCCAACATGCTTACGAATGGACTTTTTGTCAAAAACACCTACCCTGAGGTTGATACGACCTCTGCTGTTATGAACCCTTGATGGGAGGAAAAGTAAAAGTTCTCTAATAAAAATAATAATTTTCACATATTATTTGTGGGAGTAAGTAGTCTCTCAGTGGGTGATGATTGGATTCGTCAGGCAGAATTGATATGGAGAAGCAATTACATGGGCAGGATCCAGCAATCATGGACATATAGGGGTAGATCTGGAGGCTTCAGTTATCTTGTTAAAGCTTGAAAACAAAGACTAGCCTTTAAAATCTTTTTTTCCCCCCATTTAGTATTCATAAAATTACATATTATTAATCATTTAACATTTATAGACGATACTCATGATCATGTGGCTGTCTGTTAAATAGTTCAGCATTACCCGACAGTTAAGAATAGATCAAAGTTTGCGAATGAGAAGTGATACGTTGAGCCTCATTCTCTGGTGGTGGTAGTTGAGTGGTTAGCATGTCGTCTTGACTCATAGACACCACAGTCGTGGGTTCAGTTCTCATCTCCACCCCTGGAATTTTTGGCCTGTTTCATTACCCTGAAAAGTATGATGTACTACAAACCTACACTGCCTCTAATATGGAAAGTTTTAAGACATAAAAAAAATTATTATAAATCTCAATAAAGCACAAAAATGGTTAACTTTTTACATTTTTCCTTCCTGGTGTTTATTTATATAACAAAGTTAACAAATAAATGTATTTAGTAGTCATAATTGACCATTATTTATTATTTTAATTAATTATACTTTTTATCTAAGGTTGAGGTGAAAAAGCTATTGTCATGAGTGTGATTTGAACCCACAACCTTCGTCTAGTCGGACCAAAACCTTAGATAAAAAGTATAATTAATTCAATTAATTAATACAGTTAATTATGACTGCTAAATACATATATGGATTAACATAATAATTATGGAAATACTTACTTCGTTAACAGCTGCCTATGGGCACTTCATAAGTCATCTCAACGAAGACCTTCGATAAAAAGTATAATTAATTTTTTTAAGTTAACCAAGTTAATAGATTAATAATGTGACCCTAGAAGTCGGTCAGTATATCAAAAAATACAAAATAATCCCTACAAATTTCTTTTGTTAATTAATAAAACCAAATTTAAATGAAAATGGTTCAAAAATTTCAAAGAAGCCGCGATTTGCTTACAATTAGAATAAAATCGGGTAGTCGAAATTAAAAGTTTGTGGTATGGGCGATCGAAGTCACGGTAGCTCAAGAGGTAGAGCAGCGGTGTATTGAGCCAAAAGTCGTGGGTTCGAATCCCGCCTGTGACACAAATTTTTCATTTAGAAAAAAATTGTGTACAATTAATTGAGTATTTATATATTTAATAGAAGCTGATAAAATGTAGTATTTTTGGTCTTCATTTGTTCCGACAGTTTTGAAGAATATTTTTTTGTCTTTTGGAAGTTAACACCAACAATCTGAGTTCTGAAATGTTAAATTTTACCTTGTGACATAATCACTACAATTTTTATTTATCCCACATTATAATAAAATCTTAAATTTAAAATACTTAAACCAATCTAGCCTTTTGTTGCATAATGATCAAATATTCATGGCAAATTATTAAAAAATGAAAATTTTCTTTATGTTTAAATTAAATATATTGGGTTGTCCGGAAAATAATGCAGGATTTTGTTTTCATTAAAAAAAATCTATATAAAATATTCTGTTTACGTTTACAGGATTACTCATTTGTATGAATGTCAACACTTATTAATCCTCTTCCAAATGATATTGTTTGTTTACCTCTGTAGCATTCCGCTACTTGGAAATAATTCAGTCATCCTTATAATGTCAAAGCGAGAATTTCGTACGATTTTCTTTTACGAGTTTAAACTCGGCCGAAGCGGAGCCCAAACGGCTAGAAACATTAACCAAGTCTGGGGCGAGGGTTGTGTTAATGAGTGCACTGTGCAAAGGTGGTTTAAAAAATTTCGGGAGGGAGATTTCAGCCTTGAAGATGAAGAAGGTCGTGGAAGGCCTTCCTCTCTTAATGATGATGTTCTGCGATCAGTGGTGGAAGAAAACCCCAAAACAACTGTTCGAGAACTTGCAGAGCAACTCAAAGTCAGTAAAACGACCGTCGCTGACCACCTCAAGGCGATTGGAAAAGTGAAAAAACTCGAAAATTGGGTTCCACACTCATTAAACGATCGCCAAAAAATCAGCGCTTTGATGTTTGTGCATCACTTCTTTGTCGAAACAAAAATGACCCATTTCTGGCCAGAATTGTTACATGTGACGAAAAGTGGATTCTCTACGATAACACTAGACGTTCTGGACAGTGGCTCGACAAAGGAGAAGCTCCAAAGCCCCCAACTCATCAAAAAAAGGTAATGGTTACGGTATGGTGGGCTTCATTTGGTTTAATACACTACAGCTTCTTAAATCCTGGCGAAACCATCAATGCTGAATCATACTGTAACCAAATTAATACCATGCATCAGAAATTGGCAGTAATGAAGCCCTCTTTGGTCAATCGGAAAGGGCCCATTTTGTTGCATGACAACGCTCGACCACATGTGTCACGTGTAACGTCACAAAAATTATTGGAGCTTGGCTATGAAACTTTGCCTCACCCACCCTACTCTCCGGACCTCTCGCCTACTGACTACCATTTTTTTAGACACCTGGACCACTACTTACAACACATAATATTCAAAAATCAAACGGAACTGGAAAATGCATTTATTGACTTTATCAATTCTAAAAATTCTGAATTCTACTCAGACGGAATTAATAAGTTACCAACACGTTGGGAGAAATGTATTGAGAGTATGGGTTGATTAAAGAACATTGCTTTAAAGTAACTAGTTTCTTTTTTTTTGTTTAATACCAAAATCCTGCATTATTTTCCGGACAACCCAATAAATAATACGCCTCTTTATGTGAATTTGTAAATTGTAGAAAATGTTAATTGATTTTATTTTTTCAGGACTATGTACCAACAAATAAAGACATCCTTCACGCTAGAAAAGCCACAAAGGGAATCTCAGAGTTTACAATTTCGATAAACAACATTCCATTTCGATTTGTGGATGTCGGTGGGCAACGATCGCAGCGGCAGAAGTGGTTCCAGTGTTTTGACTCTGTCACGTCGATTATTTTTTTAGTCTCATCTTCCGAATTTGACCAAGTCCTTGTTGAAGACAGGTAAGGCTTGCCGATTATTTTGTCTTATGCTAAAAGTAATTAATGAATGATAGGATTCTTCTGTGTGGAATCTAGGTCTATATTGCACAGGAATTTTATGTAAAGATATGTTTGCTTGGTCTCCTTTAGGCATAGTGTGATTTTTTGCAGTGATATTTTACTGAAACATGTACTGTAAGATATTTAGTTTATTTTTGTTGAGTAGGGTTTCCTCTCTCCCATTGGGCTTTTTCATAAGTAATCTTTTTTGCTTGCCTCATGCCTCAACCTTTTTGGGACTGATTTTTGGATGCTAAACCTCGTTCTCGTGCCTCTCTCCCGAGCCTTTTATTTTGTATTATGCATTGAATTTCAAAGCATTTGTTATACACAAATAAGGCAACAAAAAGAAAAATATTCCAAAATGTGTGATGGTTAGTGACCGTTAATTGATAATTATTCAGAAATCGTGAGATGCGGTCTGGTGTGATGTAGGTTTCAGAAAAACATTTTCTGAAACCTACATCACACCAGACTGCATCTCACGATTTCTGAATAAATATTCGAAAAATTATTGTGAATGTAAACAGCATAAAATAAAACTGAAGACACTGGGCAGACAGGAGGTAAAGAATCTGAAGACAACTGGGTAGATGGTAGGGATGAGTAGAAGGTTCAGAAGGACGGAGACGAGAGGTAGACAAAAGCAGGAAATTCTCAATGAAAAAAGGAATGTGTAGCAATTTCATAAAAGTTTGAGGGGATTATGAACAGAAGAAGAACTGAAAACATTGGTTCGTTGATGAGGACGGGAAAAGAGTGTGGGAGGTCTCTAGTGAGAGCAAAGGGGTCTGAGGTACTGGATACGACCTTAACCCAATCTCACGATATCTGAATACTTAACCCAATGAGTGTCCATCCAGGGCTGGAAAAAAAGCCTGAATTAGATAAGTCGTAATTGGGCCTGGAGAGCATACAAGCCTGAACGAGATACCTCATCACTAGTCCTGAAAAGGTTTGTTACCCAGTTCTTTTTTTTAATTTGGCTAGTTTATACCACGTAATTTTGTTCCAAGGCTCCGTTTTTAGCTAGTGTCCGCTACTTTGCCTGAAAATCCCTCATGACCCACGATCTTTGCCATTAAAGTGGCTCCAGGCATGCAGGATTCACTGAATGCCGAATATTTCCCAAGTTTTGAGATGCTCGGCTTGGAATTTGCCCAAAAAGTGTACCTATGTATCCCCACACTGTGGGGTTTGTACAGTCACCCTCTTTGTGTGGCTACAGGGAATATTTGCCAACTTTGAAGCAGCCGGGAAACTGGCAACTAGCTGAGCAAAGCAAGCACTTTCTATTGTTGCTCGGCATTTGGCAAATCCCAGTCTGGAGCCACCTTTAGATTTGATAATCCCATTTTTAAAGGTTATTTAGGCAGTACCAGACAAGTTATTATTATTATTATTAATTTTTAAGGGTGTTTCACGCCCTAACATCCAAACCTTCTATCTTAGGTTACCTATATCCCTTCTGACTGCTATAAAGCTCTGACTCCAAACATTCACTTGTAAACTAATTTATCCTCTTGCCATCCAAGCTTTAATTTTTCTTTTTAAAATTCTTAATTTGGAAGGCCAAATGTTTGCAAAAATCCCATTTTAAATTACATATAAAATTTATTTCTGTTTCTTTTTTTAATTAGAATTGTGAATTTTTGTTCCATAATTTAAACATTTCCCATAGGCTTGTATGGCTAATAATAATAATAATAATCATGTAGCGCTCCTTGAAAGTGCTATTCAGAACACTTTCTTGGAGAGAGAGCATGCTTTAGCTGTCTTCTTCGACCTGGAAAAAGCATACGATACGACCTGGAGATTTGGTATTCTTAAGAAACTCTATGATTGGGGTTTAAGAGGGAACACAGCTAAATTTTTAAAAAGCTTCCTCGAAATGAGGAGATTCCGGGTGAGATTAGGTACCGCCTTATCTAGTACGTTCATTCAAGAAAACGGGATTCCTCAGGGTTCGGTTCTGAGTGTCACTTTATTTGCCATTGCGATAAACGGTCTTGCTGATAATATAGATGATCGTATAGTCAGGCCTTTATATGTCGATGATCTTTGCTTTTACTTGTCTGGGAAAAATCTCCAAAACGTAGGAAGGACTTTACAAAACGCCATTGACACATTGTCACGAAAAGCAGATGATGTAGGTTTCAAATTCTCTTTGTCCAAAACGGTATTTGTACACTTTTGTAGACTGAGAAAACATCATGAAACATCTCGGCTTTTCCTTTCTGGCGTTGAAATAAAGGAAGTCGACGTTGTCAAATATTTGGGAGTTTCTTTCGACAAAGCCCTTCGATGGAAACAATTTGGGAAAAGGCCTAAATCTCATTATAAATTCCAATAAATTTGAGAAAGCTGAAAAGTGCTCTTTGAAAGAACCACTGGGGACCCAGTAACTCCTGTAAATCACTCGAAAGGTTGAGCCTTTGCCTAAAAGGTTGTAAAGTGGGACAGTTGACCAAAATATGTCTTACTGTCAAAATGATGTGTTCTCCACTTCGCATACATCGAGGACAAGTTGGAAGGTTGTTGCGTATTAAAAGCCTATTATGGATTAGCCTGATGTGACCTATTCGCAACCTAGAGAGAATCACAAGTTCTTTTCTCTCAAGTTCCTCAGTTGGCCATTTATGTACAACTGGCTTAATTTCTTTCATACTATCTCTACAGACATTCCATCTTGCCTCCTACTTTCGTTTGATAATGTTTTTAACATAAACGACTATATCATCTGGACGGAGAGGAAATTGATCTGTTCTTTGTGGATGGTTTACAGCGTTCCTTGCATGTTGATTAGCTTTTTCATTTCGAGAAATGCCGACATGACTAGGAACCCAAACGAATACCACATGCTTGTTAAGTGTTCTGATTTCATAGAGATATTTGTGAATTGCTAAGATATATGGGTCAACCGAGAAATTATTTTTGATTGCTTCGAGACCACTTTTCGAATCAGAGCAAATAATGGCATTACAAATTCCTTGCGATTCCTTTATAATGCTCAATGATCTTCTGATGGCATAAAGTTCAGCTGTATTACGCTAGCCACATTCGATAGAGACCAGCTGAGGTTATACTCATCAGCAAATATCCCACACTACACCAATTTCATTTTTAGACCCATCAGTATAAAAAACTTTATTTATTTAGTTATTTAAAATTCGCAAGAATTCTGCCTTGTTCATCAGAGAAGGTGTTTCTCTTTTGTTCAATAAGGCCAGATCTTTGATAATTGTGGCAGTAGGTAATGACCACGGTGGGGTATCTAGCAATTTAAAACCCTCAACCGCCGGCAAGGTATTCCCTCCTAATCTCAATATTTCAGTACCGCGGATTCCCAAAGGTCTCGTCCTAGTTCTTAGGAACGAGTACATATGTTGGTGAAGGTTATGGAAAACTGAAGGAAATAGAAGATGGAAAGGCTTAGACCAAAGTCTAGCAACAAGTTATTATTATTTATTTTATTTTTTATTTTTTAACGGGGGTTCGCAACAGCAGAGGTTATATCAACCTTTAGGGTGCCGGTGTTTTGAAAAAAAAAAACAAAAAACAATTGTAAGTATGTCGGGTTCGAATGCAGGGCCGCTGGATTCAAACCTGGGACCTTTACCTTACAGTGATGAGCGCTGTGTCAACGCTTAAACCGTTGCGGCCACCGACGCCTTACCTGAAAAGTTTTACATTTTTCTAGCTTAGAGAGTCTTTAGAGCTGCTTGCAAGAATATTATTATTGCCATATGAACACATTTCTACGGCTAGCAGTTCCGCTTGAAAGATGGTTGTGTTGGGCCGAGGGCGATGTCCTCATAGTTAACCCTTTATGACCATATTCATGCCATTTCCCATCTTTGAGCCATAAAATAGAAGAGCTCCAGATTTATCTTATTTTGTTTTATTTTTCTGTTTTTATCTTTTCAATAATTTAAGACTTTACAATAGTTCAACCAGGCTGTATTGCCTTGAAAATAAAGTTGGTGATAGTACTTCTCCTTGAAGGCAACCTCTCAGTGGTTGTATTGTAGACGTTTTATTTCCAAAGTTTTAATTTTATCTTGTGATTAATTAGCATGGTCCTTATCCACTGTATAAGTTGATGGTTATAGTCCATGGTCTTTGTAATTTATATGAATTTGATTATTGATGCTACGTAAAAGAGAAAAAATAAAATATTTATTTCTATTATTATTTGTTTATTAGCATTAACTATTTTAATCGATCCATAAAAATGTTTTTAAGCGCCCCTTCTATATCGATGAATAAAATTAATAAATTATAAAATTCCAGGAAAACAAATCGTCTTGAAGAATCGAGAAACATATTCGACACGATAGTCAACAACCTTGTGTTCCGAGGTGTTTCGATAATTCTTTTCCTAAACAAGACGGACCTGCTCGCCGAGAAGCTCAAATCAGGAGAGACCAACATCAGATGGTACTTCCCAGAGTTCACGGGAGACGAGAAGAAACTGGCTGACGTCCAGGCGTTCCTCCTCGAGTACTTCCGCTCCGCAAAACGCGACCCAGAAAAGAGGCTGTTCTACCATTTCACGACTGCAGTGGACACTGAAAACATTAAAGTCGTATTCAACGCAGTCAAGGACACGATTCTTCATAGAAATCTAGAATCTCTTATGTTACAATGAAATCTCAATTGTTTTTTTCCCTTCTTTTTTCAACAATGTGTTTTGACTTATTAAAAAAAAAGCTTTAATAATTTTTGTTTTGAATCTATTCTATTTTTGTTTTAAGGTACAGTTTTCAATAATATTTACAGTAATATTAGTTTTGACTTAAATTGAATCGTTATGTTTAACTGTTTTGACATCAAAATGTTTATTCACCTGTTGTTTTTTTTTTTTAAATATGCCAAATCTGAAATCTTCCCACATCGTAATTTTCATTTCTGCTAATAAATACGTTTCCCTTCTCAGAAGTGTGCAAAGACTGTAAGACATGAAATAAATCATCGTAATTAAATGTGCCTTAATGGTGAAAGTCTGTGCCTATGGTTGATTATCGGTTGTATTTGTGTCTATGGAAATATAGATACAGAATTTATTTATGTAAATAACCTATGTAAAGTTGTACATATTTAATGGAGAAAAAAATCAGGATACAGTTTGTACAAAATATCTATTATATAAATGAAGAAAATCAATTAAATATTTAGTTTGTATATTTATACATAAAAATAATGTACCTAATATTTTTATATAATATTTTTTTATACTGAGATGTATATATTTGTAATGTTGTATAATTAAAATAAAATTATTTGTAACATCACTCATCTGTAAAATCTAGACTTTTTTCTAAATCTCTTTTCATGTAATGTAAAATTATGCTGAAATTAATTAGTTCTAAAACTCGGTGTTCGATGGGCCAGAACAGCCAAAAACTGGTGTGCCCTCTTGACATTTGCACTGTCTTTGAAGGACAATAACGCAAATTAATGGAGCTCTGTCAGAACAGGCCCCATACACAATCTGGCTGGCCTGTCAGTCATGCTTAAACTACATGTTCACTGTATAGACCCCAAGAGGAAATCTAAAAAAAAAAAAATTGTTTTATTGTATCCATTTTTGTGGCCTATCTATCCCTGACACAACCATTGAATGTGACCAAACTACCGGGCTAACCTCACAGTCTACCGAGAAAAAGTCTCACAAAATTTGTCATAGTTTGTTTACTCCTGGCTACCTATCCATGCTGTTTTGATCTGACATCAGATACGTTTCAAAATTTTGCCATCAAGTTGTACTTTTGATGCCTTGATCCACTTATATCCTGGCAATCGTAAACTACAAGTTCTTCCCATATGCCACCAAAGGAAGTCTCACAAATTTTTTCATAGTTGCCGATCATTCTGATCTACGTTGGTCAGACATGTTTTTTCATTTGCCCAAGTGGTGCATTTCTGTTGGTGCCTCGACCTGCTTATAACCCTAACACAACCACCAGAAACTACAAGTTCTTCCCATAGCCACCAAAGGAAATCATACACAAATTTTTCATAGTTGCCGATCATTCTGATCTGCATTGGTCAGACATGTTTGTGCATTTGCCGAAGTTGTGCATTTATGTTGGTGCCCCGACCTGCTTATAACCCTAACACAACCATCGGAAAGTACAAAAATACATAGAAAATCTAACAAAATTGAGGTCTATAGAATATGTTTCAGAATTTTACCATCTTCAGTGGTGCGTGTGCCTCGGCCTATTTATATGCTTAACAACCATCAAAAACTACAGGTTAACCTATAAAACCTGAGAATAAATTGAACAACATTTTTTCATGGGTTTTTACTTTCCATCATTTTCGTTGGCTTATCCAGATTCAGACTATAAACATAACATTTTTCCATTTTGAGTGGTGGGTTTATGATGGTACCACACCATGCTTATTTATATCCCTGACTGAACACACCACTTAGGATAGCAAATGCAAAAACATGTCTGACCAAATATCGGGAATAGGCAGATCAGAATGATCACAAATTAAGAAAATTTTTGTGAGACTTCCTTTTGGCGGCCTACGGGAAGAACCAGTAGTTTTGTAGTTTCCAATGGTAGTGTCACGGGCATAAGTGGACCGAGACGCCAAATGCACAACTGAAACACGAATGTCAGTACACAACCAAAATAGCAACGATAAGCAGAGCAAAATTACCTGAAACAACTGGTTGACAAACAGGTCAAGAAGAATTTATTCCTAAGGCAGACCCTACCTAGACATTGCACACTACTTTTATTATGACATATTGATCCCAGTTTATCAAGCAATAATATTGATGGCCCATAAGTCCATGCTTTCGCATGAACAAGACCAAATGTTATGTGTTACATATGAAAAATATTCTGCAGTGCAATTTTAAAAAAATCTCTAATTTTTGTTCAATAGTTGTGCATACTTCAATATGGTCAAAAATATTGTGCAATATTATATTATTGATTGTCTAGCCCGCCTAACAGTCGTACAGCTGCTAAAAGCTTTTTTCAATATGATAGTCTGGTTATAAGAAATTTTTTTGGGGAGGATAGGCGACTAACTGCATTTATTGTTATATTTCTTATGCAAGTTTATAACAGTGTTTTAATGATGGACATTTTAAGGAGCTCATCACACTTTTTCCCCAAGGTAAGCACATTCTAATGAGTTGTCTGCCCTGTGATGTACTGAGTGACTGTCGCCGTATCACACTCGACAACAGCAATCCCAATAATAATATTTCACAAAAAGCAGGGTAAATAAAATCAATAGACAAGTTTACATTTTAATATATTTTAATTTATAATGCTGGAATACACAAACACAACATAGCAGTAGTTTTTTTTTTTTTTTCTACAATCGGCTCTGAAGCCATCAACAACTGTCACACTTACAAAGAATATTAAAACGAAAACTGCCGTCTTATTTTTTTTCCAATATTCAATTTTGTGCTGATCAATGTGCTTATTTTTAAGGTTTGTGCCAAAAAAAGGAAGACATGTTGAATTAACCGTCACATATTATACAGAAAACAAACTGTACAACAAAATATAATCAACATCGATACACATTGATATATATAGTATTTTAACATTATATATATATCCAATCAATCTCAGATGTCATCGTAAAATATGACACTCACACGTATGCATGTTAAAAAAAATGAAAGAAAAGAAACAAGGAATGAGTATTTCTTTTAAGCAACCTTCATAAATATCAAATAATATCAACAATGGATTAGATGAAGGTTTAAACCTAATTTTTTTTTTTTGTTGAATAGACCGTGACCTGAGATTGAACTTGTGAAGCCTGAATAAAAATCAATTGTTAAATTTGAGCATTAAATACTGGTTTCTTTGGTCTCCTGAATGCCATGTGAGATTCTAAATGTAAAATTCTGACATTCTGCCAAACTAGCATTCACATCATCAAAATATCAATATACAAATATATTCTATACATGTAAAAGAAAACCTAAATCAAGTTTAGCTCTTTCTAGACCGTACAATAATAAGTTTCAATATTTTCCATAACTATTATAATTTAATTTTTATTAACTAGGCTAACTATTAACGACAAGCAATCACTCTTGACCCATTCAAACTATAATTGTATATTCAAATAATCACAATATTTTGAACCACAAGTGTCAAAATGAAAATGCAGGGACATTGCCTTCGTTGAACGTTAATTATGACAATTTTTATCGGGAAAATTAGCGGGTTTAAGAACTGGGTAAGAAAACATCAAAGTCAAAATATATCATCAAGCATTAAAATTTCACTTTTTAGCACGGATTTGTGAGGGAAAAAATATAAATTCATAACTGACGGCTATAACTAGAATACAACAAACACTTTCTTCTTCTTCTTCTTCTTAATCGTACCTGCATTTTCTTACAATATGTCACACTTTAAAATAGGACAACTAACCACCTATTTTCACTTAAAATGGATTAAGTCTCTCGAAAAAAATCTAAATTCACAGCGAAAAGACAACAAAAGTCAAGAGAATTAACATAGGAGAGAGCTTATATGTTTCATCTAAAGGTTTGATCTCGACAGGGTTTCTTTAAAAATAAATTAGTTTACAAAAAAAAGAAAAAAGAAAAAAAAAGATTGTCAAAAAATCAATAACTAAACTGAACGCCTACAACAACCATTATTAATAATTAATTAATGTCTTTTCATCAATTAAATGACAATCCAAAACAAAAAAGAGACAAAAACTGTCTTTTTTTCTCCTTGTACAAAATTAAAGTTTTGTGATTAACAGTTAAACATTTATAGAATTGTCATGATGAGTGCTACATTTAGAAAATAAAAAGAAATATCATAAACAAGACACAACAATTTTATAATTAATTATAAAAAAAAGAAGCCTAAATCAAAGTGAGGCCAAGGCTGCTAAGTTATGAGATTCTTCGAGAACACTTAAAAAAATAATATTCATTCATATATGTATGTATATATATTTACACACAGAATGGGATTAAAAAAAATCAAAAGCTATCATTTCTCTACAAAGATTTGAACAAATGGTAAGAAAGGTAAAAGAAATAATCTTTTTCCTAAATATTATTGTTTACTTGTTTTTTGGTGTTTTTATTATTTTTTCTTTTATTTTTTTAAATACCATCTGGAACGAAATTAGTCCGCTGGTATATTTAATTAAATATATCTTTAATTTTCTTTGTTTTTTTTACTTTTTTAAATACATATACATATGAAGACATATTTGTACAAAAAATTGTAATTACAAATATCTAGTGTTTAAAGAAAAAAAAGTGTATACATTTATATATATCACAATGATATATTTATATATAATTTATGTCTATAATAATAAGTAATAATAATAATAATGTATAAATCAGCATGGGTGACAAATTGTGATATTTTTTCTTCATTTGTTTTGTTTATTTTCTTCTTTTTTTAAAGTTATCTATTAGAAATATACTTACATTGCTTGATTAATGTAATGTAAATTGACTTTTTTATTTACAAGGTAATAATAACTTTATGAGGTTTGTGGCTGGAGTGTTTTTCATTTAAGAAAGTCGTTAATACGGTGCGAACCTGTTGTAGCCACTTCTATAAACTGCAGCCTGTAAAAAAAGAGATTTAAAAGTTTATTATAAGGTGTGAATTTGTGAAAACCTCTTTCATATACAGCATCTGGGGGGATCCCTAATTATTGTCGAAGACTTTGTGACGTTTAGAGATGGTAATTAATTATATTGAGTTTTTATTCAATTTTTACATTTTGGTAGCCGAGCAGTCTGGACTTTAACGCAAACTAAAAACGTTTCAAACCATCTCAAAAGAAATAGTAAGGATAAACCCCCTTACTACCTTTAAAATGCTAAATTTACAAAAATCTTGGGGTAATTTTTTTTTCCCTAGAGGGTGTTATGTAAAAAAACCTACCCCGTATCCTGCAACTGGACCAATTCCATGGCCGAGGTAAGGATCAGCGTACTCACGGCCATAGCTGAAACAAGAAATTGCGATATATAGTAATTGGTAGACAATTTGAAAAATCGCTAAATAAAGCAATGTGAAAATACAAAATTATGGTTAAAAGAAAAAATGCACAGCTACATAATACAGAAATAGCTTTTTTTGTTATGACTAAATGACAGCAAATATTTTCTAGAGTATGCTTTGTTTAAATAAAAATTAATTTAAATATTTCACTTAAAACTAAATTATATTTTCTATTTATTTTTGACTTATCTTTGAAAAATAATTTTACCATAGAAATGTTAATAAGTATACAAATTAAAAGTTTAAAGTAGACACGTTCATAAAACTTAGCTTCATGCTTTCAATAGGTTGAACTCCCAAAAACTATGTAATCAATTAGTTTTAAAAAATTGAAAAATTCTTTACGATCAAGCCAATAAAAACAAAAAGTTAAGTTTTATAAATACAAAAAAGTAATTAAATTTGAAGTACATTATTCATCTTAGAAATAAAGTATTAAGCTTAAATTCAAATCTGAGGATAAAGCTGCTGGTTTACTACATATCTACAAAAGGAAAGCAATAATGGCTGGAGAGAGGAAAAAAGCAGGTGCTTGCTCGTTCTAATTACCCGGCTACTGCTGCATAGCCTGCCACAGGCTGTGCAGCCGCTGCTGCTGCTCCGTACGCTCTTGCAGCGACCGCAGTATAGGACGCGGCCGCAGCGTAGGAGGCCTGCTGTGCCGCTGTTGACAAAGATCCTGGCGCCTTCAACAAAGGCGATGCGGCTGCTGCTGCCGCTACCTGATTAAAAATCAATCAAAATGCCTTTTAAAAGGATGCACAAAAATAAAAACGGTTTATTTTCAATTCTCACTTTTGTTATCATTACTTTTCAAATGTTCTTTTTTTTTTTTAAATATGAATCAATAAATTATAAGTTTTATTTTGTTGATTAAAAATTAATTTATGTTATAGGCCAAATTTTAAATTATCTTCATACACTATGACACAAACTAGCTAACACTACAAATTTTGTTATCATTCTTCTTGAAATCCAAAGAGTTAACAAAATTATATTAAAAAATGTCCGAAATATGTTCAGTATAAAATCAGTTTTAAAATACATAGGATCTAATAGAAATGTTCTTCATTCTCTATCTATGCTTTACAATATTGTAAAGAGTGCAAACATTTTAGAAATCTATGTCAACTAAAATAGGGTAAGGTCCTGCAACATTACAAATAATAATGGATAAATTCCAAAATAACAAACTTAAAAAAACTGACGGTACTACCGAGAAAAAAAAAGGAATTTGTACTTTGTACACTTACTAAACAGTAGCGCTTATTTTAAGTTAAAAGGAATTCATCCAGAAATTCTCTTTTTTTCGTTAAAGCAGATACACCCAGTTTAACATTTATCTAAAATTCAATTTAGCTAATTTGTTCTAATCAATCTGTTAAATCCTGTTTCCAAAAGTTCATTAGTGAAATTCATAATGTACGATTACAAATAAAAATATATATTGTACAAAACTATGGCATATAATGTGTAAAGCATTCAGAACAAAAACAATGTATTAAATTAACACGTGAAAATTAGTTCTAGTTATAAATAAATAAAAACATAACTACGATTGATATTTTTCGTCTTATTAAATTTCCAAAGTTAAAACTTTATATGAAAAATTAAACTATAAAAACGTTTGCCAAGATTACACCTAGCTAAATTATTTACATATCACACACACAAATTAGGTATGCCACTCGTTCATATCCGGGGCATTGCAAATCAACTAAGTCCAATGAAAACAAAACAAAAAAAATCTAACACAAATTTTCTTTCTTTTCATAATACCTCAGTCGGTGTCCCCCCTGACCCCTGAAACATTTATAATAAAATAATAAAAAACAGTTTAAAAAAGGTTGAAAACAAAAGGGGAAAACATTTCTTTGTCAACTTTAAAAAAAATAAAACGGAAGGAAAAAAATTAAGGGATTTGGGTTTTAAACATGTTCTCGTTCTGCAATATATACCCGGTTTTTCATGCCTGGAAACATGTTAAAGCTTTTTTTTTTTTTTTTTTTTTTTTAATTAAAATCAAATTCACTTACAGGATCCTCTTTCAGTCCTAATGAAATCCCGGGTAGGTTCCCAGCAGCTAGGAGGCCCTGAAAGAAATGCGACCCTTTGAAATTAAACCTCAGTTGAGGGGGGAGACGGTAGTTTAAATAAAGACACCACACTATCTTCGCGTGCCACAATTATATTCAAAAGCCTCAGATGCAATATAAAACGAATAAACACAGATTTGCCCAATTTTACATTCACTTTTCACTAAAAGGTATTTTCGAATATAAAAATTAAATGGCAACATCTTTGAGAACCGTCGTGGTCAAGTGGTTAGGGCATATAACTCATATTTGCCAAGTTTATGGTTATTTAATGAGTTATCTGTTTATTATTTTTTTGTAATCAGCAAAAGCTGAAGGTCGTGGGTTCGAATACCGCTCGTGACACTAATTTTTTCTCAACCGTCTTGGCAGAAAAATTGGAAGTTTATGGTGTAACCCATGGATTTTAAATTAGAAGTAATGTGTAAAACGTATTGCAAAGTACTTGTATTCAATTCTCTCCTCCTTCAATTCTTTTTCCATTCACTAACGCTCTCATTCTACTCTTTTCCACTAACTTTCTCCTCGTTCAACTTTCTTCCACTTACTAATTCTATCCTTCTACTCTCTTCCAATCATTCCATTGACTAACACTACTTCAATTCTCTTTCACTTGCTCACTCTCTCTTCCATCACTCAACACTCTTCCTCTTACTAACTCTCTTCCACTCATTCCACTGACTAACTCTCTCTTCCATCACTCAACACTCTTCCACTCATTAACTCTCTCATTATACTCTTTTCCACTCATTCCATTGACCAACTCTTTCCTTCAACTCTCTTCCACTTGCTCACTCTCTCTTAGACTCATTAACCCTCGCTGTCAATCCCTCAACGCCTGCCTACTTACTACTAAAATTTTCTCATTTGACATTTTAACGCTTACTAGCTCTCTCACTCGCTCACTTTCTCATTCCACTATCACCTTCGATTATCTTCTACTCAACACTCGTCGACTCATTAAACCCCTCCTTCTTCAACACTCTTCCATTTTCTCACTCTCTTCCACTCACTCGACTTTCTCCTTCAACTCTCTTCCACCCACTGGAAATTCATTCAACTCCCTAATTCTCTTTTCCAACCACCAACTTTCACTCCCTTCCCCTCACTGTCTATCACTCGACATCGGTCAAGTCTCTTCCACTTGTTATCCAACTTCAACATAACAAAACTTGAGACATCGTGATGAATTTTTCCTTGTCAGTGGACATCGAAACAAACTGAACTTTTACAAGCTGGCCGCAGCAAAATGCTTGAAGAATGTTATGTAATGTGCCTTTATTGTACTACCAAGACAGATTTTTAGAAATAGGACAAAGTGATTGTGTAAAGGGCCACAAACTTAACAGGGGGTTAAAAGTAAAACGCGGTCAGACATTTGACATCTTTTTTGTTCTTTGTATGTTGTTGCACTCGAACAAAGGGGGAATGGTACTTATTACTCGAATAAGACATTACCATGTTAAAAAAGAACAAAAATATAAGGTGATAATTACCTGGAGCCTGTAATTGCTATCAGAAGCGGCATGTGCAGCTAAAATGGGATCATAGTAGACACCACTGAAACAAACAGGAAACAATTCAAAACTCTTTTTATAAATTTCATTCAGCATCACAATTATAAGTGATTGTTGCTTTTTTTTTTTTTTTTTTGAAAATTGTAAATTCAAATGTCTTTTGTTAAATGTATTTTATTTTATTTTTATATTTTATTAAATTCTATGATGCATTACATATCATTAATCTTTTATTAATTAGAACATTAATTTTGTTTGTGACACTAAATAGCTATTAAAAATAAAATAAAAATTCAAAATAAAAATAAATATAAATCATTCCTTTCATTAATAAATACGTATTACCCCAACACAGAATCAAAGCTGATTTAAAGTCTAGTCCCACAAGGCATCAAATACAATATAGTAATGTGCTTCTACAATATAAATAAACTAAAAGAAAAAAAGTAATGTAATTAAAAACATAAAATATAAAGAACAATTAGTTGATTAATAGTGATTCAAGCGGATCCGTTGCGACCAAGGCAAAATTTCACCACAGCCACATATGTGAACCATGCACTTCAGGCTCATTCAAATGCAACACACAACAGGACATATTTACAAACACAAACCTAATCAATTTCTTTCATTTTAATATTTGGACAGCATTATATATTAACTGTATTGTGAGAATCAATTTCAAAGTGATTACAGGACTCAAAGTGAAATTTGACAACTCAGTTTAAAAAAATGGTGGCATTGGCACATTGTACATTAAAATAAATATAAAATAAAAGAGATAAGAACTGCCAACAGTCATTCAAAACATTCATCAACTCGTCGGAAATGTCTGAAAGGTTTAAAAAGTTACTTAGTGATCCAGTAACACTTCACCGTGTACCACCTCGTTCGGTCGACTCTCGCTCGATTGGTGGGACTCGGCTTGAGTGCACGTCGAGACAATGTTCATATACCCAAAGCCTTGATAAAATGTACAAAAAGTTAGAAACTGATGTTTCAGGCTCGTGGCAAAACACAAAATAAATAAATAATAAATGAAAATAAAAGAGTAAGGAGATAACAATATTCGAATGGTGTATACGGTGTATATAGGCATTACCAATTATTAAGAAAATAATAATAATAATAATAATGAAAAAATAGTAAAGAAAAAAAAAGTGTGGGATAAATTTTATGTAAACACAAAAAATTTATTTCTGATCCTCTCATTAGAATATTGCTGATTTGGACTGTCAAACACATTTCCGCATTTTTTCCACTCTTTCTTCCTCTCTCCCACTACTCTCTTACTTACACTTTCTTTCACTCATCCATTAATGAATATTCACTCTCTCATATTTATTCTCTCTCTCTCTCTCTCTCTCTTTCAAACTCTTTGTTGTTTTTTGTTTCTACTGTTTTTCTTAGTTGTCCTTTTATGTGCTGTAATGTGTATTTTCATAGTTTGCTGTAGTACACAATGTGTGTGTTTGTAAGTCCGTTTTTTTTTTTTTTTTTTTTTTTTTAAACAGATTGTTTTTGGTCAGTGTGTTAATCTTGTTGGAAGTTTTGACAAATTTGTTTCCTATGTACTTCTTTTTTTGGTACTGGCTTTATGGCCGATTTGTTAAATTAAATAGGTCAGTTTATCATACTCTTTTCTTATGTTATTGTGGTCCATTCTGATGTGTCGTATTTGTTTTTGGTATGTTTATTAGTTTATGCCTATGTTGTAGTTGTTTGACATTTTTTGCCATAATTACTAGTACTTTTTCATGGGTAAGTAAGTAGTACAGATTTTTTTAATCTGGCTGTTTTCACCATCTGAAGTATGTGTTCACTGTTTGTCTGATGAGTTCAGATTTCACAAAAGAACATAAACCCACAGCTGAAAAGTTGAATGGTAAAGTTGAAACATGTCTGACAGATCAAAGAAGCGAGGATGATCAGAAATGACAAAGCTTTATTTATCAGTGAGAAATCTTAAAAAAAGAAGAAAAAAAATTGTTATATGAAAACACATTTTCCCTGTTTGTCCTTTGAAGTTTCGTTTTATCTGTTTCTACCAAATCCACATACAAATGTTTTGATAAGATTTTGCAAAATAAATATTATACCTATTAGAGACATCCTGAAACATCAATGCCTAGCGACTCTATAAAATTAAAATGGCCGTTTAAACAGCCAGCGTGTTAAATATAATGTTAATTATTTATTTTTTTGGAAGAGGGGTTGTATTTGAGCTGGCAGCGCCCTCCGTGGGAGTGGACTGGCAAAATTTTGGTTTGTTAAAAAAGTTTGTACTCACGGTGTGTATCCCAAGGCGGTTGCCGCAAGTGGGGAAGGGTGCCTTGCAAATGCCGCCGCAGCCGCTGCTGCCGCCGCTGCCGGAAACGCGGCCCTCGCCCGCCGCTGTATAGCAGCACCTCTCAGCGCCGTAGCTATACAACACTCATACTCTCACTCAACCAAGCACACATAGCAAGTTAACATACCAACTAATAATTTTCATTTGTTTTGGTGGACACGTTCGGTTTAACTGCCATTTGTAGGTGTGTACAAGAGAAAAAAATCATTGTCATGCAATCACATAAAAATGGTTTGATTTTGAAATTCTCCACCACAAAAAATAGACAAAAGTTATACAAGGTATATTAAGGCCAATGCAATTTTAGTCTACAAAGATTAGCACAACACCAGGGCAACACAAATATCTACTGCACTAATAGTTTATATAAGTATATCCCTTTTATATATAAATTTGAGCAAAGAAAAAGGAATGTGGTTGCATTTGGTAATTTACGTCGGTTATTGTTAACTTGCTATTCACGTGCCACAATTGTTTAAAAACTGTGTAAAAAATTGAAAAAAATAAATTGCACAAATAAGATATTTTTTGTTGTTTCTATTGAGAGCATGTTCCATTTAATGACATGCGTAATCAAGTAAAAAACACACAAATTATGTAAACTGTACATCATACACAATTATGCAACACATAGTCAACTCTGCTAAAAAATAAAAATAAAAACACTGTAGTTATTTTAAAAATAAAAATTGCCAATACTATGTAGTAAGTACTAATATCTAAATGACCCTTAAAAACCCTGGCATGGCCAAGATATAGAAAAGAAAAAACAAAATTGTGCTGTTCCCCCATGCAAAACAAACTGGACGGCTAAAAATAAGAAACCAGCAAAAACAAAACAAAATAAAAAAAAAACAATCGGTACTGCAGATTTATTTCCCGAAGAAAAAAAAGAAGACGTTATACAAAAATTCGTATAAAGTTAGGAGACCGACATCTTTTTTAGCTTTTTCTTACCATATCCATTTCAGCATAAATTAAAATAATAAATTTCGTGGACACCAGAAAAAAAGAAATAATATATTATCCATACTAAAATATGGAGCGTATATGAGGCAAAAGGATGATAAGCAAATTATTAAACATATAATGATAAATATGAATGTAGTAGCATCATTTAGGAGTTACCAAAACACAATAATTTCCTCTGTAGCCATTTATATCAAAATTTAAAAAAAAAAAAATTCCCTCAGGACAAAGTATTTTATAATAGGCTGTATAATTCAACTTTCCCACATGGTTTACAAATTCATAATCTAAACAAAACTGTTAGTTTTCCAATCCAATATATTGTTATGAGGGTATTGGTAAGAAAATCGTGCGAGTGCAAGACTCGGAGGGTACGGTAAATAAAGAAAATGATAATTACATGGGAGCAAAACATGAAAGAAAAGTCGAGGTACCTTCGCTTCGCACGGCATAGTGCTGCCAACCAAGGCCATGTCACCGCCAGTCTGTACCCTGCCAAATCATTTATTTTCGTTCATGTGAGATGCCTTTTATGTGTGGACTTTTTTCTTATTCATTTGAAAGGGGCCAACCTAGTTGATGTTGATATAAATAAAATTAAGACAGCCCTTGTAAAGAAATGGTTTTGAAAATAATAAAAATAGAAAAATAGGCTAAAAATTTAATATGAAATAATTTGCTTTTTTTGGATTTAAGCTCAATTTTTTGATGAGAACATTCATTTAGATAATAAAATTAGCCTTGATCAAGCAGAATGTTTATTTGCTTAATTCAGACACATTTTTTAACCATTGTAATCAATTTTGGCTAACCTATGAACCTTCACACATAACGTTAAATGTAAATAATATTCAACAAACAACTCCTAAGCCCAGAGTCAAATAAATGTACTCTTGTCTACAAAAGTAAGCAATTTACAGAAATTTCTGAAACCTGCTGCTTTTAAAGATATTTTTTCTTTTATGTTGCTTTTAATATTCTCTTTTCAAACTTTCAAAGAATCAGAAACGCGTGTAATTATTACACTCCATAGTGTATTCTATATTGACTACGGTATATTCACACATCATATTCATGCATGTCCCATTATTTAGCGGAGGTAAATTCCTCAAGATTACTGAGAAAATATTTTTTTTTTTTTTTTTTTTTTTTGTAATGCTCTCCTTCCATGCTCATCATGAGTGAGAGGAAATTTTAATTTTTATACTCTTTTTTTTTAAAATAAGGACGAAATACAAAAGTTAGTCCGTGTGTGGCCTGCTTAGCACAAAAAATGTATCCACAAAAAGCTTGCAGCAGGGCACTAGAACTATTACAGCAACAAGTGGTTTAAGTAACCAAAACCCAATTAGTCTTAAAAAGATGCCACAAATATTAAATTTCACCATTTTGTTCTAATATCTTCTGACTCATGCCAGGCTATTTAGTCGGTAAGCGTGTTGCATGCATGTGTATTAATATAAGTTTGTAATTGAAATAAATATTTATATAGTTGTTGTACAGGAAAAGCTAAGTTCAATCAATTTTTCGACATACCTTCGGGCCATTGTAGACATACAGCTGAAACAAAATAATTACCAGCATTGCAATTAATGTTGTTTATGTAAAAAAAAGTCTTGGTAGGGAATCATAACATATTTGCCTTATTTAAACATAAATAAGTTTAAAAAAAGATAAAAACTATGTAATTTAAATGTCAAAAAATAAACAAGTGGAAAAATTGGTAATAAGAGAGATAAAAAAGTGCAAAACTAATTCTTAAGTGCAAAAAGCTACTTAAACAAATACTCTACTGCAATTATAATATATTTCTTTCTTTCTTTTTTTTAAATGAAAAGATAAATTTTCTAAATAATAATAATAACTAATATCACAGAAGCTTTAGAAAAGCTACGGATGGTAAGAGTAAATTTATTGATGTTTTGAGAGCTCACCGAGATTAGGCAGGCTCCCGGTCCTAGTGAGAAATACTAAAATACAGAAATGCCTTGTAAACTTAGGGCATTCAATATTTTTTACTGCTAACAACATATCTAGCATTTAAAAAGAAAAGTAAAAGTACCAAGACAAACACTTAAGTAACGCTTTGCTAGGGTCGTTTTTTTCCACAAGCACTCTCCTAGACATAAATCTAAATCTTACTCTATTTTATATGAAGACTTCTTTAAACTACAAATTTCATTTTTTTTTTAATTTAAAATAAAAGATCAAGGCCATTTTTTACTGGTGCTCTATATTGGCTGAAAATAAATTCTAAATTATTTAAAAAAAATAATAAGTTTATTAAAGTGTATGTATATAAAACATATTGAAGTTAAAAGATGGCAAAATTGGAAAGTGCTTAAGAAAAATTAAGAAATCAAATAAGCCGTACAAGGATTTTAAAAGTACCAATTCATCAAGCAAGGCATCTGCACTAAGTTAAGGTACTGAAAATTAGAAATGAAATGATCATTTTTTTACAGTTTTTAAAATTCGAATTTATTGCTGTTAAAACTAAAATAAAACGAACTATCCTTGGTGACTTGGTACATCACACTTGTAACCGAATAGAAAGCAAAATCTACAAGAAATTTATGGTTTCACAAGAATCGGATAGCACGTGCGGCCATATTCAATTGGGGGAAAACATATAAAAATATGGCAGGTTATTTGTCAAAATGGCACATCAGAAATCTGTCTGGCCCATTTAAGAAATAGCCTGACTTTGGTATTTAAAAAATAAATAAATAAAATAATAAGATATATACACATTGAAAGGGACGAAAATAATTTCAACAGAGAGTAAAAAATTAAATCTGATATTTGAGTTTAAATTTGAAAAAAAAAAATATACAGAGGATCTTGTAAGTTTTAGAAATGGAGCAGGACAAAACATTCAAACGCATTCACAAGTTGTTAAACTAGGGCTGACGTGCAATCTACATTAGTATAAAAAAGGAATAAAAGGCCCTAAGCGTTAAATTACAGTTTTTTAAACACTTATCTGGTCGCTCTTAACCACAGTGTACATTCATTGCAATTGGAAGAATCGCATTATACAACTTGCAGATTTGTTAAAAAAAAATGTATATATACATAAATAAGCACTTTGTACAAATTGTATGTGTTAATCTATAATGCTTTGCATGTCAGAGAGAAAGAAAATAGTAAAACTTACTAATGAACTGTGTGATTTTACAAAGCCAATCCAAATATTAACTATATTTTAAAACATAAAAAACTTAATACCATGAAAGATATAATATACTAAAGGTAATATGGCAAAAGTGTTTGTCATATAAGCAGGTCTTATTCTCAAGTTGAAGGAGTGGAAAATCAAAGCAGTCGAAACACAAGGTAGAGAGAGATGAGTGAAGTCCACAGAACAGGAAAAGTGGACAGACCAGGAGAGTCAACTGACATCGAGTCCCAAGACTATGATGAGCTGACCAGAAAGAGTGGATAGATGAGAGTCAACTTATGACAAGTAGAGACCTGAGGCTAGGAAAGTCCACATAGAAGAGTCAAAGAGAGATAATTAAAAGTAAGAGGGGGTAAAGCATGTGGAGGCTGGGTGGGCATAGCAAATGTTGTCTTGGTATATGCCTATTGTTAATAAATTTATTGGGAGGAAATTCCACTAATCTAATTGAGGAGGAGTTGAGACCGGGAAGACTATTGCCAAGCAGTCCTAGATTAGAGAACAGGAAAGGCAGAAAGAGGCTGGATTGGCGAATGTTGTCTTGGGACTATGTAAATCCGAAGTCAGGAAAGTAAATACACTAAATATTGCTTGCTTCACTTATGTAGATCATCCACACTGTTTATAGAACGATCATCAAAAAAGACATTTAGTAAGTATTAGTTATTTTGACTAAGATCATTCCGTTCAAGCCTAAGACCATTATAATAAAACACTTACAGATAGTTTTGATAATTTTGTAAAATTGAATGGATCGGCCTTGTAAAAAAAGCATGTACATTAAATGAATCTGTCTAGTGTTATAAATTGGTAATTAAAAATAATTAAAGATTTAAAAAAACCTTGAAAAATAAGCATTTCTTGTAGATAAATGACAAAATCAACTCACCACCATTAGGTATCGTCGGCGGCTTCTTAGTTTGTACTCTAGCTGTTGCGTTGTTGACCTGTTTTTTTTTTGAGGGGAAAAACAGAAAACATGTTGAGACATTCGATCTAGATAGTGTGAGTAAAAAACCCTAACTAATTTATACTTAATTTTAAAATTTAAGGTAATTTGTATTTATTAAGTAATTTAAAAAAGTTTAGTAAGAAGTTAACTAAAATTTGTAGAAAAAAATTGTAAAAGTTACTTTGAAATTTGTTTTGTGAAAACAGAAAATGGAATAAACTAAAATTTTAAATTTGAAGATTTGCAATTAATGCAGTAAAAACATTATTCAAAATGAATCAGAGATTCAAAATATTGAGTTTTATCTAACCTTGTGAAAAAATAATAAAACAAACTAACTTAAATTTACTTATATTCTAGATGCTTAGGTTAAATTTGAAACCTTGATTTGTATTTATTATAGTACACTAAAAAAAACTTAATTATCTCAAATTTGAAAAAAAAAAAGGTAATTTGTTTTGTGAAAAATATGTTAATTTGACCATGTAAAAAAACAAAATTAAATTTACTTATAATCTATGACTTAATTTTCAATTTGAGGTAGATTTGTATTTATAATAGCAAATTTTAAAAAAAGGTCAATTATCTTGAAAAACAAAAATTACTTTAAAGTTGGTTTTGTGAAACAAATGAAAGTTAACTCATTAAAAAATTGAAGAAAATAGAAAAAGCTTTAATTTATGAATTAAACTTACCTCAGATAAAATTGGCCAAAGACTTAAGGTCAGTATAGCCAACACTCCTATTTGCAGACAAAAGCTCAGTCAACAAAGTAATGTCATATTCTGTTTAAGCAGGATCCTATAAAAGTTATTATACTGAAGTTTAAATCTTTTTAGCCCAAGTCCTCAAAGAATTTAGGAAAGGGGGGAATAAAAAAAGCCCTTATTTGACATTGCTTTGTTGAATGCGGCACCTTTTCATCACTTTTTTTTAGAAACACTCACTATGTGGTCGCAAATGTAACTGCTTCAACAAAGACAATATTTGGAAGCAATCGTAATCGTTTACTGAAAGTTTGTTACTGGGAAAGAAGGTAAAAAGCGGCAACACAAGATTGCAACTGTAACAATTAGGTTTCACTTACATTCATTCAGTTGTGAACATTAAAACTATGCACATTTATTATGGAATCAATATTCTAAAACTAATCAAGCAATCCTCATTCTCAAGGCATGTAAAACTACTGTTCTATTTTAAAATAGCTGATTTTTTTAAATATTTATTAAAAAATGTTAATTTTTATGCTAGTAGCAAAGAATAGTTTTGTATCGATTAACTCGACATTTAGATACATATTTTTATATGAACGTATAACGGAATAATGGTTAAAAAAAAAAGTTAATTAACGTTAGGTTTATATGGCTAGACAAGACAAAAATTATTTATGTATTCTTTGCCTGTTTTAATACCAGTTACTTTTAAAATAGTACTAAAAATACAACAAAACGCAATATGTAGTTTATATACATTAAAGAGCTTGCTTTTATTTTAATATTTTTGTAAAGTTAATAAAGTATATGAAAAAATACAGTAAATTAAAATAAAATAAAATTTCAATATACAAAATCATGCTCTTTGTTAATGAGCCAGAGATTACACATAAGCGCCACAAAGCGAGAGTTTGTAGTGGTGTCGTGCTTTGTCAGGTTCATAGAGGAATTGTTACAAAGGTATAAATGTACTTATGTTATGTGCTACCAGATGATGTAACGGTTCATGCACACCTCAATCTTTCTTCCCTCAACCACTGTGCCATGGAGTCTCTCACGTGCGGTGTCTGCATCGTTGCTATTTGCGAAAGTTACAAAACCGAATCCCTACATGCAACACAGACAAAACATGCAATGTAAACAACTGCATTTTCTATAGATATTAAATAATAAAAAATATTCTCCTTCATATTGTATATATGTTTTTTTTTTTTTTAATTTTAATTTTGCAAGGGAGGCCAACGTGCAACAAATAGGTCATCCCTTTAAAAAAAAGAAAAAAAGAAAAAGAAAGAACAAAAATTGCACTTTCAATTGTTTCAATTTTTACAGGAATCACTCAGCAAGGTTTTGTAAAAATATATAACTATCAAATTTTCATTTTTCACTTGGCCAGCCATGTTACAAAAAAGAGGCCAAAAGCAACATATATCTGTTTGGTGTATATTCGTATATTTTAATTTGATTATTATATGATATTAGATAATTTAGGTTGATCGCAATTAATCTTGATCTTAAATATATAAAGAAACCCAGCGCCTATGAAAAGCGCATTTGGCTCGACTTTCTAAGAGGAAACTTTTGTATCAAAAAACAAAATAAAACTCACTCTTACAAAGGTCATAAATAAGATATAACTACAAAACGATTTTTAAACGAGTGCAGCAAAATATTAATCGTCATGCATTAATTTATAAATTCTAAACAAAAATAATTATAATTATTAATTTTCGTAAATAATCAATCTAATCAACTCAAAAAGAAAAAGTGTATTACAATAATAACAGTTATATATCTAAAAATATATATATATAAAGGCTTTCATAAATAAGTAAAAATTAGAGACATTTTATAATATAAAACATAAACTAAATGACGAACTGGCAGGGCCCACAGCTACTTAAATGTCAGTTGAAAACAAACCACTGCGAGCCATAGTGGAAGCAGCCAGATACTGTACAAACTTAAAAAAACAAAAACATATTCTACAGTGCGGAGTGAGTCACGGGTTTCAGAGCGACGGAACCGGTGGCTACGAGGGTTTCGGGACCTCAATACACATTCAACTCCTGAGTTACACCACTGTACTTAAAAACATTAAATACTGCTAGGTGAGGCTAACTACAAACAAATGTGGGGAACAAATATTGAGAGGGGAATTTTTTTATAGTCTTGTCTTGGCATAGCTAGATTACAAATTTATTAGTTTTACGAAGGAGCTTTCAGAAAGTTTTGGCATAAACCTGCCTCATTTTTGCTTGACAGGTCCTGGGAGGAGTATGAATCATTGCACCATATAAAAATTCCAATTTAAATCAGCAAAAAAGACTTATAAAGATGAAATTTAAACCTGTGCATCCTTGTTAACAAGCTTTTATAAATTTGGAAAATAACTTTATTCCTTTCAAACATTCTCAACATCAAAATAAAAAGGGTTTACATAAAAAAAATCTACAAAATTAAAACAATCCATACACCAACATATAACACTGGAATACAATAATATCCGGCCAATTTTCATAAAAATCCTTTCATTATTACTATCGAAGAGACATTTCCATTTTGTCTCTCAATAAAACTGGAAAGTTTTGCACTCTGATCATTTTATCCAAAAGAATGGCAAAAATATGCGACTCATTTTTTTTAATCCGGCCTCAAAATCACCGTTCATACCTGTAATTTGGTACCTGGAGCCTCCACAGAATAGTCAAAGAAACTGTGTGGCCTAGTCAACACAATTCCATACCATTAGAACGTTTAGAAAATTAATTTGATTAAATATTAGGTGTATACATAAGTTTTTCAAATTTCAATTTTCACCCTTGCAAAAGCGATCCTTTACTACCTGCTAGGTCTGTTAGCTCTAGGGTGGGAAAAGCAAGATTCAAAGAGATTGTTAAGAAAGGGGCAGTTCATCCCCAAAGCCGGTCTAGAATAAATTGTGATGAGTACAACATGAAAGCAGATGAAATTCATTTCAGGCATTGCTTGTAACAAGAGTTTGACGACAGGCAAAAAACGGCAGATGCCTCTTGAAATTTATGTGGATTATAATAATTATGTGGGTCAACATTGGTTCTGATGCTTTCATAATGGAGACCAGCCCACACCAATGCCTAACAAGCTTATAAGCAACGACTTATTAGAGGCATTGAAGGATGAGAACAAATTAACTGCAGAGCTATCAGAGATATTTCAGGTATATTGAGTTCCCCATGATTGTCCCTCAGGAACAAGAAAGACCACGAATAAGAAGGGTTTATTTCCTATTTGATCACTGGGGTTGAGAAGTGGTCCTTTACAAAAATGTTAAACACCGAGGGACTGTTTGCAAGAACGATGTCAAGAGCATGACTGCACTCTCGTATGGTCCTATTGTCCTGTTGATATTTGAGGAATAATTTATTGGGTACTGTTACCGGACAAACCCTTGGCAGAGGTATACGGTGCGTAATTAGAGCACCTTGGTCAGTGTTGAAGGAAAAACGTCCAGTTCTGGTGAATAGACACAGTGCCGTGTTTTACCATGACACAGCTATGCACAGAGGGTAAAATCGGACAGTTAGTCTGGCAACAAATGTCCCACCCTCTACTCTCTCACCACCTTCCAATTTTTGCTTACATTCCTTAAAGAACCATTTAAAACTTAGGGAATTATTGAACGAAAATACTCTGGAAATCGGACTGATTTCTTCTTGTGTAAGTCATAATACTTTTTACATAAAGGAGATATTTCTGCGTTTTGTTACTAGAACTTTGGCATGTTGTAATAAACAAAGTAAATTATGTCTTGGATTAAAAATAAAATACATATATATTTTTAAAGTGCCTTTTTTTTGTATTAAAACTGAAAAAACTTATGCACAAACCCAATATTTCTTGGTAAAATATAAATAAAATAAAAATATTAAAATCATAAATTAGCTGTTTTTATATTGTTGGCAACTACTTTTTTTAAGCTGTCATAGTAAAATTAGGCCAAATGTTTCGTGAAATAAAAAGTATCCAGCCAAAGAAATATTTAAAAATCCAATTGCTAGATGAAAATTTCTTTGATGACTCCAATAGTTTAAAATATTTGAGATTAAGAAGGAGATCGACCCACACAATCTAGTCAGCAAAATTTTATAAAAACAATTTCTGAACAGATAATTTTTTTTCCTTGAAAATTTCTATAATTAACTGAATCTTCTATCATTTGCATCACCTCCAAACAATAAAAAGTAAAACTTTTTGAATGCTCCAAAACAACAGTTGTCACAATTCAGATAATGTAATAGAATCAATCAGCCTCCAGCATTGCCCTGTCATGCCGATAGCAAAACAGGCTACGTATACTTGACTGAGTTATTTTTATTAAACACTATATTCTCAGGCACTACTGAGAAGTGTCCTTAAAAAAACAAAACAAAAAATACACTCAGGCTCCTCTACACTAAGCAGTGAATAATAAAAGCTACGAGGTAGTCTTGCCTCGTTTCTATATGTACATCACTTGTATAAAGCCAGACAAGCTCAGCGTCCAAAAGTGGAAATCACCCCGTATAAGAAAGGCCTGCAGTAGGTATTCAAATACAGCACAACAATCTGAACATATTGTGTCTATGAGCTTCTAAAACGAGACAATTTTTCAATAGATAGCTCTACTGCTATCTGTCATCTACTCTACTGCAGATTAGTCATTTCTTTGTATTCACTATCATGCAGAATTAATTTAACATTTGTGTTAGAAATTTTTTTATTTTGAACAAAAACATTTCATTGCATCACTGTGTACCACACAGAAATAAAAAGCCCCCCAAATTCATGCGAAATTTACTGTGCACAAATTGACACATTTGAAAGACAAAAAAACAACTAAAATATTAATTTATAAAAATATTGCCAATGTACATAAAGGCGCTGAAAAAAAAAATTATAATAAAGCAGCAACATTTAAGCACATAATTTCATTTAAAAGAAAAATAATAAAATAAAACCATTAGTTTGATGACTACCAATTGCCATGAGCAAATTGCTCTTTTAATAATGGCGGAGATAGATGAAAACAACCCAAGAATTTAAAAAAAAAAAAAAATGATAAAGAAAACTGCAAAATATAAAGGAGAAACATACTGATGCTTGTCTGACTTTTTCACATAATGCTGCAAGTTATTACCACAAATAAAAATAAAGAAAACAAATAACTGATGGTCAAACACAATCTGAAGACAGTATAAACAGATAGGTAGAGATAGAGATAGATATAGATAGATAGAGAGAGATAAATCGCTGCATGCTCTGCTGTGACTACGCAGTACCTGGCACAGTATCAAGGAACCATCAGTGGCGACACTACACCAGAGATATCCATCCCACTTAACTAAGAGGTCTAGTAGTATTGGAATTTGAAAAGCGAAATTAATTCTAAGCTATGTTATTTTTGTTTTATAATTTCTTTTTTTTCTTCTTCTTCTAGGATCAGTCAAAATAAACAATAAACAAAGGAAGAAAATCACATGCAACTGCCCGTGGTTTTTATGTTGCAAATCCTCTTTTGAGGCTGCCTTTTTATAACATGCACGGACATGTAAGCTTTAAATTTTTTTTCTCTTTTTAATAAATAAAACCCAAGGTATTTTCCAGTTGTACTGACTCAAATTAATGGTCACCAGCCATTCGGAGTGCATTAAAAGCTTTTAAAATGAATGATATGCTCAGCCTGTAAATGTCCAGTTATGTAAAAGAGTTTAAAGAAGATTCTACATTGATTATGGCAATTCTTTCCCTACACAAATAATGATTGAAATGTTGATCATTATTGTTGTGTAGTCGGATGTTCGTTAACGGGCAGGTCCCGCCTATTAAAACAAGAAATGACATGCTCCACACAAAGTGAATTCCAAAATGATTGAATATTCAATCACCTACTGCGCAGGCTATTAGGTTAATTATTTATTTACAGTGTGTAATAATAATTAATCAAGGACACTGATGCATTATAGCTGTAATATTAAGTGGTTTATGCGAGAGAAAATAAAAATAAAATAAAAAATATTGCCTTTGGTGGTGTATCTTTGTACAGTATGCAACCAACAATAGCGGCTAAAAGAATTCTGATTCATCATGGTGCCACAGACAAATGTATCAAATGCACAAACAGAATCGGACATGAATGTGTGAAACGTTCGTACACTCTTTCCTGCTTTTGGGGACTGATCCGAGACTATTCACTAACAGTTCCAGCGATTGGCAACGATCCGTGTCTAAAAATAAAAATTATGTGGGAAGTGAATGCTTGAGAGAGAAACAATCAAACAAAAATTTTTTTCAGGGGAGGGGGAATAAGTGCTAAAACTCAAATTCTCCTTCCAACAACTTTTTCATTAACAAAGGGTCAATGTCTTTTGAAGGTCAGATTAATGATCATTCACCGGAAAGATTATCATTTTGTTACGAAACCGTGAACTCATCCTCTTTCTGCTTTTAACTGCCCCATTAAAAGATAAGGAAAAATTCTCTCTCTCTAAGTACCAAACCGGCGGATAAAACAAATGTAATAAATTGTGTGGCACGATTAATAAAAAGCAACAAAAAAACATACATAAATGACAGAAATGATCAATCCAAATAAGAATAATATTATAATTATAAATAATAGTAATAAAACTATATTTTGATTATCAATATTCATAAATTGGAGTTGTCTATTTGGAGATGTATAGCTTCATTTGGTATACATATATAAAAATACATGTTCGTTGAATATATCATTGCTGTTGGCAACCTGGATTATTCTTAGATCATAAATGTAACGATGACTACAAAACATGAACACTAAATATTGTGTGTTCTTGCAAAACAAAATTGCTAATGTCTAATTTTTATTCTTTTAACATGTTGACTGCGTAAGATGCAAAAGGTGCCATGCCTTCTGGGTGCGGTGCATGCAGTCTGCGTTCTCCCACTTATATTTTTAAAATCTAACTTCATCCGTTACACAATTCTGTTCAGAATTCCTAGAACTTTCTCAGAAAGGGAAAAAGTGTCACAGACTACAATCGTTTCAATTTTTTTTTTTTAAATACACTTGATTTTTAAATCTATTTTGTGAAAACAACGTAATCTTCTTTTCTGTTTGGTTATTTTAATTAATTTTTACCCATTACATAAAATAAAGGAAAAATTATTGTAGAAAGTGGAAACGACTTATCACTGAACTACAAATCCAAATTGAACAAACGTGCTGCGGTAGATGCAATTGTTGCATCGTTTAATTTATATCACTCAGTTAATTGCGATAAAAATTAGAAATCATTTACATTGTTTTTTAAGTACCAGAGAGCTATTCTATGTGGTTAATTGGGTTCCACCATGGGCAACCAAAATGGCCTAACACTTTAGTCAACGCAGTCAACGTGTTAAAAGAATCCAAGCACGACTTTCAATTTTTATTCACTGCTAGAAATTGTTAACAAATAATAATAATAATAATAATAATAATAATAATAATAACAACAACAAGTAACTTTACCATGAAATATTTCTATTGACATAGATGACAGTGCAGGTTTTCAGTGAACTTCATAAGCTGAGAATTAAATGAAATTATTCTAATAGTACAATTGGAATTTTTAAGAGAAAATATTAGAGACATTGAATTCTTCCAGTTTGTTTGACTGAGATAAGACTCGACCTGATTGATAATAAAAAATCAGATTTTTTTTATTGATGGTCAATGATTAGTAATGTTCAGTGTTAGCCTAAATTAAAATTATTTATTAAAGTTCGACGTAAGTATATCCATACAAAATACACGCCCTTTTTCTGAAAGAAAGAATACCAAAAGATATTTTTCAACTAACTTATAACAACTTTGAGTGTCTTAAAAAGCTACATAAAAGAAAATCTATACAATTAAAAAGGGAAAAACCATTTGTTACAACGATATTGGCAACTCGAAGATTTTAATGATTAATCTTTCACAGAAAATTGTTCAAAGAACCTGCCTTTGAAAATGGTAACAAAAACAAGTTGTTGATGAGAGAGAATTCGTTATAATATGAGGGTGCCTAAAATAAAATGTTACAGAATAAAATTGCATCATTAAAAGTAAACCAATATGAGTTTACAGTTATTTTTATGTTGGCTGTTTGACAGCCCTTTTACATAATGGCAATGGTTTAAAAACAAAACAAAACTAACACAAAAAAGATTTATAAAACTTATTTACCTTTGATCCTCGTTCATTGAAGATTATTTCTACATCCAATATAACACCAAATTGCTGTGGGCAAAATTTGTATTAATAATTAAAAAATGGACTATTAAAGAGATAAGTTTGCAATTTTTTAATGCAAATTCTTAATTGACTTACTCCAAACATGGCTCTGAGATCTGGTTCCCGGAATCTGAAGGGAATGTTGGAGACGTGGAGCCTTTTAGCTTGCGTTCCGACTACTTGTCCCGGTGGTTTGGGCTCGACCGGCCCGACTAGTGCAGAGCAGGAGTTGGACGCCGGTACTGTCACACTGCCGCTCTTCCCAGTTGATCCTGCCGTCGCCGCTGAATCACCGTCACCTTCGCTCACCTGAAACACAGATTATTGGTGAAAAAGGGGGCCAATTTTTAACTAAACATCACCACAAAAAAAAAGCAGAACTACAAAGCTACAAATCTACGCTTCACGGTCGTGTGCTGTTTCGCACAAGGTAGTGAATTTTGGCATTTCGGCTTCAGCAGAAAAGCAACATTGCAGTCTATTAAGCGTTAAAGAAAATCTTAAGACAATCTCAAGTATTAAATACTAGCGAGTACGCTACAAGACGCTCAATTAAAGTTAAATTTTAATTCTTAATTAAAGAAATTTATAAGGTATGAATGTTAATCACATTAATTAAAATAAATTAATTAAAACACCATATAAACCAACAGATAGGTCAGGATAAGCAAAACATATAAACAAAAAAGGTGCAATCAATTTTTTGTTAAATAAATACAGAGAGAAAGAGAGAAATTTGAAGAAAAATATCACACTGATAAAAAAAATTGATTATATAGATCAACAAAAATACAATTAAGTTTGCCTTCACAAAAACTTAAAGCATACAAAGGGAAACACAAGACAGCAATGATTTTATTGGATTACAAGGAGGGAGTTGAGGAAAAACCGGATAATTGGATTTCATTGAAACCAACATCCTTGTCATAAAGTATTACAATTTATTAAGTTGCTAATAATGGGGGAATTTGTTTTTTTCTCATTAGGTTCAGATAACTTAGCGAAGTTGTTAGCACAATGCCCCGCATTACAAACTCTGATGACCAAACGTTCTGATTTAAAACAATAAAAAAGGAAAAGGACTTTGCTTAATTTAATATAAGATTCAGATAAATAAATGCCTTACTAATTATACTTGAACTATTTTAATTAAATTTCAAGATGTCCTGGCAGGAAAATGAACCATTGGCAAGCCTTTTTATACAAGAAAATAATGAGGCTGAATGTACTTTTAAAACAAATTATCAAAGGAAAAACCTCAATTAACATAACAGAATCGAGTACTCAATTTTTATAAATCGTACCCCTTTTTTTATGTCGATTTCCCCCCCATCAATTTACCACCGTTTTTCACACTTATCTGATGTGACGTTTCTCTCTCTCTCTACCTCTGTACTCAATTTCTTGCTCCAATATGGATTATCGTAATAATTATATTTAGTAAAACATTTAACAAACGTAGAACAAACACTACCTTGCGGAAAGCCTGATGATTGCACAAATACATGGAAGAACCTTCGGATTGAAGAATGTTTAATTTTTCATCTTTTATCTCGACCTACAACCCAAAAGAACTCTATTACATAAAAAGGAAATTTATTTGAAGTTAGATTTGACTCTAAATAAACAAAAGGTGCTGGCAGATTGAAAAATAAATGACAAAGCCTTTCTCAGAAGCTAATTTTATTTATAAATAACAGTTTGAACTCGGCGTTTACGCTGTAAGGATCCGACATTCAATAATTTGTTTGTGTTCCATACTATTACATCAAATACAAAGCCTAAAACATTTATTTAATAACAGTTAAACGTGGATTTCAATATTTTGGGCCTGTTATGAAGAATTATAGGATCGGAGAATGAAGGACGTGTAACAGACAATTTGTCTAAATAGGAATTAACAATACTGAATGCGAGTTCCCCAATTGAAAACAGGGGTGAAGAGGAACTATCTCGTTAACTGATAGAAAGTCCAGAACAGCGCAGTTAAATTATCTTCAACAAAATCCAATTTAAAACCATTTTTGTTAAATTGAAATAACGTAATTTTCCATTAATTTTTCTAATGTAGGGTAGAAGTACTGTATATATAGGGTGTTCGGCTACTCGTGTTACAAACTTTGCCAGTATATTCTACATTCAAAATGGAACCAAAAAGGTCCTAATTAACTATGGTCTGAATCTCAACAATTTTGGAGTTATTTCATTTTTTCTGATTTTTTAAGAACTCACGACCTTGCTTCAAATAAACAATGGTAACTCCAAAACTAAAAGGTTTTATTCAAATCCATTTGTTGAGACCATTGGGAATTACGTTAAATATCCAATGAGATGTGATCAATACTAAACTTGTAAACATTGAAATAAGCGTTTTAGTAGCGAGAACTTCGATTTTTTTTTTTTGTAAGTTGAAACTCTTACAATGGTGATTCTAAAATACTATTTCCAAACCTAGAGTTCACCAAATTTCAGAAAACGTACTCCATCTAATATCCTTTTTAGTGGTGTAATTTCTTTTTTAATTACTCTGTTCAAAGATGAAGAAATAGATGGAGGAAAGGAAAAAACCATGGCTGACAGATTGGTAAGGACTTGTTGGTTCCATTTTTGAATGTAGAATCTACTGGAAAAGTTTGTAACACAAGTAGCTGAACACCCTGTATATAGTAAATTCATTCACAAGCATAATTATAGAAATTACAATTTTCAGTTAACAAAAAGATAAATAAATGAAATGAAATAGTTTGATTTTGATCTATCATAATAGTCAATTGTCAATCATTCTAAAAGCCTAAATCTTTCTTTGATGCATAAAGAAGCTATATTGTCCATAAGTAGGTAAAAAAGAGACTCTTTCATTACTCAAAATTCCCATCAGAAAAGCTTAAAAGCAGTGACCTTAACTTAGCTTTCATCCGCAGTTTTTCAAAGAGGGACTAGGGTTTATCATCAAAGTTTTTCAGTATTTTTATACTTTGTGTCTGAAGGCCTTCCAACTTAGTGGAGGGAATGGCTTTCCAAATAGACGGTTCTGTGAAGGTCAGTTCAAATAGTCAGTGATTTAAGACAAAAAAACTATCCAATTACAAGATTTTTAAGACCGAGCTTTTATCACTTTTCATGACTTGCCTCTGGTTTTTAACTTAAAACTGGCCTTTACTTACCGACTCAGCAATAATGCAGACAGTACAATGGCCATAGTGTACAAAATATTTTAAATCATTTATTGCAGTGCAAAATTCTTGAAAATAAACTATGTCCTAGGATATTCATAAACAATTTAAATTTTTTTTTTTTAATTATGGACGACAGAAATCAACAGATTTCTAGACATATATCGCAATTTAGGGTCAGAACATGAAAACTGTTGGCAGTGGTTCAACTCAACTGGCTCTGCTCACAAACTAACAATTCAAAAATTAACATCCAAAGACAAAACTGAACGAAACAAAAAAAATCTTTGTACAGCTTATAATTTAATATGCCATATTTATATAATTCAAGAGTATTTAACCCTCCCCTGTTCAAAAATGCTTAGAATTAAAAATTAAACCAATTCAGCTTAGGTTTATAAATTGTCCTCAAATCATTACTTCTAGTTTTGTTTTAAATAGCACAAAATTTTAAAATGGAATTAATGCTGGGCTTGCACTTCCAGTTTCACTCTAGAGTAATAAAAATATATCGATACAGCCAGATGGTATTTATTCGCGTGAAAATATAAAAAACTCAAAGGGCAACTTTAAACTTCAAGTTTTCCTTACAACTATGTTAGCATGTTCAAGTTAATTGAAAACAAGTTGAATAAACCAATACTGCTTCGTATATTTCATATTCATTAGGATTCAAATGTTCAAAAATTCAAAATATAATATATATTATAGACAAAAAGCGGGTGGTTCGTGGACCATCTATTAATTATTTAGGATCCGGGAGGGGGACAACACGGCCGGAAAATCCTTTTTCCGGCTCGGACCCCATGGGAAAAGGGTCCAAGATGCCAGATAAATGCTCCCGGTATTAAAATAAAACTCAAAACCGAGCCGTGTCCCGATGAATGGAAAAATCCTTTCTTTTTGACGATTTGGAAAACGGACTTTTGTCGTCAAATGGACTTTTAAAATCTATGTATCGTCACTAGATGCCGGAAATCCGATTCCGACAGTGGAACATCTTCAACCACCTTCAAACTCTAATCATAATCCTTTCTTAAAAAAGTGGCATTAGTTGAATTTATTTGTATTTGACCAGATTCATTTATTTTCTTGTAATGAACTACATGAAAAGTTAAATTTCAAAATCAAATTGAGTTTGTTGGACACGGATTTAAATTTTCCCAGCGTTTGTTTTTTCCTAATGGCGGCCTACTCTTGATCAAAGTAAGCAATTGAAAAAGACACAAAGATAGGTAGAATGTATATTAAAATAAATAAAACAGACAAAATACAAATAAATTAAACAAAGCCCATAATTTTAAAGAAAGGACGTTTTGACTTCGAATGGGGGTTGAGCCCTGAGACACTTGTTCCCACTATCGGTGCCCGGAATTCCGGCATCCAGTGGCGGTAAACGTGGAAAGTACTTTGTACAATTTCCATTTGAGGAGATTCACTGTAATATTTTGTCCCAAAATGTCTACAGGAAAAGCTGAAGTTCAACTACAAACATAATCTTCCTCTTAGATTTAAATTGAATCTGTAGCTAAACAAATGTTGTTCTAGCTTATTTCTTAGAAGTTTTAAGCGAAAAAGTTGTTTCCTTTTTAATTCTGGTTGTTTGAACTTTTTATTTTGCAATTGTTATGACAGGTCTTCACATAATGGCGTAAATTAGCCCGCGTTAGTTTTTGCTGACCTACCCCAGATCAAAGCAAACGTTTGAAAAAAAAAAAAAAAAAGGACACAAAATTACCTGGTAGACCTTTCGGTACAACTTATCACTATGAATTTCGTCAAATGTATATTTCAAATTCAAGTACGAAGTACGTACCGCGTGTTCCATCACTTGCCGGAATTCCAGTGCTGATAGCGATAGAAAAAGTTTCAGGACAAAACAGTGAAATGTCAACCCCCTTTTCAAACTCTAATCCTCTTCCTTTCTTCAATTTGTATTTGAACCGATTAATTTATTTTAAGGAACATTCTACCAGGGTTTGTTGTGTCCTTTTAAATCGTTTGCATTGTTTGACAAATACAATTTGCGCCATTTTGTGAAGTCCTGCCGCAACAATTATTACAAAACTAATGACCTGTTGGGAAATATGGAACGATATAATTTACGAAAGAGTGAAAACTGATTGCGAATAGCAAGTCGATAGCAAGCAAATTGAGTCGTTCACGATGGTTTTGTTTTCTCATGGTGGCGGGGTCTTTTCAAAGTCCCATACTGGCTTACCACGTGGATAGATCAGTGGGCACAACATAGGATCACAATGAGGGCTTAAAGCAGAAATTTAACTTTGGACCGCTTTGACGATAGGGCACGATGTGTCGACGATGTCCTGGCGGTTTTCCTTCACAAGAAGAAAGCAAAACTCCAGCTATTGTGTAGATATGTTAAATCTATGCATCCATCGGTACACTATCGATTAAACGCAAGTTCAAGTTATAACTTTCGTCTCGTATTGTTTCAATTACAGTCTTGTGTCTTCAGCATAAGGGTTTTAACCAAAATGCATGACACTAAAGGGGTGTCAAAACTGCGCTGACTAGTTTTTATTTTTTGGGCGTCCTGATCGCCATCCACAGCTTTGGAGGAATCTATTTGAGTTAAAATTGACCGTACGACGGAATTTACCCTTACATGGCAACAAATCCAATCGGTGAATATGGTCTTACATTTTAACACGGTTAAGGTCCAATATCTGGTATTTCTTGCCTTGTGGCAGAAAAAGAGGCAAACATTGTTCATAAAATTTGGACGATTAAGACGATTTATCCAACTCCAAATTGATTTGTGGTTTTGGGAGTGAAATAAGGCCATTGTTGGGGCAGGAGTTAAAATGGCCGCCAGTTTTGTAGGCCTCAAAGAGTTTAGCATTGCAGTGCCACGTCTAACATCCATTGAACCTAAGCTGTGCTAGGGTTGGGAGTGTTCCTCCAATATAATATAATATAATGGAATGGAACAGTTACGTGGTTAGTCACTGGCACGTGAAAACACAAATATAACTCCCGATTTAAAAAAAATAGTACAAAATATAAAGAAATATGATACTCAATAACACGACAATATTAGTACTAAGAGTACTGTAACTGTTACTGTAAGGAGAGAGGTACACCAACGACCAACAGATGACGAAGTTTGAACGCAGGCACCGGCCCCCCTCCCACAAACGACAATTTTTAATTACTTATTCCTTAGTTACTTAGTCCTCACCAACAATGATTTATTCTTTGGATAATTTTTCGAATAAATTTGAAATCTCGTTGAAACCATCAAGAGCGAAAATTCGTGGAGCGGTTAAACCATTTTGATATTGATCGGCGTTTCGGGTTTCGCGATTATACAGTTAAAATACTCAGAATTTAAAACAGCGTTTTGGCTTAAAGTTCCTTAGAGAATTAAGGCATAATTTGATTTGACACAAATTCAATTTGTTTTGAATCTAAATTAGAACTTTCCTTTACAGATATGCTGTGAATCTGTCCACAATGAAGTTCGTTAAGTCACAGAATTGTGGCGTTTTGACAAATTTGACGCAAAATTTCCAAGGTCCAAGGTTTTGACTGAAATGTTTTAAATTTACTTATTCATGTATTTTTATATATTCAGAATTAATTTTTTTTCACAACTATTTACCAGGTTTTAGTTTTTTAGAAAACATCCCGTCCCTCTCTGTTTCAAACATTAAAATTACGATTTACATTTATATTTTTATTAAATCCATTATATTTCGTGGTCCGATTGTCCAAATAACTTCTTTCAAATAATTAATCTTTATGTAAGGTATTGGCTGAAATGAAAAAGTTAGTGTCACGAGCGGAATTCGAACCCTCGACCTTCGGCTGCTCTGCTACCACTTGAGCTATCGTGACTTCGATCCACTAGGACACCAACTCTCATCTCAACCTACCTTTCGAATTTTCCCTCCTTTTTGCTATTTTTTAAATGTCGTGTAATCAGGAGTCGATTCTCGGCGACAAATGAAATGGATCGAAGCACGATAGCTCAAGTGGTTAGAGGAGCGGCGTATTGAGCCGAACGTCATGGGTTCGAATCCCGCTCGTGACACTAACGTTTTCATTTCAACCAATACCTCACATAAATATATTTTTATTGTTAATGAGAATTGTAAATTTTTATTTTAATGGTTAGAAAGACCAAAATGACAAGAAACGAACAAAGTACAGTTCATCACCTCGACCCAAAAAATGTTCACAATATAATTAATTATATTCCCTTTGATTTGTTTAAATAATGTTGCGCAACTTTGATTTTAACGATCATTACAAAAAAATCCATTTATCAAAATAGAATGAAACAAACAAAACTGGAGAGGTATTACCGAACTCGTCTGGCCGAGAGAAAAAAAGGCGAATTTTTGATTAATCCAGCATAGCGGAGGTTCTTTATTTAAACTTTTCAACCGATATCAAAGAGGGAGAAACGTCAGAAAAGTTTCTTCATTCGTCAACATGTCAAAATGAAAACGTCGATCAAAGTTTCCCCGGGTCGAGATTATTGAACAAGGGGGAGGAGTGCCGTTTCTGGTATAGCCTCCATCCCAAGTCACCACCGGTTGCGGTATTAACGAGGAATCCTCCCTCTGAACCTGCGCGTCTGCACAAAAAAGCTGCAGGCTCCGGTATTAATATGTGCAGACATTCGTCTCCATGGTCGATTCGAGATTCGCACAGTGAACACGAAAATAGGTGGATAAATCCGGTTGCAAGTGTGGAACCTCGAGGGGATCCGACGTCGGAGGGTCGGTACACGATAATCGGATCTGGCTCAAAATCGGAGATTTATGGGATCACAGAAATGGGCACGTACAAGTCTTGACGTGTCTGATCGACCACACCCTAAACCTGCTCCGCTCCTACAACCCAAAAACGCGGTCACAGTTTGTGAGAAGCAAAGCTCTGAGTTCAATGGGTCGACTGAATGATTCTTTAATTAAGTCATTGCAACGGGTTCAATTTTATTCGATAAAATAATGATTTCTGTTTACAGGTAAGGGCTGATATTTACCAAAACACTAGTACAGACCTAAGGTGTTTACAAAATTCAAATTGTTGTAATTTATTTATTGTAATTATTATTTCCTCTTGAGGACTTCGGGTGATGAACCTATAATTTGGTCTGTCAGAAATCAGACACCTTTTCTTAGAAATGGGGACTGACTACATCATGGAAACTCTTTACTACATCCTTAAGGACTCTTTCAGACAAGGCGACTGACTAGTTGAACGGACGGATGTCAAGGAGTGTGACGTGGCAGCAAAAAGAAGCGAAGTTTGGAGGGAAGTCGCACAACAGTATTTGAGAGAAAGCGCCCGTTTCCCAATTTTATAACATCGGATAAACCCACACTTTTCTTTACTGGGTTTCCTCCTTTTTGCTTCTCGGGTTCTAACATCGTACTGACCTCCCGTCGGGAAGAGAGGTTGATTCCACAAGTTGCCTGGTGTGAAACCAGCAAAGAAGTCTCTTCACACGGCAGTAAACTAGTTAAGAGTCAACCGGGCACATTAGTTGAATCAACCAAACCGCCTCGCCTGAAAGAGGCCCCTCTTGAGGTCTGCGGGATGATGAATATAAAGTTTGGTCTGTCAGAATTCAGACCCCCATTCTTAGAAATGGGAACTGTCTACATCCGGGAAACACTCTTTACTACATCTTTAAGTCTCAATAGACTATTAAGGAGAGGAAGAGTTCAGGAGAACATCAGATACAATGATGTAGTATAAAGATGGTTCCAGAACGAAGGGACCGGGTCGGTTGTGTTTTGGTACGCCTAAAACATGCGCAAATTAAGCATTCGATTCAAACTCATTAGGGAAGTACACAATCCGTCTTTCAACTGATTCGATTGTTTATACATAGAATCGGACAAGAGAAGCAACTGTAGAACGAAATTGTAATCACTTATTCAGTAGGAAAAGGTTCCACGCTTTTGGAAAACGTTTTTATCGGCGAGATCGATAGCACGCAAAGTTACAAAAAAAAGTGATCGCAAGAGTCGTTACGGTTAACTCAGAAGGCAATCAATTAAGCATAAATGGTGGACGGGAGAAAACAACAATAAAATAATTAACAGCTCCCCCTCGGTCTTTGCCAAGTGGGGAGTGAAGTAAAACGATTAAGTAAAATTGCCCTGGGCCGGCCAACTCGGCAGATAAACAAGGCCGAAGACGATAAAGTAGAATGGGAAAAACAGGCGGGATTTTATACGTCTTATCGGAGGATGCAGATAAATGGACCGTGTGGGTTAGGGAACGTTTTATTATTCCAGAAAGCCCGAAGGCTTCACACTTCTGTATTTTGGAACGGACATTAATCTAGCCTCGGAGAAGAGTTTACGAGCTGTAATCAATCATCGGTCCCCGACACGTATGGATGCACATCTCTTCCTTTGGGCAGGTGTCGTCTCGGATGGAAAGTCTGGCAATCGGTCGAAGTGTAGGAAAAATCTTAAAGGATCTCATTTTATCTGTCAATTCACCTAAATCCTGATCGGAAGAGTAAACTGAAGGATTAATTCAACTGCATGTATAGTTGTGTCAGGTTTTATTGCAGTTGTTTGTGGTGCTGGTGATGAGAAAGGTGTGGCACAAGTAAAATTGGCATATTGAATTTTGGAGAGTTGCGTTAACAACTGAGGAGGAAAATGAAAGGACCAAAAAAGATGAGTATGAACGAGGATAGCGTATATGGTAATGGAACCTACTAGAAAAACTGCGCAAACATACAAGTATGTATGTTTCAACAAATAAAAGGAGTTGATAGCGGGTGTTACACTGTGAAGATACTGCCGGGAAGAGGAGACAGCATAACACATTCTATGTTTCTGTTAAGGTCTATGTAGGTGCAGGTTCTTGCAACCTGGATAACAAAAACCACAAGGAAGATCCTACACAAAGGAGCCGTTGGCAAAGCTATGGAGGCTGATTAATAACCTGAAGCTGGTCAGTGAGATATAAGTAACAGGGGAGCACAATAGATCTATTTCGGTCGAGGTGCCTCTTTCATCCCTAACTTATCCTAGTGGCTGTTGGTGTTCAAGTCAGTGAACTCATGTTGAACCGGCTAGGGTCACTTATTGGGTCTGTCTTCAGAGATGGCGAAATGACGAAATGTGTTTGAATACTTCAACAAACCAATGAGTTAAGACAGACCCATTAAGTGACCCTCCCTATGCCGGTTCAGCAGGGCATGAAAGGAGGACGATCCAATCGCGGCACACGAACTAACTGAACTGGACTGGACGAACAGGAAGAAATTGTTGTACAGTCACATCAGTTGACCTCACGCATGAAAATCTGACAGATGAACTGTTCTTTAGTAAGAAATTTTGTTCCTTACCGGCTGTTGTTCTATCCCGTTGATCTGCTGGGCGTTGGGCGAGAAGGGCGGCGCTGAGTTCGGCTGAGGTCCTTCCTTAGGTTGAACCGTGGTAGCTGTCTGAGTATCCTTGATTTGAGGAGGGGCGGGTGGCGCCTGTGCAGCCGAAGAAGCGTTAACCACTCCTGCTGCGGCTGCAGCAGCGGCGGCCGCAGCAGCTGCAGCAGCCGCCTGCGCCTCCCCGTTCTGCTGCTGGAACTGGGCCGCAGCAGCGCCGTACGGCGAGCCCATGCCCGCGGCTGCCGCCTGCACCATATGCTGTAACATAAGAATAACACGTTAACGGAAAGTATTATTTTAAAAATCGTTTTAACATTGGAGTTTATAATTGGAAATTGCTTGAAACTTGGGTTGATAAAGGGCCTCTGTGCTATTCAGTGGCCCTCTCATTTGTTGTGTTCCTGTCAGGGTGAGGCCCTTTCAGCCTCTCCCAGTGGGTCGATAGCTATCAAAAGGGCAAACGGGGTCTTGATTTCCCCGAAGTCCACCGTTCCGCCCCGAAGCCGGAATAATTCCTGATCGAAATGGGTCCGTTACCAAAAAAAAAAAGCGGCATTTCCTAAATGTACAATAAAACGCTTTTACTGGCTTGAGTTCTTTAATCTCAAGACTTCTCAAGAAAACAACACACACTTTTCTACTGGCTATTCGGTTTCAGTTTAAAAAAATTTCAACATTAAACATAAAATCTGAATTAAAAAAAAACATGGGTGGAATAAGTAAAAGTAACTAAACAATCATGTATAATTTCAATGTTTCTGTTTTTAGTTATCGTCTAATTTTCCACTCCCGAATAACCTGGATCACCGTATGGTCTTGATGGGAAAGGAAATTCAAATGCTACTGCCAAGCTTTCGACCTTTTTAAAGATCATCATCAGGAAGAAATAATCTTAAATAAGTCTACAAATTGACATAATTGAGTTTTTAATAAATGATTTTCAAGTTCCTTTGAAGGCTCATTCAATCCCATTTCCCCCATTGTCAAGGACTTTCCCCCATTGTCAAGGACTTAAGTCTCTAAAAATTACAAAACTTAATGTCAATTTTTAGACGTATTTAAGATTGTTTTGACCTGATGATATTCATCAAGACCATACAGCGATCCAGATTATTCGTGAATAGTTAACATAAGTCATAGTTTGATATGACCGTTTGCCTAAGCATGAATACTCCAAAATATTGCTTTTTTGAGATCAGCATGTTTTTCTCAGACTGTTTCGAATTTCTTTGACCGACTCATTGTCAGTACCAACATTGCCAAGGACTATCAGTATTGCTATAAATAAAAAAACTTGGCAGGAATAATTGAATTTGCTTTCTTATAAAGACCATTCCGTGATCCAGAGAGTATTCATGATAATTTGAATGGACTGTTCCCGTGAGATATGTAGATAAGGTCTAGATTCTTTCTTTTATATATAAAGTAAAGAATAAAATGCTTCGGAAATTGGGAGAACGAAGCAATCATTCCAAAAGGAAGATAAAAGAAATTCATTCTCAGAATCCAAAAAGGTCCCTTTTTCACCGATGCTCCAAGCCGACCAACAGCGCTGATAGGAGGAAAAAAGGGCCGAAGGGCCCAGGGATCCTTTTCTCGCCTAAACCAACATCTATCGCATGCATAATACATGCGAACGAAAGGTTTCTACAACAAAGTCAATTCGTGTATAAAAGATTACGGCTTCTAACATGGCCAAGTTGCGGATCGATAAAATAAATATTCGAAGATTGAATAATGGTGTTAAAACCTTTCCCGGCTTCCGCGAATTGTTTTAAGCACAGTCGAACGGATCTCGGGAGGAAAGCTTGTCGGGCTTAAGAGAAGCCATTGAATCGTTTATGGGCAGGTTTTAGGGGCATTTTTCTTTTCATTTTCTCGACGGCTTCCAATTTCCACCCCTCGCGGAAATTGTTCTCGACGTCGATGGGAATATCAGGCCCGTTTCACCTGGGTTGTTTCCAAAGGACAAATACGTCCAATTGGCGATGACAGGCGGTCAATTTACGCAATTGATTCGGCGAAGTGATTGACTCATAGCCACTGCCACTTCCGTTCCGAACATAGATGTGCTTCATTTATTTCACGTAAACTTAAGAATCTTCCAAATCCGGTGCATATAGGCGGGTTCGAAAAGTTATTTTAAATCGAAGACGAGAGTTATTAATGGGTTTTTAATAGGACGATTAAGCGTAAAATAATGGAAGGTCGTAAACCAGTTTTCAGTCAAGTCATAAAACAATACAGCTTAGAAGAAACTTGAGCAAGACGCCCTAACTTTTAATCCTCCCCCGAAACAAAAATTTACACTTGAAATCCGATGGGCTTTAAAACAAAACCGAAGATTTTTCAAGTGATTAAGTAAAGAGGAGGCCGATAGCATTTACCTTCCTTCGTCCTCGGACGGTGAGGTCATTGTCACTTCACGTGGTTTTCAGACCCAGCTCACCACCCCTTGACCATATCGACCCCGCATTAGTCTTAATCACCTTAAAACACCTTTTACTCTCAGTATACTCGGTCACTTGTCCGAATGGTGGTAGGAGAGTCGTTTCTCCCTAGCCCGCACCTATCCTCGTTAGTTTGGTCTGACAAGACGAATTTTGGCTATTCACTATTTTTCAGTCATGGTTTTTTTGGAATGTGACATGCTTTTTAATTTTATATTTTCTGCGTCATAGTTATAAGCAGGTTGAAACAAAAATACAAATCAACCACTGAACTTGGAGATATGCCGAAACGAACATACTACAAAGGAAAATGGGTACAAAAAAACTTCCGACCTAATTTGAAAACTGTTTTAAAGCTTTACAGTAAAAGATTGATTACACTTTTGCTGTCGCATTTTTTCTCTGCTTCACATAGAATAATGTATATGTCCTAATCCTAGCCTAACCTAAAATGCAAAAACATATCCCTGATAAAATGGTACAAATCCGATTAATTATTAACTGCACCTAAACCCATCATATTACGAAATTAAGAACACAAATGCGTTTCGGCCTTTCGCCATCGTCACCGTTTAGTTGGATCGGGGTATAAGCAGGTTGAGGCCACCCATATAAACCAAGCACTTTATATGAACGCTCCTGTTAGTTTTAACGTTTTACAGCAATAATGTGTAACATAACCCGAACCTAACTTAACCTGTTCTATCTAACCTTACTACGATCAACTAAATGGTCAACCAAGACCATTTGTGAATCCAACCCACAAACATATCCATATCTTAAAAGGCGATAATTTTGATTAACTAACTTCACTTAAAAAGCATCATATTTAAAGACAGACGCGTTTCGACAATTTGTCATGTTCACTGTCTAGTTGAATCAGGGATATAAGTAGGTTAAGGTACCAACAAAAACCAATGAAGCAGACCAAAACTACTAAGATAGGTCCGAATTCGTTTATATACGACCCAGTTGTAACAGACATCTTCATTATCTTCATAGCATGATCGTTATGAACTTTCTGATAAAGGTTCCGCCTTTCACCCGATTACTATCTTTTTGAAAATAGACTGTATAGGCTACATTTGTAGAAAGGTTCGTTATTTAAAATCCAATTCTTTATTTCCATTACGACGTAGCTATTATTGAAGTTCTGAAAATTAAAACCTAGGAGAGAAAGCAGTTTGATGTAACTTTAAGAATAGATCTTAACATCTAACCGATCCTGTATCAAAACAAACCAAGTCTGTAATTGTTTGGCTTATGACACGTATTTCCCACCTCTAATGCTCAATATGCTAAGGATAATTGTTCATTAAGCTTTATGTTTTCTAATAGATATTCGACATATTTTAACACGACTAGCGCTTCTCATAGGAGGGTGAGATGGTTGAGACCACACGCTCGTCGCTGTAGATTACAATTAATCAGAAACGCCAAAGTTTTCGTCGTTAAATTAAACGGCTGCGGAGGAAAGCGTTCATCCGACAAGCTGCGACGTGGAACTATTAACAAAAGTGGTTTTGATCCGGGGATGAGAGTTGACACCGGAGGGCGGTAGAGCTAGAGGGCCCAGCCGTAATTCAGGATGATAAACGGCGATGACGATTAATTAATTTTTCAACATCTACACGGATGCCAGGAATAATTGCCATGGCGTAAACTGGGAAAACGTGACGAAACTGGTTTTGTAGTGTTTAAACAAAGTTAGTAATTACATGTTGCAAAAACGCCGGATTCCACCTTGGTGGCGCGTATCCACTGCAATCGGCACGACATTCTGAAAAATTGCGAATTGTGGTGCCGTACTGGCCGCCGGGCAATAATTAGATAAAAAAAATTTCGTGAAGAAAGACATATGAAAAATGCCATCACGATTGCATTCCAGATGGAATGCCTCACACAACACGTCCGGGCCGTTTATTAAAGAGAAATATGGGGCCAAAATGGAGGGTCAGAGTAAATTCTACATACAAATCTTAAAGATGAGGACTGGACTATACCATATATAATTCAGAAAACATCAGTAGATTGCCTCTTGGCCTGAATTACTGGTGAGCACATAAAAACTAAAGTGCGTGACAGAATGCCAAAGACTTTATTGATAAGATCCAGGCCATCCCCCTGTGATATCTTCGGCCTAAATGACTTTCTCATGGGTAAAATGGTCCTTAGCCGCTGAGTCGGGAATAAAAAAGAAATTGACCAAAACTTCATTCTAATGTTTAAACATTGATGTATATTTGGTATGTTACAGATCAAACAGTCCAAACAGCAATCAACGTTGGCATACCAACAGCAATCAACTTTGGCATACCGAGCTTGTGAGATTTCTTAATGAGTAATATAACAAAGGTCTGCTTGATGATGAATCATCTTCAGCAGAGGTTTTGTGTGTTTAGTCGAGTCTTTATTTCACTTGTAGGTGTTATTTTGACCTAAAGATGGCGGAACTGATTTAAAGATTTGTCTGTAAAGATATCTTATAATCCAGGTCTGACTAGTCTCGCTGTTTGTCGTTATCGTTCCTTATAAGGTCATAACCGGAGTCCCACTGCACGTAAGGCCCATCCCTCGAGTAATTATAATTTTTCAAGAAATCCGCGGTTACACCCATAAAGCACTAAAGTGTTTCAACAACCAAATTTACGCTTGAGGTCCGATAGAAAACGTGGAAGAAGATTGATCACATTTTGTACAGGATGGACTTGATCCTTAAACAAAAGTTAATCGACATACTCAACCCAGCTCAATTATTTCTATTGAGAAGCTTGGTCATTTAATATCATCTTGGTCCGCCTAATCTCGCTTTTAGTCGGTCAGGACAGTTTTGGATTGCCGCTATATTTGACGTTATAAGAGGTTGAGGCACCAACACAAGCTCACCAATGACTGATGATTTCGTCTGACAGAAATCAGCAAGGCTTGTTATAGTTAGGGACAGAGGTCTACAGACCAAAACCAACCTTCATTGAAAGCCATTGGAGGCAACCCTCCACTTCCGAACATCTAATACAATTCAAAGCAATTCTAATGTTACAAATCTATGTCTAAGCAATTTGACGTCATATATTCATATTTAGTATTTCCAAAACTAATGAAAACAAAAAGAACTTAATACTTAACTAATGTAGGATTTCTTTATGTGAGGCTCACAAGTAGGTGGTGTTCTCTCTGTAAATTAACTCAACTATTAAACTATAAATAAGCATGTCCATATTTCCTGATGGAATACGCTCAAAATTTAAATATAGGACATTAAGTTCGTTGGATTGGTGAATGCAGCAGAGGAAAAGTTAAACAAATCGCTTTTCTTTTATAAAAATTCTTCATGGAGTTGCAATACGTGCACAAGTCTGGAAAGGAAACTCTAGAAGACGATGTGAACTTTTTTAGGTTTAACGATTTCCTCGAAATCCTTCCAACGTTGAAATAATCAAAACTTATTTTGGCCGGCTAAACAAAAGGCATTGGGCGGTTTTAATATGTGTTCGGGTTAATTTTAGTTTATTGTAATCAACCTTTTCCAAACAAATTGAGACTAGTCTGGCGGCGTTCCTTGGGTTTCGGTTTTTAAGAACCTGGCTCGATGCCTCTTCGCCTTTAAGTTAGGATCTGCTCTTTTCACTTCGTCACACCTCCACCATTCTCCTTAATTTTCCTTTTCCCCCGACCCGTTTACACAGGAACTAAATGATATCAGCCGTTTTCGAAAAATTAAACAGGTTATGCAAAAATGTGATGATGCGCCCAACTTCCTCCTTACCAATTAAAAGCACCAATTGACTCCTTGACCTGCCACGTGACGTAACATGGGAACTGGGTGCGATAATTTCCAGCCGTTCTGGCGACACTCAAGGTCCGATTGCGAGTACATCCGTGGAAGAGTACGTGCATTTTGTTCAACAAAGTCTTAACTGCCTGTACCGCGCAACACAATTTCTAATTGCGATTTCTTCTTGAGGTCAACGGGGTGATTGGCCTGCAGTTTGGACGTTTCCAGTGGTTGTTTTGTATAGAAAGCCGAAACTCACCTGACGAACCGAAAGAACAGAGGATAGATCAGAATGATCGGAAACAACTACACGGTAATATCTAAACGTATCAGCAGTTAGCACACTGCGATGAACGTTCCCGTGACACGCTGTCGTCAGACTCATCGATCTATATCAGAATATCTAGCTTTTTTTTCAGTCGAAAGTCTATTTACGATCGAAAAAAACAACAACAATGTATTCTTCAAATGTAGAAATGAAGACTCTTAGATCCTAGCGGAACAATACTAAACAGTTAACGATCATACACTCACTCTTTAAGTTCATCTATTACGCATTTGGAAACACTTACCAGCTGACGGGTTAAAAACGTTTCGGAGAGCAGATGTCTCCACCGGACGTAAAGCATCTGGTTAGCATCTGTTGCTAATTATCAATACTATTCGAGCCCGGCCGGTTTGTATTCATAACAGCCGTGCGAAAATCTCCCGATCTTCACGTAGGGCCTAAGATAAACGCATTCCTCATCACGAAGTCTTATCTGCTGGTCAAATAGCTGCCATACTAGAATCATATTAAACACGGATAAACGCTTTTCCAACGGCGTTATTTGAAAAAATCGTGTTTAAAGGAATGTGCAGGCATCGAAATACTGATAAATGAAGTAGGCATGGTGAAAAAGTGCAAGTAATGAAAGTTCAACAACCAGAAGATGGCAATGATTGCTCTCAAAGGAATCAAGGAATTTTTTTAATCTAAAAACATTTCTAACCAGAATCGTTGAGATCATAAAAAGGGCTGAAAGATAATAAGCCCTGTTGCCGGTTTTTCCGAGGGGCGAACACCTTTAAATAGGGCCTGGGAATAGGGGTTGCTAAGGGAGGTTCCATAGTTCAAACTACATACATTCTAAAGTTAGTTATTCAATGTCGAGGGGCAACGCCCTGGATTCTTTTGGGATTAACGCTTTATTTATTTTTATGGAAAAAAAAGATAACGGTATAAACTTGGCTAATTAGGTTGAATTATTAAACATGGGCCCCATGTACCGTGAAGGGAGAGGAAAAAACCGCCATAGTATTCGTTTATGGCGCATTTGGCGGTCGGAGGCTGAATAATGCAGCCAAGGGCTTAAGTTTAATAAAGGGGCTTCTGACATGACGTTATTACATTCTATTCATTTCGGGCTTTCTATCATCTAAAAAACATTTTCTAACTCTGCTCCCCTTTTACTCAAAACCCCCTTTTAAACCTTTTACTCGGAAAAGATTTGAGTTTACTTTCAGATTAGGTTCATCCCCATAACTGTAACGTTAAGTAGGGTTTATCGGCAAAAATAAGTGGGTTGTCATTTCAATCTCAAAGGCTTTTATCCGGCTTGAAAAATTGATTGGCCCGAGCCATTTAAATGACGATTAAAACAGAACAATGGAGAAATTTTTCAATCAAACGTGAAAGGAATACGCAAAACGAACAAAATCTTCACGAGCATAGTGGAAAATAGGATCCAGAAAGTTGCAAGTGCAGAAGAGGTGGAAGACGATCCGTGATTTTCATACAGATCAAACATATTATGTTGTTTAGTGTTTTTTGAGGAAAAAACAACCATCCGACCAATTTTATTATCTATTAAAAAAAAATACAAAATTAAAAATTAAAAAACTGGTAAGCTTTTCCCCAATTGGGTCTATCGCCGAATTGGCATTTCACATGAAATATGTATCTCTCAAAATCCGGATAAACATGACAAAAATGTCTATAAAATTAGAAAAAACCTTATGAATAAGAAACTTCTACTCCTTATACATAATCCATTAGATTTCGTGGTCCGATTGACCAAATAACATCTTTCAATTAATTAATCTTTATGTAAGGTATTGGTTGAGATAAAGTCAGTGTCACGAGAGGGATTCGAACCCACGACCTTCGGCTAAATACGCCACTGCTCTACCACTTGAGCTATCATGACTTCGATTTAAACTATTATAATATTTGAACTATTGATAAAAAAGTAATCCCTTTTTTACGCTAACGAAAAGAAATTTAAAAACATCCTGTGGGCATAGAGTTCACATCTATAATTTCTAGTAGTGTTGTGACTGTAGGTTTATTGTCGTTTTTCAAAAAATTTGTGATACATAATCAAACTTTTTTTCAGCTTTATATTATTCTATAGTTGTTTAAATTATTTAAATTCGTATGAAGCACAAAGGATTGTTGATCAATTCAAAATAATGTCCCTGGCTATCGTCTACATCGCTCGAAAACAGTGCAGCTCAAAATCCACATTAGACCGAGCCAGTTTTCGAACTTTGCATTGTCAGCAAATGTTCTATCAATTAACTCACGAGAAATAATAACTATAAAATAAAACATTCAGATAATTTCCAGTGTTCACTTGGACCAGGCAATTGGCCAAATCGGTTTTTATTTTAAACTGAATTTCTCGACAAACGATTCATGTTTAAGTCCCTGCAGTTAGCAATTTTTATTCCCTACAGTTTATATGAATTTAGTTGTCATTTTTTAATTCGCGATTCCTTCATACTTCCGGAACAACAAACATAAAAACACAAGAAATTATTGTACATAAACTAATAATAATGTAGGTCTTTTTTAATTTATTCGAATTATCGAGGAAAAAACCCAATCTACTATATCATGCCTCTTTGGAGGGCGTCTCGTTTCTTATTTCGAGATCGATTTCTGGGGATGTACGACTTTTAAATAAAAAATCAAATCGTCAAAAAACGGATTAAAGTAATAAAAGTGAAAAAAAAGGTTTACGTGGTACAAAAAATGATCATGTACATTAGCACATGCAAGAATAACGTGCTAGTTCAAACTACATTTAACAAGAAACAATTAGGGTATTCACGCAATCGTTCTATCGTCGTAAATGTATTATTGTACTATTAAAACAGTAATGAATGAAACTATTCAACTGCTAAATTTGCTAACGTGTTCAAAAAGATTTAGCTGTACGTTTTAAGTATGATTATTTGGAGATCGTGAGATGCGGTCTGGTGTGACGTAGGTTTTAGAAAAACATTTTCTTTATCGTGCCAACGTTTCGGCCTTTATTGAGATCATCTTCAGGGCTCGAAGTGTTTGTTTTCCGTGCAGATGTGTCATTCTTGGGTGTCGTGTTGAGAGTCACGGAAAACAAACACTTTGAGCCCTGAAGATGATCTCAATAAAGGCCGAAACATTGACACGATAAAGAAATATTTGTCTAAAATCTACGCCACAGCAGACCGCATCTCACGATCTCCAAATAATCATTGGCTAACGGTCACTAAACACCACACACGTTTTCAGTATGTTTTGAGAGTCCTTATTCTTTTTAATGAAAATTAATTTTTTTAATTATACTTAATTTTTATTTATACTTGCGTCACATAAATTTAAACACGACAAGCGTCTGAGAGAAATCATTAATGTATCAGATACAGTTCACAGAATGACCTGTTCTATTTTTATTTTAGCAATTTTTAAAGTCACTAATTTAAGACTGGGCAGACTGAAATAAGGGAGGTGGTTTTAGTAGTCGATGAAAGGCTAGGTCAGAGGGTTGTCTTGTTCCTGAAACAAAAAAGGATCCGAGAAGGGAATAAAGAAGAGCTGGATATATAAATAACATTTGGAGGCATTTGGAGTATTATCAAAATTGATCCGGTTCGTTTAACTTCGCTCTGTAGTCCGCAGGCTTAACGCCATCTCCGATGATTTTCTCTTGTCTAGTGCCAAGTTGCCCAGTCTGAAGATAAAAAAACCGGCATAAATTCACTGATAAGGAATAATCGTTAATTTACGAGCCAAATAGTAAACTATCACTCTTCCTGTCGCTGTTTATCATATTTATTAAATAGACCGAACTCCCCCCCCCCGTACACGTGTAACACGTTTTGAAAGGTCATTAAGGAAATGTGGATGCGGCGGATCGATGATGTTTACCCCCCGGGAGCCCGAGTGGTAAATTACGTGGGGCGATGATGGCGGTAATTAATTCGCAAGGAAAGTTTGGATAACGTCGTACGCTGGATGCCGGAGATAGCGATTCGTATTAAAGCGTGAAGAACGTCGGAATCCGAGCTGGGGAGGGTTGACACCCTTCCCCCGCTCGATAAAGCCGGATCAAGAGGGTTGGTGGATGAAAAGGCTCTACACCGTCCCAGGTGCTTGCTTTTCCACAGGCAAAAACATTGGGCGGGCGGGGGAAAAATTCCCCCTTCGGTCCAAAATCAATGTTAGAAACCCCGGTGGCTCTTGTGACACGAGGGTGCTTCTTATTCCTGGACTTTTATGCTGGAATGCACGATTCTCTCTCTTGCCTCGTTTAGTGTCTGGACTTATGTTCGGGGCAATCATTAAATTTAAAAAAATAACCTACATCTTCCTCCATGTGCGGCGCATAAGAAATACTCATCTAAAAAAATATCTATATAATCTACTTCCAATCTATCCCACTGTGTACAAATAACCAAGAGATCAACCAGAGAAATAAACTGCTGGTTTAGCTCGAAGGCCTTTGAATCTCTCTAAAAAGTTCCAGAGAGCTTTGTGCCTTCGTTCACCGATTTCTCTTAGCGATTTGCTATTGTCACATGCCAAAGAAACTTTTTCAGACTCAGATCTCTAAAATCTCGCAGGTGCTAGATCTTGGCAAGACAAGAGATATAGTCCACAACCGTGGTAATGCGTGATATGTAGTTATTTGAAAATGGTGTTGCATTAGGCGGCACGTGAATAAGTTCAACCATTTTCAATAATTTTTTTTAACACGATAACGCAGTGGACATAAAAATGCAATATACATTTTTCCTTTTAGAACAAGCTTATCACTTTAGAGTCAATTCCAACCCTAAAATTATTGAGAGAAATCACTATTTCCACGTTCCATAAACTGTCCCTTTTTTCGGGCCCCATGCATAGTATTGATCACCTCCACGATAGCATAGTCGTCGCGAATGAGGCTATCTTAAGGAGCAAATCATTTATGTATATAGGGAATAATGTGGGCCTCATAACAGAGCCTTGCAGGAGGACTCCAGCAAGCAAATAGCTAACCTTTTAGTACCTTCCCTTCAAAAACATCGAAGCTTTTCGACTGTGGTAAGGAGTCAATTATCTTGCCTGTACACTTTGCCACAATCTCAAATACTTTCATTAAGTAATAAAGCACCAGTATGCTTTCGAAGTTTACCGCAATGCGGTCTAGATAACTGAGCTTGAGCTGACAAAATAAGACTTAAAAACAAATTCGTTCAGCAGCAGTCCTTGTTTATCCAGCCTCTTCGACAGAAACGATAAATCTTTTGATTGAGGTAAGGAATCTATTATCTTGCCTATACCCTGTGCAAGACTGTGTCATATGCTATATTTATATCAAGTAACAAACCATCAGTATCCTTTTAAAGTTCTTTTTATGTAAGATCTTGGTTGAGATGAAAAAGTTAGGGTCACGAGCAGGATTCGAACCCACGACCTTCGGATCCACACGTGCCGCTGCTCTAACCACTTGAGCTGTCGTGACTTCGATCCACTTGGATATCACCACGCCATCTCAACCTACAACCTTTCGAATCCCGCTCGTGACACTTTTTCATCTCAACCAACACTGTACATAAAAAGAATAATTATTGAAATAAGTAATTTGGTCAATTAGACGACTAAATGGATCATTTTAAAGATTGAACTTTGTCGCGATGTGTTTGACCAGTCTGGATAGTTGAGCTTGTTTTGACAAGATAGACCTAAAGCTGAACTCCTTCAGCAGCAATCCTTGTTTATCCCGCCCCTTCGACAAAACGAATCTTCGCCTACTGCAGAAAAGATTCAATTATTGACTACACTGTGCCAGAAAGTGTCCAATACTTTATTTACATCAAGTAATAATCCATCAGTATCCTTTTAAATGTTGAAGTTTATCGCAATGAGATCGACCGGTCTTGAAAGTTGAGATGGAGTTGGTAAATAGACCTAAAGCCAAACTACTACAGTAGCGGTCCTTAGTTATCTCCCCCCTTCGGAAAAGAAACGCTTCGTCTAGTGAGGTAAGGAGTGAATTATCTTATAGAGAAGACAGTGTCCAATGCTTTATTTACATCAAGTAACAAAGCATCAGTAGGTCAAACAGCCTTGAGCTTGATTTGACCTAATGCTAACCTGATTAAGCAGCAATTGTTGGTCGATGATTATTCTATTCTACGATCTACCATCTTTTCAAAAATTGCATTCAAGACCATGAGCAATCTGATCGTAGTTGTCGGGGACACCTAAGGTTTTCTCTGGCTTTATGAATCATGATAATTTTAGATGTTTACTATTTGTCAGGACGTCCAGAAATCAGATGATGGTAGAAAAGCTAAGTCAGATAAACGAAGGTCCTATTTGAAAGCAATATGGTTATGATCAAACTTCGTCACAATGGTTTAATGTATGTATATTAAGGTTAGTCACGCAAAATGGTTTAATCTGATAAGTTGAGTTAAAAGTGGAAGTGCATTGTGATTCAAGTGTGCTATTTGATTTGTTTTACTGCGTATAATGGAAGTGTTCAGAGTGGAACAAAATGGGGGGGGGGATTTATTTAGTAGATGAAAATTTCGAAAGGTCTTTCACGTAATGACACAATTACACATTTAACACGGTACATTTCCGCGAATGGCCTAATTGTTGAAAGTCGTGCTTCTCTGAATTGCCTGTTGTCGGTTTTTTGAAACGAGAAAAGCCAACAAAGCGCGATAAACGACTGTCTTAGCAGCATTTTCGACCTGAGCTTACAGAGAAAAAAATATCCTCGATTGCTATTTTACATTGCAACACCCGCACATAACGAGCATTAAGCTCGCAAGAAATCAAAAACGTTGAAAGGTTCTTTAAAAAAAAAAAAAACTGGGCGGAAAGGCATGGATATCATAAAGTATTATTGTGTAGGAGTTTCAGTTGCTATTATATCTTTTATTGATTTTACTTTTTCACATAGTTAAAAACCATCGGGTTCAGGAGGGAAATTTGAAGAAAAAATTTCCAATTTTGCAATATCATCAAACTACAAACGAGGGTTAATGATAAACAGAAATGTACTTTGTAGATCTACTGCTAAAGTTTACAGGGTTAAGAAAAGCAAGAAAAACTATTAGCCTCCTAGTCGATATTAAGTAAGATTGAAAGACGAGAAAATTAACAACACCAAACTATAAAAGTACAAAACTAAACAAGTATTGTTTTTAAAGGACACCCAGTATCCGTCCCATACTGGAGGCATCTGGAATTCCCCTCTGAAATCGCCTTAAACTTAGAACGGACTTTGTAGAAATCTACCATCCTGTTTTCTAAAAACAGCGGATCTCTTCGAAATAATTCGTCAGACGTTTCACCCTGGTGGTGAACTTACTTAATCTTTCGGCTTAAACGACACTAACTTACATAGAATCACATAAAATTTTAAACAGGTCGACCTGTTTCTTGATTTTCTTTATTTTATTTCTTGTTGAACCCTACATTTTTTGTACAAGAAATGCACCACCGGACGTGCCCCAGGACGGGCGAGATCACCTAAAAAAACCTTACGAGTTCCAAACATGTTGGAAAACAACACAGACAAAGGAAATGTTACGATGTTAAGGATGTACTTCCCCGATGTATCTCATAGGTTTATAGCCGGATGTGCAAGGATCTCAAAACAGATACCGTTTATATTGCAAAGGACCGCCTACCGTGGGGATGGCTCTGAGTCAAATATCTTTCCTATAAAAGCTCTATTCAAAATAGTTTTATATAGAGATCTTTATGAATGAAGTAAAAAAATTTCTTCTTCCCTTATTACAGTTAATACACAAATTTCAGCTGGATAAACTTCGAATTAACGGACAGTTAAAAGTGGAAACCAAGTTTTAATAAATTGTTGTTACAAGGTGAGCCACAATTCATTTCGTTTCCCAACTTTTGTAAGCGTCAATTTACAAACCAACTCGAGAATTTTATGGAGGGAAAATAGATTCGTTATTTTCTTTTTACACCTTTGTCATTAAATCCTGATGCCATTGGAACTTTATTATAAAAGTTTCATGATTTACTGTATTCCTCCAAATATTTGGATTCGAAGTAGGTTTAAAATGTTACGTAAGCACAGGGAATTTTACAAGAAACTTTACATTTTATTATCATTGTGTTGGTAGGTTTAAAATGTTACCTCACGTCAGAGAAATTTCCAAGAAATTTGAAGTTTTGGTTTTATAATTGTGCTTGTAGGTTTAAAATGTTACCTCACGTCAGAGAATTTTCCAAGAAATTTGAAGTTTTGGTTTTATAATTGTGCTTGTAGGTTTAAAATGTTACCTCACGTCAGAGAATTTTCCAAGAAATTTGAAGTTTTGGTTTTATAATTGTGCTTGTAAGGTTGGTTTAAAATGTTACGTCAGATCTGAGAATTTTCCAAGAAACTTGAAGTTTGGGTTTTATCATTGTGCTTGTAGGTTTAAAATGTTACGTCAGGTCAGAGAATTTTCCAAGAAACTTGAAGTTTGGGTTTTATCATTGTGCTTGTAGGTTTAAAATGTTACGTCAGGTCAGAGAATTTTCCAAGAAACTTGAAGTTTTGGTTTTATAGGTGTGCTTGTAGGTTTAAAATGTTACGTCACGTCAGAGAATTTTCCAAAAAAAACTTGAAGTTTTGCTTTTATCATTGTGCTTGCGGGTTTAAAATGCTACATGTAGGGTCAGAGAATTTTCCAAGAAACTTGAAATTTTGTCATTATCATTGCTTATCGAATATATGGTTATTAAAATTTTCTTTACAAGCGGTCACGAATCCCGGGGGGCCGAGAAGGTCGACTGAGAGAATCGTTAAATATAAAATATAACGGCAGACTTGGGAGTTGTAGTCAGAAAGGCGTCGTGTTTAAAAGGCAACACGCTCCTCCACTTGGCATGTTGCGCATTCTTAAGAAAACTATTAATACAAAACAATACCGCGTAAAAGCATACAAACACCCTCAAAAAATAAAACTCTAAATAAAACGGTTGACATAAAATTTGTCGTAGGAATGTTTAGGGATGGTAATGTTCTTGTTTAATCAGTCGACGACTACGAATGCAAAGTAGGTGGGCTTAATAAAGTCCACTATTGAAACAGAGCTGATTAGAGTGCCGGAAACGGAAAAGCTCACGCGATCTTGTAGCTATTTGGGCTTTTCGCCTTAGACAATATGTTTTACTTAATTGATACTGTCTAATGTTTCAACCGGTTATACTTAAGATATTTGACAACTGACAAATTTCAAACTAGACACTAGTATTTTAGCCAGAGCCAAAATCTACAGGAAAAATTGGCATGGATAGAAAGGGCTGTCTTACCTCGCTTTGTTTATAACCCTGAGAAACTACTTAAGTATTAACGTATTATTCTTAGTCCAAGATCAATGTAGAACAGGAAAAATTGGCAATACACAAAAAAGGGTCGGTATCTTGTCTCACCCTGTTTATTACCCTGGCCCATCGACGAAATGCAATTACATCGTCTTTCGTCCAATCCCATGGAATGCATAGGGAAAATTGACATAAACCGAAGGAGTCGATAGATTACGTCATCCTGTTGATAACCCTGACCCACCAGGGAAATGAAAACATCGTCTTTCGTTCAAGTCCCACGGCCGGCAGAGGAAAAATTGGCATAAAGAAGGGGTCGGTGGCTTGCCTCACCTTTTTTAACCCTGACCCACCAGGGAAATGCAAACACATAAACTTTTGTCAAAGTCTCACGGCCGGCATAGGGAACATTAGCATCCACAGAAGGCGTCGGTATCTCCTCTCACCCTGTTTATAACCCTGACCCACCGGAGAAATGCAAACGCATCGTCTTTCGTCCAAGTCTCACGACCGGCACAGGGTAACTTGGCGTAAACAGAAGGGGTCGGTGGCTTGCTTCACCTTTTTATACCCCTGATTAAATGAAACAACACAAAAACACATTTTCTTTCGTGTATGTCGTATGAACGACATAAGGAACAATCCAGTGAGGGAGACTGAAGCTCTAACAAGGCGGAAAAGCAGAGTAATATGAAAATATGTACTCATGTAGGCCCGAGTCCATGTAGGCTATTCCAAAAGGAGAAACCGAAGAAACATTTATGTAAATGTAAAGTCTTCTACTTACGAGCGAAGAAAAAAAAAGTTCGATCCGGTAAACATTAATGAGAAGCCATAAGGCTATGATGGTTAATCCAAAGTCTGAAGCTATAACCTAAAGCTATAACCAATACGTAGAGAGGCATAATGGTTCTACATTAGACTCTACCAGCCACGTCAACAACAAATCAACAATCTATAAACATATTCTTTTGTGCAAGCCTTGTCGATTTGATTGCAAATGTGAAAACATTCGAGATTTATATATGAAATATTAGTTCGTCATAACTTTGGGTTGTTTATTTTTTAACAAATAAATGATTTCCTAAGACTAGTTAACACGTCTGTCATATCAAACCTGAGAGAATAGGCTGATGGGAAACGCCCAAAGTACAGGATCTTCACCCCTAAGAACTCAATAAATCATTAAATTTTGCTAGATATCTATGCTAGAACTTTCTCAAACGACAGATGGTAATTTCTAAAGCTTTTACATTTGACTGAAAGCTTACGGTAATTTCGAGAATCTGGATCTCAGCAGACGCCTGCGCCCTCACTGACGCTACAACAAAAAGGTCATTTCGAGAATTTGCAATTTAAACGAAAGGAGGAGTCCCAATCAAAGCCGGAATACATTTAAATACTTACGACGCCGAGGTATGTCATGGCTTTGGGGCCGTGGGTACGTGATCGTTTTAACATAGGAGAGCCCGCGGCAAATTCGCGATAACAAATTACACGCAAATACGTCAATTGCACAAGAGCGTCCTTCCACATGAGACTTGCATTAAGTATTATCGACTTTCCGCTCGAGCGATTTTAATTAAATGTTCAATTGTTTTCTCACGAGGATCAACCTTCGTTAGGTTCTTCCGAGGCGATTCGAGACGAACAAGGGAGCGTGTAAGCGAAATGAAAGACGTCTTAAGGATCTGGATTATCACCAAGTGTTTAAAAATAAGGCGGCACGTGATGCTAACGAAAACGCGTTTAAACAAAGCGAAACCGCTCCAAGACGAATGAAAAATTACAAAACGTGAAACGAGTTCACCCAGGAATAGGGAAATGGTAGAAACGTTAACGAGGCGGTCAATCTTAAATAGGATTTTGACGTAAAACAAACAACAAACGCAGGCTAAAGTCACGAACGATCCCAAAATATTTTAAACCCAACCAAGCTGTCAAAAAACGTCCTGGTAAAACATTAGGCAGCTGTTAGTTTTGTAACTAAACGACACGTCTTTGAACCTGCATTTCCAGGAGGTCCATCATCGCCTTGCAAATACCAACAAAGAACAGGAAATTTCGTTGGATCATCAATTCATCGATGCCAATTAGCTTTTATAGTTTATTATGTACCGATCCTTAGTGATGGGATAGTGTTATAACCCTGAAGTTGGCGAAAAGCCGAAACGAACTGGCCAAAACAATGACTGACAGGCCAAAATGGTCGGAAACGTCCAAACTATAGAAATATCATCCTGCACAGATCCACCTAAACTAAACCAAATACTTTCCCGTTGTGTTTTTGGTCGTTGGTAATATATTTCCGACAGATTATAAAATGTGTTGTAGAAATTTGAGGAGTGAAAGGCCTGTAGTTTGTCCTTTTCCGAATCTCGCAGTTTTGGTGTATCGAACGCGTTTCGACATTTCGCCAATTTAGGTGCTGTCGGTTTCCATGGCTTTAAATGTTGGTCAAAATGGGGTAATCACATTACCTTATAAAATATTTGCATATTGATGGATGTGGACACAGACTTCCAAACAGAAGTCGGCGAACTGCATGTAAAAGTTCGATAGACCAAAACGAGATTAAGCAAACCAAAATGATCAGAAACGTCCAAACTATAGAAACATCACCCTGCACTAATTAATTGCTTTCCCGCTGTGTTTTTGCCCTTTTTAATACATTTTCTTTTTTTAATACATTAATACATTTAAGGAGTGAAAAGCCTGTAGTTTGTCCTTTTCCGAATCTGGTATGCCTCTCGCAGTTTTGGTCTATCGAACGAATTTCGCCAATTTCGGTGCTGTCGACTGTCATGGCTATGATGAATTTAAACGTAGGCCAAGCTGGAAAAAGGGTAATATTTTTAGCTAATGAATATGTGCAAATGGGAAACTGTGGACACAAACATTCAAACATAGACCAAAACGAGACTAAGCAAACAAATCGGAAACGACCAAACTATATAGGTTCATCAGAACGAAGACCCCAAAAGACATCTCAAACTTGCTTTTCCTCAGTTATCAGTCTGCATGTATTTCACCTTGTTTTGGTCCGTTAGGAAATTTTATCTTAAGTTTGAGGAATGAAAAGCCTGTATCTATCTCGCAGTTTTGGTCTATCGAACACGTTTCGTCGGCATTTCACCATTTTCATGGCTGTCTTGAATTTCGCAGATTCCATTTAAAGGTGGGTTAAAGTGAAAAAATGAGGTAATCTTATAAAAGAACAGAATGCATGCATATTGAGAAAGTGTGGGGGGAAAGATCTCGAAATGCATCGATACACGTTCGATAGAGCAAAACGGAACAGGGCGGACCAAAACGATCTGAACAGCCTAACCAAATTTTCACACAGCCCCATTGGCGACTCACTGAAGTTTACTTTCCACACTGCTTTTAAAATGTTAGTTCTAAGCACTGGTTCCTGGAACCTAAATCTAAAAATTTGGTTTAAGGAGGGACACTGGGTCATTGTAGGCTTATATAATTCTGAAATCGACAAATTCAAGTTTTCGTGAAAGGGGAATTTCCCTTCTGTCAGAAGCTTTCACTTTGAAATGTATGTATATAAATAAGTGAGGCAATGAGGTAACAGCCATTTTTGGAAATCTATCACCGGAAATATAATACAATAATTGTAAAACAGTTAATAAAAGTAAATGTTTGGTTCTATTATAAAATCCTTGCTTCTTAAAGATAGTATTTAATCTGTTACTTCCTTTCCAGTTTTCATACATCTACAACTGGTCTACAAATTATATCTTTTGAAAATTTGGCTTAGCTGTAAGCAATTTGTATTTTGGATTGTAATTTTGGAATTTACCAAAATTGGTCTTTTAAAAAATTCTTTGAAATCCTTACTAGAGGGTTTCGACATCATTCTTTCTTTGTAGGTCGAAGGGCCGAATAACGCCCTTGTCCTCGCGAAGGCTTAAAACTGTGCGTTTTATTCTGTACAAAGGGCTTGACGGGCCGTTATTTCTAGGATGTTATAGAAAATAAAAAAGATGGACTTGGTGAGCACCATTACTGGATTAATTAATTTAAAGCGCGAAAAGGTCCAGCGACGACATTGGTCTATGGATTCTCCTCGATTCATGACTATGCATGCTCCATGCGATTCGTGACGATGGCATATCCGATGCGGGATACAATCGGCAACATGGGCTTAGGATTCCGAACCAGGTTGCCAAGCCAATCGGCCCGTTCTCAACCCCGACCTGGCACCACCCCTTCCATCCTAAACTCTCCCCCTTCGGAATTGTAAGGCTCCCACAAAAATTCCGTTTTCTCTTAGCACGTCCGCTCGTCGACGTCCTCTTTTTCCGGGGCACGTCCTTTTCCACCCGCTTTATTGGCCGTCCGCAATTTCTTCCTCGTCTCGATTCCCGGGGCCATTCAATTTCCCGATTTCGAGATGGAATCTCTTCAAAGAAGAAATTAGTTCGCGCTCGGGATAAGATGTTCGATTCTCCTATTTTTGCCTAGCCTCTCGTCAGCGACGGATCGACAAGGAGGCATAAACCGGGTCTATTTTGAGTTTTTAGGTATACACCCGTTTAATTAAACAAACATCGCCCACGGACGTTTCTCCGCCGAATTTTTTCCCCTTTCCTTCCAGGCCGGGATTAAAAACTCCGACATGTCAGCGACTTCCAAACTGGCCCGGAATCGTGAAACTGGGCGATCCACCTGATCCCAAGAGTCACGGTGAAAGCGGCCTTTGCAAATAAGTGACTCAACCCTGATGACGCAACTCCTTCGGCTCCGCATAAATTGTTTCGCCCCGTCGATATCGCATTGCTAACATTGAAAGGGAGATGATCCCTGTCATCGGATTATGCGGGAATGTTGGGGTCAAAAGGGTCTCGTTGTAGGCCCCAGTCCCTCGAGGCAGGATTACTGAGAATAAACAAAATACGATTATATCCATGCTAAATTATGCAAATGAACTACTTATCACTGGTTCGGATCGACAAAACTATTTCATATCATTCATAACATTGTTGCCTCTTGAAAACATAAAGTGCACTATGGAATAACTTTTATTTACAAATTCTGCTCAATTTTGAGTATTATGTGTGGTGTTTTGTGATCCTTAGTTAATGATTATTTAGAGATCGTGAGGTGTGATCTGGTGTGATGTAGGTTTAGAAAAACATATTTTTTATCGTACCAACGTTTCGATATTTTTTGAGATCATCTTCAGGGCCTGGGTTTATAAACGTTGTTTAAATTATACAAGTACATTTAAGATGTGAAAATGAATTTATACAATTATGTTCACAGTAGGGAAATTTTAGGTTTAATCAAAGTATTTGTACTCTCTTCTCAAAGTGTGCGTTTTCTGAATAGATGTGTCATTGTTGTGTGTCGTGTTGAGTGTTAGTGAGATATTAATTTTTTTGTTTATATGTTGGGTTTTGAAGACCAGGGTATAGAAATACATTTTTCTATCAGTGGGCTTCTTTGAGGTGAAAGGTTTGAGTAGTATGCTAGTCCGAACCCAAACTATCTCGTACCAACTTGGAAGAGATTCAAAAAATATTTAAAAATTACTTTCCCGTACATTTTCATGATTCACTAGTATTCAATCATAAGCCTACCTCTTTTGCATATCAGAAAGAAGCAAACTGAAACCGAAAATCAAGAACCTCTAAAAAAATATTATGTATAATCTTAAAGAAATGTTTATATTTTGTAATTTGGCTTCATGCCTGTTTGTTTTAATAAAATATATATCTTATTTCTGTGTCTTTTGAATATGATATATTTTCAATCGTTATCAGCAATTTAATCAGGATTTTGTTTCTTTTATATAAATATTTGTCAAGCGCCGCCCAATTTGAATCGTTTAATATGTATTTCTTACTTCTTCTGGATTCGTTTTGTTCTTCAATATTAGCCACAGAACATATATTATTAGACGGGGAAGGGGAGCATGAAAGAAAATTCCAAAGGCGACGGGTGAAATCGAACTTACGACCGCGGGGTTTATTGAGCCCGAGAGTAGTCTGACAAGCTAACCAACAATTCGGGTACTGAAGACCCTTAATTTTGGATTTAAATGAATCTTCAAAAAGTACTTTGCACTCAGGGCATTGGACAAAGTATCGATACTTTACTGGTATGAATAAATTATGGTAATAAAAAAAAAGGATATAAATTGATTTCGTATGCACAGGGATTCAGTAATAATGGTGAATCGGAATGAGACAAACCATTCGGCCAGAAATGGATGAGAAAATTTTATATTTGTAATCATCATAAAACTTTAAGATTTCCAAAAAATACCTACCAAGATGAATAAATCAAAGCGATAGCTGTTTATTACGGTTCAAGCAATTCAACACAGGTCAAGCAGAAAGATTGTTCTTCTAAACTGGGAGAATAAGAAATCGAAATAGATTGGCAATGGAAGAAATGGAAATAGATGAAAAAGGTTTGGAGAACTGTGATTTCATGAGGACTTCTACGATCTATATATTTATAATGCTTGATATTAATCAACTTAAAATATGAGGGGTTTTTGGTTGTTTCCTTCCTTGACCTATGGTTAGTTGTTAATGTTCTAATGTGGAATGGATCAACTAAACGAGTTATTGTTTTTTTTTACCCTTCGTTTTTTTTTCTTTATCCATATCAATATAGCGTATAACGTGTGGAATTCTGCTAATCTTGATTCTAGATAGCATATCGTTTTTAAATATAACTTTAATTACTGATCTACATGATTAGTGCCCTGACCTAAATTGAGAACAAAGCCTTTCCTTTTTTTCTTCTTTTTTAAAGGGATTTTTGAATTTATGGTTTGAAAAGGGTGATTTTTCTTCTTTTTAGTTCAATGGTTTCCATATTTTGGCTTTAGTTATTTAATTTCGATAATCGTACACCTGTCGTCTGGTCGGGAACAACGCCAAAATCCATCTTTCCCGAAAGTTTAAATTTAAAACAGTGTCCGCAGTTTCTTTAGGACATAAAAACTGACTTCCATTTTTTTTTTCAATGAGGCCCTAAAACATGGGCACCGAATGAAATGTCAGACGTTCCGAACATTTTGGTCAGCTATTCTCGTTGTTTTGGTCTGTGAGGCTTCCCGCCATCTTTAGTGATGAGCTTAATGTTGGTGCCTCAATCTGCTTACACCCCTGATTACCTTTATTGCCCATGGGTATAAACATATATTACCTGTAAAATCATATATTTCAGTTATTTTAATATATTTCTTCCAAGTATTACATCTATACCAACATTTTGTGGTGGTTATCAAAATCTTAAAAGCGCTACTCCACTTTAAGGACGAATGAGTGTCAACCTTTGTTTCGAGATCTCACCAAAATTAAAAATGGATTGTCGAAAGATTATTGTCATTATTTTTGGGGTAGGATGACTGTCGTCGAGGCTGCTTTTCAGCGCTATGACTTCTGCCAATTATTTCCAAATCCTAGTTGGTATCCCCCGAGTTTCTTTGGATTTGGTAACTCATTCTGACGCCTCACGAACAGTATCGAGTAAAAAAGTACTAGGTATCTAAGAGCAAAATACCGATACCAGTACCTCCACTTTTGGGGTTGAACGTCAGTCGTCCATACATACTGCCCTGTTTTTTCACTTCAGTAAACTACTTCTAAATCACAATAGTTATCAACTGAGTTTCATTTGATACTTTACGTGATGTATCTGGTGAAAAAGAAAAATCTCATGGCGAAATACCGATACCAGTAACTGGAATTTTGATATAGAATGACAGTTGTCGATGCTGCCCTCTGCTTTCAGATTTCAGTAAACGACTACCAAATCACAATGGGTATCAACTGAGTTTCATTTGTTACGATACCCACCACACATGTTTAGGGAAAAAGTACTAGTATCTCATAAGGAAATACCAATACCAGTAATTCCACTTTCGAGGTAGAATGAACAACAAATGAGTGGCTTGGAGTAAAATATAGATTTCCCAATCATCACCCATTTTCATCGAAATTAAGTCCTTTTTTTAAATCTACATTAAATTGTATAAAGGATGAATCATCTACTGAACCGTTTCAATCCAACCGATAGACGGATAATGGTATTAACCTATAAAATTTAAACACTGGAATATCTTTGAAGAATTTCAAAAATTCACAAAGCTGTGTTCCTACAGATAATAAAAAACTGCTTTATTATTATTATAAGTTTTCGAAAAAGTATGCTTGGTAGGGTTACATTCCTTTTTTTAGGAATATGACAACCATTGATTGCCAATGCTGCCCTTTGATCTCTGACTTCTATAAATCATACCAAATCTCAATTGACTTAGTTTCGATTGATATTTAAATATGGACGAATATTCATGAATTGACAATTTTAAGATCATTGGTCCTCGAACGCATAAAAGTAAAGAAGGGAATCTCGTGGGGATTAAAAACTGATTAAAACTGATTAAAAACGCCATGTTCGATTGAAACAATCCTTCTCTCGTCCCCGGGGCGGGGGCGGGGGCACAGGATATTCAATGATTGTCCTAACAAACCTGAACCATCGCCGACGAGGTCAGACCATGAGGTCGAAATTGGAACATCCGCCTCCGACTGTCGACGCATAGATTTCCCTTCCGGCCGCCCTCTCGACAATTCAAACGGTCGACCGTCGACATCACAAACGAAACGGCCAATTAAACATATTGAACGATTTACGAGTGTTTTCCCACTTAGCCCGGTCCGTTCAATATGAGGATCGAAACGTCAACACACATTTTTATTGTTTGAACGTAAAAAAAACCGTTTGGATTCAACACTAAACGAATATAAACTAAAAGATATTTTTAACAAATTTTACGTCAAACGACAATGGCTAGCTGACAGCTGTGGTTGACCTAAATCAACAGATACTGAAATAACAAATCTCCACACTAGACTTTCCTGTACAAATGTCTATTATCTATTTCAGTATTTTGTGGAGCAAACAGGGAGGAACGTATTGCCATATTAAGCAGGCTTAACAATAGAAATAATGAATGTCAAAAGATAATTTAGGCAATATATAAGCATAAAAAATTTGATTGAAAATTGAATATATTTGTTATAAAAAGTCTATTGATCTCATAAATATAATAAATAATACTGCTTCATTCTAATAGGTTACTAACTTCTATTCAACCAGGAATAAATACATTTTTTTAAAGAACAACTATTTTTTACATTTTAATGTATAGTGTTACATAATGGCATACATGAAATAAGAAAAAGTCACCTAAGTGTCGATAAGCAGGCAGGAAAAGCTTCACAGTTATACAGCAAATAGAAAAAAAAGAACGAGCGTCGTGAAAGAACTCCAGTAATCTGGACCAATCATCGGGTTCAGATTGCAGAAACGGGAGAAAAAAAAAACTCGATACAGATTAAATATCTGTCGATTCAGTAAATCGAATCTGCTACGGTAGGTTTTTTTTTAAATTAACCAATTTGGTGAAATAAAAAGCCTTGTGGTAGTAGTTAAATACTATGGTCTCAGGTCAATGTTCAAACGAGTCGACTTCTTTTCGAACTTGCGCATCTCGACTAATATTGGTTTATTTTACTATCTCCACCATTCTCGAGCTTTTTCGTTAAGCTAAGCTATGGGTTTTTACCAAAGAAAAATAAAGAGGTTAGCAGTTTGAGGACATGTTCCGCTGTTTCTTCTTCCTACAAGCTACATATCCAGTACAGGGGTCCAAATTTAGGGTGCCCAGACTCGTGGCATTGGTGGCACGACTGTTTCAAACGCAGGGAACTGGGAAGCTCAATTCAACACCTGGCATTAAAAACAATCACTGGAATTCAGGGTGAAATGAATCTTGGTGCCAACTGTTAGAAGACTAAAAGTCAAATCTTTGATCAAGAAGGCCTGTGGAAGGCCTCCACACACACCTTAGAAATGCTAAGATTTGCAAGGGACACCACATGAACTATAGAGAAATGGAAAAAGCCCTTGACAGTCCAGGGAGTTTCGAGAAGACCTGGACAAGGTTAGGTCTTACAGTTGGGTGGCACGTAGCAAATTGGTACCCTTCCATGAGATGGCCCTGAATTCATACTCTTTCAAATGAGACTGTTAGTTGATTAACTAGTTGAACAGTTGGGTATCAAGGCCTGTAGGAAAGGCTTTTTACCAAGTCCTAAGTTTCGTTGAGGGCGTTATCCTTCACACCCTGGCCCAACAGAGCACATATTCCGCCAATCTCCTGACAATACCAGGCGTTTTCAAATTTTATGTATATGCCTCCGGAGTCAGGGGTCCAACTACCATTCTAGTCCTAAACACACCCTAGGTTTAGTACATCTGCCGATAGTTTCTGCAATGGTCCTTTAATGAATTTTTCCATAGTCTTGTAACACTACCATTGAATCGAGGAATTATTTTTAACCGACTGTCTGATAGATGCACATTTATGATAATTAGGTATGCCGCAGTGTTCAGGGGATAGGCGTTTTCTCATCGATCTTTACTTGGGCACTCTCAACACGACACAAAGAATGACACATCTACACGGAAAACAAACAGACACAGTCTGAAGATGATCTCAATAAAGATCGAAACGTTGGCATGATAAACAAAATGTTTTTCTAAAACCTACGTCACACCAGACCGTACCTCACGATCTCCAAATAATCATCGAACTTTACTATGACTTGGAGGGCTATCGTTAAATTAAACTTCACCCAAAACTGGTTAAATTAGGACCAATCGATTTTTCTCAAAATGTGTTCATTTTTGATATTTTTTTATTTTCATGTAACAAAGTTAGTTAATGTAACAAGAGTTAGTTGTTTGTGCCTTGTTTTATAATCCAGCTTTGACAAACTTTATGATCCTTCCTTTTTCAATCTCTTATTTCTTCCTTTCAGATTCTTTTGCATAAGCAATTTACACGCAGAGAAACCTAAAAGCCTGGCCTTAAAAGATACAACGAAATAGCACACTAGTGTACTGGATAACAGCGCAGATGATCTATGGCCATTGCTGTATGGCTTAAAATTTGTTTATTTTCAGTTTGGTTGGTTTTAGTTTTAGTAGAATTAAACCTTCTCTTTCTTCCTCCTTCTATTGGTTATCATCCAACATAATGTACTATTTGGGCAATACTAGCACACTCTGACGTTCTCTCCCATCTCTTGGAGTTTATATACTTTTGTTATTTGGTTATAAGCAATGCTAATAGTTCGGAAGTAGTGCTCTTGCGTCACAAACCATCTCCACTCATAGCACACCGCGTGAATACCTCCTATTGTATTCAACGAATTTATTCATTCAACAATTTGCCAAATCGTCGTTCAAAATGCTCGACTTTCTGCCAGTAAACTGGTCATTATTCGAGGACACACGAGTGAATCATTCAAGACCAAATTGCTCTTGATCACGCAAGATCCCGAGAACATCGGCAGAACTTGCTACATGACGAGAAACGAAAAAAATTATCCAACACTTTTAAAAACGGCCAAAAGTAGCCGGACAGAACTGAATACCATGGTAATATACAACTAGTAACCTATCATTATGAAATCGCCGATGTGTAGAAAGAGAAATTTACACTCTCCGGCAACTTTCCGCTGACGTAGCGATGTGGTCAGTGATTAAACGAATCGGGAAAATAAAAACCTCTTTTAATATTATCGCTGTTAATTATATAAATAGTAATTTGGTGTTTCAGCAAAAACGGAAACCTAGCCGAGTACAGAGTTTGGTAAAGGATGGGGCCAATTCGCTTTTCCATTTCGAAACTAATTTTCTATTTAGGAGTGGAAGAGAGTAGACCCTTAATTTTAAAACTGTCGAAAAAGCAATTCAAACGTTCTCTAACGTACAAATTGAGTCATAGTTGCCTAGTAGTTAAGTGAGGTAAAATGATCCTAAAGTCAAAAAAAACGATAAAAGCTTATTAATAAATCAACTGTAATTACATCTCTGGATTATTATAGCATGGAATATTGCCAATTTCAGTTCGAAAACCGGTCTGGAGAGAAAAGAAAGGCCGGATCTGATTTTATAAGTTTTAATCAGACTAATGCGTTCTTAACAAGAACAATTATGATGTATAGAAAGGGGGGAATTACGGAAAACTCTGCAATAATAAATCTTGATTCTAGAATTAGTTCTGAAATTATCTATAATCTACTTAAATATTTAAGTGAAGAAAACTCACAAGAATAAACTGCCATAATAAGCGGGAAAGATAATAAAATTCGTAACTGCCTTATAACTACAGACAACGGGTCTTCCATGTAAGAATTACGTATAGTTGTTTACAAACAAGTGAGAAATGAGTCAGATTGAGAAAGGAAAGGTCCCAAAATGTGAAAAAGCAGAATAGAATTCAATCCCATCAATACACTTTCGAATAGATAATTTAGCAACGCTTCCTTTTGGAAAAAAATAACGTTTTTTATTAATTTTATGACTGACAAGAAGACACAATTTTTTTATAAGCCAATGAATTACTTACTGTACACGCTATCTCATTTAGCAGATGAACATCTGATGTCGTGCACGTGGTACTGTCTTTAAGAGCAATAGCATATTTAACGCGGTACAACGATTGCGTGAATACCCTAAGTTTTTTTTATTTTTATGGTTAGATTATGTACTTCAAATGCAAGTAACAAGCATAGGTACTCAAAGTCACCGCTTAAGTTGCCCGGTTGGTAACTACCATACATACAGTCATGTTGAATTATTAACGAAATAAGCAGTGTTGGCGAGTTTATTACTTTACATCGGTGGTATAGCTTAGTTCAAACTGTGAAATTATTATGAATTCAACGGATTGGTCGCTTGTTTACAGATCAGGGATATAAGCAGGGAGAAGCACCAACTCCCAACCAAAAGTTGCCCGATTGGTAACGACCAACTACATACGTAGTCATGTTGAATCATTACTGAAATAAGGAGTGTTTGCGAGTTTATTACTGTTTATCCTGCTGATATGCGGTATAGCTTTCAGTTCGGATTGTGAAATTATCAACAATTGAACGGGTGGCTTGCTGACACAAATCAAGGTTATAAGCAGGGAGAAGCACCAACTCAAAGTTACCACTTAAGTTGTCCGATTGGGAACGACCATAGTGTATCATTAACGAAATAAGCAGTGTTTGCGAGTTTATTATTGTTTGTCCTGTTGCTATGCGGTATAGCTTTCAGTTCTGACTGTGAAATTATCATGAATTGAACGGATTAGTGTTTGCTTACACAAATCAGGGATATAAGCAGGGAGAAACACCAACTCAAAGTCACCACTTAAGTTGTACGATTGGCAACGACCTATCTACATTCATAGTCATGTTGAATTATTAACGAAGTAAGCAGTTTGCAAGTCTGTTACTGTTTATCTTGCTCCATGAGGTACAGCTTTCAGTTCGAACTGTGAAATTACCATGAATTGAACGGTTTAGTGGCTTGCTTAAAAATCAGGGATATAAGCAGGGAGAAGTACCAACTCAATGTCACCACTTAAGTTGTCTGATTGGGAACGACCATGGTGAATCATTAACGAAATAAGAAGTGTTTGCAAGTCTGTTACTGTTTATCCTGTTGCTACGAGGTATAGCATTGAGTACAAACCGAGAAATTATCATGAATTGAACTGATTAGCGGCTTGCTTAAAAATCAGGGGCATAAGCAGGGAGAGGCACCAACTCAAAACTATCACTGAATTAATTACTATTTTTATGTAAGGTCTTGGTTGAGATGAAAAAGTTCGTGACACGAGCGGATGGAGAGTTGGTGTCCGAGTGGATGGATCGAAGTCACAATAGCTCAAGTGGTGAGAGCAGCGGCGTATTGAACGGTCGTGGGTTCGTATCCCGCTCGTGACACTAACTTTTTCATCTCAACCAAGACCTTACATAAAAAGAGTAATTAATTGAAATAAGTAATTTAGCCAGTTAGATACTAAACATAAACGGATTACTATCACTAAGGTTGCCGGATTGGTAACGACGAACCTACACATACATAGTGTTGGATCATTAACGAAATAAGCAGTGTTACGAGCATTTTATTTGATCGTGTGGTTATACATTATTGACTATTTAATCATAAATAGTGAGAGAGAATCCCAGGTCTGTTGAAATTGTACAACGGGCTCCCGTTTAATACTGTTAAAAGGAAAAAGCAGTTAAATTATAATGGAAATGAGATGCTTCGAAGTGTAAAATTGCATATCATTGTCCGAGCAAGCCACGTGACCGTTTAGGTAAAAGTTGCCTGCAGACCGTGTCGGGCGAAATAAAATCATCATCACCGTTTTAAATTCAGTTTGTTTAGTGGTCAGAGCAATGTGGCCGTGTAGAAAGTGCGAAACGGCCAACGGATCATCTGGGTTGCGTCCATTTGAAATAACCGGTGTTTTTCCACCAAACACACATTTAAAAACAAGTATATGCCATATTTAAAACAAAAATTGAGAAGCAGGGCGTGAAATCTTGTACAGAAAGAAGAAACGGAAATTTGAAAATATACTTACAAAACATGATGAAATATTATCTATTTATGCACAGAAGTACGTACCTGAAAACAAAAAGAAATAATTAATAAAGTTTGTGAAGGAATAGAAATAAGGCGTGGGCGAGACGCCGGTTATCCGATTTTTGGACGTTTTTGTCGACCGAACCAAAGGGATAACAGAGGGGAAGGAGTAAATAAGGGAGGATCTATTAATCGAGAAAGGGCGAGGGGATACGTGCGAGAACGCTGCCAGAAGGGGGCTTCGAGCCCTGTTGGCCCTTATTGATTCTGCATAAATAAATGCTTTGCCAGTTTTCTTCCTCCCTGTGCAAACCGGCGCTTCTCCCGTTGCCGGTTCCCCTAATTCCCATCGATCCTTCTACCCCTCTGAAACGGTCTGGTACCAGAAAGCAATTGCGGCAATTAACATTCGGCTCTCCGAGAATACAACTGGAGCCTTTTTTCACTTTTGTACGTGTGCTGTGACAGAAGAAGAATGCAAACTGAGGACACATAACAGTTATTATACCGACGGGCACTTAACATCACTTATGTTTAAAATTTTTTTGACGTTCTTAAATAAAAAGGAAGTAAGGATCCTTTCACAATTTGCTTTCCATGGAGAGATAGGTCAAAACGAAAAATTATAATGATAAAAAAGATTTTTTATAGTGGCATTACTTCTTGATGTCTACTGGGTGAGGAACCGGTGGAGATAGGTCGCTTCCGATCATCCTGTACCACCGTAGGCTCGCTGGTTCGAACTGCCTGACCCACCATTGAAGATGGCAAAATGTCGAAACACATCCGACTGAGTGACCTTATGTACCATCAGCACAACTGGAACAATGAAATGCTCCAGAGGCAGATTTGGCGAAATAACAGACAAATGAAAAACAGCGAGGTCAGCAAGTCCACGATGAACGGAAACGTCCAACTACAGGATGAACGCTTAGAGAACCCAACTAATTTTCTGATGTTTCATTAGTAGAATTGGAGGAATAAAATTTTCCAGTGGTTGATCTTATGAAAAGGACATGATTAACGAAATAACAAACAGATCAAACCAGCAAAACTAGTCATACCTGTATGAACACATACGATTGAACTTAAAAGCACATCTTCATCACCTAAAAGTTTCTATCTAAGTATCTAAGTTCCATTAGTAAAACTGATAGAATTCAATTTTTAAGTGGTTGACCTTATGGGATAACTATGGAACTAATCAGACCTTGAACATATCGAACGGCCAAATTGGGAACTACAGTTCATCGCTTACTTGGATCATCCTTTCTTTTTTCTGGGCTACGCAACAACAAAGACCAATCAACCGCCGGGGTGCCGGTTTTTTTGAAGTATTTGTAAGCAAATCAGGGGTTCGAATGCTAGGCCGGTGGATTCGAACCCGGGACCTTTACCTTTCGGCTTACAGTGATGAGTACCGTGTGAACGCCTAAACCGTTGCGGCCACCAACGCCGCTATATATTTAGTTTCATTAATAGAACTGGAAGAATAAATTTGTTTTGTGATCAATCTATGGGACGGACCTGATTAACAAAATAACAAACAGATTAAACCAACGTAATCCAGTACTTAGACCTAGCAGATTCCAACTAAGTATCTGAAGTTTCATTAGTACTAGGAGAATAAAATTGTTTAGAGGTTCGTCTTCAAGAGTTACCAAATAAATAGACCAACCAATAAACCTGAAGACTGACCTAACTGACCAAACACAGAAGGAACTGTGGAGACCAGGAGGACAGCTCAATTTCTTCATTAAACACAATCTTTAGCAATTTTCCAATACTTTACTACAATTATGTCGGGAATGTAGTAAATTTTGCCACAAGGTTTAAACGATTAGAGATGTTTTCGACTTATAAAGGAGAATGGCATCATAATCGACGTTAAATAGTCAGATCGTAATTAACCACGTCAGGAGAGAGTAACGGAAAAGGTCGTAAGCGCAAAAAAAAGATATCCTGAACAATTTAGAAATCAACTTTCATTTCGACCACAAATATATTGAGAGGGAGAGTATCTGACCTAATAAAGCAAAATATCCATGACTTCATCGCGTCGCTCTTTTCTTCGAATGAGCTTAAGACTGTTCGTAATTTGTTATGAGTGTGTCCTTCTTAGTGACCTGTTGTTTCACAATTTGTTGAAGTCGTGGGAGCGGTCAAGAATGGGGTAGTTTTGAAAACCACCTTTTTCATTTTTTCGCCGACGTTTCGACCTTTATTCGGGTCATCTTCAGGATATAAAGTGTGATGTACTTGTGGTGTCATATTAGCGTTGTGGGAAAGTGTGAGTGAAATTGTGTCACAACACTTTCACACAAAACCAATATGACACCACACAAATAGCACCACACTTTATGTTCTGAAGATGACCCAAATAAAGGCCGAAACGTCGGCAAAAAAAATGAAAAAGGTGGGTTTCTAAATTATCTCATTCTTGACCGCTCCTCAAATTTTTTTAATGAATATTGCTTCGAATCGTAATATTTTGGGATGATTTTCGGATTGAAACTAAAACCGAAAACGTTCAGACGGGAATCACGATGTCATTGTCCTCCCAAACCACAATTACGCAACCGGCCGAATAAAAACAAAGGTTATTGCCTGTTCTTTCTTTTGAGCGGTGTACCGTACGAGAAGGCAGATCAACAACGTATCATTAATGATGTAAAACAACAAGACTGAAACCAACAATTACTTAACCTGCTGGCAATCCTGCAGATCCATTCTTAAGCTAGTATAAAAAAAAAAAAATTGCTTACACATTAAGGCGGATATGAGCTGTGCAAATATGAAACAGCATACGAGTCTTACGTCATTGTAAGAGCATGCATAATTTAGTGAGAGGAGAAACAAACGCTCCGAGGCTAAGCACGGACGTCCTTAAGAATAGGTGACACATCGGGCATGCCGTGCCCATCTCCGTTCCTCCGAAACATTTACAAGACTCCTGCGGAATATTAACGAATTTATTAAATTTCATCTCGCGTTAACGGAAAGGCGGCGTTAACTGGCACGTTTGAAGGTTACGAATGGAGTGGTTTTGTAAATTCAGGCAAGGGAAGTAGGCGGTTAGTTCAATTTTGATGGCCCGGATTAAAAGTGATTGCGGATGTGAAACACCATATGACAGGGTCTCGTATGTGGCCGAATTGGGAAGGAGTGGCTCAATCGATTTCCGCCCTCGGCACAAGTGACAAATCAATTCTCATTGTTATTTTTCTTTATTTAATATGGCTCAGTCTCTACTGGATTGTCTGGTACCCAGGATTCTCCTCTATAAACGCTTCCTATTTACCCTTTGTGGCCTTATCCTTCTAAAAGCCTGCTATTTCACAGTAAGGTGTGAATGAATCAATACTAGACTAGACCAAAGCCGGCATCCCACAAGTGAAGGTTGGCCCCAACCTGTATACATTAACTTCTAACCAACATAACTATAAATCCCAACACCATCATAAGAACCTACGAGGACACTACTGCAATTTGTTTCCTAACAGGAATCCATACAAGGACAACTTCAATATCCAAGAACATCTAGAATCTCAAGGAATAAACGTGCAAAAATTGGCAAACAATGCTGAACGAGAAAATGGAGTACAAGTACCTATATATTGGGTTGTCCGGAAAATAATGCAGGATTTTGGTATTAAACAAAAAAAAAGAAACTAGTTACTTTAAAGCAATGTTCTTTAATCAAAATAATTTCCCATACTCTCAATACATTTCTCCCAACGTGTTGGTAACTTATTAATTCCGTCTGAGTAGAATTCAGAATTTTTAGAATTGATAAAGTCAATAAATGCATTTTCCAGTTCCGTTTGATTTTTGAATATTATGTGTTGTAAGTAGTGGTCCAGGTGTCTAAAAAAATGGTAGTCAGTAGGCGAGAGGTCCGGAGAGTAGGGTGGGTGAGGCAAAGTTTCATAGCCAAGCTCCAATAATTTTTGTGACGTTACACGTGACACATGTGGTCGAGCGTTGTCATGCAACAAAATGGGCCCTTTCCGATTGACCAAAGAGGGCTTCATTACTGCCAATTTCTGATGCATGGTATTAATTTGGTTACAGTATGATTCAGCATTGATGGTTTCGCCAGGATTTAAGAAGCTGTAGTGTATTAAACCAAATGAAGCCCACCATACCGTAACCATTACCTTTTTTTGATGAGTTGGGGGCTTTGGAAAATGTGGTCAGCGACGGTCGTTTTACTGACTTTGAGTTGCTCTGCAAGATCTCGAACAGTTGTTTTGGGGTTTTCTTCCACCACTGATCGCAGAACATCATCATTAAGAGAGGAAGGCCTTCCACGACCTTCTTCATCTTCAAGGCTGAAATCTCCCTCCCGAAATTTTTTAAACCACCTTTGCACAGTGCACTCATTAACACAACCCTCGCCCCAGACTTGGTTAATGTTTCTAGCCGTTTGGGCTCCGCTTCGGCCGAGTTTAAACTCGTAAAAGAAAATCGTACGAAATTCTCGCTTTGACATTATAAGGATGACTGAATTATTTCCAAGTAGCGGAATGCTACAGAGGTAAACAAACAATATCATTTGGAAGAGGATTAATAAGTGTTGACATTCATACAAATGAGTAATCCTGTAAACGTAAACAGAATATTTTATATAGATTTTTTTTAATGAAAACTTAAAATCCTGCATTATTTTCCGGACAACCCAATAAAATCAAATTATGTACTTAGGTTTATACTTATAAACTCAAGTTAGATATTTCAGATCACGCCTTCAGCCCGACACCAGACTTAACAGAATACTTGGTGCCCGAAATCTGGACAGTAAAAATCAACTTTGTACAAAATGTGATTTGACCACTTTTGACATGACAGATTCAATAACTTCTGCTTATCTAATCCTTCCAGCTTTCCAATCAAAAGTCCACAAATAAATATTCCAAGTACCTTAATCGACACCGACCTCACTATCTGCTATGACCTGAACTTCCCTTACGTTAATGAATTGATCCTAGTTCAAGAACACAGCCTTAAAAGGCGATAACCTCCAGGCCTCTTAGGCAAAATGACACACCAGGCTCTAGGTATTGTTTGGAACCCAGGAATCATCTATAAATATTTGCTTATATAAATAGCTCTATAAATTTTTTTACTCCTTATCCTTATCCTCCTAAATGCCCATACTAGCCGGCACCCCACAACGGAATGTTCTTGGTCCCATCCTGTGCATAAAATACTACATACCGACTTATCTATAAATTCCAATACCATCATTAGAATCTATCAGGTCGATACCATAATTTTGTCTCCTAGTTCGAGTCCTATGCATGAACGACCTCTAATATCCTTGAACATCTGGAGCTCACTAAACAATGGTACGCATAGTGGTAAACGAGGGCAATTAAACACAGATTTACAAATAAAATAAATTATCCTCCGCCACAAGGAAATACCATTATCAACTAAAGTTAGGTACATAGATAGCTCTCAACTCATTTTGTATAAGACGACCCAATCAAAAGTCCTCAAATGAAACAACTAAGTTCCTTACTACGTCACTAACCGCATTATCCGCAATGACCTGATCATCCCTTTCGTCAATGAATTGGCCTAACTGAACAACCACTCCTTGAAGCTTAAAAAGCTATGACCTCCAGATTCTTACGAGTGTGTCAGTATTATGAAGGGATTTTGTTTCCAATAATGACATTAACAGCACATTGGAAACATGAATTAATGTGCATTGGTATTGAATAAATTAATACAGTATTTGTTTCTTCTTATCTCTTGGTATTTACCAGTACTGTATGACTACCACTACTACGGGCGACACGAACTTCTAACGATAAACTGTTTGTGATTCATGACCACATTTCTTTGTACAATTTATCAAGTTGTTTTACTTTAAAAAGTTTGTACAGTTATATTAGGATGAACATACGCTCCACCAATGTTTAATACGTAACGAAACTACAATCGTCTTACACAATACCAAACAATTATGACGGCAATTTTTATTGAGTTGTTAATGATAAAGGCTTTCCATTTAGAGCTTATTTACATTGGATGGTATTTCATAATTCGGCTCACAAATCCATTCGGCCGTACCGTCGAGGAAGATCCTTTGTTTGTAAATTCAATCGCCCATTGTTCTCCATTTCTGTGCCACACGGAATCGACGGCTCGACACCGACACCCGACTACCCTCTAGGTCAACTACCTCGGATGAAAATTTTTCCGCGAACTCGGCACAAAGATCTCACAACTCAGGAAACAAATAGGAATAGAGGCGAAGAGTTAAGAATCAATGTGATCCGTTTCTTTATCCTGAACACGTTCATCCTTTATCCACAAACACTAATTACGTGTTTGCAAAGGTGGCCCCGAGTTCGGCCGTTTCCCCCATCATCTTGGCCTGCATATGAATAGAATGACAGGATTGTACGAATGAATGCAAAAGACCGATTAGTCCGTTGACTCTAAAGACAAACAACGAACCCAGGACAACGTAAAGGTGCAGCCTGTTTGAGACAGTTGAACAAGACAGCTTGTAGGTTCATTTTCGATCATTTTGGTCACCTATCAACAGTGGGTCTGTGTCCAAACATTCCTCATATGTCTCTGTTATAGTTCAATCCTTTAATAGAAATTTTGAGAAAAACGTGATCGCCTTTAAAAACCAAGGTTAATAATCGATATAATATGATTATAAATCTAATAGGGCCCAACATTGACCTCTGGTGTTTGTTATTCCCGAAACTTTCCACAATATATAAAACTGTAATACGCTTCCTTTCATCAATAATCACCATTATAATATTATCCCAATTAATTATTCTTTTATCTAAGGTGGAAGATGGAGATGAAAAATTAGTGCCAGGAGCGGGATTCGAACCCACGACCTCTCGGCTCATTACGCCACTGCTCTAACCACTTGAGCTATCATGACTTGAGCCGAAGGTCATGGGTTCGAATCCTGTTCGTGACACTAGCTACTTCATCTCAACCAAAAACCTTAGATATGGTCAATGATCACTAAGAGCAAATATGAATTAACATAATGAATGTTGATACTCTAATCTTGAATCTTGAATACTCTTACTAGTACTTTTATGTATAATACACAACATGTAATATTGTACAATATTTAATACAATATTTAGTTTTGGTTAAAAGAACCGCACCCAAAATATTTATTTAGTAAAAATACAAATATCATACACGCCCAGTTAAAGTATTTTTTCCAAATTGAACTTTTCAGAAAGATGTCGTTTAACCAAGTTCTAATTGCCGTGAACGGATAAGTACTTAATTTACGATTATTAGAGTTAAGGCCGATTATTAGCTTTTTATTGCTACCAGTGGCAAAATTATCTCTTCGCCTTTTTAAAATCGGATGATCAAACTTCTTGGCGTTGGACGAAAAAGTACGTTTTCCCCTCCATTAACAGGACCAGTTTCTTTCCACTGGTTATCTTGCATCCCTTGACATTTCGTAAGCGCTATTCCTGGTAGTTTGACCTATTAATCTATTTCAGTTCTCGTATTGTATATTATATATTGCACGATTTGCAAAGTGGGGGGAAAGAGAAGAGGGAGGAGAATATAGAGAAAAATTAGAGAGGGAAAGAGATACGCCGAGATATTTATTTTCTTTTATAACATTGCATTGTTTTTCATCGTAGAGCGGAATTTATTATCTTGTTGTAGTCTTGCTACACCAGTTATCCGACGATACTGTAAGTTCAAACGTGGAGGACAGAAAGTAGGATAAGACGTGTGGAAGGGGAAACCAGTCCGGAATGGGTTACGTGAAGATGATCCATCGAAGAGGACAACTTTCCAGGATGGCCCACATCAAGAGAATCCAGCGTGTACGCTACGATGCGGTCCGGACATGTTTTCCCCATTTTAAAATGAATAACAGGGCGAGAGTCGCGTAAAGTCCCGGGCTGACATCCTGAACCGTTATTGCCATTTTTGTCGACAAAGCCTGGATCGGTTTCAGGACATGTCACCAGGTTGGGAATATTTATATCAATTCAAAAACTGGCATTCCAAGTCTTATCTTACAAATCTCAATCAATTCGCAATTTTATTACAACGACATGCTCTCTTCATCATCAATATTAAAATGATTTGAAGAAAAGAACCAATATTTCTGGCAAGTTTTGTGGATTTAACACGCGATGGAATTCGAATAGTCCTTGAAAAGAACATAAAAATTATTGAGTCATGTTCTCAAAAGAACGAACTTTCCTTACAAAACATTCTTGAATTTGATCATTTTTGTAGATCAAAAAGGAATTTCGGTTGCCTTCCATTAATTATAGTAATTACATGTACTTTCTTTTACTCAGACAACTTAAGATCAAAGATTGAATTAAAAAGAACGGTTTTTTTTTTCTCCGTAGCCCAACGGAAAAATTTAATCTTTTGTCACCATCCATTAAATATTTGTTTCTAGTCATATCTCGGAAATTGGTATTAATTTGGTCTGTCGGACACCATTAAAGATGGATCAGGATATAAGTAGGGGCTAGGGATGGCAACGATATATTGATTACATCATACATATCATATTTCTACACATATCGAGTATATTTGTTATCGATAAATTTGAATATAAATACTTGAAATATATAGATATATTCGTTTTTATTTACAAAAAAAATTAATTTACCAAACTTGACTGTAAATTTTTCTTATTTATTATTGGATAAATAATTTTACAAAAAATATCCCTGTTAGTGTTTCAAATTGAATTGGAGACTGCCGTCTGGTATGAGACATCGATATATGTGTGTTTTTAATTGTGTCTAAACCGTGGTCTGTGGGGAAAACCTAACCTATCATTCTTCTGCCTTCTGCGTCGGCATCAACATCTAAGTTTCTGTGCACAATTTTCAAATACGTTTTTATGATGACACCTTCCCCGGGAAAAAGTCAAGAAAGTGTTGTTTCGAAATACTTTAATGCACCGGAAAAAGGAAAACAAGTGGCAATTGTAAAACATGTTCGAAAGGTTTAAAAACCTTAATTTTTATAACCTTAATGTATTTTATGTCTTTTTTATTACTACTTAATAAGAATTATATAATTATTCATTACCATGAGTATTTTTTACCGTTTCTAATGACGTTCTTTTCTTCCAGTTGGGCTAGCTCATATGGCTATTATAAAATAATCGTAATGTACCTAAACTTAAATACATCGATATATCGATATATTTTTCACGATATATCAATGAAGCCAATATATCGATATATAGATTAAGATTGCCATTCCTAGGTGAGACACCTACACAAATTCACTACAGAAGGAATTACTAACAGACCAAAGCAGCGAGGCTTGGCAGACAATATGATCGAAACTGGCCACAGGCTCAACCTTTATATTTGTTATCGATAAATTTGAATATAAATACTTGAAATATATAGATATATTCGTTTTTATTTACAAAAAAAATTAATTTACAAAACTTGTTCAGACTTGTTTACAAAAGAAGAAAAAACAAATGAACGGTTAAGTAAATAAGAGTCAATTTGAGTTATATGAACAAGTGTACAATGGGGAGGGAAAAGTTTAAACGAAATACAAAAGGCGTAACAAACACCAGGCGAGTTAAATTTAAATAAACTTGCACACATTCCTTTGGGAGAGGTTGATGAACAAAAGCTCCCTAGTTTCAATGGGGTAGACGTTTATTGCATTGTATTTCTGATCTCTCTCCCCGAGGTTAAAAATAATGCTGGACGCGTTGAATTTTAAATTTAGATTTCACTTTTATGCGATTGAATATTTTAAAACTCCTTTATTGAAATTTGAACGCGTAAAACAAGTGAAATTTGGGATATTAAAATAAGATTTAAAACAGAAAACGCCCATTCTCGCCTGGTAATGTTGAAAAGCTTTTCCTCCCATGTTAAGCAGATGCAGAAACTTAAATGGGCAAACTTTTGAAATTTAATCCCACCCCGTTGAGTCAAAATGAGGAATCTCGTCTCAGTATTACTCAAGACGAGAAGAATTTTTAAAAAATCGCAAAACACATTTTGAGAAACGTAAACATTGAAATCCCTTGCGAAACGTACGAGGGAGCTATTAATGCGTAATTGCTATTTTGTTGGCCTTTCTTGTCTTTTACGGTCGGCCTTGTAATCTTAAAGGTTACTGAATATATTTTGTACTCGGGATGGAACGTTTTGTTGTCGAATAACATCGAGTCGTCGTGAAGGGCAAGGTTACAAGACTCGCCAGAAGAGCACAAAATATTTTCACATCTGTATAAAGATCGATCAAAACGGCTCGAGAAATACAGAAAAGCTCTTGGCCCAAAGAGCCAGGAAATGGCACGTGTCTGCAAATAAACAACAATCCGCAGACTGCCCGACGAGGGGTATAATCGCCTGAACTTCTCCTTGGTTATTTCTGTCAAAAAAAGGCGGTAAACCTAAAACGTTCACGATGTCAATACAATATTTTACAATTGTGCTATTAGTTTAAGCGTATAATAAAAAGATGTCATTTATTAGTTTTGTTCGCGTATTTTATGATGGAAAGAAAGGCTGACCCTTCAGTGCTGACGGCCCAAGTCGATATGATCATTCCGCTCGGCTCGAAATATGCTTGTCCCAGCAATCTGTTAAGAAGATGGAAACTTGAAAAACACTTGATGATCCTTGTGATATGAGATTTTATCAAAGATTTTTCATGTGTGGAGAAAAGTGAGTTTACTGGTGAAATCTTCACAAGTGGACAATGACTAGATCGAGGTCAAACGGCTTTTCCTGCTTCTTCAAGGGAAAAGGTGTGAAAATGTGTTTCGCTTTGTCTGAACTACCAAGAGTTTTATTTCGACTTTGTTCCCTGATGTCCTTTCAGGTTTCAACAGTTACAACGAATGAACGAGAAAAAATTCAAACATCCCGTAGGGCCAAAGGAAAAGTTAGACCTTCATAGAATTCCGTTTTATAACTACTTGTTTCGATCCGTAATTTTGCAAAAGTCGAAATTATTGTGTAAATCCTTCGACAGCCATCCCGAGGTATCGACAACTAGATGAGGGTTTATAACACAGTACAATAATGTATAATTGAATTAGTGAGGGGCATGCCCTGGGCTTTTAGGAGTTGCTGGTCCGTTGAGGTAGTCCATGGTCTCTTTGGCTAACATAAGCCTCAGACCATAACCTCAGAAAGTAAGGCATACATAAGCTCTGGGATAAGATTTCTGTCGTTATTAATGTTGCATAATCCATTGTACATGCCTAATCCAAGTCACGACGAGCGGGATGCCGCTGGCGGGCTGAGGCAGATGGGGTTTCGGAGGATTTTGGTCCCTAAACCAACATATGGGTCCTCAATAAATTAATTAACTAATCAATAATGAAACCCGCGGTGAGACAAATAAATATTAAGCTTTTGTGAAAAACAGATTGGATGAAGCTCACAAATGTTTATGCGATATCAACCAGTATCATCAGCTTAAGTACTCGTCAGAATAGTAAAGATGTCAATCATGGAAGATGTGTGACATTACGTTTTAAATACATCTAGGATTGCTGTAATACTGCTATAGATAGACTGATAATAGAAAACAGATATCGGTGTACTAAAGAAGAAATAAGGAATTCCTCAAATGTGATTTTGAGAAACAGGGAACAATCCCCTTTAAGCTATCAACTGTATACACAAAATTACGAAAAACCGTCGATAAAAAAGCATTGGCTCGTCTGAAAAATACGGCAATCCAAAATATGATTTTAGGATGAGTATGCAGTTCACAAAAAAAACCCCGGGAAGACCGGGCCATGGGAAATACTCTTCGGCCAGTGCCTATTTGACCGCATTTTCCGCAGTTCTCATCAATCAAGCTGACGCCAGGACTTGAATAAAGACCGACGGTATTGTTTTCCGTACATAGACGAGAGAAAGGGGCACATCGGGCCAATAAAATCAAAATTGGCAACGGCTTATCGGACTTATTTGTCACAACGGATGTATTTATACCCCATTGTATTTAGAGGTTGGCCGAGGAGTGCTGGCAAGGGGTCGCGCTTATTTTCGTGCTAACCCAGAAGCGCTTTATCCATTCCGGATCGCGTTACACGATGAAATCGGAAGCCCGAACCCCCGGCCTGGGCACAACAGCACTCCGGCTCTTCTTCCGGATACTGGGTGGGACGGGATCCGTTATTGCCCTTTGCCCTCTTCAATTTATCACGCTTTCAAAACAGTATCGAGTTGAAAGTATCCCAATTGTTTAAATAATTGCGTTATCTACTGTAATTCGAGAACAATTACAAGCCAAGACACAACAGCCCAAACAACTCACACTTGGTCACGTAAATTATCTTCTTAATGACATCTTCTCACTTGTAAGAACGATACGCCGTATACGTAATTACAACGATTGAAAGTATAGAAACAACAGAAACGCTTAACAGCGTAAGATGATCCTAAAAATAATCTAACAAAAGACGACTTGCTGATGAGACCAACCGACTCCGAGGCCAATTTGATGTAGAAATTAAGACCATTAGACCTTCCCATTTTTACTATCTCGTTGACACCAAAAGCCTCTAGCTTCTATTGGTACTTCTATTTTCAGATTTTGTCAATAAATCACAAAGTGACAATGCTCTTTTATCCCTAGGCAAAAGAGAAAAGCCACACCGACTTGAATTATGAGGTAGTGTTGGAAGAAATGGCCGTTTGGGCAATAAACTACAAATGGGGGGGGGGCTCAAGGTTCATAGTAGTCGATATCGGCTTTATCTCGGAATCAATCAATGTACCAATGATTAAAATGTTTTCCACCGGGTTTTCCACTGGGAAGATTAATGACGTATCAAAGCTTATCAAAGTGACAATCACGACTGGCATGTGAATCTAGGAAATACCTCGGTATTTTAAGGGTTTTTTTAATTGGGCTAAAATCCATTGGTTCGAGCTTTATTTGATTACGATGCACTCTGTAAGGCTTATAATTCTGTTTGTCGGATTTCTCTCCGAGCTTTCCATATAAAATGATTCATGACATGACAAATGTAGGATTCACAGAATTTTAATTTCGGAATGCGAATCGAGGGGTAATACCGGTCGGCGGTCGATATTTAGCGTGTTTTGCAGTGAAATTGTAAATTCATGACCACAAAGTTTTCCTCAGCTCTTGAACCTGTAGTTTTGGCGTTTCCGATCAACATCCGGTTATTTTCGTTGACCAGTCAGACATGTTTCGGTGCCATCTGTGGTTTGTCAGGGTTATAAAAAGGGCGAAGCATTGTATTACGAAATTGTTGAACCGGACATCAGAAAATGCCCTCTGGCAGATCGAAGATCGGCTTCAAACAATCATAATATTGTTATCTAGTTTCTTTTTGATGTTTCGTCAAAAAAAGATTTATGATCATCAAATATGGATTTACATGACTGCTACCTACCTATATAGGGTGTATAAATAATGTGACTTGGCAATTAACTCTCTGCGGAGGGGATGACATGACATATCTATTGCGATAAAGAATTCTTTCTAGGAAATTAACCTTTGACTTTTTCAGATTCTCTTTCCATTTCTTAGCCTTTACTCAGATGTTTATCGTGTTCCGATCCTTGTTTGATTCCAAAAATATTGTTAACAGTTCAAAGTTAAGAACGCTAATATTTGTCCGCCATGATGGCTAAAATTTCACACAAGAATGGAGAGGAAACTGGATTGAACAATGGTGGTTTCCATCTCTCCTGCGTTCATGTTTGTTTTACTAAAGGTCTACGTGATATCCGAAGAGGCTCAACATATACGTGAGCAGAATGGAACTGGAAGCGTTTTGTATTCAACACCCGCGGCCGCCACCTTCCAGCCATCCAACACCTTAATAATCATTTTGGTCCTCCACCGCACCAAGATTCACTTGAAGGGCTTAAAACAAGAACGTTACGAAGGTTTTTCACGAGTTTGACTCCAATCGAAACATGTACATAAAGGGTCGAATAACGCCAACATCCCGACTGTGCAATAGTTAACACATGAACTCCACAAGAATTTTATGTTCCATTCAAATTTTTCTTACAGAATACGTCGTTGAATGTCTGTTGAGAAAGTGCGCCTCCGCCCGGACTAATTTCCCTGTTAGGTAACGATTGTTCCCATCGCCTCGTCCTTGGGTCCGTACGGCGCGTGATGTGAACGCATACTTCCCAACAAAGAGAAAATGACTATCTTACAATATGTAAACAATCGATTTTATTATATACGACCTTTTAGCAACGAATTCAAAAGAAGGTTAATTCCAAACTTCTCCGATTTTACACTTTACTCTTTTATTACCAAATGTTAACTTCATCTGATAATATTGCAAGCTATCTCTCAAGTGTAGCAATAAAAAAAAAGTAACACGTACAAATTTGGGGATATCTTAAGACGGTAGAAATCCAACCGTAATTTTATACTGATTGGGTTATCAACATTCTTAGTATTTTTTTCTATGATCACACCGTCTGTTTCGCAATACCGAAGGAAAATCCTATCCGGGTTACTTGAATAACCCATCAATTATTCAAGAGCGGGAAATACACCCGGGAAAGGATATCCGGTGGCAGCCAGGCTCTGTTCAAAAAGCAAACGCGGCCAGTTGAACGTTTTACTGATTGTAAACCTGAGTAAAAGAAGTGTACAGACATATTCACGAAACCTAGGAAGTAAGATGGCGAAATGCTGAAAACGACGGGGATGATTGCACACAAGTAGTATCTTCTATTAACGCTACGGTCAATTCCTGCTAAATTGCAATTAATAGTAAAGCTCTATTACACAGCCTATAGGATTGAATTTGACCGATACTTTGGTACGGTATCAAAACAAAAACAAAAAATAAACTATATATATGGTATAGTTAGTAGTTGGTATGGTACTATAAACAAAACAAAAAATTAGATAATAATTTGCAGTATAAGATAGCAGAGGTATCCATCAGTAGTATGTATATGATGAATACGGTATCGGGATAACTCTACCCTAAGGGACTCCCGCGGTCATGCCGTATTATAAAGGAAAGAGAGAGGAACCGACCAGTAGTCTAAAAGCAACCAGGCAGAACTTAAGGATGAGAAAGCACGATGCCAAACCAATATCAAGGCTTGGATTGTAACAAAAAGCCACCTCTTCATCATATCTTCGTACAAGGTGCAATATGCCCATGCAAGAACAAGCTACTGCCAAGCGATTAGAACACAGATAACTCAACAGGATGCAATATTGAAAATGAGTACTATGTATAACTTAACAAGATGTAAATCATTATAATACCTGGTACCAGGCATATGAACATATTAAACGGCTGAAAATTTATATAGTTTCTGCAAAGAAAAAACGTCTTAAAGCCATCTAGGCTTTAGGCGCTAATAAAAAGCCTAAAGATAGATAGTGATGCACATTTGTGGAGGAGATTATTTGTTCTACCTTACGTACAGTGCAAATGGCTCTTTAGACATTTCAAAAACTAATCTACAATCTGCAAACAAAATATATCTGCTTGCCAAACTAGTCGATTTCCATAAATAATTTTTATCAAATTGGCCTTCGTGATAACCTGCAGACGTCGATTCAAGGCCACAATATCGACTTCGACATGCAGGCTGCATAGGCATGTTACACATTGAATTTTTGAATACGAAAATTATTATTTACATTTGCATATATAATACATTAACAAAGGGCATAAAATATACTAGTAGTCACAAAGACACGTCAATTTTCATAACTATAACAATAAGTACAGATAATTAGCCAGGGTTTTCTCTCGGCTATACAAATTTTGGAGCCGGCAGGGCAGAAGGGACGGGGGCCCCATTGTCCCGGACAAATGGCTTTGAAGTTCATTTGATAAATTGGAGGTGAGCCGCCCCTGGAGTGGAAGTCGGAACAAAAGGCGTTTGATCATTTGGAAGCGAGAAGGGCTAGAAGAGCGATTGTTAAGACAAAAGGGAGAGGACGACGGCCCTACGGCTTCCAGCACGGCCTCATTCAATTTTGAAAGTGTAATACGACCCTTGTTCCAGGGCACTAGGCATCATCTGGCACCTCCTCTCTTGGCCTCCGATCAATTGACCGCTAATGTCATATCAAATCCCATCGTTTATTGACCCCGGGAAGAAAGAGACCGAGGCATGAAGTAATTTAAAAGGAAGTACATAGTTTGAAGGGTAATGAGTGAAGCTATCTCTAGTTTTTTTTATAATGATTGAACTGATTTACTTAGACCCTCGTAGCTTAGCCAGTCTTAACTCTCAAGTCAGATTTAATAAAACTTCAACCGAATATGTTCGATGATAAAAAAAAAAGTAAACGAATTTTATTTTTTAAATAACATAATAGACATCCAAGGAGAATGTCAAGCGAAATAGGAATATTAATTATTTTGTATTTTAGTAATCTGCATTCATTTCGTCAATCTATCCTTGATTTTGAAGTCTGCAAGAAATGGTTACACATTTCACCAACTTCAGTAGTTTGTATCTGTTTGAAGTCACCTTCGTTAATGGAATTGGTTTGATGTTCGCCACAGAGGTGTGTTCCTGTATTTGATGTTCGTCATGTTCAGTAGTCGGTTCGATCTTGATATTCTCAGGTTTCTATCTGTTTGAATTGCATCGTATTCGATGGACGAATAGACCAAAACAGAGGACAGGCAGACCAAAATGATCAGAAATCAAGAAAATCAGAGTAAACTATTAAATATTTTGTCGTTTTAACCGTAATCTGATTTCGTTATGAGTCTTATTTGAACGAAAGTTGTTAACATGTCACTTTCTGAAGGTAATACTAACCTAAAAAGCAACCTGACACGGTTTAATAAAGGCCATTTCACCCTCTCGCCCCAACAAAATTCTTTTGCATATCCCACACGAAAAGAATTCGACTTCTATCCCATAACGAATCGACTAATGGCACTGCAGATAATACCAAAACGTACTGTACTGTAGCCTTCAACAGGGCTTCCGGGCCGTTTACCGTGGACCAGCCGAGGAGACCGGATAAGCACAAAGTCTGGTTTGTTTTCCGAGGAATTGAAACGACCCGACGGGTTCGCGTGTCCATCTACCCCCCTGAGATCTCGGCCGCCCCCTATAACCGCTCTAGTTAACCAGAAATGTTATGAATATTTCAATTTATAAAAGCAATAACTTTCTGGCGTGAAATCGAAAAAAAAATCCCGTTTCCCCAGAGCTTTACGGACACGTAAAACGAACACACTGTTGTTCAACCAAGGGCAACTGTAAAATAAAATCTGAGTCAATAAATCAATACTTTATTTAAAAGGGTTCTAAACTTCAAAGGTAATTGCATTTACAAGAGTGCCCATTTATTAACCCGGTGACAAATGGGATCGGAACAAGGGCAGTAGACGATCTACCGTTTTACGTTTACAATAGCCGTTTATAAATAATTTTGACATGAAAATTTAATTAATCAGGTTGTAAAAAGGGTAATTTGTCTTGGGTTTTCAAACGGAGATATAAATACTTTAGGTTAAGAGCCAATTGTTCCTACTCATTGGTTTGTCTCTTTTTAGAACATCGACAACAGCCAAACATACACAATATTCCAAATGGAATAAATCGACTGACTGTCGAGTAGAGATGACGAAAATTTATCAATACTCGATTTCGGAAATAGAAAACTAACTCTGTCAATACGCAGAGGTTCGCTAATAATTTACAGTAGTAAAACAGCATTAGTATGTGCATCGACATTAGTAGTGCACACATTTGGTTTTTGAAGTCACCGCAAAATTTCAGAATTGATCAAAAGAAAGAAATACATGACGAATTGCCCATTGGCCGTAACTTCTTGGGTTTACTAAAAACTGATCATCTACAATACTTGAAAGACAAATTACTTAACTACTCGGTTCCCATCATTTTGATCTGCTTAAAATAATGCGGGGCTTTAAAATCAAATTAGAGAATTTCCCTCGAAGTCTGAGGAGTAATGATGAGTCTATTTTCTGACTGTATCCTAGGCCATCATACAAAATACTGTTAAATCAGAGCAGGAGACAATGCTGAACAGTTTCTGGCCTAACTGTACGTTGGATCATCATACAAAGTAATGTAAGATGACCAGGGTAATGGGGATAATATCAAAATATTATCTAACTCCTCCTTCCATAATTAAAAATCTGTGTTCAATACCAGCAAAACGATAATTATTTGTAGATTGGTCGTTTCGTATCACGTAGTCGGTCAGAGGAGTTTCGCCTCTCGTTACCTTCAATGGTGAAGTAGTTACAAAAGATATCAAAAAAACGAAACTCGTTTAAACTAAAGGTTCATCACTACGCAAATTGCAACAAAAAACAATCTCACATTGAAAGGCAATATTTGTTTAATCCTTGAACATCCCACCAACAAAAACAAAACGTACGTTCTTCAAAGGCGAGGGGACATCTTAAACAATACTAGAAATAGATTGGCACCCATAAAGGCTGAGGGAATTGTTATTTCTTTGGGAATGTAGTGAAACCGAATGGGGGCACGTTTAACATGCATGTTTTATTGATGTATGGTTTGTAAGTGAAGTTGTTTTTCACCTTTCTCCTTTTGTTCTTTTCCCGTTTTGATGCCGCCACTGCTCTATAAAGTTACTTTTAAATTATGACTAATATTCCATTTTAGTAGAGTACAATATCGATTCTTTCTTTCCAATGCTAACGGCATTTATGAATACTCACCAGGATGAGACTTTGCTCACTTTGCCAATCCTTTTGTAATTGCATCGTGATAGATTATTCAGAAGATCACCGCAATTTCAGACACAATGACGGAGAACTTTACTGAAGGCGTGGTAAATTCCATTATATAGCTGACGATGAGATAATACGTCTGGAGTGATGGCGGGAGTGAGGGAGTGAGGAACATCCATTAGAGGTCGCCATTATATACGGACACGTGTCGATAGGCCCATCTTTCATCCACAACGGAGGACATACCACTGTGCAAAAGCATACTACGAGCCGAAATTTTACAAATTGTCCTGGCCCCTTCTCTTGGGAGAATTTATTAAAAAAGAGAAAAAAATCCGCCGAAAGGGGGACGCAAACGGGAGTCGCTCAAGGACGCGAGTTACATCAAAAACAATTCAACCAAGGACGTCAAGCATGCCTCGAGAATCAGGCACGACTTCGCCTCCTCTTTTACCACTGCCCCGCCATCTTTCAACCATACACGATTTTTACCCAAGGAACTGGGTTAGCAAGGTCTCGTATCGTCGTTAAAACGTGGCTGCTTAATACTTTGTCAATTATTCTAAATCGCTTTGTAAACTATTCAGATATGCAACCGTACAGACGCTGCTTGATATACGGTATGAACGAGTGCGTACTATACATTTTTATAGAAATACGACGTCGCTTCAAGTTTATTTGTGCATAAACATTTTAAAGAACGGGATCGAATGTTTTTTGGGTAAAGGCGAAAGGTATTGAAAAGACAGAAATGTGAAATAGGGTTACGCCGAAAATGCAAGATCATCTTGTCTTATCCTCAAATGCCGACGGGATATTTCCTCCGCCACTGTCATTTTCCGTCTTTTTTCTATCTTTATACAGAAAAGCCTGCCTGTTTCTTTGGCTTTCCTTGGAAAAGAGAAGAAATTTTCACAATAAATTTTTTCCAGGGGCCGATTCAAAAGGCTGGTTTTCGTCACGGCTGCGGGTCCTTTTGTTGGCGATATCCACTTGGGACATGGGCATTGCGATACAAGACCGTGGAAAATGTGAAAAACCGATTCTTCCGTTGGAGAAATAGGCGAGCGACCAGGAAGAGAGGTCGTATGGGCGGGCCGCTACCCAAACGGACGCCCACTCCCATTCATTTGGCGTATCTAGGCCATTGTGTCTCTTGGCCTCGTGATTACGAAGATCCTAGTACAATCAACCAAAATTGTTGCTATGGAAAAAAAAGAGAATATTCAATTCAGTACTTCATCGTCTAGCTTTGATCACCCCTTGTAATCGACGTGGCATTGATTTTGAGGTTTTGAATGTAGTGCTGTGAAATATTTTCATACACCTCCAACAGCGCCATTCTTAATTCCTGCATATTCTCTGCATCACTGGGCGACCCTCTTTGACAACTCGTCCTAAAGATGTTCAATATGGTTTAACTTGGAACTACATGCTGGCCACTCCAAACAGTGAGCTTCTTCGGAGTGGAAATGTTGCGGTGATGTATCGCTCTCCAGTTCTTTTCCAAACCCTCTCTCGCCTTCTACAGAAGACCTCAAACAAAACCTTGAACCATCCTAATACAACATCCTAGGCCAATCTTGCTCAGACCAATTGATGGGAAATCGTATGGAACTTATCGAGCTGTTCTGTGCCTTGTCAGAAGTTCTCGACCAGTGGCAGGCCTTCTCGCACGTAATCCAGCTTCTGATCTTCTTCGCTTTACAGTGCACAAACCGACAATAACATATCTAACTTGTTTAAGTCGTTGCTGGATCTCAACATCTTTAGAATGTCGATTCTGGAAACATTAGAAACAATTATTCAGAAATCGTGAGATGCGGTCTGGTGTGATGTAGGTTTCAGAAAAACATTTTCTTTATCGTGCCAACGTTTCGATCGTTATTGAGATCATCTTCAGGGCTCAAAGTGTTTGTCTTCTGTGTAATTGTGCCTTTCTTGCGTGTCGTGCTGAGAGTGGGCACTTTCACTGAAGACAAACACTTTGAGCCCTGAAGATGATCTCAATAAAGATCGAAACGTTGGCACGATAAAGAAAATGTTTTTCTGAAACCTACATCACACCAGACCGCATCTCACGATTTCTGAATAATTATCGATTAACGGTCACTAATCACCACACATTAGAAACAATAAAACGATCAACTCTCTGAGATGTGATACGATGGCGGCCTGATCCATGCCATCTTGAATACCCTCAGTATCTTGGTAGCGGTGGAAGACCCTTGTTAAAGTTGTTCTTGGAATATTAAGCACCCTGGCGACATAAGATTGACTTCTTCAAATTTCCAACAATGCTATGATTCTAGCCGAATTCTGTATCATCTAAAACCATCCCTCAAACAAATTTGAAACTTAAAATGGTACAACTTAAAAAATCAACCACCGGAACGTTAGAAAGAAGCTTTAAAGAAAAACCAACAAAAAAGAGATTGACTCTTTAAAGATTTATTTACAAAATCCAATTGTAAACACTGATCGAAGATCTGTGTTTTATTTTCGTCTAATCCTTTAAAACGGACCAAATATTGTTGTAACGTAGGAGGTTGTCTAAGAGATAATTAAAAATATTAACGGTGATCACTTTTTGGTCTCTCAATGTAGTCAGTTTTAGTATAGAAGATATAACTGGGGCCCAGTTCGGGTAGTTGTCGACAGACTAGTTTTGCAGTTCAATGGAATGGCACATGCGGATGTGGGTGGAGATTCGTCGTGACGAAATCAAGGCAACAAGCCCATCCTGTCAAGTGCAGCAATCTTTCTTCACTTTATCCTTTAACTTCCAATCGACTTTTTGAAAGTTGATTGCAATTTGACGTTTTGATTTTCAGCTTTTAGCACAATCGACTGGATTACCTGTCTGTAAAGATGAGAATCAACCTAATCAATCCATTATGTGTTGACTTTAAAGCTGGAACTTTAGTCCGTTGGCAGGGACTCGATTTACATTTCATCAGCCGAGGCGAGTAAACAAATTGAATTGTTTCAGTTCATTATTGATTTATGTAAATGGAGCAATAGCCTGCACACGAAACTACAATAAAAACTACCACAAAAACAAAACCAGGACTCTCACGAAATGAACAGCAGGACCAACAACCAATAACTATTTATAAAATATCTGTATAATCTAAGACAGAAAATGTTTTAAGAGTAGCTATTCAAAGAAATATTTTTCAGGTATGAAAAGAGAGGTTAGTCCTTCCTGTACATGAATTCTTTGGGCCCTATTAGCGTTTTCAGGTATGTAAAAACGGTCTCTAGGCAGACTTTCCAAATTTAGGATCTAAAATTGACTTTCCAACAAGGGCCATGTTAAATTAGCTTAGCACATGGCCAGTTGCCTAACACGGCTTCGGTTTCGAATACACCTTTGAACTCAGTAGAAAGAGCAGTTAATTTAAACTTTTGGGCATATCTTAAACCAAAGTCCTTATTTAAAGCCAAAATATAATTAACTATCATAAAGTTCGAACAATGGAACCAGACTACGATCAAGCAAGGACACGTATTTGTAAATGTACTTACTTTTGACTATTTTTACGATGAAACTCGATGGCTAGTTCAGGTGAAAAAAGAATAAGTCGAAAGCTTTTAACCTCGAGCCGGCCCGGTTATAACGGTATTCAAAAATGCTATTTACCTTAACCGTTCAGCTGGTACGGGGCTTTTTGAAACAAACAACGCATCGAAAACTTCCTTTCGGCCGAATTTACTTGGTACGCTGAATTTACCAAGTCATATTTTATCAAATTGTTATTTCTAAAACAAATTATAGAATAATATAATAGAGTAATTCAAAATACTTCACCATAAGAACCCTTGGTAGGGAGCTATAAAAAAAAAAAATGACTTGTTTTTGTATTTTGAAAAAAAAACAACAAGATGACGACTTGTTTTTATATTTTTAAGACACTTAGTATGGCAATATTGGATTGCAAGCAATAAATATTTATATTCTGGGATTTTAATATTTTGGTTTGAGGGAAGAAGACCCTGTAATTTGGTCGTCTCTGATCACTGTCTTAGTTATCAAATAACACATCAGTGGTTGGTCAGGGTTATATAGGGGTGATGACATCATGTTACGAAATTATGGACAAAAATCAGCCACTAAGTCTGACCGGCCAAAATAGTGACGATAGGCAGACCAAAATGTATGCGAACGATCTAATCACTTGTTAGCCGAAATTTTTTTAATTTGTGAATAAAAATCAAAACGGTACTGGAGAAAGAAAAAAAGAACACGGAGAAAATCTTCGACTTGTAAACATTAAACAAATATTTCTGGAGAAGTTCTCATTCCTTTCGTTAGACAAAATTAAAATAATTTATATTTACCTCATAGCTATTACGCCCTCCCGCATACACTTGTGAAGGCGAGAGGCCAGAAGTTCGCGAGTACAAATCATTCCATTGATTGTTGGTTAACTAGAATAAAGAAATTTTACATTTTTCAAAACTTCTCCAGATGGTGATTTGATGGGAGGGAGTACTGCTCTTTACCACTCACCACTTTTATTTGATAATGTTCGAGTACCTCTTTGGTTCACCGGGTTCCACAAACATAAAGACATAATTAAAGGTGGGAAGGGTACTTTTTTAAAATAAACGTTTAAACGTAAAAATGAGGACTGTTTTACATGCATGTTAAAATTATAACAGGGAGTGGTCGAAAACTAGTCCTTAGAAATTTACCCTCACAATTTTTTCCATTCGATGAAACCTATCTCGAGTGTGGACGATTATTTTTCACGATTCATATATATTTTTTTTTAACTTCATATAACCTCTTCATGGGAATTTAAAAGTTCTAGTAAGGAGGAAAAAATCGAATTTTGTCGAAATCGGAGATGGGGTCAAATCGAGAAGCAGTTGAACAAATCCGACCCCCTCAGCATTTTGACCTGGTCCGCGCGGGCCCCGCTGCTTCACCTGGTAGTTACGGCGGCTTGAAACGGCCCAGCAACAGGGGCTTTTCTCCGGCTTCTTTCTCAACACCGAGTAACAGGTTTTTCCCAGTTTGCCGCCGAAGCGCGTGCCCCGCCCAGTCGAAACTGGACCACCGTTTAAAATATCCTTTCAAGCTAAAAGATATCATAAAAAGGGCCCCTAGCCTAAATTTTTTTAGTATAAAATAAACGCTATTTATATGAGATATAAACTTACAAGTTATAAATGAACATCAATTATCGATGCCAATTTCCAAATATTTTCAAGCTATTGGTAAGTAATTAAGTCGCCGTAGCAAAATAAAATTGAACTTTTCTCAATACACTGCTTACAACGGAGAATCCGCATATCATTTTAAAAAATATGAACAAATATGGAAAACAAAAGGAGAATAGTTAGTTTACTGAATATATAATATTATCCGAGATGAGGAGATAGGCTGCCACGGATAATCCGTGAAAAACTCTTTAAAGAAGAAACAAGGCAAAATATAATAAACAATATACCATATACCGACACATGAGTACATCTGTAAATTACAATTTAAAATATTATTTCAACATGAAAAAAGCCTATCGACTTTTTTTCTGAAAGGAGTATGCCATTTCTTCTTCCTTGACAGAACCAGTGTTACATAATTTTTATATTGATCTTTTTAGTAGTTTTCAGTCAGAGTGAAATAAGAAGAAAGAAAAAAGTTTTTCGGATAATCCGGTACGCTAACTGTATTGACCTTCTTTCACCAAGTTGCCTTCTTTCTATGAAGTTTGGGTCAACTTTCAAGTGAAACACTATCGTACAAATCTTGTTGATACTATTTGTTTTTGTTTTGTTTCTTATTTATTACGTGCTTTATACACAGTTCGTAATTTATAATTCTGTAAGAAGCTTCATTCAATTTATTTTAGTTAATTACACACAAATTATATTAAAAACGTTCAAAACTACAACAAAGAGAAACATTTTTATAGTTTGTTATAGGAGTCGAATTGAAAATACAAAGTGAAAACTACAGAAAAAAAAATGTATAATTGGAAATACTAGAGGATATTACTAAATCTACAATAGGAAAAAAGAAGGAAGGATTTTTGTGTAATTAATAACGGCAATCAACATCGAATATGTTAAATATTCATTGAAGCGGTTCAAATAGAGCAAATATTCAATATTGACTACATATTTCAATTTTGATCCTGAGAAACCGTATTTTAATATAGTCAAAGAAAACGGTACGAAATGGAGGAAATTTGAAAGTGAGATACTATTGTATACTGATGTCTGGAGTTGCGTTTCTGTATTGTAAGGGTTTATTTTTGATTTTATTCTTTTAAAAAATAATGTAATATAGTGTGAAAGTGACAGTCCTCTTTCGTAAAGAATTGCTCTCATTATGCAACAAAGGCAGGATCCTCTCAGAAAGCAATTAATGTCCTTGTGGGTAGAAGAGCGAGACATCTACGTAATTACAACCTGCCTTGTATGTTCCAGTACCTGGCTAGTATGTAATAGCTGAAAATATTTGTATAAGAGAAAGAATGAACGAACTAAGTCCTAATCAGTGTCCGTTTATGACGTTCTGACCCGCCAATACTGTCTGTCAAGTGCGATCTTCAAGAACTTTAGTTTGAATAGAAAAAACCCGACAAAACCTGATTTTTTATGACAGAGTACATAGTAAGAGGGGATGAAATAAAACAATACCCGATAGCTACTAAGTAATCCTTTTTATCAAGGTACACGTTTTGTACTGATTTTATATCCGTTTGCTTAGCGATAACGGTAGTTTGCCTTGTGCGACGGGATTGACGGGTTCCTTAATCTCACGGGTTTAAGATTCTTTATCCATTCCTCCTGAATCTTTGTGTAAAAAAAGAAAGCTACCTTATATCTGACGTCCGCAATACAAACCAAAATTAAATTTCTATGAAAATTGGATTTTAAGAAAACAATAATGACTTACCTAAAATTAAGAAGGACTGGAGGTTTGCCAGTTTCAAAAAGCAACTCTTGGAAACTCCGTCTGATAGTTATTTACTATCTAATCCGTTATTTAAACCTTTATATCTAATCTTTTTTTTGTGAAAACGTTATTGGTTAACATTTAAATCGCTTCAACAACTTTTAAACTAGACTAGAACTTCAATACGTTAACTTGTATTAAGGTCATTTACGAAATACCTAAATTTTTGACTTGTTTGATAATTCTAAGATCAACGTAGACTCAGAACTACACTTAAAACCCTTTAAAACCATTATTATTATTAAACAATCAAATTTTTGGAAAACCAATTACCAAAAGTACAACCGATGAATGCTGATTAAAAGAATTAAGTGACATCTTTTTTTTAAAGTAAAGATTAAAGATATTAACAAACTATGCAATAAGTAAGGTTCAAATCATTGTCTTTTGCAAACAAAAGACTGCCGTCTTGTTGTCAAATACGAACGGCTTAGGGGATACTAGATTGTTTTCTTTTTGTTTCAAGCATAGCGGAAATAGTGAGCAACATTTTTGGCCTGACTGTCCTTTCTGTCCTGGTCTGGGTTTGTACGTTTATTTAATTCTAGCCCTTTTAATACTTTGGTGAAAGTGTAGTTGGGAAATATTGACTTGATGAAGTCGAAAACAACCAATTTTGTTAAGAAAACCAGATTTGTTAGTACTTCGTCGTTTACTATATTGTTCCTCTGTCAGACGCATTTAGACATCTTTTGTTTATAGATTAGTGTTTTTTTTTTTATTAAATCAAGTTCCTTATAAGCTCATATTCACAGAAATTCATAGCATAAGCGTACGCCACCATAAAGCGCCAGCTATTTACTAAAGCTGTAAGCTTCTATAAAATCCTGAGATTGTGGTAACTTTGGTTTCACATTTTTGGTCTACCTAGGTTTCCTCCTTTCGTTGTTCGCTGTTCAGGCGCGGTTGGACATTTCAGCATATTAAATAGTTTATTAGAGTGCTGCGTCTCTTTTATACGTTAGTGAATGGTGAAAGAGTAGTAGCGCTTTGATCTCCGCCTAAAGGCGCCTGAAATGGCCAATTTAGATATTTGTTTATACTTTCGTCGTTTCCGATATGTGTTTTTTTATGTTGACCATACCCAGTGTTTTTTAAACTTAACTTGTCGTTTCTGTATGAAGTTAGCTACATATTCAGAGGTTTGTTTGAAGTTCACCAACTTTATTAGTGGGTTTGTATGTTTATTAAGATCGCTATATTCAATGGTTTGTTTTTGAAGGTTCCGCTATATTCCGTGTTTTGTTTGTGTCTGAAATTTAATCTAGTGTGCTATCTTTACTTGTGGGTTTGAATGTGTCTGAAGTTCGCTACATTCAGCGGTTAGTTTTAAGTTTCGCTATATTTCGTGATTTGTTTGTATATTTGAAGTTTCGACATCTTTACCAGTGGTTTGTAAGTTTCTGAAGTTATCTATATTATGAAGACGTTCGTCATCTTTATTTGGTGAGTTCGTAATTCTGAAATCCTATATATCCAGGGGTATGTGTATTTTATGTTCAACATATTCATTGATTTGTTATTTTCGGCTTGAAGACAATCTTTTCTGTTTTATATGTTATTTAGTTTTATATGTTTTTTGTTGTTCATATATGTGGGTTTAGGTCTAAAGTCCATTTTATGCAGTGGTTTGTTTGTACGTTTGAGGTTCGTCATCTTCACTTGGGAATTTGAATTTGCCTGAGTTCCACCAAATTAAGTGGCGTATTTGTATGCTTTAAGTGCATCTTTTCTGATGAGTTTTAAACATTTCTTGTTCACCAGATTTATATGCAGCTTTATGTTGAAGCCTTATGTTGTTGTGTCGTAAGTCCTTTACAATCAGTCGTTTGTTCGTACGTTTGAGGTTCGCCATCTTTACTCGTGGATTTGAATTTGTCAGTTCAAAGTGGCGTGTTTGTATGTTTGAAGTTTCATATAATCAGTGGTTTATTTGTATATTTAAAATGCATCTCTTCTGATCAGTTTGATCTGTTTCATGTTTGGTAACTTTATATGCGGCCTTATATTGTTCTATCTTTAGTCCATTACGATCAGTGGTTTGTATGTATGTTTGAAGTTCGGCATCTTTAGTTGTTTATTTGAATTTACCTTTAGTTCACCAAATTAAGTGATGTGTTTGTATGTTAGAAGTCATTACAATCAGTGGTTTGTACGTTTGAAGTTAGGCATCTTTACTTGTAGATTTGAATATACCTGAAGTTCACCATACTAAATGACATATTTATATGATTGAAGTTTAAATATTCAGTGGTCAGTTTGTACGTTTAAAGTGCATCTTTTCTGGTCAGTTTTATGTTTCATGTTCGGTAACTTTATATGCGGCCTTATGTTGTTGTGTTTGAAATCCATTACGATCAGTGGTTGGTTTGTACGTTTGAAGTTCGGCTTTACTTGTACATTTGAATTTGCGTGAAGTACACCATATTGTGCTGTTTGTATGTTTGAAGTTACAATTCAGTGGTTTGTTTGAAGTAGTTCACCATCTTTTTCGGCTGTCTGAAGTTCATTATATTCAGTGGTTTGTTTGCACATTTGAGGTTAGCCGTTTATTTAGTGAGTTTGAATCTGTCTGAAATCCATCATATTCAATGGTTTGTTTGAAGTTAGCGGTCTTTACCATTTGAACCAATTTGAAGTTCGCTATAAAACCACGATTGGCGATGGCGAAAAAGCCGAAACGCGTTTGACCGGTCAAAAACGATCGGTAATTGCCAAAACGATAGGTTCAACACCCCTGGAGACCTCAACATCGACAAATCTCCGAACTGTTTCACTTATTCTAGTAATAGTCAAAATTTAAAAAACCAAGCTAACCAAAAAACAACCTTGTCCTGGCGGCGGTGGCAAATCAACAAGCGCATGAACTGGAATTCTTGATGAAAAACAATCCAGCAAAGCCAAACCTTTGGTCACAATTACTCAACAAAAAGCCGATGATAGGCAAATAACTAAGCATTGTACAAAATAGCTGGCAGTATTTCAATTGCGCTTTCTTCAAACGGGCTTCCGGCCAGTATCCAATTCAGAACCGACGTGATTCATCATTTCTTAGGGTATCTTATTAAATACATATTAACTTAAAAGAGAGAAAGTCACATTTTTTTGTTATGTTTTTTTTCTCAATGAAAAGTGTGGCTCCGTTGAAGTAGATTTCGGAAAAATACAAAAAATCGGCCATTTTCCTTTTTTTGTGTGTGTACTGTAGGTTAAAGGGTAAATAATGAAAATCGCACAAACAAACAAAAAAAGAAATGCGTGCAAAAAGACGTGCTCAAAATAAAACATTTCAAAGAAAAATAACTTTTAAATAAATTTACTTTTGTTTGTTTAAAAATACGTTTCCATCATGCATTGGAACAAAAAGGTAATATGGAGGGTGTGAAACGATCCAAACGTGATTAGGATCCCTTAAAACAATTAATTACAATTAATAGCTAGGCGTCGAGCAGTTAAATTAAGACTTTTTTTAAAATCGTATTACTTTATATAATAATTAAAATTAAAATTATTGGAGTGTGTGTTGTAATAAAAGTACTGAAAATGCTTTTAATTTTTAAAGAAAATATATAAACAGTTACGGTTCGAACGTAAGATGGCCAAGGTTAGGCGTTGGGTCCATTCGAGTAGAGGTTAGACTTTACGGGAAAAAACAACAAAAAAACCATAAAAATCCCAACCTAGGAATGGTTAAAACGACCGGGGAAAAAGGCTTCGAGGATCCACTCGGAAATTTGGAAATATGTTTGTTTTTAACTATCGTGGTGTGAGGTAAATGCAGAAAAAGCATGCTTTGACGAGAAACTATTAAGTGGCCACTCACCGGGTAGTAGACCCCCTGAGGGGGTAGGAAGAAACTTGAACCCCACAGTTTGGCAGCGTACACCTCACTATCACTGAAAACCATTCACAATCGTCTGGAAGCTGAAAAATTGACTGGTTCCAAGAGTCGTTTTGTAGCAAGGGCCCACTAGCACTAAGAACGCAGCTCTACGATCAATGAGTCGGGATGCGACACCTCATCGCCCCACCACTAAACATACAGGCTTGCCAACGCGAGTCAAATCTGCCCTCAGTGAAAAGATTCCGGGCGAATCTCGTTTTTTTCTATCCACACTCTATTTTCGACATTTATACATTTAAAATTTCCTTTTTCTTTCCAATTTGAGTTTTGTAAAGTTAAAATTTACATAAGAGTTATGTTTCTTTGACAATCCGGCTCGTACACTAGTCAGCCGAATTTGGCGCCCTCACGCGGACATCAGATTTAGCTTCTACGACTTTTTTTAAAATGACGTGCTATTTTTTATTAGATTTATTATTTATAATAACTGTATAACTCTGTATTATTATTTAAAACTAAACAAAAATGAAATAATAAAAATTTACCATTATAACAACATAATGAAAAAAATTAAATCTAACTTTCTATTTATAGTTTTACCAAATTTGATCTTGTACTGTCCGTAAAAAGTATTTTTGTTTGACAAAGGGGCCAAAGATAATCGTTAAAAGTTCAAGACAGCAAAAAAATCCAAACCAAAAGTGGTCGTTGACAGAGCTAAACACTCTCAAATTAGATTCAGCTTCTTCGCCTTCGATTTTAATCCTTTTACAAAAATTTATTTTGTATTAATAATAACAGTGAAACTCCACATTTTGGTTTAAACAAAAAATAAAAATCTAAATATTTATATTTACAGTTTTAGAACCTAACAGAAAATAAATGTGGATCGATTTATGACTTTGCAAAACAATGAACTTCGTACAGTCCACAGAGAAATTGTTTGCCGTTTTTGAAAATGACCAGACAGACAAAACAAAAATAACATAATAAAAATTTACTATAATAACAACATAATGAAAATGAATAAAGCAATCTTTCTTTGTATGGATTTACCAAAATTTCAACTTCGTACTGTCCGAAAAAAGTTTTTTTGATAAAACACGTTGAAAAAACAAAACAGCGAGGACAAACGGACGGACCAAAGATGACTGATGAAAGACCAAATCATCAAAAAAATCAAATCAAAAGTGCTCGTTGACAGAGTTAAACACTCTTACATCAAATTCTTCACCTTCGATTTTTATTTTTTTTAAATTTATTATTAATTAAATAAATAAACTTAAAAAAAATATGCACTATTATATAATAATTACTAACAGAAAATAAATGGACTGTAGCAACATTACCATCATTTTAACTTCGTACAGAGTATAGAGAAATTTTTTTTACAAACAAAATAGAAAGAAAATGCAGACCAAAAATTTTTGTTGGCTAAACTACGGGCATAAGATTCAGTCGTATGCCTTCTTTTACAACCACCTATATTTATTACATTTATTATTTATAATAGCTTTATAACCTTATATTTTAATTTAAAACTAAACATAAATAAAATAATAAAAATTTACCATTATACTATATAATGAAAATAGTAAAGCAGCCTTTCTACTTATGGATTTACTTAACTTTAAACTTTGTACTGTCTGTAGAAGTTTTATTGTTGAAACGATGAAAGGACAAATCAGCGAGGACAAATGAACCAAAAATGATCGTTCAAGGACCAAAAACATTACCATTATACTATATAATGAAAATAGTAAAGCAGCCTTTCTACTTATGGATTTACTTAACTTTAAACTTTGTACTGTCGGTAGAAGTTTTATTGTTGAAACGATGAAAGGACAAATCATCGAGGACAAATGAACCAAAAATGATCGTTCCAAGACCAAAAACAGCAAAAACAGGCAGAAAAAGTGATCGTTGACAGATGTAAACACACTGACATTATTTATAATGACAGTAAAACTCTATATTTTGGTTTAAATAGAAATAAAATCCTAAATATTCATATTTAGAATTGTAATACTACATACAGAAAATAAATGGACATCTACTGTTTATGAATTTGCATTTTCAACGCCATTGAGAAATTTTTGATTCGGTGTAAACAGAAATAAAATTCCAAATGATGAGAAAGTGCATCTAAAAAGTTTCCACCCTTATTGGGTTCTCTTCTTCGTCATCTGTATACTGTCAATATTCTTTCTAAAATTGTATCTAATACAATTGTAAAAATTCATATTTACATATACTACCTAATAAAATTATAGAAAATAATTAGAGATCTGTTGAAGAATTTGCTAAAATTTGAACTACGTAGTCAATTTTTTTTCACCCAAAGATTATTGACAGTAAAAAACAGGAAGCATGGGCAGATCAAAACTGTCGCACGTCCAATTTATTTATTGGATTTGCTGACCAAAAACACAGATTTAGTCTCAGAACCCAACGCTTTCTTTTTAAACTTCCTTCAATTGTTATTCCATTTATTGTTAATAATAACGTTAATACTCGATAGCTCGAAGAAAGTAAGCATATAATATTAATACACTAAATATCCATATTTACTATTATAATTATTCAGAAATCGTGAGATGCGGTCTGTTGTGATGTAGGTTTCAGAAAAACATTTTCTTTATCGTGCCAACGTTTCGATCTTTATTGAGATCATCTTCAGGGCTCAAAGTGTTTGTCTTCTATGTAAATGTGCCATTCATGCATGTCATGTTGAGAGTGCTACGACACGCAAGAATGGCACAATTACACAGAAGACAAACACTTTGAGCCCTGAAGATGATCTCAATAAAGATCGAAACGTTGGCACGATAAAGAAAATGTTTTTTTGAAACCTACAGTACACAGAACGACCGAAAACAATCGTTGGCAGGTCAAAACAATAATGGTATGCATTTTTTATTTCAGGAGGATAAACCGACCAAAAATAATCACGTAACGACCAAATAAAAACTGAACGTTTTCTGAACAAAAACAACGAAGATAAGTTAACCAAAACAAATCGCTGACAGACCAAATCATCAATGATGCATTTTCTATTTCAGTGTGGATAGGCCAACTAAAAATGTTGGTCGACTTACAAAAACAGTAAGAACATATACCATTTTGACGACATCCCCCTCAAAATGTGATGGAAATATATATGTATCTATGGCATAGTCCAGGTATATTTATTTTTATTAAAAAAATTGTAAAATACTTATGTGTGTATCTCTGGATGGCAATTGTACCATCAGGTTTTCCATGTTTAGGTGCTGATGATGGGCTGTAAGCCCGAAACGCCATGTAATAGACAAAATAAATAAAATATTTCAACGACGGACAACTTGGGATTTTTCAAAATTTGGATGATAAAAACAGTAAGGACAAACAGACTAAAGCAGCGAGAAATAGCTGACCAAAACAGCGAAAATAAGTTGGTCAAAAATGTTCGTTGAAGCAAAAAAAGGACGATATGCTTATTGTACGGTGTATAGGCTGACCAAAAGTAAACGTTTACTGGCCAAAACAACGAGGATAAGTTGATCAAAACAGATCGTTGACAGACCAAAACAGCAATGTTGCACTTTCTATTTCAGTGTAGAAAAAATGTCGGTCGACCCACAAAAATAGTGAGGCCAAAAAGACCAAAACAGAGAGAACAAACTGACCAAAAAAGCGAGGATAAGCTGACCAAAAATGTTCGTTGAAAAAATTCGATATAATTTTTTTACAGCTGGGTGCATAGACCGACCAAAAATTACATTTAGGCCATTTTCTGTATTATTTATTCCAGGATTTATACGAGAGAAAGTCCCATGGGGTAGAACATACATGTAAATTTTATAATGGATCTTCACTTTTGGTTTGCGAAACGATTCTTGTACGAATTATTGGCATTTCGAATCAATGTATGTAATTTCCAGATGTAAAACTAGTAATTAAAAATTACTAAATTGTTGAGTCATGATTGTAGCGCATTTCAAATTACTCGAGGTTTTAACGATTTGTGAAAGCCGGTTATATTTGGACGTGGCACATCCCAGAGGAGTCTTATGCTAAAAGCTGGCTGTGCCAAACTTTAAAGTATCAGTATAAAGTCGTGCGAAGTACTTTACACTGCCAGGGGATAGTGAGTTTGATGATCTTCACCGAGATTAGGGTTACGCTTAATCCGTGTCGTACGGCAAAGTTTGCGAGTGGTGTCTGTCCACATAAATTCAAGCACCTTATCCCCAAACAAACGCAGAACGTATGATACATCTTGATTTGGAAGTGTCGCTTGATAAAAGTATAGTTACGTGAAATTTTGTTTAATCAGCTGCACCCCTAAAACACGTATGTGGGTTTTGTAGAGAATGTGAATGAATTTTTTATTTGGTAATTCGATTATCATTAATGTAGGGTCTTATCTAGTTGGAGAGGAAAACAGTTCGTAGAGGGATAAGGGTATCTAAGGTTAAAAGATAAAATTTCCTTACAATCAACAACCTCCTATAGAATTTTATAAAAGTACGCTCCAATGATCAAATTACATCCTGGCAATTATATCGCCGTGAATTTCACTTCATTTTTTGAAAAATTATCCTTTTTTTTTTTTTAATAATCCCAGGTGAATATTATGCTCGTTGGGGAAACTGAGAGTCAGGTTGAATACCTAAACGTTATATTTTTTCTTTTTTTTTTCTCCTTAGACCCTGGAAATTTATTTGACCGTTAATGTGCAATGTTTATGTTTCCACATTACCCCAACCAGGGCGGACATGAACGGACGGAGATGAGAATTGTTTCGCCGGGTTCACCTGAGGAAAGGCCATAAATTTTTAAAACTACCGTTAAGATAAGACGTGACGAAAGGGAAAGCCTTAAGAGGCCACAAAGAAAAGGGACAGAACGGACAATATCTTAAAGTTGGACTTTACTTTTAATCCCGTAAATAACAATAGCTATGAAGATAAAACAATTTCTAGTTGTTTTATGATGATAAAGAAACGATTGGCTAGAAAACTATATGTTTATTATTTTGGTATGTTAAAAGCGATTTAACTTCTCGTCATCTTCATTTTGTCATCCTTCTGACCTAAAGAAACATGTTGAGAACTGGTTTAAAATAAACTTTCAGAAAAGAATCAAATAAATTAACATTCAAAAAACACATCATTATCAGGGATACCAAGCTGAGCATGGATGATCTTCCATGATTTCTTTCCCATTTTCGCCAAAAAAAAGTAAAGTAATTCCTGTCGTAAAGAACGGCTTAACGGCTTAGCCTACTGGGGTCCCGGTCGAAGGGTCAAATAACTGTACAACATTTGATTCGTATTATTCAAAAGTAAAATTCCATGTGCTATTCCGGGACTCGAACCCAGGACCGCAAGCGTGGCAAATAATCAAGGCAACAGTTCCACAATTTCCATGATATGTCAGAAAATTACGAAAATATGACAGATCATTTTTAGGACTCTAGTAAATACAATATTATTGTTATTTTTCAATTACAATAAAAACAATGGGCGAGAAAGTAAGATAAATTGATAGTAACATAAATCGCTCCTAGATCCAAAAATGTACGATAGGTAGGATGATGGGGAGGTAAATCGCTCCTAGATCCAAAAATGTACGATAGTATGATGATGAGGAGGTAGATCGCTCCTAGATCCAAAAATGTACAATAGTATGATGATGGGGGGCTAAATCGCTCCTAGATCCAAAAACGTAAATAGTATGATGATGGGGAGATAAATCGTTCCTAGATCCAAAAATGTACAATAGTATGATGATGGGGAGGCTCCTAGATCCAAAAATGTACAATAGTATGATGATGGGGAGAAATCGCTCCTAGATCCAAAAAATGTAAATAGTATGATGATGGGGAGATAAATCTCTCCTAGATCCAAAAATGTACAATAGTATGAGGATCGGGAGGTAAATCGCTCCTACATCCAAAAAAGTACAATAGTATGATGATAGAAAGGTAAATCGCTCCTAGATCCAAAAATGTACAATAGTATGATGATGGGGAGGTAAATCGCTCCTACATCCAAAAAAGTACAATAGTATGATGATAGAAAGGTAAATCGCTCCTAGATCCAAAAAATGTAAATAGTATGATGATGGGGAGATAAATCTCTCCTAGATCCAAAAATGTACAATAGTATGAGGATCGGGAGGTAAATCGCTCCTACATCCAAAAAAGTACAATAGTATGATGAAGAGGAGATAAATCGCTCTTAGATCCAAAAATGTAAATAGTATGATGATAGAGAAGGGGACCACGGTAGCCGAGTGGTTAGCGTGAGAGACTCTCGGCTCATAGACGCCGCGGTCGTGGGTTCGATGCCCACCGTCGCCTCTGGCCCTTATGAAATAATATAAATATGAACACACATACAAGAATTCGTCACCATGGTTAATATGCATAGATCATAAGGCAAAAAAAATGATAGAGAGATAAATCGCACTTGATCCAAAAATGTACAATAGTATGATGATGGGGAGTATCTTATGTTAAAAAAAGAACGAAGTCCTCACATGTGAAATACTTATGACTAAAGCGGCAAAAGTGAACAGAATACTTGGGCAGCTAGACATGACTATAACAAACAAACTTTACACTCTACACACAAGTAGAAATATAGTGCAGAACTGGGGTACCAAGAAGACTTTTGCCCTCCCTTTTTCCTCAAAGAAGACAATAGGACTTTCGGACGATGAAAATTGATTTACTAGCCTTGAAAAATCAAAACATTAAAGTTAAAAGGCCTTTATTGTTTCAACTTTTCTATAAAAGGTTAGCCTTTTCTATTAATTTATTAATATTTATGTTTGTTCTTTATTGTTTATAAACACAAACAAAACTAGGAAGAATAGAACTGACTCTTTTGTCGGTTGCTCTTGCTAATAGTGTGGCGCGTCGAATCATACCTGCGGTTATCATCCGTCGTCAGCAGCTTAGCTATAAATCATGGCCAGAGTGCTGATTAGATCGGTGGAACTACTGTTTAAATTATTACAAAGAGTCATCAGGCTCTGGTTTAGTTTAAATGCTAATTGTATACGTTAACGAGTTTCCATGTTGGTAAATTGCTCCCGTCGAAGAGAATGGCATACCGGCCGGATTGTTATGCTGCCTCCTGAATTGCGGATGCTTTGCGCTTCTAGATTCATCGGCCAAGTCTAAATTGTCCGGATTCCTTCCAAGAACAATTAAATGCAATCGGACAAAAAACAAAAAATATACACTTCTACAATGAAAATGCAGTATTGTAAGAGTGCGAGACATATGATGATAGAATAGAAATATATACAAATTTTAAAAAAATTACATTACTGCTAGTTTGCGGATTTCGTACACTTTTATTATTAACGCTTATTTCAAACTGCAATTTAAGTTGCGTCGTTCGTGTGGTTATCTCCGTTGACCACAAACCTATGGCAGTACGTCTGTGGCCAGTTAAGGCGAACACGTTTCAAATAGAATTATTTAAACAAATATTGAATAAAAGATGTACCAGGGGCTGTGACCGAGAAAACTCCCAATGTTTTAAAGTATGCCGTACAAGGAATACACATCTGTCAATTTTCGACGGGTCGTAACAGGGCTATCAATTGAGATTATCGCACCAATTAGCCGAGGCAATTAAATTTCAAATAGAAACAAGGAACGACGGCATCAAATAGATTGGGACGAATTGTAATTACATCGTAAAAGAACAGCCTTGGGCTTTTCAAGACAACACCGCTCATCGACTAGGACTTATTGGGACTTAGTGTCCTTTTTTTATTTTGGTCAATCAAATAGACACATAAATGATCAAAACACACGGAAAAATACAGCATAGTTTATTAAACAGTTAGGGCAGTTTGTTAAATAGCCTGTAGTTTAAGAATTATTGTTATTTTTTGTGAGAATTCTCGAGGTTTGCTGGGTGATAAACCTGTAGCTTGGGCGTTTCCCATCAATCTGGTCCGCCTAGTCTCGCTGTTTGGGTTGTCAGACATTCCAGCATTACACCATCGTCAGTTTTTGCTATTTTGCCTAACATTAATGGCCTGTTAAACATGTCAACAACGCTTATACATTCTGCATGTCGAAGTCAATATTGAGGCCTTGAACTGATGTTCGCACATGGCCGCCCATACACGGAGTCCTAATTTGACGAACGCAGTTCGACCCACATTTCATACCAAACTTTACGATGGAAAAATATGCATAAAGATGGTTTGGTAGCCCCTCCAGTAATAAGCCATAACTATATATCTACAGGTCTTTCACGTCCATTTCCTTAATGTTGGTTCCTAAGTTAAGTTCGATGGATTGAGCTTTTTTTACGGAATGAAGTTTCTTTTCAACTAATCCAATTAACGGACAAAAACTTTTATCCTACTTTGTTATAAAAGTTATAACAAGACTTAATTGACGAAGTCTGAGGTACCTTCTCTGGCTCAGCATAACCCATACATTTCGGTATGCCCTAGAAACATTTAAGACAAAGTGTTCTCTGCTCCATCTCTCTCAGTGCGTCAGTCGTGCTTCGACATTTCGCCATATTCAGAGGTCAAGGAGATAAGCAGGTTGAGGCTAGCCATCGCGTCAATTTATTATAATTTTCCCCGTTGTTTCTGGTTCTGAATGATCTATAAATCCACTCTACAATCTGATATATTGTTTTGGCTTTAATCATTAAATATAAACAGGCAGAACGATATCTGAGAATATAGTTTAAGATTAAATAATGCATAAATCCAAGATGGCAAAAAAAATCAGGAACTACAAAGCTAAAAATCTTATTATATTATTTTTTAAGTCAACTGAGCTTGTGAAATTGTTGTATAAATTTTGTTTTTGTACGTAATTCGTTTGTGTAAACAAAATAATAAATTTATTAGGGTAAAGTTCATGAAGTGAGCCTTCTCTCATGACATTCTGCCATCAAGTGGAACCGTTTAAATATTGAAAATAAATGTTTGTATTACATGAAGTGTTTATATATTTGTGTATTTCGATTTGGCACGAAGAGAGTAAACCCAGGGGGACTAAACGAATCAAAAATGATCGATACGGTCCGAAATACGTGAGGTCATCGCAGTAAGGTACGAACAATGTAATTATTTCTCGTATTTTATTATTATTTTTTGTCTGTGTTCCTCTATTTCTTGTAAAGTGAGAATAACCGTACGAATAATACACTTGGTTTCTGATAAATACAAAGGATATGAGTGAAAGTCACATGCCGCTTTATCATGGTCACTAGCTATCGTCTATGAACAGTTGTAGATAGCTCTCTAATCGTCTCTGGCTTTCTAACCGTCCGTCAAATTATTCTGCGACTTATTTCTAATTTTTAAAACAGCATGTCCGTCTAAACTGTGCATATTCTGCGAAAATCAATAAATTGGTTGGACTGGTTTTGACGCGAACCTCCCAACCTACAGCTCCAATAATTAAAGTACAGCAATTTATTTCTCCTGGAGTACACACAATAAAATTTAATAAAGGTAATTAAAGAAAATCATATTTAAACCGCTCGTATTTTATGTTCAAAGGGTCCTTCTAGGTGTTTGAGTTTAGCTAATTTGGCATGGGCTCAACGCCAGTGGATTCCTTTGTTTTAATTGTCAGATTCAGCCAGTCCTTTTATAAATAGGGACGTATCTAGTTCCGTCTGTGGCGATGAAGCCGTTAAACGCTGATATGAGCAAGCACTGAGTTTCGTGTTTGCCCTGTGGGCAGGTCAAACAGTCGGCCCCTTTCTCGGCAAACATTCAGTTTTAACACACGGCCCACGTGAATGTTTAAATTCCGACCAGAAAAAGTAAATATGAGGATCGATGTTGTTAAATAATTAACGGGCCCGGTATTTGATTGCCAGGGTGTATCATCAAGCAAAATATTCTCTTTCCTGCACACATGTAACGATTGATGGTCAAATAAAGCAATTTATAAGATAAAACAATTAATAACGCAAGTAGGCGTATTTAGGTCGTTTACTTGAGATTTTTAAAAAAGAAAAAATATACATTCCTTTAAAGAAATGAATAGAAGAAGAAAAATATACTAAATTTTATACCCCAGTATAAAATTTAGTTTCTTCTTCTTCTATTAATTTCTTTAAAGGAAAGTATATTTTTTCTACCAGCTTTGGGCCCCTTGAATGACAAAAAAGTACAAAATTTGGCGCAGTTAGGTAGGGAAGTCCAGAGGTTGTACGAGCGGAGTGCAGACCCAAGTGACACGAAAAAGTAGAAGCATTGGTGACGAGAGGATGTTCTCAATGAGGAATACGCCTGCGTCTGCTGAGGAACGTGGTAATGGTCGTTCTCATAAGCAAACTAAATGAAAGCGGAATCTATACTCAAGGCTATGCAGTTGATATTGTCATTCATATCAGAAAAAAAAGCGCCTCAGCATTAGAAGAGATCACCCACAGAACACTAAAAGTTGCTCGAAACTGGAACTTAAAGCAAATCCCTCAAAAACTACACTAATTGCATTTACCAAAAAAAGAACATAGAAATACAAAGCCTATGCTTCTATAATGAAATGCTGCAGGCAAAAAACGTGGTTAAATACCTATTTGTATTACTTGGAATTAAGAACAAGTAACATATGACCAAATGTTACACCAATTGACCAAAAGAAGAACAAACAAATACTAGGCAAATGACCAATGGCTATACACGGCAGTGGATCTTTGCACTAAGGTACATTGAGTTTGATGATGATGGATACTAGGAAGTAGGGGATGTATGTACATGAAAAGATCCCGGTCACCCTTTACAGTGTCTGTAAAGTCTCAACAGACAAAGGAGAAGAAGAATTCAGAAGGACATTAGATACAAATAAGGGAACCGGATCAGGTGTTTTTTGTACATGCCCAAAACATAAGCAATCTAACTCATTAGGGAAAGTATACCTAGGTCTTTCGAGCTGAAATACATGTCATCAACGCACGCGGAAATCTTAAAAGAGGATACGTTGGAAGAAAAATCCTCATAAGACCCAACAACAACCTGATGGTATCTTGGGTACCAGGGAATAAGGGAATTTGGGTAACGAAAAAGCAGATACACTGGCCAGAGGAGGACCTGCAAGACCATATATAGGCTTCGAACCTATTCTTGGGATAACAAAAACAAACATAGAATCCACCATCACAGAATGGAACCAAAAAAGGCAAAATAAGAAGTTGATCAACTCCTGAGGTGCTAAACATAGTAAATATATATTAAAAAACCCTCACAAGGATGGCAAACTCATTGCTGCAGTCAGAGAGAGCTAAACTCAGATGGATGATAGGACTATTTACCGGTCACTGGCATCTGAGAAAACATCTACACAACATCGGCATACTCAATGATGACCCCATTTGTAGGTTATGCAACGAGGAGGAAAAACAGTCACCCTTGCAACTACTCAATGGGGACAAATCCTGGGATACAAAGAAAACCCAGGGAATGGAACTGCAGCACCGACAGTCGATGACTTACTACTTCTTAAGAGAAGGATCGAATCGACTGGACTGAACAAAGGAGCTAGGAAATACAATCAATCAGAAGTCTGCAGTCCACAAAATCCCCTACTTCCTAGTATCCATCATCATCAAACTCAATGTACCTTTGTGCAAAGATCCATTGTGTATGATAATCGGTTATGTATGGGCATGGACGTTCATTCCACCCCTAGCTTAACTGACTTTCTTGAAACGTCTTGTGACTCATGCATTCATGAAACTGTTTTCCACGTCTCCTGCTCACAGGCTGATTTTAACAAACTAAACCGGCACTCATCTGTTAAGAGAATATCACCGTGTTCAATCGTCCAAGCAGTTATTTAATCGCCTTTCTACTCGATGCCTCTCCAGGAGTGTACAGACATCTAGAGATCTACTCTCAGGAAGGCTTCTGATGTTTGTGTTAGAGCTCACCCTTACAATATGAACCGTTAGACCACCTATCAAGGACGGTATGAGGAATAAAATTATCATCTCTGGCCGTCGACCAGTACCTACCTCTTCGATCGAGACTTCCGGTGGCCCTAAAACGATGTTGAACATCGTGGATGGTAGAGAGCGGCACACCCAGGACTTGGGCAATGTAATGGACGCTAAGTCCATCGGAGGCCGAAGCATCTGCCCGAGAAATTTTTAATGTAAAAAGGGTAAAACGATAAGTAACACTTTATAAAGGTAAACAACAAGTTATTAATGTTGTGTTATTATTAACCTTTATTATTATTTCCTAGTTGCTAAAGAAAATAAACAACCTTGTAAAGAAATATTATTCAAAACAACTTTTCTGGAAATTTAGCTTTATCTCGCCTTTATAAAGGTCACCGAAAAGTATCAGGAATTTTTTTTCCAAAGAGACGAAGTTTGGGAAAATTGAATTCAGCCACTTACAAGTTAGCCCTACAAACAGCAAACTAAATTGTGTATATTTATTCAAGTTGGAAGGAGTGATGAAAGATCGTAGAACTCCGGGTCGGGGAGGCCGAAGTTTTGTTTTTGTTTTTTTTCAGTACTTAAGAGCATCCCGGCAACATGCGAGACCGACAAACTCAAGAACGGGGGAGGCATTATGCATACGAGGGATGGTTGCCTGTTATTCCCGGGGGTGATCCAGCCCGGGGTAGAATTATTCCAGAATGACGATAATAAAATACGACGTCCACTTTTTTTAAAGCCGTCCTCTGAAATATTCCCAAGTTCGTGTCATTTTATCCGACGTGTCGTCGGTTTTCTTTCTTTCTAAATTCTTGCAAAAAATAGAAAATTGCATGTCTCCTGTTGTTCGTTCTGAGCTTAACTGGGACGAGATAAGAGTGCTAGATCTTCGAGATGTAAAGGCAACTACGGTTTTCCCATGACTGTAAAGTCTCGATGGAAATTATTTAATATTTCTACCACAGTTTGTATTATGCCGAGTGGAGGATAATTAAAACATGATCGATTAACTGCCTCTCGTGACGGAAGGACACGGAGAAACCGCACGCACATGTGCTCTCTGCTTGAAATTGCTTACAGCCAGACTTTGTTGTTAATTGTTAAATTTTAAAAATGTACCCGCTAAATAGAAACTCCGTAATATTTTAATAAAAGAGAAGCATCTGTTTCGTACTGAAATTTTGCTTGTCTTTACAGAGATGCGGGCACAGTTCGACGGGTTTACAAAACCAGGGTTCCTGTTGTTGATGTTCTCTTGGAAACTTTTAGAGTTTCATAAGTAGCCGGGCCCCTCCTTTTAACCAACAGTACACAGTATCTTCGTCTCACAGAAATATAAACAAACTTACTACTGAAAGTTGAAGCCAGACAAACAGTGAGACTAGGTGAACCAGGAAACGAACACACTTTTTTCCACATTCCAATGGTGGTCGAGATCCGATCCGCTTTTTACCCCTGTTCCACATAACATCGCACGAGAAGCGGTATCCACCCATAATCGTTTTTATCGATTGTCAAATTTGGTACGGAGAGGGCACTTCAAAAAAACCCAACGTCTGTCTTGCTGCAGGAGGTCGCAGTAAGGTGTTCGACTTCCCCACTGGCTCATTTTGGCGTTAAAATTGACCGAAACACATTCCACCTGACATCCAGTCATCGGAGAAACTACGTCGATGACATTTGCCACGGGACGGGATGTCATTTTAATCCACCGTTCAATTCTGCTTCGTCCAACGACCAATACAGTTGCTCCATTGGATGTCAAAGAATTCTGACAAATACATACAATATTACACAGTTCTATGTCAAGGTAAGATCACAAACAGTATGGCACTCGGTACTAAAAGTATATCAACATCACAGAAGATATTAGAACTACTGCAGCACTGGAACTTTTACTAAACCTAGCACCTCGACTCTTTATCCAGGGCTCAGCCTCCAATGAGGAAGCTCCATATCGCCCGATAACTAAAACATAGAGAAGAAATAAAAGGATGCAACACTAGGCACCTATGACTTTTAGTGCACTGACTTAACAAAGAAATACTACAATATGGTATCAGAAAGAGCATCCTTTCAGAATCTAAATTTGCAGCAATTGAGCTCATATTACAACATTCGTGCAACAGGGAGAAAGAAGAAGCCAGTCATCAGCATCAAAAGGTTGTGATATAGGGCATGCCTGTTACACTTAGATATAATGTAGAAGACTAGAAATGTAATGAGGAGACTAAAGGGAAATGGTAAAGAATATAGAGGAAATTTTTTCAAGAATATCACAGTACTCATGAGAGCTACGCCGACTGCAGTTACATGACGTTACTTCATTTACCCCCTACGGATAAAGGGATAAAGGGGGGATCCAGGGAGAACTAAATCAGATGCACCAAAGTTCATGCTACGACAAGCTTCTATAAGCTATATTAAAGACGCCAAACAATCAGAACTTAAGAGGCGCATTAAAAGAATGCTATATTAGGCATGCCTATGATTCCTAGGTAACTGGTGTTTCAACTTATTGCACTTAACTTTGGAGAAGGAATCTGCTAGGTATAAAACGGAAGAAGGTAACCACGCTGCGCTAAAAGCCTACCCAAGGTGAGATCACGAGATTTAAATGTTCTGAGGGGACTAGTACCGGAAAACAAATTGCCTCAGGGCTGTGTCACAGGGCAGACGGGTTTTTGAGTAAGGAGGATTGTATCTTTGCAATCACAGTCAGGAAAACTACACCTATTGCAATTAGATGATTTTACTTCATTTTCCACCTCAGCATAGCCCTTCATCCAGGGAGAACTTAAGTCAGGTGCATCTTTGTTCACGCAAGAAGGCAAGATCAACTACCTAGAAGCCAACTATTGTGAGGGCTAAGTAACGGTCAAAGCACTGCCCTAATCTAAGATGGAAATAAATTTATCTCTGGCCTGGAGGTCAGGATTGAACCGTAATGAAAATGTTGAATAACTATGCAGGAAAGGTTCATCGGAATCCAAAGGGTGGCTTCTTTGGGTATCATAGGACCCAATGGGTTACTCAATGAACCACTTCTTCATTATCTTCATGCAGGGAGAAGTTAGACCAGTTATATCTTGGCTCATGCAAGGTCAGGTCAGGCTTTTGAAAACCGTTTGTGAAGTATTTCGCGACGCAGAACATTTGTCCTCTGGAGCTTGAATGTGTGTTTGAACTACCCGGCAGTTTATCTGTTCGGGTTGAGGGACACACATTAAAACACCATAGAGAAGTTGGAAGTTCAATAAATTTCGAAAGTACTTTTTCCCTTTGACAGTTAATGGCCGTTCAAATGTAGGCACTTCGCACTTTATAGCAATGTATGTGATGCCCTAGTTGAATTGCATGTCCATTAACTTTTCAATTTTTTATTTTCATTTGTTTTTTCATTTTATTTTCACGGATCCCTTTTGCAAAATTGATGAGTGTACGCTCGCTCACACGGTGAAAAGTCGGCGTGGTGTGAATAATTGGATCTACCGACCAGCAAACGCATTTTCCCGGCTCTCGATATCCGCCCGGTTGAAACTTTTATGGAAATCCTGCTCTGTCCTGTTACCGAAGAGCAATTAGACCGTGGCCGGCTTTATTAGCAAATTCTCTGCTTCCACTTCGTTGTAAACGCTGTAAGATCTTTAATCCGGAACTGGACCGTTCCAGCCGTGACCGTCCTTTTGCCTCGCCGGTCTCATAAGAAATTTACGAACATTTAAACCCTCATTCACAGGATTTGCCAACTGCCTCCTTAAGAAATAAAACATTACAAAACTGACAACTGATTTTTCCCGGCGTCATTCAGCTTTGCTATTCCGCCTTTCTAGTGATTCAGAACCAGCAAGCAATATTTCCCAAAATTTAGCGAAAAAACAACCTTTATATGAAAAGTTCCCACCGTGATGATTTCGATTCCCTACTTAACTAAAGCTTCTTACTAAGTGACACCCTTGCTTCAATAATTTTTCCGACTTTCAATACTAAAGTCCTACGAGATCTACTCCGACGAGATCTCAATACTAAAGGCGCAAGCTGCAAATGCCAGTCACAACATAATGGCTTTTTTCTGAGCTTTATCAGGGCCTTGTTAGAGCCTCGAACACATCACTGACCCGACAGTAGACGTGGCAAGCATCAGTCACTGCTATAAACAGCTCTAAGGTCATCCGCAGTTCTCAGAATCATTACATAACCCCAGTCACTAAATTAACTTGTACTATCTAGATAAAATAATATGTTTCTCTTACAATAATTTAGTACTCTTAAAGATTTTATCTCTTCTCGAGATCTTCGGGATGATGGACCAATAGTTTGGTCGTTGCCGGTCATTTTGGTTAGCATATCCTTCTTGTTTTGGTATGACAGACGCGTTACTACGACCTGCTTATATCCCTGTCTCATCAGAAAAGTTGTGTAGAAGGAGAAACACGTCATATATACCAAAGCAGCATGGAATGGTTGACTAGGATAAAGTGAATAAACAACTACTATCTGTTTCTATGTCCTGGTGGTTCACACTTAACCAAGCCAATAGCAATTGATGATATTTTTGAGATCTGCGGAGTGATAGCTAATAGTCGTTCGTCGTATTCACTCATTTCAGTCTGCCTATTTTCGATGTGTTTTTTCTGTCAGACGCGTTTCAACATTTCACTTCGTAGTGTTGTTTCCTAGACCTGCTTATAACCCTGGCCCACCAGTAAAGTTGTGTAGAAGGCGAAACGCGTTATAAAGATCTAGACAGCGTGCAATGGTAAACCAGGATAACCAAAAGGACAACTAGGATAACACCAGTTTCAATGTCCCGGTGGTCTAGATACTGAACTTTGAAAGACAACAGCTTCTGAAGATTCTTTTTGAGGCCCACGCAGTGATAACTCGTCGTTTGGACGATGACGCTTACCCTTTCGTTTTGATAAAGATCTCCAGTTTACCAAGTACCAGCTCCCCGGGTTGGTATTTGTGAGAGAAGGGATGGTATTTCAATTTATAACATATGATTTTGAAGTAAGGAAAGCGGTGGATAATGAAGGAGAGAAGATAACAAAATTGTACTAAAAACAGATAATAAAAGTTTCCCAGGTGATGTTGGGTATCTGTTTGCGCGTCGGTGAACTCAGGCTGAACCGGCGTAGGGTCACTTATTGGATCCGTAGTGAACTTGAACTTTAAGAAATAAGGAAAGTGAATTCCTCACTGAAGATGACGAGATGTCGAAACGACTTTGGATAATTCAACAAACCCGAGTTTCTCCTTCTCTCTATTAAGAGGGTATATGATGGTGCCTCGACCTGCTTATAAGGAACTAATAGTGAAGCTAGTTTTTCAGACCAAATCAGCATGGAATGTGATAGCAAATAGGGAACAGTCCCAATCGTCACTATCTACGGAACGGTTTGGCCTCTGAACTTTGAAAGACAATAACACTGAAGATTGATCATGTCTTTTTAAATACCTACAGCGATGAATCTGCAGTTTGACCATTTTGTCTGTAAATTTATCGTATCACTATAAGAACTGTATTTCTTAGTGGCCTGTTGTTTCATAGTTTGTGGAAATCGTGAGGAGCGGTCAAGAATGATGAGGTAGTTTAGAAAAACACCTTTTTCAGTTTTTTGCTGATGTTTCGACCTTTATTCAGGTCATCTTCAGGGCATAAAGTGTGGTTCTATTCTTGTGATGTCATTTTGGTGTGTCATGTTTCACAATATTTCACACAACACCAATATGACACCACAATAATAGCACCACACTTTAGGCCCTGAAAATGACCCGAATCTAGACCGCCACTCACGAATTCAATAAATAACAAGAACTGTTATTCGAAAACCTCAAAACAACCTTCCTTCTTATAACTTATAAACTTAATGACACAAAATTTAGCAGGTTACAATTTTTGGAAGAATACACGTAAATATATTTTTATAGAACATGATTGACGGCTTACAATTGGTATATGGTTGATTAAGTAATCACACCTAAAAACCCGCTTTCTCTATTGACTGACTTGAAAAGTGGGTTAAATTCTTGACTTCTACAGCTACTCACAGGGTCTGAAAAAGTCTGACAGTCAGTGTGTATGACTGATCAAAGTTTTCTTTATTTTATTGGTATCGACCGATAAAAGATTTCTCCATGACGTCGTCGAGACAGTTTTGATTATTTTGGTCCGCCTTTTCTCGCTGTTTTCTGTCGGATTCCGGCCATTCTCCATTTTCAATGGATGAATCTGACCTCTGAGATTCATCACGCCAATTGGTGTCGGAAAAGTTCCTTTGTGATTTTCGATCCCACGGTTGTCCCGGCCAGAATATCAAAGAACGGGAATCTGTTTACCGTGCCGTGTGCCATTTCCAAGTGCCAATTGCTCAAGTGCCGGTGAGTGCCAAACGGAAATAACTATCTAATACTCCGACGGGCCAATCACGAGACTCATTTCCCGGGAAAACAAGCTTTCCTATGTGAACATCTCCTCCAACGCGGAAAATTCGATTTTCTTCCGGTCGGAACTCATAATTTTCACCGAGGCGAATGTCTCTGGAGATGACTCGAAAATCTTTCGTTATGTTTCCAACTATCCTAACTATCAACCTTGATTTATCACGATGTTTTGTATTTTTCCAAATAATTCACATCATCTACATATCGAGATAAAATAGCAATGGCAGAAATTGGGGGCTTCCGTGCGCAAAAAAACCGTATGTGAATAGACACAAAGGCTAAGTCTCAATTTTCATGTTATTATATTGCCCAAGTACAAAAAAACGCCCTGTTATAACAGCTCAACAGTTAATAAATAATCTATGAAAGAGAAAATGTATTGTTAAATTATTTTAAAGGGTTGGTCGCTCAAGATGCCGGAGGTTGTGATTTCAAGAGAAAAAGGGGCTTTTTATTGTAGTTGTCGGATCGATTCCCGTTTCATCCCATTCTTCGATGCCACCGTCGTTTTTCTCACTTTTCCCTGTTATCTCCCTTTTTCAAAGCCCCGGCCAACTTGCCTCAATTTTCCACCTCCCGGGAGGGGGAAAGTTTTAATAACCCTTTTCATGTGCAAATAAAATCTCCCTTCCACTTCCGTTTTGAAGGGAGAGAACTTTTTTTACGATGTCAGCGTTTGTTTGTAATTGCTTCCTAGGGCTGGTGGAAAAGTCGAAGCTTGGGCGTTTGTCCTAGGTTCACACATAAATTTCACCTTTCTGTCAATTTTGTTAGAGATCTTGTACACAATGCCTGTTGTACCTGATGTACACAATCAGTACTACATAACTGTAGTATACGTCAAAAAATCATCAATTCCAACCCCTTTGAAATCAAAATTACAGAATTACAGTGATAGAATTAAAAAAACTGTTAATAAAAAAAGGAGTTATGTCGTACCATTTCCTTATGTGAATACACACACACACACACACACACACACACACACACACACACACACACACACACACACACACACACACACACACACACACATATTCAGTAGAGAGAGTGAGAGAGATAGAAAAAGAAAGAGCGAATACACACNGAGAGAGAGAGAGAGAGAGAGAGAGAGAGAGAGAGATTGTCTAATTGTCGAGCAATTAATGTTAGGATAAGAAATAATAGAACATGTTTTTTAGTTCAAAAATTTAATACAGAAAGCGATAGATAGAAAACTATAAACAGTAACTATATAGTGTAGGTGAGTTGAGTGAGAAAGAATGAAAAGAAACAAATTTGAGTAAGTAAGACAGTGGGAGGAGTGTGTAAGAGAGAAAGACAGAGAGAGAGAGAGAGGGAGGGAGAGATAGAGTTAGTGAATGAAATAAAGTGTGAATCAGTGTGAGAGAAGGAGAGAGCAAAAAAGAACGAGGAAGAAAGAAATAGATTGAGAAAGAGAGTGATAGTGGGAGGGAGGGAGGGAGAGGTGGTGACGGAGAGAGGGGGAGAGGGGGAGAGAGAGTGAGAGGGAGAGAGTTAGTGAATGAAATAAAGTGTGAATCAGTGTGAGAGAAGGAGAGAGCAAAAAAGAACGAGGAAGAAAGAAATAGATTGAGAAAGAGAGTGATAGTGGGAGGGAGGGAGGGAGAGGTGGTGACGGAGAGAGGGGGAGAGGGGGAGAGAGAGTGAGAGGGAGAGAGTTAGTGAATGAAATAAAGTAAGAATCAATGTGAGTGGAGGAAAGGAACGAGGGGAGAAAGCAAAAGATTGAGAAAGAGAAAGAGAGAGAATGAATGAGTAAGATAAAGAGTTAGTGAGGGAAAGAAAGTGTGAGAGAGAAACAGAGGTTGAAAGAACAGTTTTCTGTCTATCGCTTTCTGTATTTAATTTTTGAACTAAAAAACATGTTCTATTATTTCTTATCCTATATTATAACTCACTCTCTCTCACTCTCTCTCTCTCTCTTTCACTCTCTCTCTCTCTCTCTCTCTCTCTCTCTCTCTCTCTCTCTCTCTTTTGTACTCATCCATTCGCTCTTTCTTTTTCTATCTCTCTCACTCTCGCTCTCTCTCTCTCTCTCTCTCTCTCTCTCTCTTTCTTTCTCAACCTTTTGAAGTCTCACTCTTTCTCCTACCTCTACGTTCTTACTCAAACTTCAGAAATATATATTTATAAGGAAAAGAACTGAGCATCCTACACATCATCTCCCTGCAAACCGCAAGAAGGATTGTCACAACTCTTGAGTTATTATTCTCTTCCATGCAGCTTCTGACTGCCAGACTGAATGCTCGTAATTTCTTGTTGTTAGTTTCAAAAACCTATCTAATTTAACATGCTTAATACATTTAGCACAGGTTGTGAGACCTGTTATCTAAAAATATCACTTTTTTGGTAGTTTAAATGATCCTTAAGTAGGCGCATACTCATATATTTACGATATCTAGCCAAAAGAGTGGAAAGAATATTTTAAAAGAAATATCGAATAATTTCAATAATGTAAGACATTTGGACGAATGGCGTAAGGCCGGAGGAAATGTGAAATGGAGTGGAACGAGGCACCAAAGCGGGAAAGTCAAGAGTTAATATTGAAAATCGAATAGGGGGTTTAAGTTTGGCTTGATAGACCACGATCATCATATTCTGCCTGTTCTCCCAGGTTTCTCCCTGTCAGAACGACAAGCGAAATCCCTAAACGCGTCTGACAGGAAAATCCGGCCGAGAATAGGACGATCGTCGACGATCAATCTGCCGGTCTACCACATCACAGACTCCACCACAACTTAACACGAGTTTAATTCCAACATTTCGCAAAGTTGGATAAGAATCCGAGCCTTCGACAATGATAGATGCGAATTCAATAAGGCATCTATCAATTATTTCCTTTCTTGACCTTCAAAAGACAAATTATATAGCGGCTAATCAAAATCTTAGTCCTCATTTTGATTAGTTTTAGACGTGCCTTTCTTCTGCTTCCTTCCAGAGTTTTCTACATTTCTTTCAGATTTTCTGCAGATAGCGGATAAAGGATATCGTCCGCAAACTTCTGATTGCTCGACCATCTCTTCATTTAACTTAAGTCCTTGATGCATCATATAGAGTGCAACACTGAATTGCCTGGGTTTTGGCTTGAATTCTCGTGTACTTGCTCATAGAATACGAATACTTTTGGTACCAAATATTATTCTCATTTTATTGTAGGGTTTCCTGTTTTAATAATTACTCAAGTGTAAAGTTGTTTTTCGTATTATTTCCCTTATAAAGCTTGTGTTGAATTTTTCGTGTTGGGGTTATGATATCGATTTCCATTGTTGTTATTGACAATAATATGTTTGTTACGAATATTATCGCCTGACCTTTTCTTATCTTTTCTCTAATCTCATTCCAGCTCGCTCTATCGCACGCTTTGACTTGACTTTATTTTTAGTATTTTATTTTATTATTCTTTCCAAGTCATAAAAGGTTTTCGCTTTAAACGTTATGAAAATTATGAGAAAGTTTCAAGCAGTGTCAGATACCGAAGAGAGGATCCGTACTGGGTGTTCGGCTACTCGTGTACAAACTTGGCCAGTAGATTCTACATTCAAAATAGAACCAAAAAGTCCTAAGTAACTACGATCCGAATCTCAACAGTTTCGGAGTTATTCCTCTTTCTGATTTTTTCTGATTTCACGATCTTACTTCAAATAAGCTATGATTACTCCAAAACTGAAGGGTTTTGGACAAATCCGTTGATTCAATTGAAAACTACGTTAAATTTTCAATAAGAGATCAATACTAAACTTGTAAACTTTGGTGAAATAAGCGTTTTAGTAACCGGAACTTTGAATTTTTTTTCAAAGTTGAAAAACTTATTATGGTGATTCTAAACTAACATTTCCAAACCTAGAGTACAGCAAATTTCAAAAAACGTACTCCATTTAATATCCTATTTAGTGGTGTAATTGCTTTTTTAATTATTTTTTTCAAAGATGAAGAAATTGATGAAGGAAAGAACCGTGGTTGACGGATTGGTAAGGTGGAAGATTAATAAATGATAAAAGAGGGTGGCGGTGGCCGCAATGGTTTGAGCGTTGTCACGGCGCTCATCACTTAAGGTAAAGGTCCCGGGTTCGAATCCAGCGGCCCTGCATTCGACCGGCATACTTACAAATGGGCTTTTTATATGACCAAAAATCGAATCTCAATAATAATACGATAATCCTTTAATCAAGTTGCAGTCGTGTTGGTAAGTAAGTAAACAATTGCACTATTTCTTTTTCGAATTCAAATTAAAAAACTTTTGACAAATTTATTCAAAATTTCCTAGTTTTTCATTTTTTTAAAACTTAGAAATGTAATTAAAAAAGCAATTACACCACTGAAAAGAATATTTAATGGAATACATTTTCTGAAATATTTTGGTTTCTAGGTTTGGAAATAGTAGTGTAGAATCACCATAGTAAGTGTTTCAACTTAAAAAAATTCGAAATTCTGGCTACTAAAACGCTTATTTCACCAATGTTTACAAGTTTAGTATTGAACACATATTATTGGAAATTTAACGTAGTTTTCAATGGTATCAACGGATTTGTCCAAAATCTTTTTGTTTGGGAGTTATCAAAGCTTATTTGAAGTAAGGTCGTGAAATCAGAAAAAATCACAAAAAGAGGAAACTGATCTACTATCAAAGTTTGTAACACGAGTAGCCGAACACCCTGTATCTATTATTTTTAAATTTAACTTGTTACATTTTGGTTCTTAATCGGGCTAAGTTGTTTGTATATAGTTTTTAGCAATATTTGAGAAACTAAGAGCTAGTAGCTCAAAACTACAGGAATAGAGAACTTGAAAGAAGTGTAATAGAATATTATGATTCGCGTATTCCCCCTGTATTTCTTCAGACTTTACCCGGGCCGAAATTAAAATTTCAAGACCGCCTGGAGACAAACGGGGACCGAAAAGTAATTTAAGAACAACAAAAAATTGTAATAAAGAAGTGAAATGTAAATTTTAATTCTCTCAGCTCGATTTGCCCAACGACGCGCATTATTAAAATATCTCGTCGGATTTTAATTAATCACAGAGGCCGCAAGTGGCCGTTGGGAAAAATTCGTCCAATTTCAAGCCGAAAAGATTAATTTTCACTTGAGAAAATTGCTTTACATTACTCGGCTTCGGTTACAAGAATATGCTTTAAAGCCCTTTGTTTTGTATTAACACGGGTAACAAAACAGACAAGGAATAATTTATAAGATCTCGACCCGCATGGAAAGTGGACAAAAGCAGCGATAAACGGATGAAATTTTGAAACGTACAAGTCCCGGGTCCGGCCCAGGACGAATCGGCTCTGAGGTCCTTGGCCCATTTGTTGGCCGAATTTCTCCACCTCGACGGATTTACGGCCGATATTAACATTCTTTAACGTATCTTAATGCCATTCAGTCGTGAAATTTTTAAATATGCTTTCCAAACGCAAAAATCGTTTTGCAACCTAAACCTGTGGTAAAAAGGTAGCCCAATGGTGCTTAGTAACGTCCAAACACCCTCACTTTAGCAATATCAAATGGGTTATTATCTTAATCTTATCAAATCGAAGAGAATGAAAACTGTAGGTGTATAATTTACTGAACACAATTGTAAGACGTAGGGAAAACTTGATAGCTGAAAGTCCCTTTTTCTCGGGTGAATTTCCGAAGGTCCCACCTAGAGTTAAATGGGACCAAAACCCTTCTCGACAATTGAATTACAATCGGCGGCGACCTTTTCTTTTTCCAGGATCCTGCAATCCAGCCGCCTCCGCCCCTTGCCCCGGCCGCCCCCAGGGCCGCTAAGTCCTACGGGAACAGGTGCGCTTTATCGCCTGGAAAAGGGAGGGCTAAGAGGTCAAACTTTAATAAATCGGATTCCCTACGGATCTACCGAGTTTAATCCATTATTTACAATCTCAGTTGCAGATGTGTAAAAGTTATTTCAAAATTATTATATTTGAAAATGGAAAAAAAGAGAGTAAAAAACCCACTTTTTGAACGACGCGTAACAGACGCGTTCCGGCTTCTCACCTTCTTCAGTGGTGGGTTTGTGTCTACAGTAACGTAATACGACGCCTCTTCCTTCTTATAACCTTGAACAACTACTGGCTATGACGAGATGAAAGGAAACTACCAAATATCAAATTGGATCTTCGCTATTCCGATCCAAGCGTTCCGGCTTCTCGCTATATTCAGTGGTGGGTTTGTGTCTACAATTAAGTAATACAATGCTTCACCCTTTCTATCTCCCTGAAGAACCAATGACAATGACGAGATGAACGAAAAAAGACCAAATATCAAATTATATCATCGTGTTGGATTATCAGACTCGTTCCGCCTTCTCACCATATTCAGTGTTGGGTTTGTGTCCTACAATTCCTTAATTGATTGGCCTCACCCTTTTTATTATCCTTAACAACTGACGATGGCGGGATGAACGGAAACACCGTCTTCACTGGTGGGTCAGGGAAAAAGCAGGATCAGAAAAATCTTCAGTTGTTGCGGTCGTTGCCGTTAATTTTTGTCAGGCTATCATTGATATTTTGGTCGGTCGTTGTCATCTTCATTGGTCAAGGTTGTAATCAAGAAAAGGCATGCCACAATCCCTTATATTTTGGACAATTTTCATGCAGTTTTTTGGCCCGTCGTTGTAATCTTCATTGGTTAGGTTATAAACTGGGAGCCACAGACCCCTCACATTTATGGCAATTCTCACTGCTACTGTTTCGTCAGCCTATCCTAAGATGTTAGACGCGTTCGACTTTACGTTGTCTTCAATGGCTCGTCAGACTTTAAGCAGCGTGAGACAAGCCATTGACCCCTTACATTAATGCCATTCGTCCCTGATGTTTTTGGTTAGCCTTTCCTCCCTGATCCGTTCTTACAGACGCATTCCAGTTTTTCATTGTCTTCGGTGGCTGATCAGGGTTAAAGGCTGCGAGAGGCACGCCACCGACCCCTTACAATTATGCCGATTTTCCCTGTTGTTTTTAGTCAGCCAGCCCTCACTGCTTCATCTGTCGGATGCGTTCCGGCTTTTCACTGTTTGCGGTGCCTGGTCAGGGTTATACGTTGGGAGAGGCAAGCCACCGACCCTTACATTTATGGCAATATTCACTGCTATTATTTCGTCAGCCTATCCTATGATCTGTCAGACGCGTTCGACTTTACGTTGTCTTAAATGGCTGGTCAGCCCATGAGCTGGGTGAGACAAGCCTGATGTTTTTGGTTAGCCTTTCCTCCCTGCTCCGATCTGCCAGACGCGTTCCAGTCTGTCTGTTCTGTTCCAGACTGTCTTCCGTGGCTGGTCAGGGTATAAGCTAGGAGAGGTCTTAGGTCGATTTTTATAATTAGGTCGATTTTCCCTGTTCTTTTTTAGTCAGCCTGTCCTCGCTGCTTCATTCACGTGTACCGGTATTTCACTGTCTTGAGGTTAGTGTATAAGCAGGCAGGGGTGTATAAGCAAGGTAACACAACTAAACCAATGAAGACTGCGAAATTCCTAAGCCTATCCTTACTTATTGTTAAGAAATTAAAAGTCATTAAAGACTGATTGACGAATTGTTGAAAAAAGTCACACTTCCCAGAGCGTACCTGTAAAAATCCAATTCGACAAAAATTCGATAAGGGTGGCTGGTTCTCACAATCGTAAGTTTCGCAGCATTGTTCGGCCTTTGCTTACGAGTTTCTATCAAATTGGGTCCCGTCCTATCTCGATTCCCGGGTGGGACCGAACTCCGACTGTACTTAGAATTAGGCTGTATACGAACTTTCTTATGATTCCCTTGGCAGCCTGTAAAAAGCACAACAGTGTATTGTACAATAAACCTACCGTTTACACAGGTGAACAGGCGGTTTGGATTATCTTTTGTCCGAGTAATTATAGTAAACAATTTGGTCGTTAATCACATCCACGAGGTGAGGAAGTAATTACTTGAACAAACTTCGCAACCAAAATTGGCAAATGTTTTCTCCATAGAGTAGAAGGAAAGAAAAATGCGAGAGGGCACGGATATTCTCAGCAGTTTGAAAACCTTATCGGCAATATTTAATAAGGGCCGACCTTTCTAGCCAGAGCCCCTTTGGGAATGTAAACGAAGGTCTGAAAAGGGTTCCCGGCTTGGAGCTCGCGTGGGAATAAATAACTTCCCCTGTCGGGAAAGTCTGAAGTATGAAAGGGACCTGTAATAACCGGGGTCGAAAAGGCAGGGGGTCGAACTCGGCGCTTTAAGTCTGTGAATTCCCATATTTCCCATATCCCTGTGGGGAGAGTAGTGAATAAGAGCTTCCAACTCTTTTAGAGAAAACCCGTGGATCGGCACACGAAGCCAATTTGTAAAAGCCTGCGATTCATGATAAACCGGAAGCTGTTCCAATCTATTTTTCAACTTTCATCGGGGGGGGGGGGCTGGCACGAAATATTTTATCCGACTCTTTGCTGACAGCCTTTCGGAGTAAACGCGGTTGAAATTGAAAAAGAAGTGAGTCTTTCTCTGCAGGAAAAAATCGGCACAATTATCGGCAACCGATATTGTAGAAATTGAGCTCTCAGGTTTTCCAAGTTTCCTCTAGTAAAATAATATTATAAAAGGAGGATTATGGATTAGCCTTGTACTACGATCCCTAAGTACACCGGTTCAAACAATCGGTGCAACTTCATGTGGTATATAGAGTTCCTTGAATAGTTAATACTTCAGGAGATTATCTTACATGTCAAATTGGAATAAAAAGTCCACATTGTAAAAAGACTGATTCTCAATTGTAATCGAGATCTTTCACTTTTCATATTACTTCAACCTTTCACAACTTTACTACGTACTCCCCCAGTTGCTCAAAAAAATGAAATCCTACTGTAAATTAGTATATTCAGGATCAAACAGTAGGAGCCACATCATGTCTGGTACCTAATGTTGAACTTTCTTGGGCAAACCGCAGTTAATTTTTCAAATTTTATGGGAAATGATGACCGACATCGGCTTTGAGCATCTATCGCAGTTAAACGATAGTTGGTGGATGAAAGGGGGTGAATGAGGGACCGAAGAAAAAGTTGGCAGGGAATGGGATTAAGCCATGGCTGAAGAAAAGTGGCTTTAGTCATGGTCGTTTGATAGGTCTCGAATTATGCTGATACGTTTGGTGAGGTGCAATAATTGATCTCGTCTCCTTAATTGGTGACATTTATTATGGCGGTATTTTATGGTTAATTATGGTCAAACATTGCAGTAGACGTTCAAATTGGATGTTGAGATTTAATATGAAATAATGGCTGTAACATCATATCTAGTATATAACATTGCACTTTCTTGTGCAAACCTCAGTCCATATTTAAAATTTCTCTGGTAAAGTTGTCCGACAAGACGTCCAAAAGAAATAACCAAAAAGGAAAAGGAAAAGAAAGCAGAAAATTGGATGAAGGCACGGTTGAGAAGAAGAGGAGGGACTTAATTGATAGTTAGCAGATGAATTTATATGTTTGGTGAACTGCAGTAAATGATCACAGATCATCTCTCTTCTTTCGTTCACCAACTATCGTTTCACTGCGATAGAAGCTCAAAGCATTTCACCTTTGAATGAAGGTGTTAACGGAAACATTTTTGGGTGAATATGCCGTAAGCGCCTTCGCCCACTATGGTTCTCGCTTGTGCTGCCAAATCTAATAGTATACGTTACATATTTGCTATTTCCCCAAAAGAACTATCGCTTGTTTACGTACTCTGTTTTACGTTCCGTCATGATAAAATAAATCCAAAAAATATGTATTTTTCATTTAGGAGCCCCTCATTCTCTCCAAGAAACGGGAAATTAAACCTGGCCGAGTTGTTTATGCAATAAACTAAACATTGGGAAAAAAGAGCGAAAATATCAATAGAAAGCTAAGTAAACATCTGGTGAATATATAATTTCCTGGCCGCCCTCTCGCTCGCCAGGTTCCGTTGAATAAAGTTGCGTTGGCCTTTTATTACTGCCAAATGTGTGCTGTTGGCTAAAAGCAAAGTTTGACCCTCGTTTCAAAATACTTAAACTAACACGGGCCAAAGGAACAAAATTTTCGATTAAGAAAGAAAACTTGATTTTCAAGTGAACTTTGAAGAAAAAATACTTTCTGTCATTGAGCCTTTACTTAAGGTGGGTTAATCCTAAGCCAGACTGTAAACATCGCCTGGAAACCAAGTTTATGTACAATGTTTCTAGGGCAATGTTTAATAACCCCGCGAGGATAGGCTGACCAAAATGATCGGTAAAACAACGGACAAAACTAAAATAAATAAATTGACTGAAAAATTTCCTATTTAGCTTCACTATGACAAGAAAAGCACTGAAAACACTTAATTAAAAAATTAAACTTTTTTTCATCAAATTCTTCATCAGTAAGTTAATTGCCAATAGAGCCTGGCTTAAGCGCTTAAGTTTGTTTTTTGAAAGTGTGGTTGCAGCTAAAAAAAGATTAATCCTAGATTGCTGAAGAATTTAAATTTAACCTAAACGTTATTGTAACCGTTGGGAAATTTAATTTCTCTAATTCAGTCTTTGACAACAAAGGTATGATTTTTAGGTCATAACTGAAAAAAAATTTTAAAAATTAAAAAACACTCACCAAATATTATATTTTACATCACCGGTTCTAATTTTTTTACTAAGGCCAAATTTGTGTTATTACGTGTTGTTTATAGGTTCCTAAACGGCTGTAAAATTTACTGTAGATCAGTGAAGTCGTTTTAAAGTTATCCCTGTTTTAGAGATTTTCCAGAAGCATCGGAGGTATTTGGAAATTGAACAATTAGAGGGATTTTTGACGTGCAGAAAATGAATATCGGCATGGTTTTTTGTAAAAACAATATATCAAACCCGAAAAGAATCAATCTGCAGGTGAAGTGATATCTATCGAAGTGCCCAATAATTTTTGGATTTTGGATTAGGATTTATATAAGCTCAAATCCGCAGATGTACATACCAACATAACATGTGCCGAGATGAGCCTATTCGCTTCTTGCAGTCCACCGGCAATTCCGGCTTTTACTATTTACAATAGATTGCCGGCAGACTCGAAAATCACCCACCCCGGTATTGGCAGTCTGGGGGCAGATCATAGTCTTATAGCCACCGAGATTGGGCTCCGGTGTGAGGTGCTGTCAACAGTTGGTCAATTCCAGCACCCAAAGCACGCAGTTCCAAACCAATTCGTACTCACGTTCATTCTTAAATACATTCACTTCTATTTACATACCATTCATTCAATTGGGTGGTGTACTCGATATCCTCCATCACCCCTTACACTTTATACAACTAACCTAAGTCGATGGGATTCTTGATATTCCGCCATCGATCCTCTCACATTCACGCTAATAAATACATTCTCGACACAAACTAGGTATACCCAACTATTATTACGTTTCCGCCAACAATCGGTACAGCGGACCCAAATACTCGCTGCCGTGCACAAACACAATTTTCAAATCGGGTGGCATTCCTGCACGCTCTCTGTATGTAACCAAGGAATTGCAACCTTCAATTAGGTGGAACCCATCGAGCAAACTTACATAAGCGAGCTTTGATCTAAAAGTAAGTGTCCGTGTGTCGACCTCGCATGGCCTATTCTTAATCGGTAAAGGATGAACAACGGACATCAGAGAATTCAGAAAAATTCCCCCGGGCTTATCAAGCTCCAGAATGTCTACTTTGTCTATGTTTTTATGCCCTCACTGTTTTTGGTCTTCAATTAATAAGTAAATTTCTTGGATATCCAGGGCAAAACAAAAGGAAACGATCAAATTACATTCATCACCGTTCAGAACTCAAGAAGAAATCCCTTAACCAAATCATTGTATATTGTAAAAACATAATTGGCAAAATTCAAAGAAGGCAGGCCGATATTGGGCCAAATAATAAACATGCCAGTCTTTAGTGAAATTTAGATATTTTTAACAAGAATTGAAGTTACTGCACTAAAATACAAGGCGTGTAAAAATTAGACAGAAGAAATATTGGCGATGTTTGGTCGGGAAGTGGATGAATTCGAGTTGAACTAATCGACTATGGTCACATTTCCTGGTCCGTTTATTCTCGCTGGTTACAGAACTACCTACCAATGGGTACGACGCACGCGGAAAAATAATCAGTTCATGGGAACGAATAATGTTCAATAAAAATTTTCATTTATTATTATTGTTATTTACTCCTACAACTTTCGTTTCAGTAAGTAAATTTGATAATTAATTGTCTAGCACGCTAATGATGGGAGAAGCCACCCACTGGTGACACACTTCACACTGCACACATATGCTCATCAATGAAGCAAATGATTGCCTCTTCAGCCGAAGTGGAGGTTTTCCAGGTAGGGATAGTGAGGAAAGTTGTTGGACGAGGGGTTTGGGTGTAAAGAAAGGGTATTTTTGATAACGTGTTCTAACGAGGTCGTGAACGAATGGAATTTGGAGGTCAATGAGAATGATTCTATTGGAGATGCAGAAAGGAGCATTTTTCTTAGGAATTTGAATTGGAGAGAGTAGATACGGGATGAAATGTTGTTATAAAGATTGGAGTTTATCTTCTTGTTGAAGACATCCTGGATCCCTATTTTGGAACATGTGTATGTAGGCAGTGGTGTAGTGTCAGTAAGTTGAACAAAAATTCAATATAACACCTTTTTTATTCCTTTATTTTGTATCGTCCGATCATAACGAATGCATTTTCTTCAAACATTTTTTGCAATTTTGGTTTGCACACATCTAGGAAAAGCAAGGCATTATGTACTGCAAAGAAGAGCTTTAACATCCCCATTTTTAAATTGTATACATTTCTCAGCAATCTAAAATTAACTTTCACTGGTTTGCGATGGACTTTGGGCAATTAATTTCACCTATGAAGGGATTTTCCCTTAGTAACAGAACTAAGTTTTTCGAATTTAACTTTTTATGGTTGGTAATAACCCTAATTATTGAAAGCAGCCCAGATTTTTACTCTTGGGTTTGTTAGACATTTTACATTCCTCAACGATATCAGATTAATCTTCTTTGGAGATGGTTTCGATGCGTTTTCAGTCGTACGAAACAAGTTGAAGAAGTTTTCCCAAAAGAACTGATTTGTGATCTTTTGATATGGCAAAAGTAAATTGTTAGTAATGAGTGGTGTTTAGTGGCCGTTACTTAATGATATTTGGAGGTCATGGGATGCGGTCTGGTGTGACGTAGGTTTTAGAAACATTTTCTTTATAGTGCCAATGTTTCAATCTTTATTGAGATCATCTTCAGGGCTCCGCATCATGACGATAATTAATAAATTGTTAGTGAATAAGTTGACTTTAAACTTGACACCAATGTTAGATAGCCGAAAACACATGATTACACATGATTCCTAAACCCAGATTAATATTTAAAAGATATTTAAAAGATATTTTTAAGATATTTAAAACCTCTTTTTTCTTTATTCCTTAGCACTCTTGCAATGAAATTCTTGACATTACTTATTTTATGTCGTACCTCTTTTCTCATAACTTTTAATGACATACCTACAACCTTCTTTTGTTTTTGTCATGATATAGGGTCGATACGTATACTGTTCTTAATACCAAAAGGAAGCTTGGTAAGGCCTACTATTTAAGTACAAAATAAGAAACTCGGTTTCGTAAAATAATCTTTTCTCGGTGAGGCCGTCGAGTTTTGATATCCGCCGGAGTCTGCGTATCGATCGGGGAGTCTCGCTGGAAAAATGTACACGGCAGTAAAGTCCATTTACTATATAATGCGGACAAATGTCCTTTGTTGCGAGATTTACAACTGTTGCTTCCCGCATTTGGGAATTCGGCGAAAGGGGAAAATAGTGTTATTGTCAGACGGGCCGTCATATTTGTCACGAGGTTGTTTTTTTCCTCCCCTTGTACAATAAGGATGACACCAACCCTTCAGTGAAATAACAAAAGCCTATCAGATCGGTAAACATTAAACAAAGATGTCTATGGTATCAATGATATCAGTTCTAACAACTGGCTAAGTCATTGAGAAGCATACATGCATTTCTGTAATCATGTAGTCAATACAAAAATACCTACATAACGTGTAACTGGAAAGTGACTTTATGCTAAAGCTGAGCATTCTCATAAATCGTCCACACATGGAGAGATTTCTAAAGGTGGATCCTGAGATGCAACATTGTAGCGTAACGCAACATTTAATCGTAATAGAAGTACATAGAACTTCTAGTTGAGAACGCTGTTTATTGGTTATTTGGTAGACATTCCGGTTCGTCGGCCGTGCCAACTTAAACAATGGTTCTGAGTTCCACGCAGCACCCCAATTAGTGACTAAACCTGTTTAAAACAGACTCGCCAAACCTTACCGTTCCCTCATGGAGCAAGCCAAAAAAATTAAAAATTCTTACAGCGGTAACGGTACTCTCAACAACATTCATCCTTCAGACCCGTCGCACACTCAACAGCTGACGTTGCACTGCTCATCGCTTGCTACCAACCTCCACTACAACATCCGTCATCGAACTCCGAACCACAGCTTTTCACAACACCAGCTATTCTCACTGAAATACAAAGCAGATTTTGGGACAGTTATTGTAACTGCATAACTACCAATTATTATACCCTTATAGCTGAACAATGTCTGGTTGTATTGGCTAGTTGGCAGACATTCCAAGTTTGGTATCTTTAATAACCTGCCGATATGCAACGCAGATTTTGGCATAGTTATGGTTACTAGTAACTATCAACTATAATAACCTTATAAATGAACAACTCTGGTTGTTTGGCTATTTACCAGACATTACTTCCTCGATATCCCTAATATCCTGCTATAAGAGAAAGTAAATCTTGGACAGATATAGTACTACCAACTGTTATAACCTATAACTGAACAGCTATTGGTTGTATTGGTTATTTGGCAGACATTCCGAGCATGATATCTTTAATCACCTGCCAGTATGCAACGCAGATTTTGGCATAGTTATGGTTACTAGTAACTACCAACTATTATAACCTTGTAACGGAACAACTCTGGTTGTGTTGGCTATTTGGCAGATATTCCTTGCTAGATATCCCTAATATCCTGCTACTAGAGAAAGCAAATCTTGAACAGATATAATACTACCAGCTGTTATAACCTACAACTGAATTTTGGTTGTATTCGCTATTTGGCAGACTGTATTGGCAATGGTGGCAGACATTCTGAGCTGAACATCATATAACCAACTATGCAGGTAAATTTTTGGACAGTTATGGAAACTAACAGCTATATTATTAACCCACTTCTGGATTTGTTGTATATTTGACATACTGAGCTCGATACCTATAATAATCTGTTACTATACAAAATAGATCTTGGGACAGTAACTATCAACTATAATAAACCCATCTAAACCGATTTTGGTTGTATTGTCTATATGGCAGACATTCCGAGCTTGTTATCTTTAATAACCAGCAACAATACAGCACAGATTTTGGACGTTTGTAGAAATGCCAACTATACCCTATAATTGAACAACTTCTGGTTATGTTGACTATTTGGTAGACAATCCTTGCTCGATGAATATCCTGCTGCTATACAAAGCTGATCTTGGACAGTTATGGTAACTACCATTATTTCAACGTTTCAACTGACAAACTTCTGGTTGTATTGGCTATCTGGTAGACATTTTGAGCTCGATATTCTACAACTTGCTACTCTGCAGACAGATTTTTGGACAGTCATGGTACGACCAACAGTTATAAAACTAGAACTAAACAAATTGTGGTTGTATTGGCTATTTGGCAGACATTCCAAGCGTGATGTCCTTAATAGTAAACTGGTACTATACAAGAAGATTCCGAGATAGGTATGGGTGCTTAGAGTCTCCAAGAAGACGTTTAACTGACATCAGGTGTGTCTAAATTTGATTTTTGTATGAACTTCTTCTGTGCTATTTTCTAAGATTATTCTTCAAAATAAATAATAAATCGTGATAGTTATAAACTGTATAGTCTGAAATGACGTCACGATCCTTTTTCAATAGGCGATCTCCCCGATCTTCTCACTTCCCCCAGAGGAATCCCCTGGCCGTCTATACTAATGGAACTTAATCAGAAAAGTTTGCCTTAGAAAGCTCTCGGGAAGTTTTACAATTAATAAAGTTTCCAGTTTGCGGGCGAAATTGATCAGTAAATAAAGCCGTCTCTCGTTTAGGGCAAGAGCCCTCCCATAGATAAACAACCATACGAGCTAACTAAATTTTCTCATTCTCATTAAGATCGTTTCAAACTGCATCTACAGCAGAGTCGACTTTCTCGTCATTAAACTATTAAACAACACAGGCCAGGATTAAAAGGAAGGCCGAACTTGCGGTAAAAAAGGAACGCTCGCAAAATACAGTTGTTGGGAAAAGTTTGGTTTACGCCCATGAAAAATTTACAACTCCCATGTGTGATTTAACGAGAAAACAAAAGGAAAGTCAATAGTTACATAATAATTTGAAATACAAAAATTCGATAATGTAAAACAATACAAAGTATGTCGGCATATGATACTGTAGATTTGGGCCTATTGGCACCAAAAATGTCTGATATTGGTCTTCCTCACGCCGTAATCCATAATATTTTAAATATTATAGGAAACAGGAAAATAATTGTAAACATTAATGATGTGTACTACATATCAGGGCCTTCCTTAGGGAGGGATTTTGAGTCCTGTACTGTTTCTATTTTATGTGCATGGTCTCGCTAATATTTTCTCCTCCTGCATTAAAGTTATACAATATGCTGACGACATAAGTCTTTATACGACTCATCGATCGATTAATGCCGGGATTTTGGCACTACATGAGGAAACGGTCGCTTTTTCTAAATGGGCTATAAAGAATAATTTGACAATATCAGCCTCTAAATCGTGTGTATGCCCCTTTACTTGAGGAAGGACGAATCCTTTGGGAGACTCGGTTGCCCTAGGTGGCTTAAATTTTTCCGTCTGTACGTCAGTTATTTTTCTAGGACTCACTATTGACCGAAAATTATTATGGAAAAACCATATCGAACGTATATTAATAAAAGGGGAAAAGTATTTTAATTTACTGAGATGTTTTTCAGCAACAAGATGGGGGCAGACCCCAACATATATTTGATGTTCTTTAGGGCGTGTATCCGGAGCACGTTGGATTTTGGTTCTATTTTTTATGGTAGTGCGAGTAACGTTCACATCAATAAGTAAAAGTGTTTAGAAATAAGTGTCTACGGAGATGTTTGGGCTGTTTGTCTGACACCCAATAAAGATTTTGGACAGACTTGAAATTCGGATCGGAAATATTGCAGCAAACTTTGTGGTAAAATTGATGGCAACAAATAGCACATTGTATAACAAAATAGCATTCCTGCATATAAGTGTCTTGACTAAAATATTCTGGGTAATGAAAAAACTCCCCCACTTAATACAGGCGTACCTTGAGACTGTTAAACTTAACTTTTCGCTATATAAAAATAATATATGGCCATGTTTTATATTGGAATATGAGGTTCACATCACTTAGGGATTATTCAGAAATTTCTCTGGTGGCGGTGAATTCGGTCTTCCTCAGTGACATCCTGTGACATGTCATTCAAACCCCTATTTTATTTTTACTGATGGTTCAAAGAGCATGTATAGATAGCTCCGGTGGTCTAGGAGAGGTGGACTTTTCCATAGATATTTCGATGTAAATGGTTTTTATCCAATCCATATTACTTGCTTTTTTAGGGGCGATGCTTAGAGGTCTAAAGAATTATTGAAGTAGTAACTTTAACCGCAGGCAGTCACCCCATTTATCTACTTCAGATTTTACCACAGCCATTAAGGTGAAACATTACTCCCTTAAAGAAGGGGTTACCATTGCTTCAAAAAGGTGCCGTACTGACTATAGAGCTAGGTCAGGACTAAAGCTTCGTAGCGCCATTTTGGTCCGTACCATGTAAGCCGGAAATGCGGCAATCACTTCATCATTGTAGGTATATTCCAGTCGTACCGAAGAGAACTCATTTGATAAAACCTTTTAAAATCAAAAAGCTCGTGTTCTGGGTCTACTATTTTTCGGCATACATCGTTGTATCCATTATCCCGATGCGGCAGGATTGCGCAGGAGGTTCTTGTCTTCAGCTGTTTTTATTTCGTCATAATTTAGTCGTACAGTTTTTTGTTGTTGGTTTCCTATATAAGACAAACTGTTGTCAGGTTTTGCAATAGTTAAACCGAAGACGTTTATACAGTAGTGGGGTCCGCTAAGGTCCGTCGTTTTGAGAGATTTTGAAATTGTTTTACTACTAAAGGAGATTAGTAATATTTTTCCCCAAACGTTAAGCTAGAAAGCATTGGCAACAACCCCGTTATTCATTTTGAATATAGAATCCTCCATCGCAGAATGGATCCAAATAAAACAAAAAGAGAAGTGGATAAACTCTAGCGGCGCTAGACACAGTAACTTTATGGTGAAACAACCCTCGCCAAGATTGGCAAACTCACTGCTGAAATTGGAGTAGACTAGACTCAGAAGAGTGGTAGGACTATTAACCGGTCACTGGCACCATCTACACATCATGGGCATATATAACGATGATCCCATCTGCAGATTATGCAATGAGTAGGAGGAAACAGGCACACATATCATCTTCGAAAGCGAAGCAATTGCTCAATGGAGATTTAACCTAACATATAGGAAAATTTAGGAAATGAAATTGTAGCAGCGGCAGTCAATGGCCTGATACTTCTAAGAAGGATTGAGTTTATTGCACTGAACTAGGGAACTAGGAAGGTACAATAAGCCAGAAGTGTGCAGTGCCTGAGGAGCATAAACTCCGCTTCCTAGTAATTTCATTACCATTACCTAATAGATCCTGGGTCAGAAGTGACAAAGATGAATAAAACCTATTTGCAATCCACAGGAGCCTGTCCTTGCAGATCTTCTTCCAGGATGTCCCCAACTTTTTCCACTTGACATTTTGAATCTTCCCAGGATGACTTCCACTTTCTGTGGTTTTGATTACATGCCAGCTTTTGGTCAGACTCCGAGTTCCACCTTTTTTGGTAAAGGGACAGGAATTCTCGTCGGGTGAACGTACCCCTTCAACAGGACGTCTATGTCATATCAAGTCGTTCTGGTTGCTTGGACTTTGAAGAGACAATATTTCTTTGTGTCTATGTGGTACTGGTCTAGCTTTTCCCAGCGTGCTTTTTACGTTACCAACTTTTGGTATTTCATTGTAATATAGGACCAAGGAATTATTGGTACGCCCAATATTTCATCCTTGCGATGTTTCTCTGCACGTTCATGTTACTTGACGTTTGAAGAGCCAGTATTTTTGTGTACAGATCGAGCTTTTCCCAGGAGGCCTTTTCTGGAACCATATTTTGGTGTATCTTTGTAAAATACGGCCAAGGAGTTATGAGCATGTCCAATATTAATTAACTTTCTTAAAATTATATTAGTTTAGTTGAACGAAGTATTATGTTTCCAAATTGGGCGAGGAGCTTCCAGTTTTTATGTAGTGCATATGTTTCCTTGATACGTGATTGATCAGACTTCGTTAAAGAAATAATTTTTGATATTGTAAGTTGATGTTTACGTTTGTTAACCGTGCAAATAATTAGAAATAGTTTCAAAGTCCTGATGAATGCAGATGTATCGTAATTCTTTGAAAACTTAATGAAGGAACTTCTTTTGCTTATTTTTTCTGTGCTTTTTGCTTATCCCTGATTTTTTTAATTTTGCCTATTGGGTACGTTTCTTTATAAGTTACATTTTATTTTATTAGGGCTGTGTTTTAAATAAGTTTGAGATTTTTTTAAAAGTTGTGTTTGCTGTAGTAGATGACTAGTTGTGTTTTGTTCGTTTATTTGTATGTTTCTGGAGTTTATGGATCGGCCCAAAATCAATATTCCGACCTAAACCGAAAACGTTCATGCTACAAGTCATGGATTCGCTTACGATCGAAGGGGATAGATTATCAAAATTGATCTCGATTACATTTTAATCAGCCGTCCGCTTTTCATTTACAACATAAACACCCATAGCTTTCGGAGGGCGCCCGGGGAAATCGAGTTATGTCGCCCTGGCAACATGGCAAGTTTCCTTTTCCCAGTCGACATTTCTTACGGAACAGCTGGTGGCAAATATAAAACGGGCAGTTTCGCTTTTATAGGTATAATTTTATTTTGAAATGATGAAAATTGGCCCTGAATAAAAGGAAAAACGGTCGTGGAAGATCTGGGCGCAGAGCCAATGTGAGATTGGGACTTGGTGCTAAGTAGAAAATCGACATGGGCCAATTCGTTCTTGCCCAACCGAAACACATTAAAGTAATTAACCATCTGTTCGTCACTACTTCCCTTTTTTCTAATTTTCAAAAAAAAAATGTATCGAGCAGAAATGCATCAACGCGGTGTCTAGGCTGCCGAGTCGGTTAGTCACATAAAACGGATCAAACGTTACAAAACAGATGCCATTAATTACTAATCACTCCCTAGGATAATATAAAAAACTACACACTACATGACAGCCTTGGAATACCAATCTGGAAGCTGAAATACTAAAACGGAACATATTTCGTCACAGACCTCGTTTAGGCGAAACAGAAGAGCCTTTTGAAACGAAAAAGGCAAGAGTGATCTATTGTAGCTCATGACAGTGAGAAAGTGTTCTAGTTCTTTTATGATAAAGATGGGAGATCAGGGATGAACCAATGAAGGTATACAAAAAATGTTTTCTAATGTCAAGCTTTCGGCTGTATTTAACGTCTTCCTCAGGACTCTATTTAATTAAAATAAATTTTTTGTTACAGGTTACGTATATAAATAATTATTCAACAAACTTACTTGAAAACCTATTTTCAAAAAGTTAAAGTTGTTAGGCCCCTTCTATTAGGACATAAATTTTTGTTTAACTAGGTTTTCATGTATGTTCGTCGAATAATCATTATAATTTTTATAAAAACAGGCTCCAATAGCCTATTCACATAACAACGAGCAATTAAAGCTTCAGCTTGACAGGCAACTTTGGGGATGCCTACTGACTCCATGACCCCTAAATTCAATTTTGAGAAAAGATTTCTAATCACAATACCTCGTAGAACAGGCTGGGAGGAAGGGACTCAGTTAACAACGACCATATCTGATTTACAGATGTTTCCAAAACCGAATATGGGTCAGGTTCTGGCATTTAAATTAAATAAACCAAGGACTAGAATTCATACAAGCCTTGGACAATGTGCCACCGTTTTTCAAGCAAAAACTGTGGTTATTGAATATTGTGCCAGGGAGATAAAAAGGCTGGGGATTATCAATACAAGAATAGACATCTACTCTGACAGACAGAAGGCACTGAAGGCAATTGCCGCGTGGCCGGCAAAGCCCAGTGTCGTTTGGGACTGTATTGGAGCCCTGTCAGACATGGAGAAAATAACAAAATTACCCTTGTCTGGATGCAAGGGCACACAGGGCAGATGTGCAAAGAAGAGGTCGATAAATTGATCAAATAAAGTTCAATTAGGACACCTATTGGCCCTGAACCCTTTTGCCACTTACCAAACTGCCAAAAACGCGGATCCATTGATGTATATATGTAAATGATTAATAATAAGTCCTCCGCTGAATGGGAATGTAGCCCAGGACAGAGTATGCGAAAAAATTTATCGAAGGACGATCGCAGAAACTAACACCAGAACTACTAATTCTAGCAGTGATAGGACTAGAATAATAGTTGGACTGCTAACTGAACGCGGCAGACTCCGGAGGCATACTTATAGACCCAGAGAAGCAGAAACAAGCCTGTGCAGATATTGCCAAAAACAAGAAGAAGAAGAAACAGCGGAACACGTCCTCTGTTTCTGCGAAGGCTGAGATTCCTTTTCCTTGGTGAGGAAAAGCCTGGGCCTGAAGGATACACGTTGAAAAAGCTTTGGGATCTGGCAAAAAGCCTGAAGCTTAACGAAAATCTCTAGATTAAAAAATGGAGATGTACAATAGACCAATACTGGTCGCGGTGCATAGGTCGGACAGAGGCCAGCTCCTGTAAATTCTAGTCTAATCTAAACTAATTCCAAGCTTTCGGCTGTATTTAACGCCTTCCTCAGGATTCTATTTAATTAAGAGGAATTTTTTGTTATTACAGGTTACATATATAAATGATTATCCAACAAACGACTTGAAAACCTATTTTAAAAGTTAGAGTTGTTAGGCCCCTTCTATTAGGACCGGGCTAATCATGAGGTTTTTTTTAAGTAGGTTTTCAAGTAATAATCATTATAATTTTTATTAAAAAATTATTAAACTCAACGATAATAATTCTTTTATTTTAATAACCCAAGAGCTGGATTTGTCATGAACTATGGTAATTTAATTTACTTAGAATAAAAGTAACAATAAAGAAAATGAAAAAGGAGCGAAATGGGAGTGAGATACGATTCCATCCAATAATCACATCTCAGGACTTTCATTGATTAGGAAATTGCCACTGCGCAAGGTTGTCGTATCCACTTTATCACATCCGTCCGTTCTTCCCCCTTCGACAACTATTCTCCAGACCTAACATTAAATAGAATATGTACAATTTACTCCGTACTGTTTTAAAACTTGAAACCAAACCCGGTCTATGTTATTTTGACGAAAACATAGTAAGTTATGAACTGGGAAAGCGTTCAAATTGGCTATCAGGATCAATTAGTTCGCGGATGAGGATGTATAATTTAATTGATTACGACGTAGATGCTCTGTTGAAGGGAGGGGTGCGAGGGTAGATGAGGGGAAAAGGACACGTTTAACCCGACGAGAAACTTAGTTCCTATAACAAAAAAGGGCTGAACAGTTATATGTATTTTATAATACAAATCCGTCGATTCGGGCGTTGTTTCGAAGTGTTGGAAATACACTTTTGTTGTTCGGGTATTTAAAAACGCTAATCGGTCCATAATAGAAAGCTATAGTCGTTTGCAAATTGAATTATTAGAAAAAGATGAGGGAATCTACATCCGCTGCACATAGTCTCATGTATGGGCAGGATGTTTAGCGTGGGGCTACATTCCTAAAATATGGCGAGAGGTACGAGTGGTGCACATACCAAAAGTAGGATTATAGGCCCAAATCGTACAGTCTCACATCATTCATGTTACAAACATTAGAAAGACTGGTGAGAACCACATTTTAGAGACAGCACTGAAGAACAAATCTCTCAGTGAGCGACAATTCGCATACCAACCAGGAATATCCGGAGAGCTAGCCCTGGGTGACCTGCGTAAATGCCTAACCAAGTCCATAAACGACAAGAGATAGTAGGTACACTCTTTATGGATGTAGTGGGAGTTTTTAACAATGCAACCAGAAACTCTCTAAACGGAGCAATCAAAAACAGAGGAGTATCGGAAGTGATATGCCAATGGGTGTAAGGATAAGTACTAAGAAACTGGATAATCACATGCACCTTGGGCGGAGCGACCATCCGGGCTAAGAAAGCCAGGGGATGCCCACAAGGGGGAGTTCTGTCACCTCTACTGTGGACGACGCTGGTAATCGAACTCCTACAAACACTGGAACAATGATTCTACTGTCTAAGCTATGCGGACGACCTTGTCGAAATAGTAAAAGGCCGTATACAATGAGCCCTCAACCTGGTTGACAGGTGGTACAAAAGGGAGGAGCATTCACAGGGAAGAGGACACTAGGAAGCCTAAAAACTCCAAGTCTAAACGGGACTCCGATTCCATTTTCCAAGGAGGCCAAATATCTGGGATAAACCGGGACTCGCATGGAATTCACATTTAACTAAAACTACCCGGAGAGCTAAAATTGACTGGAGGTACCCCAAAATGACTATACACCTGCGTCTTAAAACGTTGACATATGGGTCGGCGGTGTCGTAGACTAAGACGTGGCTCCCAAAGAAAAGCTTGTCTCAGTGACAGCGGAGCCATGACCACGACGCGAACTGAGGCCCTGAGGTGTTGTTTTAAACATCCCACCACGTCATATTTTAATCCAAGGAGTAGCCAGAGCAGCAGCCCACAGGCTCATAAATGGATAACCATCTGCAAGGATAGGCCATGTAAATAAACAATGGAAATTGAGGGAGGGGTTACAGGCTGATGCCGTATTAGGCCCGCCAATCGATGCCACTACTCCAAAATACAAATTTACTAAAAAGTACATGATACTGATACCAGAACCGAAAGAATGGGCTGAAAGAGTAAAGTGCAATAAACGTTTAAACGAATTATCAGAAAAATTAAGGAGAACAGAAAGTCATTGTTTTTATCTGATGGTTTAACTCGTTCATAAAGAAAATTACAGCTCGTTTTACTCAAGTGTTCACCCTTTTTCTTCCACCCTTTTATAAAAATAAATACAAGTTTGTACAGTATATTTTACTTCCGAGTTAAATTGAGCGAATTTCCCGCAATCCCCTTCGTCTTTGAGTAATTTGATTAAGTAGACGGTCGTGCCGGCGATTAAAAATTGGACGAAACTTTTCTCCTCCTGCCCTAAGACCCGCCCTTAACGAAGTTCAAAGGGATTCGTTAGCAAAGGGGCTTTTCCTCTGTATTAACAAGCTCTATCGAACACCCCACTTGACATAAATTAGGCTCTACCCAAAGCGTGTCCTGTTCTTTTATTTTTGACAAATTGATATTAGAAAAACTATATTTTCCGAGGTATGGGATCTATTCTACCAAATATATCGTAAAAAAAGATTAATATTGAATTAAAGGTAAAATTTACATAAACTGAAAAAGGTAAATCAAGTAAAGTTCAGTGAAATTATCGTTCATTTTGTCAACACCCACATTAGCCTTCTTGGTTGAACAAGTAACTGCACAACTTCGCTATCTGAATAACATATAAATAGTAACTTATTGATTAGAATGGCTAGCTCTTATCGTGTAATAAACGATACCCTCAAGTCTGCAGCACATTCTGTTAGTCTTTGGCGACGTAAGAGGGCAGAAAGGCCATTTATAATGATAAAGTATATGATTTAGTTGCGTGAACTAACGTTTAAGAAAGAGATGGCAATAGTCATGACCAGTTGGAAACCGTTAAGGGCCGATATTGTGCAGAAGTTGAATCTAAGATCGTCCATGCTTTGGTTTGTATGGTAAACTTCGTCGGTTCTTCACTACCACAAGCAGACAACATTTTAGTCACAATCGGCTGAGGTACAAATGCAAAAAATAGGAATAAATGTCTCCATTGGTCCGTCACTACTACGGTCAGACCCAGGGTCACACATGGCAATCGCACACAAGAAGAAAAAAGCTAAACCTAAAAATACCACTTTAAAGAGGAAGCCATAACCTTTCCAAAAGAAACTACGTATGTACCTAAATAATACTATGTATACCCTTTGCAGAGACAATATACTACATAAGACCAAGGCCACTGGTCACTGATTATACAGCAAAAACTGGGAAATAATACCCAAGATGGCGAATTGGTTATACACCACATCAGTTACAAGTACCTAGAAATAACCTTTGACCAAAAGCTCAAGTGGAGAAATGCAAAGCCAACATACATGCCAAGGTACACAGAACTCCCTAAAAAGAGCTACAAAGCCATAACCATCCTCAAAGAACCTAAATATCTAAGTATAATCTTTGACCAAAGGCTCAGGTGGAGAATGCAAAGGCAACAAACTATATATGCAAGGCACATATAACTGCCAAAAAAGCCCTCCCCTATAAAATTAAGTCATTACGATCCCAAAGTAACTAAGTACCTAGGTTTAAACTTTAACCAAAGGCTCAAGTGGAGAAATGCAAAGGCAACATACTACATATGCCAAGGCACACAGGACTACCAAACAGAACTACTCTAGACATAAAGCCATAGCCATCCCCCCAAAAAAGTACCTAAGTGTAACCTTGATCAAAGGCCTACCAAATGGCTCTGTTGCTTAGCATGACAACCATTCTTGAATTTTTCGATGTCTTGGTAAAAACGTATATTCCAAATTACATCTTTACTTAGTACTTAGTTAAATCAAGGACAAAGTAAAATAATGAATGGAAAGGAATTAATTACAACCAAATAAATAAAAACTAAAAAGTTTCTTCTTGTCGACCGAAAGTACATCGTAAATAAGGTAATAAAGACAAAGCAGTAGAACTGTACTTATATTTTTTCAATTAAAAAATTGCTCGACTCCCACGATAATGATTTTTTTAATTAGTGAAAGAATAATAGTTATTGAGTTTTAATTAAGCCTGGAGAACGAAAAAGAAGCATCAGCTGTAGCCTATTGACATTCTGTGGCCTTTACAGCAACATGCTTCATTAAATTGGCCCATTTGGAATTAATCGCAGCACCATCTACCTAAGGTCTTTCGAACAAAACCAAAGTAAAGGAGGATCAAGTTTAATCCAATCCCTGCAGATAGCAAGACCCTCTTCAACCGTCAATCCTTCCCGACTCTCTCGGATTAGTAGTTGTTCGAATGAAATAAAATTTTTATCCATTGATCCAAGATGAAAGAGATGATATAACGCAATAGATTGATAATCTTTAATCCGTGGATCATCGATTGGTCAGGTTTTTTAATCCAACTGTTTTTGACCTAAGGTGACCTGAAGTTGGCAAGAATAAAACCAAAAAAGTTGTTTTAAGATAAATTTGGCAAGAATCTTTACAAAAAAAGGATTTAGGAAATAATTTGACATTACAAAAAGCAAATGCATTTTTATAGTTCTATACCAAGGAGATTATTTGCGTAAAAAGCAAGGTCCATTTTTATTCAGATCTGCACAGTCTAATAAAACAAAACGATTCTCCCCGGATTTCGGCCGGTTTCAAGATTTTCTTGTTTACGTTGTACATCATTGAAAAAGATGAGAATCATATAACGAAAATATCTCACCATGATATCCGCAATTAGTTCTTCCCAGTCCTTGCCCCACTCGTACTTGAGGTAGTGGATCCTCACGATCCTCTCGAAGTCGGTGTCGCATGTCATGACGGGGAAAACTTTTTGGAAAATAACTCAAGTTGTTTTATTGAAAGGGGTGAGGAGAATGATTACCGAAAGGATTTTCAACTTGTATCCCCACCGGGGGGATTTGTGGTCATCCCGCTCCAACACTAATTCAATTAATGAGGCTTAACTTTTTCTGTCTTATAAATAAGACTTGTATTTACCTCTGTCCGAGAATTGGGCACTTTTATATTAAACAAAAATAAACAATACTTCAACGACGTATTTTTGTTTTTAAACTGAATAAAACATAAAATTTTTTAATCAAGGAAATTTTATCGTAGAAACTATCCCGAATAACTTGTCAAAAACTGCAGACATAGACAACATCGGCTCATTGACAATTCCCTCCACCTGTCAATTGAAATCCCACCACTAATTTCCATTTTATGAAGAAATTTTGTATGTTTTTGCAACCCTGTCAAAATTAGTTGTTTCCATTCACAAAACCGGATTGTTTGATAGATTTTTAGGGTCTGAGAGGTGATAAACCTGTAGTTTGGACGTTTCCGATCATCGTAGCCTCCATATCCTAGATAGCCTGAGTCACGTCTGTGGTCTGTTGTGCTAATAGACTTTTCGATACTAGAACCTATCAAAATGAGTGTTTCCGTAGACTTCTTTACTCAAAAACTTCACTCTTCTACTAGGAACGGTTAATGTAGGGTGGTTTAGTTTCGTTCATTTGGTAGTTCCCAATCATCCTGGTCTGGTCTGTTGGTTCCAATCCAGCATTTCGCTATCTTCGGTTGGAATAATGGATTGTTTGATACGCTTTTAAGTTTGCATATCCTGGTTTAACTATCCTAAATGGCCTTTAGTCGTGGTTTTGGTCTGCTGTACTTAGCTTTAGCCTTAGACGTCATGAACCCCCCGTTTTCTAGTTTACGATGGTCCTGGTCTAGATTCTTCCTAGGTAAATGAACTCTCAGGCAACGGGTACAAACAGTAGAGGGTTCTAGGAATTCCCGGTGCGTCCAGTCAAAATACAACTGAACAACGGGAGGGGTCGATCCGAGTAGGTCTCAATTGATGTTGGACTTGCGGTAGTCGTGGTTTGAGAACAACTTGTATCTTAGCTGGAGAGCACCGGTCTACCGGAGCCAGAGAGGGAGTGCCTTCGTGGGAGGATAAAAGCTTTTGCTGGAAACCCCAAAACTGCCATTTTTAAAGGCACATCTTTCTAGAGCACTTCTGAACCTGGCTAGCATTGTACCACCTCGCATGTAGGTCCAATGTAAGTTCATGCAGGTAAAAACTTTCTGGTATTATCTATGATAGTATCGGGCGCATGAGAGACCCCTTCGGGATGAATCCGTTAAAGATTCTCAGTCTGATTCATCCCAACTAAGTAAAGATGGGAACATCGATATCGATGGACGTAAAGATACTTTACTACTTGATGAACACCCAGTTTTGTCGTTTAAGATCATCCTGGTCTAGACATTCTGTCCGGTCAGGTGGTCCCAGTCCAATGTTTTGCTATCTTCAGCGGTTGATATGTTGAAATAATGGTTTGTACGCTACATTTTTAGGGTCTGCAGTGAGATGAACCTGTAGATGGCCTAAATCACGTTTTTGGTCTGTTGTATTAATGGGATAGATACTAAAATCTATCAAGCTTAGTGTTTCTGTAACTTCTTCCCATTATTCTTCTACTAGGAACGGTTACTGTATGAAGTATTTGGTCGTTTCCATTCATGATGGCCTGAGTCGCCTTTTTGGTCTGTTGCACCAATGGGTTGTTAGATACTTTTCTGGGGCCAACGAAGAAAAAAAAGCATGTAGTTTGATCGTTCCCAATCATCCTGGTCTGCAAAGCCTATCTGATTTGTTGGTCGCGATTCGGTATTTCGCCATCATCAGTTGTCTGTTGTACCAGATAGCTTGTAAGATATACTTTGATGGGATCCTATAGTTTGTCGTTTCACGCTCTGCCTAATCGAGTCTCAGCCTTTCTACACTTCAATGGCTGTCTGTTATTTCGTCAATAGTATAAACCCTCTTTAACTAACGAAAACAGTCAACAACAAGCAGTCTTAATCCAGCCACACTGACTGAAAATGGAAGCAAAAAACACAATCAGAAACATAGGAAAATAACAATGGCTACAATATAAACACATTCGATAAACCCACAAAAGACATACGAAAACTAAATGAAACCGACATTAAATATACCAAATTCCACCAAGGAAAGAGGCACACAAACTAATTCCTATTTAATAAACTAGTCATAAAAACAGAAAAAAACACCATAAACCCTAATAAGTAAATATACCAGAAAGTTCAAGGGCCTCTTTGGTTTTAATCTGAGGCAAGGTCTTGCTGGAGCACTATTCTTGGATCAGCAGTGGATATTGGTGCACTTGATGGTGTTGTTAAATCTTTTATCTAGGAATTTAACTGTGAGATTTTTTCATTAGGTCTGGGCTAGTGTTGAACCTGTAGTTTGGTTGTTCCCGTTCGTTTTGTCCTGCCTATGCTCGCTGTGTTGGTGTGATTTTGGTCTATGTGATGCGTTTCGGCTTTTTACCTATTTTTCTTTTTATATTTCGGTTGTGTGTTTGTGTGGGTGCCTCACCCTGACCAACCACTTTAGACGGCAAAACGTATCTTGCAGAACAAATCAGCGTAGAAAGGTAGACTCGGACGATTGTAAATGACCAAATAAGGATCCTTGAAGTACTTTTGGAATTTTAGGTCTTATTGAAGCACTGAGTTCATAATGTACCCTGGTATTTTGTTCTCAAAAACTATGTTTTGTGTGATCTGGATTTTTCTTATGTGGATTGAAGCACAAGAATATACTCAAATTAGGCAAATCAGGGCTAGTAAGTAACCCTTTTTTCAGAAAAGCAAAGTGGGCGATCATCTAAAAGAAGTTTCAGTGTTTCCCTTGACAAAATTTAGATAATCAGATATTTGACTTGGTCCGTTCGGCAGTCAAGATCGCATGTTGATTGCACTGTCTGTACTGTAAAATTCTGGGCCTGGTTTAAGTATTTTCCAGTGAAAATTTGCACTAATGCCGTCTTCTGTGGATTTATATTTCTATATATTATATAGAATATATTAATATATTATATATAGAAATATATATATCTTATAAATTTCTCCATGTTACTGCAATTTGACTGTGAAATTGATTACTAGAGTAAGCCAGTATCAAACGTACACCAAGTATTTTAACCTAGTATTTTAGGAATTTATTAATATGGTGCCCACGACAGGATTCATTGCTTGCAGACACTTTAGGATACAAAAATGAAGTACACATTTTAGGTAGGAAAAGTTTCTCTAATATCTTAGAGAACAGCTTTAGCTGTTATAACGTTATAAAAATACGAGAACATTACAAGTAATTAATGTTATATCGTAGCTGTCTTAGCTAGCTATTGGTCTGACGGTAAAAATGGAGATTTTTAAATTTAATAATCATACATTTCAAGAATATAATGATGAAAATGACCGTTCAAGTGTTCATAGACGGTTGAACAGCATGCGAAGCATGACCGGCCCAGTTGCTAGGAGACGAGGACAAACAGACGTTCAAGCAGTAAGCACCCAACAGCAGAAAGTCGTCATGCAATAGCATAACAAAAATACGCCGGTGTGTTTGTGTGATTTCGTCAAAATTTGGCCGATTCCAGGCGGGAAAACGACAACTCGACGGAACTTCGGCGATGGCGACAGACGACTTCAGCTTTTGCGTAAGTTCCAGCCGATGACAGCCGGTTGAAAAAAGAAAAAAATGTGTAAATAAAATAAATCTCGGCCCTTTAGATTTTAACTGTAAGGCTGAACGAATCGGGAACAATTTTGGACATACATTTATAAAATGACCGTGTTTTGGCCAAAATTGGTTCTCTTCTTGACAGGATTTCTGATACAAAGGCTTGAGCCAAATCCCAAATGAAAGTTGGGTTTTGAGTCCATATACCTTTTTTAAGACCATTTATTTAATTAAAATAGTAAATTTAAACCATTGATATATCAAAGATATTAAATACCAGTTTTATATTTTCAAATTTTTTAAATTTCTACCTAATATATTGAAAGTCAATTATTGATTTTATTCCAGTGCATCTCATCTGATGAATTCAATTCAATTTTCAAACAAGTGAGGCGCAACCGCCAGCGGAAGAGGGAAGCCGACCACTGGGAGAGATTCATCCGCAAGAATCAGTCCAGCAGCGACGGGGACAAGAAGTCCAGTTACACCTGCGAGTGGCGCAGAGCTGAAAAGGCAACGCAGACTGATCCAGAAAGGCAGATGCCAGTGCAACACTGGGCGGAACTGGTCCAAAAGTCCCAATCGATTCAACACTCTGTAAGACTTCTATTAATGTCAAATATTTGTCTTGACGTGGTTAATTTAATTAAACTCTTAAAGATTCAGACTTTATTTTATGAATATTTTCATGAAAATTTAAATTATTGTAGAAAAACAACTTTGGTTGTTCAGTATGCTATTTTCACGCTTAAAGAAAATGTCTTCCTGCACATGTGTATTATTTGTGTAATTTACTAATATTAATAAATTAATAAATAATAAAACCTAGACTAACTGTTAGTTTTTAAAAGTTAGTTTTTTCTCCATTTGTTCTTTTTCTTTTCTCCAGTTCTTTTGTATTAATGGATTGTAGGATACATTGTTGTGGTTTGCGAGGTTATGAACTTATACTTTGGTCATTCTCATTTACCCTGCTCTTTATATCTTTGTTCGCATTTTGGTCTTTCTCTTCAGTGGCTGAAGAAGTCCAGCTACACCCGTGAGTGGTGCAGTGAGTAGTTGAAAAGGCAATGCCTGGTCTGAAATCCCAAATGTCAAATATCTTTCATGAGCCGATTTAATTAAACTTTTAAGTTGTATTTATGAATATTCTCATGAGAGTTTAAATTGTTGTAGAAAAACAGTTTTGGTTTTTCAGTATGCTCTCTTGATGTGTATTATTTATGAAATTTACAATTATTTATCAATTATGTTTCCATTTTAGGAAAATGAGGTGAATGTGGCACAAATGGTTGAAGAGTCCGAGTGTGAAAAAGAGAAAATTAGGCCAGAATCAACTCATTCAGTCTCTGAACCTGAACATTCGCTTGTACGATCGGTAATTAATTGGTTTTTCTATTATCTAACCGAATGTTACTGAAGTTTTGCCTTATTTTAAAAGTTTTTTTATGGCAGGAACACCCAATCAAGCATGAGAGTAAAAGTTTTGAAAAAAAGTTACAAGATCTAAGCCACAAAATCGTATTGACTGCGGACGGGATGAAACTGAACGAAAAGCCGAAGGATGTCAATGAGATCGAATACTTAAGGGGGAAGAAAAGAAGATTGGCTTTCATGACCAGGTTCAAAAGACACTACCATTATCAACTGGTTTGCCAGGTACCTTTATTCATAAAAGAAAATTTGACTCTATTCACTGACAATACATGTTGTAGATCAATGAGATCAAAAAGATCCCAAGGAATGACAACATAGCAAAAACAAAGAGATATGTCATTGCTCACAAATTTGTGGCAGCTTACCAAACAGTACTTTACGCTCTAATAGTAAGTCTAGTGTAAGAATAATATAAAGTTTGGTAGTCGGGTGAAATAAGTATCTTTAATTTGTTCGTCTTTGATCACTCTGATCTATCATTGCTGCCATCAGAGATGATCAACCACTAGGTTCATCATTGAAATGTTTTATTTAATTCAGTTAAAAATCAATTCTGTAAAAAAAATTCAAAATGTTTGCTACATATTAGCTTAGTTCATCCTAACAGAAAACCGACTCCTTACTTACTAATAATTTCAAATTTCCTTTATTTAATCTTTTGATCTATTCATAGACATTTAATCTTGGAAATAGGCGTTGGAAAAGCACATGCTTGCATCCTGCTTCAGCAAGAAGTCATTTTCTTGGGTGAAAGACTTTTTCGAAGCTGTTACTGAATTGTGGGAACTCTTGCACACCTATGATATAATCGACATTGACTCTAATGACACTTGCAATGTAAAAAAAGGAAACAAATTCTTACAATAAAACCTTTTGTGGTTTTTTTTCATCTTTAAAAATTTACTTTTTAGAACATCAAGCTTGCATGCAACAGGCTGTGTGAGAAGATATGCGAAGATAAATTGGCCGAGGTTAGAACTGTGAAGAAGACAGACAAGCACGTCTGTGTTTACAAGCCTCAAAAAGGAAGGAAGAACATTGTTAAAGGGAAGAATGCCAAGAAAAATGAAATGGCTGAAGAAGCCCAGTCGCATATTTCTGTTCCAGAGTCTGGTCAGGTTAGATTAGGATTTCAGCATGTTTTAAGTGTAATCGATAAAAACTTACAACTGATATTAAAGGTCTTAGTTTATTCCTTTCTATTTATAATGTTTAAAGCATATTAATAAATTTATCTAGTGCATATATGGTATATTGTGACATTTTGGGGACCACCTATCCTAGCTGATCTGGTCTGTCAGGCACATTTCAGCTTCCTGTGATCCTCAATGGCCAGACAGGGTATAAGCAGGTTGTGGCTAGATGACAAAACCCATTACTGAAGATATCAAAATATCGAAATGCATCTGACAAACTGAATTGAACAAAAACAACCATAATATATATTAATATTATATAAAACTTGACTTTAAACTAAATTTTTTTAGGTTGTTCCATGCCAGAGTAACAAAAAAGAATCAATAGATTGCAAATGGAAAGACCCAGGGAAAATATCAGGAGAGTTGCAAGTAAGTATGCATTTATTTTATGCATCTATTGTATTTAATTTATAATTATTATTATTACTTTTTTTAAGAAACAAAATCCTTTAACAGATGGGCATGAAGAGAATACAAAATCAAATAAACCAACAGAGAAAAGTCAAGAATCGAGGTAAATGATTAAAAATCAATAATATATTTTTTATGATTTGAACCCACAACCTTTGGCTAAATACGTCGCTGCTCTACCACTTGAACTATCATGATATATCGTCAGTCTTTTTTGTCTCAACCAAGACCATACATAAAAAGAATAATTAATTGAAAGAAGTTACTTGGTCAATTGGCCGCTAAAACCAAAATGGATTACTAACATAGTTTGGTCGTGTCTGATCATTTTTGTTTAGATCCGTTTTCTTTGGCCTGCCCATTATTTATAGTTACTTTATACTGTCAGATGTGTTTTGGATGATCTGATGTTAATCAGGGTTATAAGAGAGGTGAGGCTTTATATAACAAAATTACAGACCCAGTATTGTCGCATTCATATAGCATCATCAAATAGATCTAGTATTGTCATATAGACGGACTTAGTATTTTGACAGTTACCTACCATCTGCCTATCCTCACAAATTTTTCCTAAATAGATCTAATAATATTACATAGTATTGTCGTATAGATCTAGCAATGTCACATAGACCTAGCATTGCCACACATATTGTCTCATGAACTAGTACTGTCATATAACATACTGCTCTAGATTTTGTTATTATGTTTATAACATAGGTGCGGTTAACATCTTACGAAAGAGAATTATATTCCCTCTTTTTAAGAATGGCGAAATCAATGATGTGGAGAGTTGTAGGGGAATTTCATGTCTAGATGCCTTAGCAAAACTTTTTCTAGCCTCCTGGTTAATCACATAGCTTTTTACATGTCGAGGAATGATTTGCTCAGTGAATACCAAATGGGATTTAGGAAAGGCTACTCCACTTTTGATAAAATCTTTACTTTTTTTGAACTTAATTAATTTGAAATGGACAAAGCCTAATAAAAAACTTCAGCTTTTTCGTTAATTTCAAGTCAGCTTTTGACAGTGTTTACAGGAGGGGGGTCTTCTCTTAAAATTAAGCAATCTAGGAATATCAGTAAAACATCTCTCCATCTTATATACAGGGTGAATTGCTACTCGTGCTACAAACTTCTCCAGTAGATTCTTCACCCTAAAATGAACAAAAAAGTTCATATTGTCCATGGTCCGATTCTCAACCATTTCAGAGTAATTTCGCTTTTTATCGATTTTGAAAGATATCACGTCCTGGCGTCGGAAAATCGTGATATCTTTTAATCTAAACATTTCTCTTAAAATCTATAAGCACCGTTGAAATCCCCGTTAATTTTTAGAGAGAATCAAAATCATAATTCCATTGAAATTTTTTAATTTAATTTAATGCCCATTTAGTATGTAATGCTTAAGAAGTTTACAAACAGCTAGAAGGTCAAGGAAGAAAGACCCAAACGTTTTGCCACCTTCATCTTCTTATTGAAAAATTAACGGGGATTTCAACGGTGCTTATAGATTTTAAGAGAAATGTTTAGATTAAAAGATATCACGATTTTCCGACGCCAGGACGTGATATCTTTCAAAATCGATAAAAAGCGAAATTACTCTGAAATGGTTGAGAATCGGACCATGGTCAATATGAACTTTTTTGTTCATTTTAGGGTCAAGAATCTACTGGTGAAGTTTGTAGCACGAGTAGCAAGTCACTCTCAAACATTAGCAATCCTTGAACCACCATTTTTTCTCTTTTTGTCATCAACATCTTGGTCTCACAACCACTAAATAAGAAAATGACGAGTGCGTTGGAAGCGTTATTAAATCAGGTAGTTTTCCTCAAATTTGCTGCCTTCTGAGACTAAAATTAGAAACTCTGGATTACTTTATACACTTTCCGATTTACACAATTTTCCACTCTTTTTGTAGTTCTGGCTGAAATAAAACACAAAAAATTAGCCCAAACATTTTGCCACCGTCATCTTCTTATTGAAAAATTAACGGGAATTTCAACGGTGCTATTAGATTTTCAGAGAAATGTTTAGATTAAAAGATATCACGATTTTCCGACGCCAGGACGTGATATCTTTCAAAATCGATAAAAAGCGAAATTACTCTGAAATGGTTGAGAATCGGACCATGGACAATATGAACTTTTTTGTTCATTTTAGGGTGAAGAATCTACTGGAGAAGTTTGTAGCACGAGTAGCAATTCACCCTGTATATTATGCAGGATGGGCAACCAAGGCCCGAGAGATTAAATGCCTGGGTAGACTCGTACTCCATACCTCTCCGTATTAAAATCAATTTTTGATGTTAAGGGATCAAGAGTGAAAGGTCAGGGCGGATTGTCTGAAGTTTTTAAAGTGGAATGTGGTGTTAGACAGGGCTGCCCCATAAGTCCTTTATTGTTTGCTCTATTCTTAGACGATCTTCCTCAGGTTTCGGAATATGGTATAAAAATAGGATACACAGGCGGTATTGAAATCCTTAAGAGGGCTTATATCTGAAAAGAAATATTCAATTCCTGGAAGCTTACTGTCAACAATGGAACCTGACTGTAAATCTTAAAAAGTCCAAAATATTAATATTCAGTAAGAATTGGAAAGTTCTGACAGTGCTAAGTACTTCCAAGGGGAACGTATTGAAGTAGTCAATGAATATAAATATTTAAGTGAATACTCCTCACCTTGTGATGTTGAACATTTCAAGCAGAAGGTGTCTACAGCAGGATTAGCCCTTAATAGGACTTGGCGACCATGGTTGATAAGGATGTTGTCCCAATCAAATCAAAAATTGCAGTCTTTAACGCTGTATGCCGTTCCATCCTTTGCTATGGATTTCAAGTATGGTGGTTTCAACCGTATAATATTATAGAAAAAGTTCAGAGATGTTTTATACATAAACTTTTTTCACTGCCAAATTTAATACCAAACTATGTATTATATCTTGAAACCTCGCAAAACACTTTAAAATACTTAACTAAACCTAGAAAACTAGTTTTACTTTAAAACTTCATTTTGCATAAGTAAAAAAAAACCACTTGCTGCCTAAATCAAGATTAACCAAAACCACAGCCACTGAGATTATCAACTCGAGTGTTTCCTGGTTCTTACAATGGCATTCCCTAGGTGAAAAATATGGCCTTTGAGACCTTCCAACCAGAGAGAACATTGGCTGTTGGCCAAGTTTTTTTTCCTCAAATTTTATTATTATTACCGACCAACACCGTCACGAATGTTTAGAATTGGCCAAATCTAGTCAGTCAATTTACAATCAGCTCTCTTTAAATAAAGGTATGTATAAGTTAAGATAATTTTGTGGGATTATTGAATAACCTTAAATGCAGATTTGGAGACTTAAGGACTTGAACTTACTAACTATTTGAACTCTCTGAATCGCTTCTGGGGCAGTAGCTGCAACCCGCATTCTCTTGGCTAATAGGCAGACCCTAAGGCCAAAAACAAATCACAAGCTGTGGAGAAATGTTCACCATTTTATTACTGAATGCACTATCTTAAGTGAGTTTTACCCTATCAAAAGAAAACCTGATTAAATTATAGAGAATAATAATATATATAGAGTAGAAGCCCTCATACAATATGCCCGCCAAGGATGAACCTACAATATGATTTTGTTCATGGGCAGTCAGGTAACAAGTAAATTAATTTGTGTTGTACTGCTTCCATTTAAATGTTCTCCAGAAGGTTCATCTTTATTTATCTTTTATATTCATCATTATTATGTTGTTGTTTTTTCTTTTGAGACACATATGCATAGGAAATTATAAATATATAGGAAATCCTTGTTTGATGACAGATTGTAATGATCTTCGACATACGGTAAACCATGTCATAAATACTGTGGATGTAAATAAAATTCACTGGTGTAAACTAATTTTTGGTAAATATTAAAGTATTTTCTATTCTATTCTATTGTCGTATAGAAATTATCACATGAACTAGAATTGCCACATGGACCTTGTATTGTCACATAGACCTCGTATTGTTGCATAGACCTTGTATTGCACACAGAACTAGTATTCTCAATTAATTTCAAGATGTTTTCTAAATGAAAAATTTGTGACACAGGCAGGATTCAAACCAACAACCTTAAGCTCAATACACCTCTGCTCCAACCACTTGAGTTTCCATAACTTCAATCGTCTATGCCAAAAACTTCTCATTTCGACTTCCCATTTTATTCCAACAGTAAGCAAATCACAGCTCCATATAGAAGCATATTTATTAACGATTGTACTACATTAGCGGGACTGTGTACGATCCGCAGGTGTGATTCTAGGTTAACACCAACTTTTACTATTTTTTATTGTATTATTCTTAATAATACATATTTTTTCAATTAATTGATTAATTAATTATTTTATCTCAAGATTTTTTCGAAATGAAATATTGTCACAAGCGGGGAAAAATCGTGTGTAACAGCAGAGGTAAACCCTCAGGATGCAGGAAAAAAGCCCATTTGTAAGTATATTGGGTTCGAATGCAGGGCTGCTGGATTCGAAACCGACATACTTACAAATGGGCTATATGTACAATTAAGAATAACATAAATAACATATTATATAAAAAATAATAAAAGTTGGTATAGAAATAGTATTGCCACATAGACTTAGTATTGTCACATAGACGTAGTCACATTCATATATTATCCCATCCAATATGGGGAAAAAATATAAGTTCAGCAAAACCCATAGTGTTGGTGCCTCTCCCTGTTTATACCCTTGACCCAGAACTGATATGGCGAGAAGCTGAAACATAGCAAGGATAAGCAGAGCCAAATGATCAGAAATGACCTACTTGCATGCTCATCATCTCAGGGACACAAAGAGGATATTTTACATTAGTGTATTTATTTTATGTTTATTTGTGAAATTCTCAGCAAGGAAGGGGTGACGGAAAACGTGAGCAAAAATATCAAAGTCGTTTGCGTTAAATACTCAAAAAAGGACCAGGATAATAAGGAAAAAGCTGGTTCGTATCGCGTGAAGCCCAACAAATTCCAAGTCGGTAAAAAGAACCTTCGCAATTACCGGAGGGCTTTCAACGCTTTCAAGATACAGAGCGATTGGTACGACGACTACAGGGACAAAGTGGTCGACAGGTAATCTTACACCTGAGACTTTTTGATTTTGATGAATATTTTTGACCAGTTTTCATATCTTAGGGTCGTAACAAGGCTGACTGATGAAATCATAAAAGAGGTTGTCGAAGAAATCAATGTTGACGACATTCTAAAAAAGTTAATTGATCTGGAATTAAAAGAGATTTAGCTGTGAATGAATGTTGATAAAATATCGTCTGCTAATTAAAATTTGTAAATAAAAATATTTGTATATTGAGAGCAATTCCTTTTTTTTTTCTTCCAAATCCTCAAGTGCTTAGAACGTTTATAGCACACACTAAGTAGTTGTTGTCTCTGCACATGTGAAATTAATTGAAAAATAAACTTTATTCTGCCCTTATGAATAATTAATTAAGAATACAACACATTTACAGCATTTCAAGCCTGATAAGGCTTTACAAAGATATCTACTTACAAAAAATATATACATATAAACAATATTCTACTAAGGATATTAAAGTAAAAATCTTTGGTGCCAAGGTGTAAGGACAAAAGGTAATCTACTAAACTGATTTAAAGTTAGGAAAAGATGGTGCTTGGTAGAAGGAGGAAAGGAATTCATAGGTTGGAGGCACTCATGAGAACTGAAGGTTAGAAAGGTGGGAACAAGTTTGGCAGGGTGTACAGAGGATTTGAAGGTGACATCAAATAATATGTTATGTAGAAAGGGGAATGGGAAGATAACAGAGTTGATTTCATGCTGAACTGACAGAATAGTCACTTTTTGTATCCCTCTTTACTCATAGGTTGGTTGATTCATTCTACATCGCTTGCGGAAGAATATATCCACTACAAGTCATACAGATCAGTCATGTGCATCTTCTCAGGGAGCTGAAGATAAAACAATTCATTAGATGTTAAGCTTTTCTTGAAGTTATCTGTGCACCATATCCATTAAAATGGTGGAGGAATATGAGAGTTTATGCATACCAAAGGGGAGAAGGTGGTTAGCTAGATGGAACCGATGAAGGGTGTATAAGCAGAGATAGGAAATCTGCGATAAGGGCTTCCAGTACAAGATCTGATCAAGGACTATCCGAAGATTCTTGATTGATGGGACAGAAACAATGATTATTTAAAGCCCATTTTCAGCCTAGTAATTTAACGAGTAGCAAGATTTTTTTTTAGGTCATGGAGTCATAAATAAAACCCTGGCCCAACCCTGTTGATGGTGAAATGTCAAAACGCATGTCAGGCCAATCCAGCAGGGTAGGCAGATCAGGCTCATTGATAACGACCAAATTACAGGTTCATCACCTACCTCGCAGACCACATGGAAAAATCTCACACCATAAATAAAATAGTAAAAGTAGATAATTTTCTTTATTAATAGAAAATTCCAGATGGTGATTGTACATAGATAGGATGAGGTATTTTTACATCTAAGATTCCTACAAAACAATTTTATTATTTACAAAGGTCATTACTTACTTTTATTGTATAAAATATATAAAATATGTTTTTTTAAACACCAAATGAAATTTTTTCACAAATAAAAACATTGGGGTAAAGAGAATTCCCTTAGTATTCTTCGGTTTTGACTCGTTTAATTGCAATACTTGAATTCAAGGGATCTTTTTTCTGAAGGGTTTTGACACCGCCCCCTGGCGAAGCAATGACATCTTGGAGCCACCTGACTTGAGTAGCGGGCCCGAAGCCCTTTTCATTTTTGGCTGCTATTCTGAAAATAATTGCTGGTTTAGAGGTTGTGTCGATGTGTGCTGCAGCGAGAGATGCATTGGGTACAATGGTTTGGTTTTGTGGACCGCTGTACACCCTGACGAAAGCCAGCTGTTGTGCTTTGTTGTCAGTTGAGGTTGACTGGGCACTATTCCTGACTGCCAGGCATACCGAATATTCGATTATGTTTCCAGCTGGGTTGGAAGGAGGCTCCCATGAGAGATGCGCTCCTTCAGCAGACTTGGATATTTTAATCGAAGAAGGTGCGCCAGGATAGCCGGGGAGGCATGTTTTAAAAGCAGCCACTTCGCTCCATGGCCCTCGTCCGCATGAATTTATAGCAGCAACCCTGAATTTGTACGCAGTGCCTGGTTCGAGCTCGAGTTTCATGCGGTTGGCGAAATCTGGGAGGTTGTCCAAAGTCATAAACTCATGCTCTTGATCAAGAGGCGATTGGGGCAAGTAATAAGACTTGACAAAGCAGGAAGTCCCTTTGAAGATTCCTACATCACACCAAACAGGTTCTTCTTTTTTGGAAGCGTCCTCTGTTTTAACACCATTTGTCGCTTGGGTTAATGCAGCAGTGGCCAAGGTTGCAAGATCATCATTCCCTGGTATTTCAGAATCGTCTGCGGTTTGTTCCCGTTTAATCTCTTGGCTTGTACCATGTTCAGGCGCCAAACCTATTGGAACTATCGGGATGGAACTGGCATTCGGATCTTCCAGAGGTGTTTCGTCTTGCTCTTGTGAAGGTGTTTTTGCAGCTTCTTGGAACTGTTCTGCTTGTTGCATTAATGCAGCGTCGTCTGTCGCCTGGTCATCCTCACCTTGAAACAGATTCACTCCCAACTCTGAAGGATGACCGACCTGGGGTAAATGTACAGCATCCATTTGCTGAGCATGTTCAGACTCTCCTTGAGAATGTACTAAGCCTTCGTGCCCACCCTCGAGTAATGCCAAATTCCTTTCAACAGCAAGAGGGTCCTCGCTTAATGAGATCTGACCCTCTAGCCCTTCTACAGCCGCTGCAACTGTGTCTTGTTTTTCCATGGCTTCGATCGCTTCCATTCCGACCCGTTCCAACTGTTCATGCCCTTCAGCAGCTTCGGGAGTTTCAAGGGCCTCGGTATGTTCTTCAGGAAGCGCATGCTCGGCTATCGGTTCTCCAGCTTCTCCAACAATTTCTGCTTGTTCACCTCCATGCTCTTCCAGCGTGTGCGGTTCCAAATCTTGCGGGCCCTCCATTCCTTTACCCTCTTCTAATGTACCGACTGTACCTTCAAGGCCTTCAAGACCAACGCCTTCTAGGTCTTCCGCCTCTTCAAGCCCTACTGCACCTTCTAAGTCCGCTGCTAATGTCTCATCCCCTGTCAATCCTGCCGTCTCTACACCTTCCATCGATTCATGCCCTTCTACATGCTCGCCATCTGCTTCCATCATTTCCGGTTCGGGTTGCTCATTAGAAACAGGAACAGAATCAGATTCAGAAAATCCGGAGCTGTCCATGTGTTCTTCGACCCCAGTCGGCTCACTAGTAGCGAAGTCGAGTTTAGCCCCATCTATAATCGCCTGTTGGATTTTTTCAATCGTCTCTCCGCTCTCTTGCGCTTCCTCGTGGATAGGAGCAGTGGCTAATTGATCTAGTGTACTGGTCTCTTCAGCTTCGGCTGTCTCACCATCTCTGCCTTCGAGCAGCATATCTTCCTCCCCTTCGAGACCAACACTCCCTTGCTCATGAGTTTCAGTGATTTCCTTTTCAACATTAATTCCAGCCAAAATGTCCGCATCAGCGGTGTGAGTTTCCTCTTCACCAGGGTGTTCTATCTGTTGCTCTTCACTCAGTGAATCTTCTGGAAGGCTCAAATGAATTTGATCCATCACGAAACCTTAACAATAAAAATGGTGAATATGAATTAAAAAAATTAATATAGCTATACATAGAACAATGTATATAACAATAGGTAACCAGTCTGTACGAAAAGCCTGGAACTGTGCAGAAGAAAACCAAGTCTCAAAGTAATCAAAAGAAAGGCTAACCTAATGAAAGAAAAAGCAAAAAAGAAGAAACAGAGATGAATCAAGAAAAAACTGAAGTGAGTCAACATCATGGTATACCTATGCCAATTACCAACATGTGTCTTGAAAAAGGAAGAAACAACTACTAAGACACATATTAAAACCTGTACATTTATTTTTCAGATTAAACATTTACAAATACAGAAAACCTAGGAGTGACAAATATCACAAAGTATATGTTAAAGGATTTAGCATGAAAGGCCAACTCATTATCAATCAACAGAAACTGCATCGGGAATCGATTCACTATGGCAAAGGAACAAGAACTTGGTCTGACCTCTAAAGAACAGAAGAGTTTCACTGTTTGGTTTCTGTACTCCTTCGAAAATAGATCATAAAAAACAGGGTTGCTCCGGACATACTCAATCAGCAGTTCTTCCATTTCCATGCCATCTTTCTTGCAACACGCCTTCACACTCACTGACAATAAGTGGAAAGTTTGGTGGTACCACATGCATCAGAAAATGTGTGGTGGGGTCAGCCCATCAGTCCCTGTGTTCCCTCATGTTGTCAGGTCAACGTGTACACTCCTATTTAAATCAACTTCTGTTTTGTTTTTGTTTTTCAGCACATGAGGTAACACATGGGCTCATGTCACATCAACTCAGTGTAAATACCGCTTTATAGTGAGATGGGGGAAGTGGGGGGTAAGAACAGTTGATTCTCATGATATGCTACTAGTCCTGTATTTGAATTCCATTACAACCCTTGGAATTATATACAAGGCACAACAGTAGAAAGTGACAATTTTTCGGACAAATACAGACAACCTAACTGGGAGCGACAAATATTACAAAATATATGTTTAAGGGTTTAGCGCAACAGTCCAACCCGTTATTAAGCAATCAAAAACTGCATTGGGAATCGATTATATAGGATTCACTATGGCAGAGGAGCAAGAAATTGGACTGGCATCTGAAGAACCAAAGAGCTTTTATGACACCTAACAGATTCCTTAAATTACTTCCTGATTAACGGAGTATGCCATACAAGACAACTGGGCAAGCCGACTATCATTAAAGACTTTGGAATCACCTACTCTAACAGCCTTTAATTTCACACAACATATTCCTTCACCATGATAAATAACACAAAAATCCTATTCACACAAACTTTGTATATCGCTAAAGTAAACACAAGGCTAGCACCTGGACTATGCATACCTAATGTAGTATGCAAAGTATGATAAACAGATGACTTAGTGGGCATGTTTGTAGACTCTAAAACTATCTGGATCACAAGTGGACCACGAAACGACCAAAACTGTTGGTCGTCTGGATGGAAAACCGCAAACCTGCTGGAAGTGTGAAATAGCAAATATGCATAGTCCAGGTAGAAAAAGATATGCCACAAGATTAAAGAAACGTTAGAGGAAGTTTCACAAAAACGTAAAATGCAGCTCCAAGGATAATCACCAGTGCTGAAGCCGTAGATATGCCAATGACGTCTGGCCGACTCACCTCATAAAACAGTCCAACTAAAGTCCCAAACGTCGGAGAAGGTCTTCGAATCAAGCCCAATTTCAAAAGCCTTTCATCGCAGTGGAATTAAACTGGTGAAAATAATAAAATAACTTTTCAAAAAACCAAAACGGCGCTTTGGGTTCAAGCTCTATAACCTCAAGCCGCACACCGACTGCCTACAGAACCGACGCCACAGCAGCGTGTCGATTATCACAAATCAAATCGATAATTTCAAAGATTCTTAAATATACTGGTTATTATACAATAACATAATTGGCAAAATAAAAGATCATTGCGTTAGGCCGAGCTTTAGCTTACAATCATACATCAACTTTTTCTTTATAAAAAAAAGCAAAATCTACTGATGTCGAACCATTAATCGATGGCCTCAACCAACAGCGGTTGAAATCTTAAGGTTCAGTTTTGACATCGGTTGTCAAAAGTTTTCGTCCGTTTGGCCGGGAGCCGGTGAACTCGGGACTCGGCTAGTTCCAGGTCGAAGATGCTCCTGACTTTTCGACTGATAGCTTTTACCTTTTTAACCACCGCTGTACAGTGCCAAAAGACAACTTTCGTCTTTCCCGAATTCCCATACAAAGAGACCAACAAAAACGTAAGTCTGCACGAATCTGGTCTGTCAGGTGAAACAATTTAATTGTTCATCATTCATGTCAAACTATCTAGCAAGTCTCACAAATTGAAATTATGAAAGTAAAATATTCGCTAATAGGTTTGTTCCTGAATGAATCCAGGTGACCTTTCATTGACATATAAGACGAACAAAAGAAAAGCACAAAAATCAATGCATAAACGTCTGCTTTGCACAACATAACTCCTGCCGTTGAACCACTTAAAAAAAAAGTTACAAAGAAAATCCTTAATGAATATTTATTCAAACCGATTCCATTCCACTAATCCACTGACATACGGACGTGAAATTTTCTCCTGTGGTCTGTAATTTGAACGTTATCCATCATCTTAGTCGCCTTTGGTTGGTCTGTCAGACGTGCACTTGCATTCCACCGTCGGGTTCCAAACTGGGTGAAATACTGACATAAACAGACCACAGAAGGTGGCCGTATGCTGAAATGTCTGACCACACATAGTGGATATTTAAACCAGAGTGGTTATAAACTATCAAAATATAACTTTTTTTTTTTCCAATTTCCCTTTGAGGTCTATGGGGTTTGGGATAGTTGTGTGAAGTATTCTTCTCTCTGAAAGTAATAAGTCAGTGAAGGCACCAACACAACCCACCGCTAAAGATGGGAAGATGATTAAACATATCTGACTAAACAGCATGGAAATTCAAGCCATAGTGATTAGAAATTATTATTACCTTTTTTTTCAATTTCCCCTTGAGGTCTATGGGGTTTGGGATGGTTGTGTGAAGAATAAGTCAGTGAAGACACCAACACAACCCACTGCCAAAAATGGGAAAATGGTTAAACATGTCTGACTAAACAGCATGGAAATTCAGGCCATAGTGATTAGAAACTATCAAACTATGACTTTTTTTTTCAATTTCCTCTTGGGGGTGTACAGAGTTTGGGATGGTTGTGTAAGAGGTATACATCAGTAAGGCACCAACATAACTCACCGCTAAAGATGGCAAAATGCTTAAACATGTCTGTCTATCCAGTATGGAATGTGGATACAATCAAACTATGATCTATTTTGTGTGAATTCCTCCTGAGGTAACTTCGTAGTTTGGTCATTTCCAGTGGTAATATCAGGGTATTAAGCAGGTCGAGGCACCAAACAAACCCCCTCTGAAGATGGCTAAATGCTTAAACATGTCTGATAACCAATATGGATTGGCAGACCAAAGTGATGGAAACTAAATTTTTATTTTTAAATTAAATAAAAATTGTTATATATTATTAAATTATTATATATATTATTTTATATTATATGTAATATTATGTATTCCTTTTTTCATTTTTTTTATTATTAGATTAGCCTTCTTTTTGTTTATTTTGAGTCTTGTTTTTCTTCTGCTGAATTCCAGGCTTCTCAACATGTCTAGATCAGCAAAGCCACCTGTTGTATTTTGTATACATTGTTACATATTATTTAAAACAAAACATTAAAATAATATTTCTTTTTCTCTGTTTAATATGACTATATACTGGATTGTAAATTTATAAACAATTGAGGGTTGGTTATGAAATTATGTTAATTTGCAACGAATTTTGTCGTGTTTCAGGAAATGGCATTTAGGGAATTTGAGGCGGCATGCGAACAGAACCCAACTTGCTCGTTGCAGAAGGCGCTCGCAAGGCTCAAATGCATCAGGGAATGCATTTCACCCGTCTGCTACCAACAAATCTACTACCAGGATCAGGTGAGAAACAGAAATGAACAAACAAAAACTCAATTTAATTTATTTACTTTTATTTATTTTATTTTTTATTTATTTTTTTGCAGCTTGAAGATGGTGAGATCGACGTGAGGCTCAACTCTTTCAAAGGATGCTTTGCCCAACGCTCCGGCCGGCAGAGATAGCCTCCATTCTAATCGCATCGTGTGCTTATGTGATAATCTTTGTGCAACGTTAAACAGTATTATTTCTTTAAATTGGATCTCAGTAAGGTTTCAATTTCATTGGGAAGTGATGAGATCCCCAATGCCTGGATTTAAAAAAAAAAAATCAAATTTTGTGCCACTTTAAAATATTTTCTATTTAAGTCTATACCTTGTAGTCTTCTAAAGAATACATTTCCAATAGTATTTTTAATTTTAATCAATTATATTTATAAGTAATGTAAAAGCGGCTGGGTAATTTTACAAACGTTCATATTGTCCTGCTTGTGTAAATATTTGACAAACTAACCTTCACCATTAATTTGGAAAAATGGCAATATTGTTAACAGAATTTGGGCTAATTAATATAAAATTTATGCCAAGATCTTGCAGTGAAGAGTACTCAGTTTTTTAATTTTATATATATATATATATATAATTTTTTTTCTTCTTTTAAAAGAATAGAACAATATATTGGAATATTTAGTACTGACTGAACACTGTGAAGGATTGACAAGGAAACGGTTTCTACTCAGGGACAAAGAATAGCTGAATCCACTAAATGTAACTGAGAAGTCACTATACTAAGGTTATGGAGGCTAATAAACAGCCTGGATCTATTTAGTGAGCTTTAACTCGGCAGGAGTTCTCAGAGGAGCACAATGATTTCACTTTGATGGTTGCAGTATACAAAAAACCCTATAGCCATCTTATGTATAAAATAAATACAGTAATCCCTTAACACTTGCGGTTTTGACATTTGCAGTTTTCACTATTCAAATATGAAAATTTTGAGATTTTCAGAAGTCCGATTTCTTGCATAAACAATTTTATTTTTGTATCAAAAATAATTCTTTAAAAAATGGATTGAACGTTCTAATTGATTCTCAGAAAACTTTTGCCTTCTTTCTTCTCAGCTTGTTTTATTTTCCCGTTGAAGTTGTGTCGCAAAATGCCACTCTTCCAGAACGGGAAAAAAAACCATCCTGACCCTTGGAGAGAGAATAAAATTTTTGGACATGGTACATTTTTTATGCAGGCCAAAGCTTTTCTTCAAAACAGCTCAGGGAAATTTTAACCTTGACAGACCAACTTATTCAAAAAGCAATGGATTTCGACCGATCTTTAAATCAAAGTTTTAAGTTTAAAAGGGATGTCGAGGCCACTTCAAATCCTTATGTCCTTTATACCTTATGAAAATTGTTAAAGAAATTAATTATTCGGCGAAACAGTGAATAATTAATAGTTATTTCTTTCTAAATTCACTAGTTTCGTGGTCCACTTGACCAATTAATATCATACAATTAATTAAGGTTTTTAGTAGAGATAAAAAATTCAATGGCATGAGCGGGATTCGAACCCACGATCTTCGGCTAGATACGCCGCTGCTCTACCACTTGTGCTATCGTGACCTCGATCCACTCGGACACCAACCTCCCATCTCAACCGCACCTTTTGAATTTTCCCTCCTTTTTGCCATTTTTCAAATGTGTAATCAATTTGATTCTCGGCGACAAATGAAATGGCCACGGAGAGCTTTAGTGAAGGATACTTCATTTTAAACTTATTAAATTCACTAGTTTCGTGGTCCGCTTGACCAATTAATATCATATTATTATTATGTTATTTCTTTCCTTGCACATAAAAAAATAGAAACAATAAAACCATTAACCTGTTCAATCATTGGTATATCTTTTATTATGTGTATTTTGAATAAAATGCTTTTTTTTTTTAGTTCTAAATTGTATCTCGGTTTTTGGCCCATGGAACGTAGCCCTCCTTATAGCATAGGAAAATAGACTGAACATTTGTGGAGTTAACATTCACGGCAGTTTTCTAGGACCAACACCCACAAATGATAAGGGATTACTGTATATTACAATTTTTACTAAGCATATATTTAATTAAGGTACTGCTGGATGAGTTCCCTTTAAGCATTGCAGCTTTACAGCTTTCCTGGTTCCATTTTGGGTGCTCACCATATATAATTTGAGCCACACGGTGTGCCAGTTTTCTTGCATCAAAGAATCTCATTTTTGAAGAGTCAGAACCAAATTAAGGTTGTCTGAGACCCAATCCCCCCCCCCCAAATCTGTTGATGCCGTGTCAACTCAGTCGACAGTCGGACTCAAACTACTAGGTGAGAGTGTGACTCCTTAACCACTCAGCTACTGGGGCCCAAAATGTTTTACTTAAGACAGTATTAGTACTGGGTTAATCTGAACTGTATTTGCCATGCTTGCGAACTGTATTATAACCCAAAACTTTTAATTAAGAATATGAAAAAAGTGTAAAATGGTTTGACCCCTGTTGAAGTCCGCAACAGTTATTGGACTTCCTCCTTTATTACTAAAATTACTGTATTTATTACAAATTTGAATATTTTTAGGTTAGGAGTTTATAGTTTGTCTCTTGGTTTATTTATTTATTTTTTTAAAATTCTGTTGGTAGGGTAATTGTTTTTCAGGTCTATAATATAGACACATTTGATTAGTTCTTTAACCATCAGCATTACAGGTGTATCTGGGAGTTATGTATGAGATATTTCATAGCTAGTTTTTGTACTAGTCATACAACTGGGTAAATCTCAGGCAGTCTTTCCAGATCATCATAACGTGTTGTTCCTCAAGCTTCTGCTTCACATTTCATATAAGTTTCCATGGCACTCACCAGTTCATAGTATGTGTCCACCAGATGCCAATTGAAATACTGAATAATTGGAATAGAGTTCTTGAGCACACTGCATTTTAAGAAATGTGTGCATTTGAGAGACCTTGGCCTAGACCAAAACCTGGCTACCTGTGGCGTTAAGGGTTTAGATTTGACGTTAAATGGACTGAATATTTTTAAATATAATATTATTAACATTTTATTATCACTGAGGTCTTGGCGATTATGTGCTTCCAATATTGCCAGAGTTCAGGGAATTTTTTTTAAGACTTTAATACTATTTTGATCAAACTAAGCTGGAGAATTGTTGCTAATAAAACTAAAATAATTTAAATTAACAAATACTATTGGTAAAAAACCTAGATGAACATGAAATTAAGAAGTTTATTATTTTGTTTAATATTAAATATTTTCCTGGGTAATTTTTTTCAATATATATTATATACTATATATAAATTTCAGGATCAAATATATGCCAAATAAAATTCTTATTATAGTCCTATACACTAACATAATTAACTATTCCTATTTAAAAAGTTCAAATAGTTTTAATAAAATAATATTTCCATTAAGCCAAAGAGTCAACCAAATGCCTTCTTTCAACTTAAGATTAAATTTTACATGAAAAATGATGTACAAATAATATTTATTGTATTTTAAGAATGTAAACAAACTACTATTGTTATTAGTTAATAATGAGAAAAATTGTTTCCATTTTTTATTTTTTTATTCCATCGGCCTTATCACATACTCATTCACACAATCGCGAAGTGTGTGTGTGTGTGTGTGTGTGTGTGTGTGTGTGTGTGTGTGTGTGTGTGTGTGTGTGTGTGTGTGTGTGTGTGTGTGTGTGTGTGTGTGTGTGTGTGTGTGTGTGTGTGTGTGTGTGTGTGTGTGTGTGTGTGNTGTGTGTGTGTGTGTGTGTGAGGTCCCATGCATATGTATGGTGCCAAGGGCACCTTCCTCTACAAGTGGGAATGGCCTATTTTAAGTGGATGAGCATGATCCCTTCCTTTTGTTTCAGGCTCTCGGGGGGCTATTGGTCATCATGCTTTTGACGCACAAGAGCTTCTCCAGACAACTTTTTTTTTCTTTTTTTTCAGCTGTAGTATACAGCTTATTGTACTTTCTCCCTGGCTCCATTTTTTGTGAATTTGAGCCCATGGTGTTCTTCCATCGAAGAAACTTATTTTTGAAGGTGGTCGGGACCAAATCCAGGGTCGCTGGGATCTGATCCCGCCCCAGGCCTTCCATTGATAAGTGCCATGTCAATTTTTTTCACTTGTGGCCACCGGTCCCTTTAGGTGTGTCAGGAAAAAAGTCCAGACACATCAGTGGGAATCAAACCCACGACTGCGGGAACTAGCTGAGAGTCTGACATCTTAACCACTTGGCTACTGTGGTCCCCAGTCCCATCTGCACTTTTGTTGCCCTCCAGTCCAGGTACCTAATGACTACTGCCATTTTTCCAAGGCGCTCCAGCTCGGCATATTTCTATAGCAAGAGCACGATAAGAGGGTCCATCAAAAATTTGACACAAATAGCTGAAAACATGCTCGAGGAATCCCTACAGTCGAGATGGTGCTTCCTTCATCTTGAATTGTGTACATGATGCAGGCCACATATGTATATTACAATGTAATTCCATAAATAAGATTTGGGTGTGGATATTTTTTAAATGATACATCAAAAGTTGAATTACCTCTGTGAAAATTTGTAGCGATTCGTCCTCAGTGTTGATGGTGTATTTTTGCAAAAAGAGCCTGAAGATCTTCACAATCATTTTCTGGGATTGGGTCATCTTCAGAGCCTTCTGCGAAAATGTAGGTACGCACGTGATCCAAACGGAGACGAACTGCAACACGTGGCCCCAGGATGGTTTCGAAGGGGTGCAGAGTTTAAGCAGTTGGTTCGTGTACTCCAGGTCGGCGAGTTGACGATGGAGGTTGAGCTGTTTCGAATATTTGAGAAGGCTGTGGAGGCATATCCAACTCCAAGGTTCAGCCTCTTCGCAGCTCTTAATAAACAAAACACTAATAATTAATTAATATTATATCTATAGTAATATACACTAAATGCACTAAATGTTGATTTTTTTCAGGAACTAGACAATTTTCTGGCATACGGTTCCTGAAGAAAATTGCTAAAAATATCTTAAAAACCAATAACCAGGAAGAAAGAAGACTGGAATACAAAATTTTATTTTATAGTTATAAAGTTATAAGAAACACTATTTTATTTCAATCGTCATATCAATTGAAGTGTCATGTATTTTTTCAAAATACATACACTTGGCTATGAGCTACATAAAAATATCATAATTTAAAGTAGCACTATCAAAAGTAAAGGGTTGTTATTTATTTGTAAGTTGATAGCTCCAATGGTAATATCGCAGAATAATCAATACAATGTAAAAACTCATTCAAGTGCAAACTACCTGTGAACAGTGCATATGGATTTGTATGTACAGGATCCGTAGCTGCGTAGCTGACGGCGGAGTTATATTAAGGACGAGGTTGGCCTGTATTGCAATGGTGGTGAAGAAAGTGGCAAGGAGCTTCAGCGTCAAAGAAGCCACATCGGTCTCCTTTGATACCAATCTAAGTACGTTTTGCGGGAAAAGTACGATAACTTTCGAGCTCTATAAAAAAAAAAATCTGAGCTTATGATTGATTATAAAACTGCTAAATGTATACCTCAATATTGGTCCTCGCTTGAAATTCAATAATTATGTATAAAAAATTGAGAATAGAGATTAGCAAGTCGTTGTTCTGTGACGATAAACTCGATTCAATGAAAGTCAAGAATTTCTTATGATTCAAAAGTTGAACAAACACTATGGTTTATTAATGTATCATAAATTTTAGATTCTTAATACAAGTTAGTTTTATATTTATGAAATTCCTAAATATTACCTCTTTCATCTTTAAATCTTAAGCCTTCCTGCAGTATAATGGACAAAAACAATAAACCGATGCTAAATTTGCACTCTGTCGACTCATTTGAGTCGAAATAGTGAGAGGCGATAACTCCTGGGAGTAAGCAGGCTATTCGCAAAATCACGGACTGCTCGACGAACCCTGGCTTGTGCACCGTACAAAATCGCAAGAGCGTGGTCAAGTTAAAAACTGAAAATCAGCGTTTTACAATAGGACAGAAATATCGGTTGTAATCGCATTTTACAATTGTTGGTTTTCGATTGAGGTACACATGATGAGATAAGCTTCGGAAGAAGTGACCAAGCATCTTCGGCGAAGCAGTTTCCTTCTGCATATACAAATTGCTCGACTAGACTCGCCGTCTCATCACTTGTAGCGAGAATTTCCTAAATATTATAAGGTGCATTTATGCACAATAATCATGGGGAAAAATTGATATATAAAGCACTTTAATACTAGATAATGTTTTAAAACAACAGTTGAAGACATTTTGGCATAAAAATTTAGAAAAAATCAGGCTCTTAAGACAAAAAAAGGTTTAAAAGTTAAATGGCCAATAAGAGGGGGATTTTTCGTTTTTGCTTCTGTAATGTAATTTGAATTAAATCAAAAATACCAAAATTGTCACAATAAATTCCTTATGAATCTTGAGGTCCTTGAATTCATTAATAGCTTCTGTTTTGCCCCCTTCAAGCCACAGTTTGACCTAAAACGTTCTCATTGAATTTCTACTTATAAAAGTTGTAGTATCTATACCGCAGTGGCTTTCATTTCGCTCTTTACGACTTGTGATGCGAATATCCACGACAAAAGTATGGAGTGCCTTGTGAAAACTTTCCTTACACCATGTACATTTACAAATTCTAAAACTTGTCTCGTTGCTGATTTCACATTGAGCTCATCTTTTACACCTCTACACGCAACCTGAAAAGCAATTGGTATCTAGTTCAAATTTACATAGGTGCTGATATATTTGACAGAACTCAACTGCAAATATGAACCAAATAGCTTTTACAATTGGAGGCGAAGGCGTTTCTTTCAAAAGGCTTATATAGATGCAAACCCTCGAGAGGAAATTTTCATCAACACTCGGTCTAATGGCAGTTTTTTTAATGTAATAAACCACCCATATAGACAAAAAACATTTCAGGGTGTTACTTATATACTTTTTGTCAGGAATGCATTTGAAATAATTGAAAATGATAGCGAACAAATCAAGATGCGTGCCTGTTCGGAGAGGCAGATTTGTGTAGGAAGATCTGGGAGGCAGGAGCTTTAAGTCGGCAAGTAATCCATACCAGTTTTCATCTCCAAGCTCTTTCTGGCACAGAGACGCCAAGAGGCCGGTCAAAAGGCTACGAGCGCAATCCCACTGTGGCCAACAGCTAAACCAAAACATTTCCGATCTTTACAATTTCCACGAGAAGAGTTGCAACTTACTTCATGCGATATTCAAAATTTTGCAGCGTTTGCAAGAATCCGTTTTGCAGCAAGTAAACGGCGAAATCAATCTTGGCCGTTTCATTGTCACACAAGAATACACTTTGTATCACTTGTAAAACTAGAAATGTTATATTTACATCCGAAGCAGTTGAATTCGTTGTCTTCTTATTTGTTGAAATCTCCAAGTTATTATAAAATTTTAAAGATTTACAATTTTATTACTTACGAGTATAAAAGGGACAAGAAATTTTTCAGTCATCATTAAACAAGTATTGAAAATATTAGCCGTATTTTGATTTGAATACATTATTTGGCCATTTTGTTTCATAAGCAAGCTGGAATAAATTTTGATAAATTTAAGATTTTTTAAAAACTAAACAATTTTCTTATCTAAAATGCATTAAATCAATTTAAAATTTTTGGGTTTCATTAAAATAAGATTTAAACAAAAAACCTACATACTTCATTGTGTGTTTTCCTAATAATGATAAGTGAACGATGAGTTCGGTTTTATGCAGATCTCCATTGTCTTGCAAAAGGGATGATAAAATTGCTTCAAGGACTGGTGTGATTAGGAAAAAGTAATCCTCGACTTCCTTGAACTGCATGATGCTCAGAACTACATTTGATACATTAAGAATTTGTCCCTTGTTTGCCTTCAAGACCTTCCAGATGTTGTTGAGCACAAGCGGGATGTTGCAGGCAGATGATATTCTGTGTTCGAAGGTTCTAGACGATTGAAATTCAAGTCAGTCTGTTAAGGCTTTTTTTTAAATTTAATTTAATTTTTTTAAATTACTTATCAAGTAAGAAAGATACGAGTTTAAGACAGTCCGAAACAATTTGGTCGTCACTGCACTCAATGGCAACTGAAACATGTATGACTCTAACTATTGTGTCAAGAACAAATATGATTCTCCTGCTTTCGAAAAATTGCTGACACCCCATTAGCATTTTAAGACAGTTAATTGCAATACTGTGAATTGAAAAAAATCATATAGATCAAATCTGATAAAAATTTAAAAAACTTAATCGCCATAGATTCAATACATTTTACCTTATAACTAGCGCATTGGATGTGCAAAGTTTTTCGCACAATATTTCCACAATATCGCAATTAATGAGTATTTTGCAAATGATCATTTTTTCGGTTTCACTCGCTAACAATATGACATCAAGCAAATGTTTCAATCCTTTTATCTATATATGAAAACCATTAAGTTTGACTTACATTTATCAGAAAATAGACAAGAACACTATGGATTTCATTGGAAATATAATTGAAAAAAATAAGTAAATCACCAAAATCCCTTTGTGCTGAAATATTTCCAACAATTATAAAATTCAATAAAAAAATAAAATAAAAAATACAAATATACTGAAATATGTTGGATGACTACAAAAAAGGTCCATTTTAAATTAAAAAAAAATTTTTTTTTGTTTGAAACTTTTCCATGTAGTTTTTTTTTATAAATTTCAAATCAAATATTAAATATAACAAAATAATAAGTCTTTCAAAAAAATCCATGTCACATAATAAAAATTATAAAAAGGTTTATTATTTCTATTCCACACAGGAGTCCCACTCTCCTCTAGAACTCAACTAAGGGGGGGGGAACTGCGGGCAACTCTCGGAGCGTGACAAGAGTCTAAATAAAAGATTTATATAAGTTATATAAATCATATTATTAAAAATTAGTTAAAGAGCTATTTGTACAGAAAAATGCACTCGGCTTATCTCGGATGTCGATTAAGCACAATTGCATTTTTCTCCCCCTTAACCCGAGGTGACTTAAAGAGGGACCGAGGGTAGATAGATTAGATTCTGTGTACGCTTTCTCGAATGTATATCGGTAAAGCTACGACTTTTTAAATAAACATTTTTAAAAAAGTAAGATCTCAAATTATTATCCATAATTGGCACAGTCGGTAGGACGGCAAAGGTCTTCAGGAGAATATTGAAACCAACTGTATCAACGGTTAATTTGCCGTCTCGAACTTCATCAACCTACTTGTACTTCAGTCTAAGGAAGAAAAAAGATCTAGAATTGGACATGGTACACTTTGTAGTCGTACTCTGAGTAAATATCAATTTATAACAAAATATTATAATAATTGTAATAATATATTAATAAAAACTCACACAATAACTTCAATTAAAATTATAATTTTAAGAAAATAAAAGTTGTAATTATAAAATTTTAAAAATGGCAAATTCGTCAGATTTGAAACTAATACTAGATGCTATACCAACTTATAACGGTAATCCTAAAACTTTAACCCAATTTATTATAAAAGTAGAAGAAATAAATACTTTATTGAGCAATGTACAAAATGTTTCTACATTACAGCGACAATTAGTATTCTTACACATAAGAAACAAATTGACAGACAAAGCTAATGAGTCTATGAGAAATATTCAGTTCACTACTTGGGAACAATTGAAAGCACATTTGATAAATAACTTTTCAGATATTCAGGATCCGGCGAGTTTAATCATAGAAATTTTGAGGCACAATACGAACAAAAACGTATTAACTTCACTCGCGGAAATTCAAGAAAAATTCGATCTGTTCCGTTCGAAGATAAATATTTTAGAAGGCTCGGAAGCCAATAAAAGTTACCTAATTCAGTTTCAAGAATTAATAATATGCCACAATTTCATAAGTTCACTGAAAGATCCTTTACGAAACAACTTAGCGACTAGGAACCCGAAAACGCTGTTACAAATTGAAAGATTGCTGGTTAATGACTTCCAATACATGAATTATGAACCACATACACAGTCATCTCATTTAAAACCTTTAAAAACATTTCAAAATCCTCATCCCAGAAAATTTTATAACACAAATTTCCCAACTGGACCTGTGAATATAACACAGAGACCCTTCAACCCCCAACGAATATTTGCACCTAGAATGCCAATAACCAACACACAAAACACGAAACCCACGCCGATGTCAACACAAACAACTCAAAGTTAGCAAAGAAACAGACATCCCAACAATTACTTTACCCAACAGAATGCCAAATATGGTCAACACGCACCTCATTATATAACAGAAGAACTCAATCACATGAGCGAAAAATCACCTAAATTGAAACAACCTGATAATTTTCAATCATCAGACGACTTTTCCAAGGAAAGTTCGTCTCATTTTTTAGAGGTTCCCGAACACTACCTGAATTCCGGTGATGACTAACTGGGACAAAATTCGTCTCCCGTACATCAAATTACCTAAGTACAATTTAAGAATTTTATTAGATACCGGAAGTACTACATCATTTATTACGCCGAACATAGCATACAAACACTTTAAAGATAACATAAAGAATGACCCATTTAGAATTACAACTGCACACGCGACATCGACAAGAAAATTCAGTACAATTGTATCATGCGACGAATTGTTTAATGTAGACAATTTAAAATTAAAATTTCGATTATTTAAATTTCACGACCAGTTCGATATGTTGATGGGATTAGATACTCTTAAAAAACTCAATGCTCGTATTGATTTTAAAGAAAATAAATTAACTACGCCTGATACTAATATACAAATCTTTTACCTTGATACCCCTCAAGAAACACCAAAAATGTATCAAATACAAGCAAAAAGTGAACAAGTAATACAAGTGCCAGTAAAAAATGTTCAATCTGGACATGCAATTATTCCTCACATCATATCTAAAGATTTAGAAATTAATGAATGTCTCGTAAAAGTAGAGAACCACCAAACCTTATGCATTATCAAAAACAATAGTGATTCCCACAAAAACGTACTATTACAGAACCCCTTAAACACGATACCAGTGAGCCATGAAGAAATATTAGAATTATCAAGCCCAAAGAATAAAGACAAAACAAAAAACCACGTTAACTTGGCAAAAATCAAGACAGATCACATGAATATGGAAGAAAAACTAGCTATAGAACAACTGACAAAAGAATTTAGTGACATATTTTATCAAGAAGGTACACCTCTAACGTTCACTAATGACGTAAAGCATATAATAAGAACGAAAGACGAGATACCAACCTACACTAAATCCTATAAATATCCTGAGATATATAAAAACGAAGTTAGGAGACAGATTGACGAAATGCTAGAACATAACATTATACAACCATCTAGCTCTCCATGGAACTCACCGATATGGGTCGTACCAAAGAAAAGAGACACCTCTGGAAAAGAGAAGTTCCGTCTTGTGGTAGACTACAGAAAATTAAACGATAAAACCATAGATGATAAGTACCCACTTCCAAATATCACAGACTTATTCGATAGGCTAGGGAGATGTCAATATTTCTCTGCGATAGATTTGGCCAGTGGCTTTCATCAGATAGAATTGAGCCCTGAGAGTATTCCTAAGACAGCATTCAATGTAGAACGGGGACATTACGAGTTCCTAAGAATGCCGTTTGGGCTAAAAAATTCACCACCCACGTTCCAACGGGTTATGGACAATATCCTCCGTGGTATCACCAATTGCATGGTATATCTAGACGATAAATTATCTTCAGTGCTAGCCTCCAAGAACACATTACTAAATTAAAAGAAGTATTCCGTCAGTTAAGGAAATACAATTTCAAAATCCAACTGGATAAAACAGAGTTCTTAAAAAGAGAGATTGGATATTTAGGGCATGACGCCTAACGGCATAAAACCGAATAATGAAAAAATAAAAGTAATACAAAATTACCCAATCCCAAAAACAACTAAGCAAATTAAAGGATTTTTAGGATATTACAGAAAATTCATTCCTAATTTTGCTAAATTAACGAAACCTTTGACAAAACGATTGAAAAAGAATTCTTCCATTGACATTAATGATCCAGACTATAAAAACTGTTTTGACTTGTGTAAAAACTTGCTAATTAACGAACCCATTTTACAATTTCCAGACTTTTCCAAAGAATTTATACTGACTACAGACGCTAGCAACTTCGCAATAGGTGCCGTACTTAGTCAAAAAACAAACGGATCCGACCTTCCTATATCCTACGCAAGTAGAACACTGAATGACACGGAAACTAAACTTCCGACAATAGAAAAGGAGCTTCTAGCCATAGTATGGGCTACGAAATATTTCAGATCCTATCTTTTTGGAAGACGATTCAAAATTTTTTGTGATCATCGACCACTACAATGGCTCTTTTCACTAAAAGAACTGAACTCTAAACTACTAAGATGGAGATTGAAATTAGAAGAATATAAAAAATGAAATAATTTACAAAAAAGGATCCGAAAACGTTGTAGCTGACGCATTATCTAGAGTAGAAATAAATGCTAATGAAACAAAAGACATAGACAATTTGGATAATATGAGTATAGACGAACGGTTAGAAGAATTTTATACTAAACACCCTGAACTCAGGGAAGAAAACTTAGAAGACCTGAATCTAACTCCAAATGACCTAGAATTTCAACGATCCAATACTGATCAACTTCACTCAGACAACGAATCCGTGATAGTAAATATAGACGAAGATGAACCAACCGATGAAGATGCAACAATGCATTCCAATTTTAATGGTAATACTGTAGTAAATATACCCATATTAGAAGGACCAATTAACAAAATAAAAAATCAAATATTTATTTCGGAAGTAGAATGTGCCCCTGACAAACCCAAGGTTGTCAATTTATTCGACAACTTAAAGCAACGCATATTGGTACAATTTTCAAAAAACGAATTCGAAAAAGATGTTATTAATTTTATCAAATCCTATATAATTCCAAAAACTAAATATGGTTTGTATTTTGAAAATGACATCTATGAAAAATTTAGTTGCACATTGGCAATATATTTCAAAGATGCCGAAATCAATTTTACTAAGTATACAGATAAATTAATGGATATTGAATCAAAGGATGAAATAAAAGAAATAATCGAAAATTACCAAAATTCGTAGGTAAAACAAATCATCGGGGAATCGACGAAACTGATAGTGCAATTAAAAGACTATATTATTGGCCTAACCAACGAAAATCTATACAAACTTTTATTAATCAATGCGAAAATTGCCTATTGGTAAAATATGACCGAAGGCCCCTCAAACTGAAATTCAACATTACACCCACACTGACAAAACCGTTTGAAATAGTACACATTGACACCATAACATTAGATAACACGAAATTTCTTACAATTATCGACAGGTTTTCACGATTTGCACAAGCCTACAAAATTAATTCCGGGCAAGCGATAGAAGTAGTCAACAAATTAATTAAACATTTCAGTAGGCATAATACACCAGAACAAATAATACTAGACAACGGAGTGGAATTTAACAATACTCTTGTTGTAGAACTCCTGAAACTATACAAAATTAATGTACACTTTATTTCGTCACAACACCCTGATTCAAACGGAGTAATAGAACGCTTTCACTCTACACTAATCGAACATATTCGACTCTTAAACAATGAAGAACATTTTCAAAAAGAAACGATAAAAAATAAAGTAAATTACGTGATACTAGCGTACAACAACAAAGTTACAAAACTGAAACCGATCGAAATACTTACAGGTCATATTAAGCAAGAATCCCTATTACCTATAAATTTAGAAACACAATTGTTTTTATAATTTATAAATAATTACATTAATAAACATAAAGATAAAGTAGAGATAATATATAGAATAATTAATGAAAACAGTTTAAAACATAAGGAAAAAATTATAGAAAAACAAAACGAGAACAGAGAAGAAATATCAGTTATCCCCGAAAATGTTTATGTAAGAAACAAACAAAAACAATCTAAAACAAAGAATTTGTATGAAAAAGGAAAAAATAAAATCCCGTAATCTTTTAAGGAAAACAGCTATGATAGAAAAGTCCCATCATAATATAAAACCTAATATTCATTTAGCTAATGTAAAGAGATCACGAAAAACGACTTATCAGTTTAATACCGGAAATGTCGATGTTACAGAACCTGGACCCTCGCTATGTCAGCTGCTAGGCTTGCACTCGAGATAAAAAATATCTCACACAACATCGGACTTCTACCGATATCTTTAGGAGAAGCAAGAATAATCACGTCCGAACACATTTTAATGCATTATTATGACATGGAAATATTACAGTCAGAATTCAACAATTTAAAACACCAATATAGAAAAATTTCCAAATATATTAAAACGAACAAAACAATTTTGGAACAAATGATACCTTTCAATAAAATACTTAACTATACCGAAGCTATGGCTCAAGAGAAATTGGACAACTTGATCATTCACTCGAATAACAGGAAAAGACGAGGACTGATCAATGGACTTGGTACAGCAATAAAATGGATTACAGGAAACCTGGATGATGCGGACGGACAAAAATTAAATACAATCATAGAACACATCAACAATAACCAAATTACACTTCAAAATCAAATAAAATTCATGTATTCGCTTAACGAAAGAGTAATCAGCAACTTTAATGAAACGATAAACACCTTACGGAGTAATGGAGAAGAATTGGAATATAAAATAAATTTGATTGGTACAAATATTAGAAATATTCAACAAATAGCCTCAATTAAAGATACTTTTAATCAATTACAAATCCTTTATCAATTATTGCTGGAAATAATCCAAGATATTGAAAATTCAATAACTTTTTGCAAACTAAAAACAATGCATCCAAGCATTATAAACACACGTCAACTATTTTCAGAATTAAAAAGATTAGAGAACAGATTGTATACTAAGTTGCCCTTAGAGGTGAAGTATGAGAATATCATAAACTTCAAAAATATGATCAAAGTCGACTGTAAAGTTGAAACAAATCAAATAATCTACTTCCTACGATTACCACTATGTAGTAACAATAAATTTGAATTGTATAAATTGCAACCCATCCCAACAAAATTTGGCCAAAAGATAGTTACAACTATTCCAGAAAATAATTATGCCCTTAAATCTAAAAGTAATGAGCTAACATATTTAACAGGCGAATGTGTTAAAAACAAGGTTTACCATTGTCCGCAAATGTTACTATCAAATCACCAAAATCAATGCGAAAAGGAAATCATCTTACAAGGGAACAATACACAATGCGTCTACACAGAACTTCAGATAAGGAACAACCATGTGGTATTGGTTCCAGAGATCAACCGATTCTTATGCACCTTCATTATGCCAGAGAAGATTCAAATCAACCAAGATGACGCGATTGAAACAAAAATCCTGGAAGGTATATTTCTGCTGAAACCTGGCAACAGCGAAATCATATACAAAGGACACCCACTCGTCTATCAGACAAAGAGCCATGGAAAACCAAGCTCACATTTGAACCAACCCAAATCTCCAACTTCAGCATCAAGCTTCGTCGTTTTACTCTTCATGATATTTCTCCAAATATTATAACAGAAAATAATGTTACCCCATATGTACATGCTAATTTAAGCTTATGGACACTACTCCTTTATATTTTAATCATTATTGTAACAATATTATGTATAATTAGATATATAAAAACAAAAATTGTAGATAAAAATAAACAAACAATACATGTTGTAAAAGACGACCCCCCTGGGGAAGCATTATTCTAAGGGTGGAGGAGTTATATATAAGTTATATATATCATATTATTAAAAATTAGTTAAAGAGCTATTTGTACAGAAAAATGCACTCGGCTTATCTCGGATGTCGATTAAGCACAATTGCATTTTTCTCCCCCTTAACCCGAGGTGACTTAAAGAGGGACCGAGGGTAGATAGATTAGATTCTGTGTACGCTTTCTCGAATGTATATCGGTAAAGCTACGTCTTTTTAAATAAACATTTTTTAAAAAGTAAGATCTCAAATTATTATCCATAATTTATATATATAAGTTACGCCTGCACAAAACCCTTAGTTCAGCGACATATGTTGTGTCTGTCGGAGAATTGAAAGATTCGGAGAATGTTTGTAAGCAATAAACCCTTCCCTGTTCACTATTCCTATTACACTTGTAAAGACAGATTCAGATTAATCATATCCGTGAACAGGAAAGGTTCTTTTCAAATTATAAGTTGTGTTTAACTAATAAAGTTCTTTTTAAAAAGACTCTCGTTTAGTCAACACACGTAACTTTATATATATATATAAATGTNTATATTTCACCCTTCGTCATGACTGCAGAACTGCACTGATGGGCAAATTTAATGCACCACTCAATTATTTAGTTTCAAATTAAATCCTTTATCTTTCTACATTAGTACAGGTAATTAGGAGCTATCATAGTTAAAATAAATAGTAAACAGCTTTGTTTGTGTACATTGTTAACTTTTGTACAGAATCTCATTTGGATAAAAAGTAGCATTATGCCCTTCTATTCTGCTATGCCTAAAGATAGCTTTCAGTTAATCTTTTTCCTTTTTCATTGGTTCCAGTCAGGCATTTGAGTGAATATGACAGTGTCTGGGTCATAACATTATTAGAAGAAGGATACAGCCAGCGGGAAGTCACCATGTGACTGAGTGTAAATCACTCTACAATAGGAAGGGTTTTTTGGCACTTCAGAGGAACAGGAAGGCCAGGACAGGTTTGACCGAGAGAGAGATGGTAGATTCATCCGTCATCAGGTTCTGCAAAACTGCAGCATTACAGGAAATGATATAAGAAATATTTCAATTTCTTTCCGTGCGAATTGAACCTGGTCATTTTCTGAGCTGTGGTAAGAAGAGGTACACGACCCAGGTGCTGGTCCCTGAGTGAAAATAATCTCAGGGACCAGCACCTGGGTCGTGTACCTCTTCTTACCACAGCGCAGAAAATGACCAGGTTCAATTCGCACGGAAGATTGGGGACGAGTTCTCTTTACAGTTGAGGTGAGAGTTGGCCTCAAATCATCAGATGGGAGTAATTTCATATGGAGAAACTCAGAAGAAAGGTTGCCCCATGTTGTACGGTTTCTCAGGTGGCATTCCATGGTGGGCCATCGATGTTCCGGGATGACATTTCCTTTGATGCTTGCATCAGATTGATTGTTGTACAAGGAAGAACACTAACTTTGCAGATGTAATTACAAGACAAGTACGACTTTGCCACTATACAAAGCTAAACTCATAAATTCATTACAGTTGAAGCCATACTTTTTAATATTATAGGTAAATTTATATATTTTTAACTATGTTAATCATTAGAAATAGTTTCAAAGTCCAGATGAAGAGAATATACTCCTCGAAAGATTGATTATGGAACTGAGTGTTTTCTTTCTTTCATAATGGCCTTATTATGTATTTTTATATACATTTATAGTGAATTGTAAAAAATTGTGACTGTATTTGTACAAATACATATCATGGATATTTGTAAAAAAATTGTGCATCTTTGTACTCATCACACAAAGTTATAGTCGATGATAGGTGTTAGTTTGCGTGTTGGTAGACACATATGGAATCTGCACAAGTCACTACAAAATGTGTGAATTGTCGGTTCAACATGTCCAAAAATGTAAGCATTGTATCAATAATAAGTTTGTGCTTTGGTCTGCCTCATCGCTGGTGTCACATCCTCAGTGCTGATTCGGAAGAAGTTATTTGCCTCTCCCTGCTTATACCTTAACTGAAGATGGCGAATGCCGAACGATTTTGATAAAACTCAGCGAAGAAAGGCAGACCAAATTGGTCGAAAACGATCACATTTCAAAAAAGAAAAACTTGTTAACATTTGATTTTTTATTTGGAAATTTTTAAAAAAATAAGTTGAAAGAAAACCTGTTCTTCTTGTTGTCTGCTGATCAAAGAACCTTTGATGTCGTTGACGGTAGACTCGTCGAATCGCCTTTTCAAGGGAAGAATTTCCATTTTTTTGCTTAGGAAGTCAGTTTGAAATTGTCAAAAGGAAAACTCGGAAAAGAGTTTTTCCGCTTTGGACAGCTGTTATGACTGGAAAAGGCGGGAAATGGTTCGACAGTCTGGAAAAAAGGACGGCCAGACCGATCGCCGAGAGACACCGACTCGGTGCGATCCGACTTTAAAAATTCAGAGCCGGATTTTCCGGAAAAAGCAAAGAAAATAGAAAATTCGAAAAATACGCCTTCTTTTTGAAAAGAAAATCGGCCTTTTTCTCTCACCGTCGATGGTCGGGCGGGATCCGTTTGGCGGGAATCAGCTGTGAAGCCGTCGTCGGCTGTGAACCTTTCTTCGGATCGACCTTGAAACTCGGTACTGTCCCGACAGTCTGGTCCCTGGTCCGTCCTATTTCGCTTTTTCCGACTCGACCCTGGCAGAATGGCACCATTGCCGTCGGAAGCCGCCCTGGACAAAAGCCGGATTTAACAGGGAGGGACTCGGGAGGGTGTGGGACGCCCCGTCGATCGCTTTCCCGTCGCCGAAAAATCGTCCTTTATGGTTTCTCGTGATATTGGTGTCAACTGTCTTCTTCTGAAAGCGCCGGAAAATGCCTTCTAAGGACGACCAAGACGCGTAAGTACGGCGGAATCGTTTTCCCGCGAAATGGATTTGACCGTTCGTCAAATAAAAATGCAACAAACTCGACCTATTTTAAGAATTGGAATAATAAATCTAAGTGATTTCATGTGTTTTCAGGGAGCTGGACCCAGCAGACAGCGCGATAATAAAAGAGGTCTACGACAATGAGAACGCACATGAGACTTTTGGCGATGAACTGGAAAGAGCTCTGGAGCTTGGCTACAGGATAATAATCATAGAACCGCCCAGACTTGGTGACGAGACCGCACGATGGATCACTGTCGGAAATTGTCTTCATAAGACAGCCGTCATCTCAGGTCTAGGGGCTGTATTATTTGGTAAGAACACAACACACCACCAATTCAGTTTTCTCATTTGTCCTGTGTTTGTGGGGTCCTTTTCCGTTAATGTGCCTCTGCCCCACTTGACCGCCTTGGTGGCAGAGATCGAGACGAAGGTTAGGTCTCTGTGCTTCAGCTCTTACCCTATCTTATCTTAAGTTTTGAGTCAAGGTGAACAGCATCTTTTACTCAGTTGTATACCAGTTATCAAAGAGTTCGATGTAGAATAAAAATGAACTTTCTTGCACTATTCGACGCTGTCAAAATCAAGGAAATGGCAGTTTGTTTCCTTCAGGAAAAATGCATTCTTCCACTAGCTGTGCACGACGCGAGGCTGCATTTGACAGGATTGCATGACAAGTGGAGGTGCTACAAACGTAGGTGCAAGGTGGAAATGGCATTAAGAAATAACACCTGTCTAACTGGCTTAAGGCTGCCATATTTGACCATCGTGCTGTTCATATATGTTTATACTTATAAAATGGTAAGCATTAAGTTTTGGGAAAAAGTTAAGTATAAATCATAACACGTTTTTTGTTTGGTGCAACTACACAATCTGTGCAAACTATTTTGTGTAGACATTTGCACATTGGTGGCCCCAGTTGCACTGTGGAAATTGATAAATCTCTGTTTTCACAAAGGAAAACAACACCAGGAGAACCTTACCACTGCAGTGGGTTTTTGGTGGCATTTGCTGTGAAATGAGAGAAAGTTTTCTACTCGCTATTCAGGACAGATCAACCAAATCTTGTCCCCATAATTCCAATCGGATCGCTGCTGGGTCTGTCATCACCTCCAATCAGTGGAAGTCTTATGAAACATGTACATGTAGATGTAAATATATTTTCAGGGTATAGTATACTGCACCCTTTAAGAGCTATTGTATCCCCCGTGCTCTGCCTAAAGCACATCAAGAAACTTGATTAATAGGCCCGGTTTCAATGGTTGAAGCTCTTCTATTGTCACATTATACACCCCAAAACATTTCTTTCTGCGGGCTAGTGTAGCTCCGCAGTTTGTTAGTAAATGGGTTAGTGTCTCTTCTGCCTCCTTGCAGAATCTACATGTGCCATCTTGGATTGTTCCAATTTTCTTTAAGCGTCCATTTAATCTGCAGTGTCCTGTTAGGATTCGCAGTCTGTTCCTGCTAACTTTGACACATTCTGTGATTTTTTTTCCTACCAAAATTGGTTAGAAGATTCTTGGATTGTTTATGTCCAATGAGTGAATTCCAAAGTTCCTACATTTTCTTTTTGTCCTTCTGTCTGAGATATTTGTTAATAGTGTGGATTCCTATGCCACAGAAGGGTTCAGGTCCTATCACTGTTGTAGCAGCCCCTTTCCTTGCAAGGGTGTGTGCGTTTTCGTTGCCTTCTACTCCCATGTGTCCTGGGACCCAGCTTTATTATGACTTTATTCTGCATACCTAATATGTTTAGTTTGGTTTTGCAGTTCAGCACTATCCTTGAACTAATGGTATTCGAGCTTAGTGCTTTGATGGCTGCTTGGCTATCTGACATGATTATGTTCTTGTACCTTTTACTTAGGTTGAATTGGGTACATCTTTTAATTGCATGAATCTCAGCTTGGAAGATACTGGAGTATTTTCCCATGGGTTCTGAGTATTTGGTTCCAGGTCCAAATACTCCTGCACCCATACCTTCTTGTGTTCTAGATCCATCTGTGTACCAGAGGATGGTGCCATTTTTAAAGGAATTATTTCCCTTTCTTTCCCATTCTTTTTTGGTACCCAGATATGTTTGGAATTTTTGATTAAATTCAAACATCCTGTTCATGTCGTCTCTTGGAGCCATGAGTAACGGATGGTCTTATTGCTTGCTATCTCTTAATTTCAGTTTTATTCCTGTTGGAGGTTTCTCTTCGATAAAGTTGATGATGGTTTTCTGCGCTGTCCTTACTACCATGTGATGTAGAGGGATTAATCATAGTATTTTTTCCATGCTAATTGTAGGACATGTTCTCATTGCTCCTGTTATGCAGATGCATGCAAGTCTGTGTATTTTTGTGAGCTTTTTCTTTTAGTCATTTGTTCTGCTTCATCAGCCGAGGCTATAGCTCCATATGTAAGTAAAGGTCTTACTATCATGGTGTACATCCAAAGCAGGGTTTCCGGTCTGCCTACCCAGTTACTTCCTGCTATTCTTCTGCACACCATCAAAGCTCGATTCGTCGTCATGATGGTAGAGCTGATGTGTTTCTTAAATGTTAGTGTTTTATCTAGTGTGATGTCCAGATATTTGACTTTTTTTTTTCTATCACGGTGTTATTGAGTGTTATTTCCTTCATGTGATCAAGTTTCCTTTTCCGTGTAAAAGCGACTATAGTTGTTTTGTTGGGATTGATCCCTAAGCCAGCGCTTTTACACCATTCTTCTGTGATTTTTAGTCCCTCTTGGATTATATCGCAGAGGGTTTCCTCGAATTTTCTCCTGGCAGTCAGGACATCCGCATATCCCTGACATTTTATTCCTGAACGGTCCAGGGTTTCGAGCAGTTCGTATGAAACATTATCCCAGTATCCTAGTTTCCGCCATATGACAGTGAACCACTCTCTCAATTTTGTTGACCTGACCACCTGTGCACCCATTGAAAGTGTATGGGGAAAAGCAAATGCGAGGGACAAATGGGACAACCCACTGCAGTTTATTGGACTCCAATCTATGCGAATTTATGTGGTGGCAGTTATGTACAGCAAAAAATGTGAATGTTTTCGAAGACATCCTTAGTGAAATAGTTGAATTTTGGCCCCCAGGGACTCAAATGTGATTTCCTTTATTACAATGACAACCAATTTATACACTTAATTATTATTACACAAATTACCTAAAATGAAATGTTTCAGTATTTATGATTTCCTTTAAAGGAGCATTTCCTTATGTGGCCAGAGAGAGATCTTAGCAGTCGAGTGGGGCGGAGGCTCATTAACGGAATAGGTCCTTGGTGGGTACTTGTATTACATCAATTAAAAGATTATAGTTCATAATAAAGAGTGCACAAGCCTGTTGTTACTTCACTGAGAGGCAGAAAAGGTGGTCATTCTTAATTTTTTAAATAATCTCTTAGACAATCCTCCACTGATTATCTTACAAATGGTCCGTTTTAAAGTATTAGAGGTAAATAAAACAGATAAAATCTCCCACACGTGTTTACAATTGAATTTTGTAATTAAATCTTTGATTAGTCCATCTCTTCTTTGTCGGTTTTTCTTTAAAGCTTCTTTCCAATGTTCTGTTGGTTTAATTTTTTATATTGCATCATTTTTAAGTTTCGTTTTTCATTTCCAAGTTTCATTGTTTTATACTGAAAGTTAGACATTCTAAAGCTGTTGAGATCCAGCAACGACTTCAACAAGTTAGAAATGTTAATGTCAGTTTATGCACTGTAAGTTGAAGGCTTTCAGAAACTGGATTACGTGCTAAAAGACCTGCCACTGGTCCAGAACTTCTCACGCAGAACAGCTCGGTTAAGTTTTGCAAGAAATCACATTTGGTCTCATCAAGATTGGACCAAAATCTTGTTTTTGGATGAGTCAAAGTTTTTTGATATTTTCTGATAGCTGACAGAGGGTTTGGAGAAGAACAGGATAGCAATATATCTCCACCGAATTTTCACTACGCAGAAGCTGTGAATGTGGTGGTATTATAGTCAAGCATATCTCTGAAAGGTTGTACAAACTTGATATTCATCGAGGGTTCCCTAACAGCTGTGTGATACATTGAAGATGTGCTATCAGAAGCAGTTGTTCCTTCCACTAATTGGCGATAGTTTTTTTTTTTTTATGCTTGACAATACAAGGCCCCATACATCTAGGATCGTTGGAGACTACTTGTAACTGGCTTCAACTCAAAGTTCGAGTGGCCAGCATGAAGTACTGTCTTAAACTGTATTGATCACCTTTGGGACGAGTTGTCAGAGTTGCCCAGTGATGCCAGAAAATTTTCAGGAATTAAGAAGAAGGAGTACAAAAATATTCCATACCTATATATTCAAAACCTCATAAAATTAAGGTTGATTATTAAGGTTTTTTAAGGTTAATTATTCAAATTAAGGTTTTAGATAAATTGCAAATCGGTGAAAGTGCAACTGCTGTTGGAGATTCTTCAACATCGACAAGTCGACACTGCGTTTGATTTAATTTAAAAAAATAATAGTAAGAGATTTGTCATGGCTAGTGCTCCTGCCAGTGCAAAACGTGCAAGTTTAAAATAAATCCCTTGATTATTTGGAGATCGTGGTCTGGTGTGACGTAGGTTTAGAAAAACATTTTCTTTATCGTACCAATGTTTCGATCTTTATTCAGATCATCTTCAGGGCCCAAAGTGTTTGTTTTCCGTGTACACGTGTGATGAATAATAATCCATAAAGACACATCTACACGGAAAACAAACACTTTGAGCATAATTTGCATAATATAAAATTGTCCATGAAGGAGAAAAAAAGATTTCCCAGAGAACTTAAAAAAACGAGCAAAAATTAAATGGTATGGATGGAAATTTTGAAAATGTTAATTTATGAAAAAATACCGATAAATGCAGTAATACATTAATCATAGGAATAAATTGCATGTGTTTTTGTATCTCTATCCACTATTATGGAACAGAACCCCATTATTTGCACAGGAATATGGACTCAACATTCACGTAGTTTTTCTGGAACGTAACCTTCGTGGATGTAGAGGGATTATTTGTATTTACTAAAACAACGATGAGGGTGGCCACTTTTTTTTTTTTTTTTGTTGTCAGACATAATTGTGTAAAATATTGTATTTGATTGTCAAATTGTGATCTTTGGTCAGCTAGAAGGTACCCATGTTCATGTTTCTCAGTCAAGTTACTCTCACCATGGTGAAACATAGAGAATTGAGTCCAGAGTAGTTTGACATTATATTTAGGTTTATTAAAACGTTCCTAGACCAAGTCATTCTCATAAGATGACTTTCATTTCACGAAATGGGGTTGTGTTATTCAGTAAACTACCCTACACGCCACCGACTGTCAGTTTTCCATAATTGTCCTGCATTTTGTCTTTGGTTTTAGCCTCCCAAAAGGGGCAAATGGCATTTTGTGTGTACTTGGATTGTATCAGTTAACTGTATTATATATAAGAGTTATAATAAAGATTGTAAAACTGTACCAGTGATAATGTTTTCTGTACAGAGGTAGATACAAATCAACAATTCATTGAACAAAGCATGATAATTAGGACTATTAGCATTCCATGACCTGTGAAAGCCATGATCTTCAATTCTTCTATCTACAGCTGTCCTCTTAGACGATTTGCTCAACTTACTATAATTTTTGAACTGATAATTAATAGCCGCTTGGCTCGACAGGTTTTGGCTCAATTATCTCTGATTCAACTTGACTTCCATCTTCCTGTCTCATCTGTTTCTATTTTAAGAATCCACGTAGAACAGTTAATTGACCAAAAACGTTAAAATTATCTTTACTGAGGAAGCTGGGGTCTTTTTACTTCTTCCTCAGATGGCAATCAGTAGGTGCGGTTTCTTCAGCAGAAAAGAAGAAGGTTTGAGACATAAACCATCTAAACACTTATGTCGGTGCTGATGCTATGTAAAAGAGTGTATCGCATGCAGGATTGATCAAATCTACTTATAGCCTTAGAATTTGGGCTAATTTACCTTGGCTATTTTAAAAAAAAATACTTTCTCTGAAGCCATACAATATTATTTTTAGACATCAAATAGAAGAAGGAACAATTCGATTAGTTTTTACAAATTTTATTATGTAAATTATATGGATAACACCACCTCTTTTATGTTATATGTTAATGTTAAATAAATGAGAAATGTTTACACATTTTTTTGTGGTGAAAAATTTAAAGTTGCTGTAAATTCCAGGTTTAATGTGGGAGGAGTACCCATTGGCGTATGCTCCGCTTGGTGCCGTTTCGTTTTTCTGCACCGGTCTTTACACGGTGTCGTGGCAGTTTGACCCTTGCGTTAAATACCAAGTGTTTCCTGATTCAAAGCGTCTTGCGAAACTGCCACTTTTCAATGCGCTCTCTTCCGCATCGCCGATAGTCCTCATCAGGAAGAACGACTCTAGGCGCAAAATCCTCCACTGCTCTGTGACCCTGTTATCGACGGCGTTCTGCACTTGGAAGCTTTACAAACTGTTCAACAACTGAATACCTCCAGGTTAAAAATAGCTCTAGCGGCTTCAATCGGTCGAAGATGAAATTGTGGCCATTCGATGAAACCAGTAGTCTTTTGAGGCCCAGATAATAAAATAGAGGAAAGCATTTAGATTACTCTTTATTTAAGAATTTTTCTTTCGTACGTTGTCTACTTATTGAAGCACACCAGGACGATTAGGTTGCTCAATTATTGATAATAATCATACTTTCCAGGCACACAGATGCATTTCTCAAATTTGTTCTTGTTTTCTATGTTCACTCTTATTTATAGATGCCTTGTTTATTAATTTTTTATTTTATTTTTTAATGTTTTTGACCACATCATTATGTGCACTGTGTTAACTAGAAAATTCGGGTACTTATAGGATATAAATTTTGTTTTTCAAAAAAATTAAAAAAATGAATAGCCTTTTTAAGAGGATGTTATATTTTATTAAAATTTAGAAAGACATTGTAACATAAAAGAAATAAAATTGCAACGTCTCGTTTGAATTCTTCCAGTTTCCTAATTAGTTTCTTTTCTATATTGACTAATGTAATAACTATTGAAATTTTCTCTTAAATACTTCTTGACAGGATATAGGTATTAGTCTTTTTCAACTGTTTTGGTCTGTCAGATAGCCAGACATAAGCAGGGAGAACTTCCATTTATTCTGAATTTGCCGAAGAAGAGTGAATGCCGAAATTCTACAGAACAAACTAGGACGATTGGAAACGACCAAACTAATCATTGTCATGCAGACTCCAAGAGGAAACTTCACAATAAAAATATTACAATTATAACAGAAGTCATTTATTTTTGTGGTATTCAAATTGAATTAAATGCGTTCAGAACCTTGGTTGAATAATTTTACCTTCGTTGATACTGTGACAGTTTTCTCTTATGTCAATTTTATTAACACGCCTGATCTTAATAATTATTAGGTAATCTCTGATGTGGATAAATTTATGCTTTTATTTAAGTGTTAATGTTAGAAAATCTTTAGCATAAGTTTTGCTAAACCCATATACTAACCCCAGAACATTTTCTTCGCATTTGTGGTACGTACATAAACAAACATTTTACTCAGTTTTTATTGAATAATAGTTCAATTTTTTCTTAGGTATCAGACATCTGCATACCCAGGATGAGAACGGTCTATCAGCACAGTGGAAGGTACAGCCTTTTACAGTGGACAGTGCCTCGTATTTGCCACGCTAACGGTTCTGGGTTCGAATCCCAGCAGAATCGATGGATTTCTTAATCGGTAATAATATATAAAAAGTATTAAGTGTTTCTGACCCATCTTTCACGACAGCCGATAGGTATTTGAACTTTAAGCCTTCCGGTATGATAGAATATATTTTAATTTAATCCTTAATGATTATCCTGGTCTATCGTCACTGGGTTGGTTTGTCTGACGCTTTTTCAGCACATATTACATTTTATGTAACAAATACCACATCCCTGGTTAGCATGTACTGGAATTTCTTAAATTCATTTTCTTGGATAGATCAGATTGTCAATGCCTCACCCTCCTTATAACCCTGATCATGTTTTTTAATCGGCCTTTTTCATCCAAAGCTTTGCCCAAACATACATTTCTAACATCTTTTCTAGTTTTATTGCTTTTAATGGACTTAATCGAATTTATTAGGACATATTTCGCTTTGAATTTTTAGCATTGTTTTAATAGATGACGTCGAGCTCGCATCTTTAATGCAAATAATTTGTTATTAAATTTCGTAAAGTCTATCAGATGCGTTTCGACATCTTAAGTGAGTCAGTACTATTGTGAAGTGTCCTTTAGTCTTCTTAGATGAAGGAAAGCTTCTAATAGGCACGCCCATCAAGAATATACTAAAATGATCGGCAGTAACCATGTTACAGTTTTACAACCCCGCAGACCGCAGGAAGTAATCTTAGGAATTACTTTACTTATTTTTATTTACTTTTTAAGGCCTGGTTACCTACATCTCCTCGCCTGTCAGAAATGTTTCATTTACTATTTTGTATTAAGCAAATCATTCACAGACCATGACGGCTTGACAGGAAAAGTAATTAAAAAACTTTGTTTTGCAATACTGTTTTATTGTCTTAATTACAATCTCAAAATTGGTTAAAATCTATTGCTTAGGTACAAACTATTATCTAATTTTTTAATGGTAACTATTAATTATTTGAGCAAAAACAAACAGTTTTGTCATCAAGCAACTTAATAGATAATATTGATTTAAAAAAATAGAAACAAAATTTTTATATTTCAAAGAGTAAAATAAACTAGGTCAGGATCTGGTAGGGGAAAAGCAACATCCACAGTTAATGTAAAAAAAAAATTATCCAAATTTATTATTATATTAATTTCATTGAGGGAAAACTTGTTTTTTTGTTATTAAGCAGGCAGTTAAGTTTTCTCTCTGGTTTTGGAAATTAAGTTTTAAAGGTTTGATGGTTAATGAAACTAGCAAAAATCCTGGCCTTTTATGAAATTAATCTGTGAATTATTTTCAATCTGATCTTGTTGGTCAAAGTAATTAACAGTTTAACACTAGTTTTTTATTCTTTGAATTAGTATTTTCAATAAAATTTTATATTTAATATCCTCTCTACAATTATTCTCTAATATAAAGTGAATTATAGACCATTAAAAAATATATTTCTAATCAAATTGAATTTTTGTCAACTTAATTGTTCTTTTGTTACATAACAAAGATGGTTTTGAAAAATAGTAATTTGAAACTGTTTAAAATGGGTAAAACAATTAGTTGAAAATATACTGTCTCCATTATCAGTGTCTTTTGATAAAGAAAAATGGAATTGTACTCTTAGGCCAAGGCACTTAAAAGCATTAAAAAAAATTTTAATTCTAATTTTATGGTCACTACTGACAGATTGAGTGACTCAGTGCATATAAGTCACAAAATTTTGTGATATAAATAAATTATTTATTTTCTAATTCAGTGAACATTAACATCATTAAAGTGTCTACAAAAATAATTCACCGTGTAGCTAAACTGTAGGATTGTTGGAATCTCTGTAACAAAAATAAGTATCGTATAAAACAATTTTTACATTTAAGTACTTAATATATTAAGTTTTGCCGTAAATATTTCGCCCTAAATCAATGTAAATCTCATTCTTCATGTTTCGGTACGAATGGAAAAGTTGGACATATCTCTTCGTATATGCGCCTTCTTTTAAAATATTTTTTATTGTGGCGAGGAAGAAAGTCCACCATCCTTCGCCGTCTAGTTTTAAGTGTTGTATGCCATGGCTTGCTGTTCTCGCTATTGTGTCAGCCAAGTGTGTTCAACAGGTCATTATGTAAATCATTTGGCGATACTCGGGTTTTGTGTCTTATGAACACGATGTGGATTGACTACGGAGGAGTTGTAGTTTGTTTGGTGCTTTCTTCTTTGCCCGTGTCACCGACATCCAAGGTCGTTTCCTGTGTATGTAAAAATTATGTTGTGTAAATTGGAATAAAGTCGTGTGCAGAGTGCTTGATATAAGACAAAAAATGTCAAATTTTTGGCAATTTACACTGGATGAAGTCCATAAATATTAATAATTTAGGTATAAAGCAAGAAATTAAATTTTGTTTTAACAATTTGGCTTCTTTTTTTTTTTTTTTTTGAAAATTGTCAGTTGTTGAATGAGTTTGTTAGTTAATATTTTTTAAGTGGAATGTTAGAAAAGCAAATGCATTTGTAATCTAAAGCTAACAACTAAATAATTATACTTATTTCTTATTGCGAGCTCTGTTTTAGGTATAAACAAGTGTTGATAAGTTTAATAATAGACTGGGATTAATTGTAATTAATATAAATTAAGGATCTACAAATTTGAACAACTTAGAATTTAAAAATAAACTTTACACATATCTATCTATAGTTTGGTAATTTCTGATCATTTTCGTCTGGCCTATTCTTACTGTTATATTCAGTCTGTGAGACCAAAATCAAAACGACCAAACTACAGGTTCATCCCTTTGGTGACCCCAAGAGGAAACCTCAAAACATGCTTGTTAAAGCACTAACCTATTCTTTAAATCTGTTCCTTTTTATAAAGATCCTGACGATGCTCTTAATCTGTCTGACGAAGAACAAACTTACTTTACTGCCTCCTGTTTATCCAGCATTTCAACTCACCATTGTGTCCTCAATGATCTTCATTACAACTACAAGAACATGACCTAACATCTCTACTTCAACAAGTACAAACAAGTATCCCATGTCACAAGTAAAAAAATAAACTGGTTTCAACCTAATCATAAATACTTTAAAGCCTACCAAAAAAGAGAAGCATTTCTCTTTACCTAAATTTACAATTCTGTCCTAAGAACCACATACTTCCCATCCCACTGATAAATTCTCTAATCAGGAGGATTCCAAACTAAAACCTCAAAACTTTTTGTCATCCTACCATCCAATTAGGCTATTGACGTTAATGCACAAAATCTTAGAAAAACTGCTTAAGTACATTACTGACCAGTTTGGGTTCAGACATTACCATTTCACTAGTCATTGTAAACTTAACCACTACTGCTCTTTAGCGAAGTTCTGCTCCAGCGTATTCCTAAATGTGAAGCAATCCTTCAATCGGGTATAGCACCACCTGATCCTAAAATCCTACTTAACCGACACATATTTTCAAGCCATCAATGGCTCCTCTCTATCAGCCAGCTATTACACAGAAGAAGGGGTACCCTAAGGAAGTTTCTTAGGACCAATCTTCTACACACTATACACCACAGACATTACCTTTTTTACACTATTCTTACCATCTATACAGATGATACTGCAATACTTTGCTCTTTTAAGGAGTCAACCGGAGACCTCCATACCCATGTCACATCCCTTGAGCAGTAGTTCAAGCTTGAAAAATGACAACAAATATACAAAAATGAGGACATCTTTCAAAACAACTCATTATTCGAACATTGGGGTTCCAACCTCTAATTTATTCAACCCTTAAAATTCAAAATCCTTCGAATCATTGTCAGTGCTCCTTTCTATGTATCCAATCTTACCATTCAAAATGACTTCAACATCCAATATGTTCTTGAAGTAGCCAAAAAAAGCTTCAAGAAGTTTCACAAAAACTCTCCCAGATAATCCTACCAACGGTTGAAGTGTTTTAAGCCTTACTATTATTAAGAAGTTTCTTTTTTCCCGATTTTGGTTGAATAATCTGACCATTCTCACTGTATGTCAATCAGATGGACCTCAGACATCTTCAGTGTCTTAAGTAAAACATGTGAACAAGCATACAGTAAGAATAGACAGACAAATATCTGGCAGATATTAATTTTCGCACTGATTTTAATTTAAACTTATCTACCCTGTCTATAATTAAACAACTAATTAAGAGTTAAAACCAGAGGATTTTTTTTTACCAGAAGAATTAGAGGTCATTGCTGATTTTGGTGATCAAACTTGAAAGTAAAATGTTGTTAATCGACTTTATTTCAAACTGTTAGTTTCTAATTTGTTAGTGATTTCATTTTGTTTAATTATATATTTGAATTATTTAAAGAGTTGCTGTTCTTACACAAAATTCGTCCCCTGCAACTCTGCTAAAAGTTGTGCCCTGAGTGCCTTCCTTTTCGGCTTTCCCGTCGACGTTTTTGGGATGAATTCGACGAACCTGATCCCTCCACGGATTTGTTTCTTCTCTGATACCCTCTCTGGGAGAATATTTGTTTTCAATACCGTTAAATTAAAAAGACAGAAAAAAACCTTTTTCCATTACCTGCTACAAACTCGAGCAGCTGGGTTTCCGAGATGGCCTTGTTTGCTACGACGAAGGCAGTCGCATGATCACCATCGATCGGGTGTGGTATGCCGAATACAGCTACATCTTTGACAGCAGGATGTGTTCGCAGGACGTTTTCTATCTCAGCTGGAGCAATCTAACGAGTTTATGTAGTTGTAATTTTTAATTTATGAAAATATTTTAGAGAAAACAAGATACAAGATTCTGGGACTTTGATGAAAAGGAAGAATGTTATTTTTTGAATCAAGACTATACCCACCTATATTTATACAAAGCAAAATTTTTCCAAAATGAATGGAATGTTCTACCTCACCCATGCTTTAGTCCTGACCTCCTGTCAGACTACCACCCGAAACAAGCAATGAGACCCATTTTTTATTACATTTGCTTTAAGATAATTTCTTTGAAATAAAAATATTGATAAACTTTCAATTAAGACAATTTAAAAGAAAGAAGTAAAAAGAACCTGATAAGATTTGTAAAAGAACAGGTCCTTCAGCCTGTCAATAACAAATAAAAACCCGTCCTCGTCATAGTAGCCGATGTCTCCTGTATGAAACCATCCATTATCGTCAAAAGTGGCTGCTGTAGCTTCGGGATTGTTGATGTACCCTTTCATCATGAACGGTGATTTAAGGCAGATCTCGCCTTCCTGCCCTGGCCCGAGTGAATCACCGGTTTCCAAATCCTCAATCTGTTTCAGTTTAATCTTGTTTTACAAGAACATTGTATTGATTTAAAGCAAGTCTTAATGGAGAAACATTAGTAATCATTAAATAAATAAAAAGTAAATAAATAAAACAAGCACGCTGACCCTGCATTTAATTCCTGGTTTGAGCACTCCGCATGATCCAGGCTTATTAAGCCCCGGGAGGCCAGTCGCAATGACTCCCATTTCAGTCATTCCTACAAAATAAAGATTAAATGATCTTTAAAAAAAGTTTTGATTTAACCTTTGAAACAAACGTTTGACAATAACACCAATAAAGTTACAGTGCGGCATTTAAAAAAATATTTGCACTGTATTAATTTTTAAACTATGCTGAAGGAATGATTTTAAAAATAACTGAACATTTATTGTTAATTAGTTTTTAAAACAGTTATTATAGTGTAATAAAAACTACTGGTTGATGTGGTATTTTTTTTTTTTACTTTTAGATCAAACAAAGTACACAGGTTTTTTTTACAATTCTGCTGTTCTAACCGATCTTGAATTTTGTTAATAAAAAGATAAAACAAAAGAATAAAGGAAAAAGAAGAAAGAAAGGAGAAAGGAAGGAAAACTGATAAGTATTTAGATTGCTAATACAATAGGGAAATTGGGTTATTTCTCCCATTTAGTTTAATATTTACTTAAAATTTGTCAGAAATAAAATTTTGAGTATGCAATATATGAACATAATATACCTATTATGTTAAATAGTTTAGCTCCTATTTAATTAATTAATTTAATTCTTGACAAAACCACCTCTGCTGTTGTGAGAGAGAAACAACAGGGGAGTACCCATTTAGTTTATTAAAATTCAAAGCTCATTTTTAAGTTCATTTTCACTCCTAATTCCTCAGCAATCAGCTAGGAAATTGGAGGGAAGTTTAGCCCCAAAACAACAAATCCCATGTGCCCTTTTGAACTAAGTTTAGAGAATAGCAGGTCAGCCAGTATAGGGTCTCCCTTAGGTATGACAGGGAAGGAGGAGGGATTATTAAAAAAAGCCTAACATAAACATAAGCATGATTCTGGAAGTAAATTCCCAACCCCATGGTATGCTCTGCAATATAGAAACATGACCACAATGTTTCAATGACTTGTAGTGAGGACACTAGGAGGTGCAAGCACTGCATCTCTTGGGTCATTGCAGTATTACTAGTTCATTAGTGAGGTAGTCGGTAGTTAATTGATTCGATTCTTCTTTTAAGAAGTATTAGATCTTTCACTGACATTGTTGCAATTCTTTTTCTTGGGTCTTCTTGGTACCTAGGTCATGTTTCCATTGAGAGATTCAAAGATGAATGGGTGGCAGTTTCTCCTTAACCATCTAAAAATGGTGTCATCATTCAATATACTCATGCTGTTTTCTTAGTTACCAGTGGCTGGTGTCTAATTCTATCTTCCCTTCAGTTTTGCACTGTTTGACTGTGCTTTGCTAGTTTTGGGTGGGGGTTCTTTAATTACTGTATCTCGTACCCTTGGAGCCTGTCCACTTGTCATTTTGGTATTTGTGATGAAGGAATCTACGTTTTGCTTATCCCCTTCCAGCTGGGTGGTCTACTTGTTCACTCCTGGGAATTCCTTTATGCCCTGGATATTGTTAGGTCGTTATGTTTACCCACATTTTGAAGATTTTGGATGCATTCATTGACTATTTTGAATATGACCCTTTTATGTTCTCCTTAGATCTTTTCCAGACTGTATGACTTGCAAGTCAACCGCACTTTTCTGTAGCTTTAAATTATCTAATCATGGATCCCTATTTTTGTCATACTAGGCTTGAAGTGTGGGTGCAATGGCCACCACAATGTGTACATCATTTTTACCCCCACTGTATTATAATCAAATCTCATTAACTAATATATTTTTTAGGAACAATTGACTTTATAAAGATTTTTCAAAAATTAAATTAACTAATTTCATGGTCCGCTTGACCAACTAATATATTATAATTAATCAAGGCTTTTAGTTGAGATAAAAAGTCAATGGCACGAGTGGGATTCGAATCCACGATCTTTGGCTTGATACGCTGCTGCTCTACCACTTGAGCTATCGTGACCTCGATCCATTCGGACACCAATTTCCCATCTCAAAATTCAAAAGGTGCGGTTGAGATGGGAAGTTGTGTCTGAGTGGATCGAGGTCACGATAGCTCAAGTGGTAGAGCAGCGGCGTATCAAGCCGAAGATCGTGGGTTCAAATCCCGCTCGTGCCATTGACTTTTTTATCTCAACTAAAAACCTTAATTAATTATAATTTTTCAAAAATAAGTTCATAGTCACAAAAGGAAAATTGAAATAGCTAATTACCATATCCTTGTAGGATGGAGATCTTATTCCTGAACAACTCCTTTTGAATGCGAAGAGCACTGTCTGCACTGAGGATCGCTCCGCCAACACTTAGAACGACTAAGCTGCTTAAGTCATACGCGTCTTTTCCCGGGAAGTTCAGCAGTGCATTGAGCGTCGTTGGCGGGGAGAACCATATGTTGGCCTTGTAGTTCTGTATAGAGCTGAGGAGTACCGCTTCCTTTGAAGGGCCTCGTAGAAAGACAAGCTTAAGTCCTCCGATCAAAGACCCCAGAAGTATCATAGCCCCGCTCAGCCAAAAGACGGGCGATGTCAGCAAAGCAGTCGGCTGCATGTCAATTTTCCTCGAACTGTAAGTTTTTACTTTTTTAATACAAAACCAGCTATTGTCAGTCAATAAATACCTTCAACAGCACAAGCTTTCTTGGAACGAACATTCATTAAATGCAGGCTTTTCAAATGATTTGATGATTAGTTTAAAGATCATAGGAGTTCGTAGGTCTAACCGGTCAATTATTATATTGATGGAAGTGTCTGAATTTATGTTCATTGTGATATAAGAGAGCTTATGTTCCAAACAAACATAGGATACGTACAAATGAGGCATGTTCTGAAGGAGGTACACATCTGTCAGCATGACGCCCTTTGGGAGGCCCGAGGTGCCAGAAGTGAATAGTACAAAGGCAACGTGGTCCTCTGGGTTGGATATAGACGGTCTAAACTCCGGGTCAGTCGGTTGTAGGAGGGCCTGAAATTAATATTTTAGTTTTGTAACAACCTTTATTCCCAGCTATTTTGTAACAACGTACCTGGAATGTCAGGTAGCTGTGTCTTCTCCCTGATGAGACAACAAGCAGCGGTGCAGCTGATATGAGCATGAGCGCGTTTTCAACTTTGCGCAAAGTCTTGCCGCCCTCTGTGAATACGACGGTAGGTGACACAAGTTCCATGAGAGACACCATTTCTTCTGCGAAAATGTACACAAAAAAAAAAATTAAGTTCCTTCATTTGCTTCATGACTGCATAAATTTCATGCAAAGATATACAGGCACATTTTAACATTACCTTGTGACAAAGAAAACAGGCACTTACATGATTTTAAAAATAAATAAAGCAGAAATAACTAGTATGTTGTACATTTCTGAAAGATCAATATAAAAGCAATAATGATCACAGTGTTTATGCAAGTAAATATTACATAAATAACAATTGTTAGTGGATAGATGGATAGGAAAGAATTGGATGCATGCAAGATAATACAATAACATAATATTTTGAAACACATTTTAAAAAAAATAATTTTCTATTGTGGATATTTTAAAATATCATCCACTACAAGAAGAAGAATAAATATGTTCAAAAATATTTAAAGACAGTGCACTCCCAACAAATGCGAGTTGACTCCATCTGTCTGGATTATGCCATATCTAATCAATCTAGCTAAAATATGTACAGTTTATTGTTGTTATAAAATAAGACAGGTTGACGCTAAACATTCACCTGCTGATGATACATTTTTGGCAGTTTGATACTATAAATTATACATTGGGCAGATATGTGTTACAACTTTAACAGTGTGGTGTTAACAATTTAACTGTTGACCAAAAAATTCGACAGCTGATGCTAAAATTTGGACTGATTGATAAATAAATTATAAATATGGCATGTTGATACTAGGAATTAGCCAAACTGGTGCTAAATCATTAGCAGAGTGAGCTATAAGTAGCAGATTGGTACAAAAATTAAGGAAGCTGATGCTAAAATTTTGGCTGATAGAGACTAGAAATTCGCCAAACTGTTGCCAAAACTTTAGCAGAGTGAGCTATAAGTATCAGATTGATACACAAATTCGGGTGGCTGATGGTAAAATTTTGGCTGATTGATAGTAGAGATTTGTGAGACATTAACGTGATGCTAGAAATTTTGGTAGATTGGTTACAAAATTCGTCATATTGGTGCTAAAACTAGGAATTCGACAGACTACTTCGGCTGATAGACGCTAATACATACTTTCATCGGATTAATGCGGGAAAATCTCATAATTTAAACATTTTAAAAATTCATTAATTAAAGTATTCTTGTAAAAAAGCCACCTCATCGACATCGTGTAATTCTTTGAAGGCGGTCGATAACAGCCGGTTCTATTATTGTTCCGGCCGTCCTAAATTATTTAAAAACTCTTTCCCGGCGGTTGGACGAACAAAATCGATGCATCCGTCAAGACGAAGATAGATGACATTAATTATTCAACGCGAGGCTTTTTTAGGCCGTTTTGCGATTTAGGTTTATCACTAGGCACACAGGGGACGGTTCTGAGTGTGTCTGTTCTAGTAGTTCGTGTCAGTTCACAGCACCAGTATTTTCAATTTATGCAGTCACAGAAAGTTTTCCGAGTATTCATGGAGGAGCGTAAATGAGCCCTGGCGAGGCTGCTGCTAACAAAGCAAGTGTACATTCACGAGTGCTTTATAGCTTTGTGGTCACAGATCCGATGCCTTGTTTTATAGCTTTACCGATAACTATGCGTTTTCTTGGTAGAAACGCAGTTTCAGTTCTACTAGGGGCTTCTAGCTCTGCAATCTCAGTATCTTTTCCTACATCTGCTTTTTCTTGACTGAGATGCAGTTTCAGTTTTACGAGCGTTTTCTAGCTTTGCAGTGACAGAACCTGTTTGGATGATTCCTTTTTATTGGTGGAAACGCAAAGTTTTAGCTTTACAGAACCTCTTACATCTGCCTTTTCTTGACAGAGACGCAAAATTTCAGCTTTACCGGGAGTTTACATGCAATCATAGAACTTTTTACGATAACTGTATTTTCTTGGTAGAGACGCAAAGTTTCAGCTTTACCAGAGGTTTTTGCTTTTGCAATGGCAGAACCTTTTTCAATATCCGTCTATTCTTGGTAGGATAGGAGTACAGACCGAAGAAGCACTGCCATGAAGAAGGGGAGACCGCAGATTACCTTTTATATTTTTTGAGGGTCTATGCAGATGCAGATCCGCAAGAAGGAGAGGAGTTTCAGATTTACCAGTGTGGTACGGTTTTCTTATTTGCCTTTATCTTATTTGGGAAACCATTGCAGTCACATACAGGATCGGCAGGATTCAGCTTTCGTTCGAAACGGTTGTAGATACATTTTGTCGATTATTTTTAGGCTGGGTACTTTCATCTTGAGAGAGACTACCTTTCTCAATCTACCCCTAAGAATACGTAGTGATTCAGGTACGATCCTTGTGCTCTTTCTCTAAAAATCTGCCAATTCTTTTTCTGTAACCTCACTAGGAAAACGATTTTTACAAAGACGTCCAGCAGGACCGATTGCCGTACCAGTCTCCTGGAGTTTGAAACCGAACGTTTTTAATTTTGGCTTTCACATCTTCAGCAGACGCAGCACCGCCATAAACGTAAAATGGGATTGTTCCGTTTTCATCACATCAATATTTGTGCACCACAAGATAGTCAATAAGGTTGAATGTCATCCTATGTTCAGTTATTTACGGATCGAATAAATAATAAAGGTTCTAAGAATTTCTCGATGGGAAAAGCTTTAAAATTTCCCTGGGGGCCGTCTTATCAGAGAATTGGTCTAAACAGATCAATACGTTAGTGGATCGCCCTAATCCAGCGGATATGCGCGGATTTATTTTTTTCCGTAACCGACTTGATTCATCAGAGGATTTATAGGAAACCACAGATCGATAGGTTAATAATTGTTCAACGCTTTAAAAAATAATTAGCGAAAAAACCCTATTTGAAGAACATCTCGCGGCACGAAATGTTCCGTTTAATTTTTAATAACTGAACGAAATGAATGATGAAAATGTCACGAACTTATATTATTACCCCAATGGGATTATTATTATTATTATTATTACAAATGGGATTTATTGTCCATTCACCGGAAGTTTAACCCGACGATGCTATTTTAGTCTGGCCCTTTTTGATTAAATTTTTTATTCATACGTTTATAAAACATATGGACGTTGACGTACTGTGTAATTTATACACATGGGGAAATAAAACGAAATAAATACAAACGAATAAACCCCTAACGCCAACTGTGGGTTTTTAGATAATGATTGATAAAACTTGTAGTTGCCCTAGCTTTACGAAAATTGGGCATAAATAAAAGCTTTCATTAACTCAACTTGTTGGAAAAGAGAAAAAAAAAACTACTAAAATGTGCAGACTGCCGAGTTTCATCCCCATTCAGAATAATTTTGCCATAAATCAGGTTGAAACAATGTATGTTGTCGAATCGTTTGGGAAAAAACGCATGACTCACTGAAAACATCGAAGAGAACTAGGATGATCAGAAAAGGGTTAAGCTACAGGGATGGTTAGGGAAGAACCATCAACCGCAAGAATATATCTTACCATATTAGAAGTTTTGTAGTTTCCGCTGATTTTGGCCTGCCTATCTACTTTGTTTTGATCTGTCAAAATATACTGAACGCGTCCCGATTTTGGGGTGCCTTTGACCCCATCTAACTGATCAGAAAGTTCCTAACTTCACTTATCCCTACTTGTCCCACAATACAGGAAGACACTCGATAGTCTTCGATGATTCTGGTCTGCCTATCCTCGTTTTGTTCTATGTAAATTTATGGGCTAGTTCACAATTTTAGGTAGACCTGAAATGCTGAAAAACGACCAAGCTACATGACCAATTCCCTCAGTCCTCAAACATACAGCTCACAGTAATACAGTTTTGATCATTTCTGAAATTTCGGTGAGCATACACTCGCTTTTTTGTCTTACAAAAAATATGTAACATTTCATAATTTGGAATTCATAGGCAGCCCTGGATGATCAGTAAATAACTAACCTACAGGTTCATTACCCCGCATATTTCAAGATGGCTATCTACAGTAATGAAAGTAGCTCGATCGTTTTCGTCGATTTGGTCTGCCTATCCTAGCTATTTTGTCCTTTGTGAATTTTAGAAAACTTAGTTACTAATCGGTGTGACAGGCCTTAGAGCAGGACCTGGACTTTCTCTATAAGTTCTCCCCATTCGTTTCGGTCTTCGACCTTGGGGCGCCATCTTCTTACACCCGTCCGCCGTAGATCCAACTCCACATCGTCCAACCACCTAAACCGAGAGCGTCCTCGTATTCTTGAGTCTCCTGGCTTCCCATAGAGGAATTTCCTTGGAAGCCTATCTTGAGGTCTCAATCTTCCCTTATTTATTTGGGCTACTACATCCGGCTCGCCAAATAATTGCTTTAATTGATCATTCTTGCGTACGATTATTTGAAAATCGTAAGGTGCGGTCTGGAATTACGTAGGTTTTAGAAAAACATTTTCTTTATCATGTTAACGTTTCGATCTTTATTGAGATCAACTTCATGGCTCAAAGTGTTTGTTTCCCATGTAGATGTGTCATTCTTATGTTTCAAGTTGAGAGTGCCCAAACACTTTGAGCCCTGAAGATGATCTCAATAAAGACCGAAACGTTGGCATGATAAAGATAACGTTTTTCTTAAACCTACGTCACACCAGACCGCACCTCACGATCTCCAAATAATCATTGGCTAACGGTCACCAAACACCACATATTCTTGCGTATTTTCCATTCGCCATTTACACACTTCGGGCCGAATATTTTTCTTAGCACTTTTCTTTCCCATACCCCAAGAATCTTTTCACTTTCTTTACTCAACACCCGTTTCGCTAGCCTATTGGGCTTAGAGTCGCTTTGTAACAATCTTAGCCTTGCGAGGTCCTTGAACCGCAGAGCCTTTTGTACCGCAAACAGGCATCTATTCCCTGCCGCTATTCTCGCCTTTATTTCTGCCCATACATCATTATTCTTTGTTACTAAAGACCCTAGATATTTAAAATTACTGTCTACTAGGAAACTATGATTTCCAAATTGAATTGGTCCTTGTCCACATCCACGGGTTCTCGAGGTTCTTATATACTTAGTTTTGCCCTCGTTAATTTCCAGACCGCGTTGTTGCTGGCTTCTTGCAGTGCTCCTCCCAGTACCGCCTTTATTCTTGCTATAATTAATATGTCGTCCATGCCTTGTGTTGCGTTAATCTATTATAAATAGTGCCGCCTGGGTTTGTTCTAATAGCCCGCACCGCTCTTTCCAAACATAGATCGAAGATGACCCATGATAGAAGGTCTCCTGCCGCAGGCCCGCACCCACTCTAAAATCCTCCGACAGTGTATTTTGCACTTTGACTTGGTAGCTCGTGTTATGCCACGTCATACCGATTAGCCGAACTAGCTTACATGACATGCTTACCAAGTACCCTTAAATCTGCTAAAGCTTACTAAGGGGCACTACGAGGAAGCGGTCTACTTTACCCTCCTTAGAAAACTTAAATGATCATAACTAACCAACCTACAGGTCCAACATCCTACAGACTTCAAAACGATACCTCGCAATAATAGAAATTAGATCGTTTCCCATTCCCAAATGTTTGTTCCTTGAAGATTTTAGGTGTTTTAGGCTCAGTGAACAGAAATAACCTGGGTACAGGTTTATCGTTCCCCAAACGTCAAGAAACGTTATTGATGGAAGTAGGTTGATGGTAAACGTCGCTGATTTGGCATGTGAAAAACATGGAAAGTTTTTTCACGATTTTGGGTGTAATGGGTGACCAGAAATGACAAGCCCAACACTCTACAGATATCAGGAATATACTACAAAATGTAAAACTTTTACTGGTTTATCGTGGGTGAAATCCTGTTTAAAATATTCACCATTATCTTTCGCCTGTAACAGAATTAAGTGTATCGATTGGAAATCAGTCGTCGTGGTGGATGAAATCAATGTTCTCTCATACTACTCAACATTTTAACGTAAACAGTGTCCAAAATGTTGATTTATTCGCGAAGCAATAAAATTACTTGACTGTTATTACCGGACAATGGCGTAAACCGTTTACCCTCGTCCCGTTGCTATCGAAAAACATTTCGAATCGTGGCAAAGCTGCGGTCACGAAACCCGGAAATGGACATTCAAATGGACATCAGTAATATATTCTTGCATGTTATCCAAATAACTAATGAAATATTATTCTGTATTACAGTACATTTGGGTCTTTCATTTTAATTAAAGTACGATGAGTTTATTGCAATAAATAAATAATTAAAAAATTCTAAAGCTCACTAGTCTGTCTTCCGGTCAGTAACCATCGACCCGCTCAATCCACCGGTAATATATAATTTTATCGGCATTTAGATTCCGTTCAGATAAAACAGAAAATAACTTATTGCCCTGGGTTTTATCAGCCTAAATAAAATTTTAGTAATGAAATTAGCTTAGATTCTATTAAACTTTTCAGATCGAAACTATCGACTATTCAACGAATTCGGAATAAACCGTGTGCCTTTAGGGTCGATAAACATGAATAAATTATGTGCATTTAAACCACTGGGTTTTGTTTATTACCTTAGGACGACTGCTGTGCTTGATTTCGGCTGAAATTTCTGCCATCTTTACAAACAATACCTGATTTTCTAGCTGGAAGCTGCTGGCTTTCTTTATGTCTTATGACTATGATCTGTTCAAACTTTGTTCAAACGCGGATTTCACAATTTATCATAATGAATATTTTTGGAATTCGTGTGAAGGGGATCTAGGGAGTGATGGGAACGAGCTGATCTGAATTGATCCGAGTTGGATCAATATATTTTATTGGTTCGTACACGTTAATTATGACTATATTTGAAGGCTTGCCGAAATATCATTGGTCATTTACGTTTGATGTAGGGCTACCTAAGAAACCAAAAATTATGAAACGTTCAGTATAGTGCACAGGACAAAGCAGTGGGAATGGATGGAAATTATGTTGGCAGTATTTTCTTGAAGACTGTAGGTGTTGAAGTCTGTCTAAGTTATCCAAAATCGTGAACTTAACACATATTTTGACTAATTAAAATCCATGGAGGATAGGCAGATAAAAATAATCGGAAACGATCAAGTTTCTATTACTTCTTGAGGTCTTTTGATCGTTCAACTTGTAGTTTAGTCATTTTTGGTTATTTAGATTTGCTTAAGGCATTAAAAAATCGTGAAAAGTTAGTTTGACGGGACAAAACAGCGGGAATTGAAAGACCGAAATCATCGGATACGATGAACCATTATTTCTGGATGGTATCTTCTTGAGGTCTGTAGTGTGTTGGACCTCCAGTTTAGGTTATTTTTGGTCGTTTAAATCTGCTAATGACATCCAAATAATGAAGTGTTACATATTTTCGTTGATAGACCAAAATGAACAAAAACGATTCAGCTACTTTCATTAATCTGGGAAATCTTCTTGGAATTTGCGATGTACCTATAGATTAGACGTTGCTGATCATTTAAGACTTTTTTTTTTTTATATATAACTTTCCTTTAAGGAAAGCTAACTTATGGCCTTACGTTAATCATATTAGCCAATGATTGTAATTATGGATAATTTTATTTAAGAAAAAGCGTTCTCTTATTTTTATGTCTGTTATATTATGATTTTATTGCGGTAAATGTATTTAATTGAGGGTTCAATTATATCAGATCTGTGGGAGTAACATAGGAAATTGGACACTGTGATGGGAAGAGGTATGCCGGCCATAATCAGCGATCTGTAAAATGCTTCTCTGCCTGAGGCGGTAAGAGGGCACTCAAGAAGGACGTGGTTGGCATTGGCCACTACTAAGTTGTTGCAGGAGCAGTAAGGGGAATTAAGGATTTTGATTTTATAAAGGTGGACAGGTAGACTATTGTGGTTTAGTCGGAGACGGATTATGGAAGTAAGGGATTGTCGGGGATAATTCATAGAACGGAACCACGAGAAGGAAGGAATATAGGTTTGAATTGATTTGTAAACCTTGGCATTACTTGTGGAGCTAAACTCCCTTTGCCAAGATCTCAAGGAGTGCCTATACAAATGAGATCTAATATCTCCAACCGAAATGAAAAACTGCAAAGGACCAGATNGTAGTCATTCAGATTTATTTCCTTACGACACCAAAAGTCATGAAACTGTCTATTTAGCTTCACAGGATAAACCAGCGAGTATTAGAAGACCAGATTTCTTCATGAATTCTGTAGGGTGTTGGACCTGTTTTCTGATCATTTAAATCTGCTAGAGACTTCCAAAAATCGTGAAGAGTCGCACATTTTCCGACAGGACAAAAATGCGAGAATAGGAAAACCAAAACGACCAAATTACGTCCATTACTGAGATATCTCTCGTAGTACGCGGTGTTGGACCTGTAGTTTAATCATTTCTGGTAATTTAGCTCTGGCTGGTCCACCCAAAAATCCTAATTCATTCCACATTTTTTCACACGATAAAGCAGCGAGTATTGGAAGAGAAAATCATCGGCAAAGACCAAATGTCTTTCTCTGGGTGGTATCTTCTTAGATTGAAGAGATAGTACCTGACACAATCATCAGACTAGGAACGTTTTTGTCTCAAACTAAAATATTTCAACACGACTATGAATGACCAATTATTCGGACAAAAACTGAAACTGAACCCATTTAATAAAAGATTAAAGTCGTACGTTCATGGCCGTGCTAGCTCCAAATCGATAACTGTACCCCATGGCTGCTCAATTTTAGATTGATATCTTAAATCGAAATTTGTAAAACATACCTGCCGTCAACGACGGATCGATGGGTGCGACTGTCGCCCCGATGAAGATGCAGGCAAGGATGACGACGTGGCACTCCTGGCTGTTGAAGCTGATGACGGAGACTACGGAGTTTTCAGTCACACCTTCAGATTTGAGTCCTTGCACTGCGGAGAGGCTCTCACGTACCATGTGGCCGTATGTGAGCTCACGGCCCGTTTCCACCTCGAACTGCGAACAAATTCATATAGTCAGATGTATAATCACATTGAAAACTGTCACATCGGGAATATCAGTTCCAATGAACTGTGAACATCAATGAATTGTATCACCTGGTATCACCGTACACCTAAATTTATCGGCTGTGCTTCAGTACATGTGTACAACATAGGGATACAGTTTCGAATCTTCAATTTGCAAACAAGATCGTTATTGATCATGTTGGCTTGTGAGACGCGTTTCAGCCTTTAACTAGACACCGCAGTCTAGTGTCGTTGTACAAATCTTTCTGACAGACCAATGTTACGAATTTGTACATACCACAGGACAAACTACAGGTTAAACAACCAAACTTCATAAAGAAGAAATATTACAAATGGAAAGGTTGCTTCGGTTTATTATGCCAATTAATTCGTTGGTGGTGAGGTAACTTCCATTTATTTTAAACAACTACTGAAGATGGCGAAATGGCGAGACACTCAGAAACGGAGAGGATGGCCTGACAGGATGATGGGAAACAAACATGTTCATCGCACCGAATTCCTCAAGATGAAATATCAACATTCTAAAGCTTCATTGATATCATTAGTAATTTGTTCGTTTATAATCATTTGAGTCTGCTTAGACAAGATGCTTTTTTCGGTGGTTAGTGAGGTATATAAGCTTGGGGACATCTGTCCAATCGTAGGAGATGCCACTAATGGAGAAATATGTCTAACAGACCGAAAAAGCTAGGAAGATAGACCGAAATGTTTAGATACGGCCAAGTTACAGTTTTCATAACCCACGGGATCTCAAGAAGAAAATCTCAGTTTTGACCGTACCGTCTTCATTGTGGATCTGCGTGACCGAAATGATCGGAAAAGGATTTATGTACAAGTTCATAACCACTCAGACCCACGCCGCTTTCAATCGGACATTACTCCATTTCAGAGATTGCTCAGGGTTGTAAGGATTGTGAGGGTTTTTACATACTCCACTGAAAGTGCTGAAATATTCTGAAAGACTAAAACATCCGGGATAAACAGACCATTATGTATGTTTTCCGTTGATAGATGTAAGCAGGGTGTGGTAATGTTTCCTTCCATTCAAAACATACCACTGAAGATGACAAAATGCCGAAACATGTATGAAGGACCAAAGAAGCCAGGATATATCAGGATGATCAGAAACGACCGAACTACTTGTTCATTTCATAAACTTCGCTGAGGATGGCGTTATGCAGAAACACGTCACAGACCAAAACATACCAAGATTATCAGTCCATCATCCTGCGGACGTCCAGAAGAAAACACACAAATTGACAGGCGCATTGCCATTTCACCTTAAGATTGCACAGAGATGTAAGCGTTGTAAGGATGACCCTATGACTCAACCCATTCCAAAATACAACACAAAAAAAATTCCGAAACACTCTGACAAAAATACAACCAGAGTAGATCAGGATGATCGGACACGGCCAAACAAATCCATCACCCCATCGCTTCCATAGGAAACATCAGAAATTGTTTTTCAACGGTTCCTCAAGGATATAAGCAAAATGAGAAATCACTTTACCTTCCAAGATGGCGAATGTCTTGACTCAAGTGCCTGACTAAGATAATCAGAAAATATTAAATTGCAAATAAATCAATGGTTCAGTTTAGGTAGATTACTTTGTAATCCTGAAAGGATCAGGCCGAACCGTACCCATTCTTTCCGATTGTCGGCTACTTTTACCTCAAAGAAAACTGTTTTTCTATCCCTGCTATCTTTTCCACCCCTTCAAAATCTAACGTATATAATCATAAAACATATGGTGCTTGTGTGCAGATTGCAATGAGTTTAATAATGTTATTCTAATTTTATCTTAACTTAGCCACACGGGTATATCACAGTAAATTAAATTCTATAGAGTCGAGGAACTTTAGAAAGTGCTCACTGTAAACGTAAGAAAGCCTATCCCACGTTGGTGGCTAGGCGCCCCCCGTATTCATCACGTACCGTTCAAACTCTGATCTACGCTTATCAAATAAAGTACAGTAGAACAGTATGTGATCCCAAGTCTGTTCCTCTGGATTACTGCAATGACATTTTGTGCCCTCTATAATCTTGAAACGATGGAGGTATGGTCGGTTTTTCCCGTGTCCAGTCACTTGGGTCGACTTATAATGGTCCTTAAACGTTGAGTTTACTCGGGCAGTTATCATTGGGAAGAACCTTGTGATGTGAAGCCCTTTTGTTGTGGCCGATCATTGTTTTTATCATCTTTGCTGTCTTGTCTCGTCTTGGGGTGTATAATATGATCGGCACACGGTAAAAGTTAATTTCATCCTTGCTGTTGACTGCCTTCTTGGCTAATGTGTCAGCTGCTTCGTTTTCAGTGAATCCAAAATGTGCTTTTATCCACTCGATGCTTATAGACCAACCGTCGGTATTTTCTAGGTGGAAAGCCAATTGCCTGATTTCTTCAACAAGAAACGAGTGGCTTTGACAGTCCTGAATCGGGACCAGGGATAGCCATCCCCCCATGTGGCCATTCTTTTATCAGAGTTTGGATTGTATCCCTCTAGGCACGCTAAAGCTTCGAGAATAGCCAGAAGTTCGGCTTGATTATTGGAGCACCAACATTCCATTTTATGTTTTTCCTCGTGAATTCTGATTGAATATTTGAAAATTACAACTGCGCAACCGACTTGGCCGTTCATTTTGCTTCCTTCCGTGTAAATCTGATCACGATGGGACGTTTCGAGGTTTTCATTTATTCCAGGAAACATTTCCTGGTGCGGCCATTTGTCTACTGGTAAACAGTAATCGATTTCATCGTTTGGTCCTAAATGTGTAGAAGTTCACTTCAAAATTTGAATTTGATCGACGGTTATTTACGATTGTTATCAGTATTATATAGACGGGGATAATTGGGGAAGAAGACAACGTTGAAATGTTTGATGTGAGGAATGTAATGACTGTTTTATAGGTTATATTGTATGTTTTGTGTGATGTGATGATGTTACACATTACATGTGATCAATGTACGTTATTGATATTTAATTTGATTAATGATATTAACGTAGCTGTGCCTGAGTTTACCTGTTCAACAGAGATAAACACAGCATAAATTACAGACACATGTAATTTTGAGCATTGTCTAAATTCATTTTCTCACATCTTACATGTATTTGCACAATTGAAACAATGTTTATCAATCCCAGGCTCTGAAGATGATTTCAATAAAGATCGAAACTTTGGCACGATAAAGAAAATGTTTTTCTAAACCCTACCGGTAGACACACCGCATCTCACGATCTCCAAATAATCATTATAATTAATAATTATATATAAAATATATCATGGATAAGGCATCAATTCTGATTATTTTCTGTATAATTCAAGTAATGGATCGGGGCTTACCTCCGCTATGGACTTGACGTGGTACTTCCTCATTGACGAGAGTAAGACTTCGGCGAGGGAGAGGTCGGCGTCGAGTTGTGGTGCCGGTGGCCCGGAGATCTCTAAGACGTTTCCTTCTCTGTCCGTCATGTCTGTGCAGGGTCTGGAGCTGTTCTGACGGCCCTTGGAGAACGACGACTGACTCTAGCAGAAGTGCGCCAGCGTCGCGTTTCTTAGTTTACTGTCAGCGCGCAGTAGTTTTTTTATTGCCGTACTCACAACGTTTTATCTCCTCTATTTGTTCGATTTTATGAATTATTTATATAATTTTTATATAGACTTAGATTCAAAGTGGTTAAGTATCCACTTTTTTTACGATTTCTCTATTATTTAGTTCGATTTCATGACAAAGTTTAATCTAAGGAGGGTAAAGTCCTCAGTTTGCCTCTTCTATAAGATATTTTTTATAGTTTATTGTTCAAAGGACGCCAGCGGTTATTTGTTAACTTTATGTTCATTGGGGAACTTGATAAATAGAACCGGCATACGGAATTGGTGGGACTGCATGATAACATCAATTTACAATTTCGATTATTTTGAGACTGGTGCAGAACATTTTGGGCTTGGATAATAGAAACACCTGTATGACTTCCCCGATATTTTTATTTCGTTGTTGCATTAGTTTAGTTTTTTGGCAAGTTTGACTATATGCCATTCCATCTGGCGGATGCGTTAATTCTGAAACTGAATTAGTTTAAGTAATAGGAGTACTGAAATTTCTTCTGAAGTCCGTGGATGATGGACAAGTTTGTCAGATTGGACAGACTTGCCATTTTGCCATCTTCAGAGGTGTGTTTGCTCCCCGCCAATTGAAACGGTGTGAAACATGGTGATGAAACGTCAACAGGGTTCGCCACCTGTGTTCCAAATCTCAAGTGGGATAAAGCCAAAGTAAATTCCATAGTGCAGATCGGCTTTGTGTTGTATTTGTACTTTGCTCAGTTAACCGTAAATGCCTTAGTTGTTCTTTCCGTTTTTGCGTATGTTTCATTTATTCCTGCCACGATAAAGTCCAAGGCCTAATCATTTTCAGTTTTACATCGTCATTTTAACCACACACTTCAATTTCAGCGGACTCTGCTTATTCTGAAGTGAGTCTGGCCGCTTTTGTCCCACAACTATGAACTCAATTTCAATAGTAAACTCCTCCTTTACAATGTTGTGGTAAAGCCTGTCCTCCCGTATGCCTGCCCCGCTTTGAATTACACCTCCAGATAAATTGGAAGAAGTTACAGTGCAAAATACATTTCTGAGGCTAGTAACCTCTTCGAGCCAGCGCACTAAAATTATCCTCCTCCATGAGAGTACAAACATGACATTGATATACGACGAAGCTAAATGGCTCACTGAAAACTTTTCAATAAACTGATTGAGCACACAGAAATCCCACATGCCAAGAAATGCCTGTTTTTGTAGTGTTTCGTTCTGTGTGTTTTGCTTACTAGTTTATTCATTGTTTCTATATTGCCGTTTTTGTCAATGTTTAGTTAGCAGTAGTTTTTAGCCTGCTCATCATATACATTAGCGCTGTAGTGGGTCGAACCAGCTTCCATGATGACGCTGACATAAGTTGAATTAAGTTATCCGTTTTTACGATAGGCCGAGATGTACATGCTATAATTTTTATGTAAAGTGTGGTTGAGATGAAAAATTAGTGTCACGAGTGGGACTTGAACAACCCACTTCTTCCGACTTTAACCACTTAAGATACCGGAACTTCGGTCCCAGGACAACTTACCTTCTCGACCTAGAACTTTTTTAACCTCTTAAGTTACCTCTTTTGGGCATTTTTCATCTCAACCGCACTTTACATAAAAATTATAAATCAAATTAAATCATGAAATCATTAATCGTTAAATCATCATCATCAAAAAAACATTTTATTCGGTTTCTGCAGTAAATATTATGTTTCTAAGTAAGCAGTTGTGGTTAATGTGACAGACTCTCGGCTCGTATTGGGTTGTCCGGAAAATAATGCAGGATTTTGGTATTAAACAAAAAAAAAGAAACTAGTTACTTTAAAGCAATGTTCTTTAATCAAAATAATTTCCCATACTCTCAATACATTTCTCCCAACGTGTTGGTAACTTATTAATTCCGTCTGAGTAGAATTCAGAATTTTTAGAATTGATAAAGTCAATAAATGCATTTTCCAGTTCCGTTTGATTTTTGAATATTATGTGTTGTAAGTAGTGGTCCAGGTGTCTAAAAAAATGGTAGTCAGTAGGCGAGAGGTCCGGAGAGTAGGGTGGGTGAGGCAAAGTTTCATAGCCAAGCTCCAATAATTTTTGTGACGTTACACGTGACACATGTGGTCGAGCGTTGTCATGCAACAAAATGGGCCCTTTCCGATTGACCAAAGAGGGCTTCATTACTGCCAATTTCTGATGCATGGTATTAATTTGGTTACAGTATGATTCAGCATTGATGGTTTCGCCAGGATTTAAGAAGCTGTAGTGTATTAAACCAAATGAAGCCCACCATACCGTAACCATTACCTTTTTTTGATGAGTTGGGGGCTTTGGAAAATGTATTGGAGCTTCTCCTTTGTCGAGCCACTGTCCAGAACGTCTAGTGTTATCGTAGAGAATCCACTTTTCGTCACATGTAACAATTCTGGCCAGAAATGGGTCATTTTTGTTTCGACAAAGAAGTGATGCACAAACATCAAAGCGCTGATTTTTTTGGCGATCGTTTAATGAGTGTGGAACCCAATTTTCGAGTTTTTTCACTTTTCCAATCGCCTTGAGGTGGTCAGCGACGGTCGTTTTACTGACTTTGAGTTGCTCTGCAAGTTCTCGAACAGTTGTTTTGGGGTTTTCTTCCACCACTGATCGCAGAACATCATCATTAAGAGAGGAAGGCCTTCCACGACCTTCTTCATCTTCAAGGCTGAAATCTCCCTCCCGAAATTTTTTAAACCACCTTTGCACAGTGCACTCATTAACACAACCCTCGCCCCAGACTTGGTTAATGTTTCTAGCCGTTTGGGCTCCGCTTCGGCCGAGTTTAAACTCGTAAAAGAAAATCGTACGAAATTCTCGCTTTGACATTATAAGGATGACTGAATTATTTCCAAGTAGCGGAATGCTACAGAGGTAAACAAACAATATCATTTGGAAGAGGATTAATAAGTGTTGACATTCATACAAATGAGTAATCCTGTAAACGTAAACAGAATATTTTATATAGATTTTTTTTAATGAAAACTTAAAATCCTGCATTATTTTCCGGACAACCCGATAGATCCCGCAGTCGTGGGTTCGATTCCCACCGTCGCCTCTGGCCCTTTTTTTCACAATACGCATACGCATTAATATATCATCTCCTTAGCTAATATGCATAAAAAATATGCTTATAAGGCTATATTTTTTTTTAAAGTAAGCAGTTCAGGTCTGCTGAAGTCTTTGGCGAGAATACCAGGAGTGACAGCAAGTCCGGTCCACTTTGCTCTCTGTTGAAGACCGTGTGGTCAATATCTCACTGGGACTCTCAAAACGACGCACAAGAATGACACATCTACACAGAAAACAAACACTTTGAGCCCTGAAGATGATCTCAGTAAAGATGGAAACGTTGGCACGATAAAGAAAATGTTTTGCTAAAACCTACTTCAAACCAGACCGCATCTCATAACCTTCAAATAATTATTAAATTCAAAAATTTCGACATACACATACTTACTCAAACCTGTTTGGATGTACGGGTGCCAAGCTTCTGGATCGGCCAAATAGTCCAATATTCAAAGATTACAAAGTTTTCAATCCGAAATTTTAAGATTAATTGTTCCTGCCCCTTTTTTACTTAAACAGTAACACACTTCACAGAGACCTTCACATGCCAACAATTGTTTCATCCATCAAAACATAGCCGTTTTCATAATAAATTACAAAATCACACTTACACAGAAATACGATTACTCCATTCCCCACAATTACACGTAAACGTCTCGAAAAAAATATGTATGAGACCTCTTAAATGGTTTTATTAATCCAGAGTGGTTGTCAATGGGTAGCTTTCTGCCCGTAATGCCACTAACAAAAATTGAAATCCAATCTGCTGGTTGTATATTACACGTACAGCTGTAGATACAATAAATGAAGTTAAAAAAATATGTTTTTAATTAATGAAGCCTAAAAAGTACAGTTACAAATTATTTTTGTTTTGTGTTTCTGTGTTCATATGATGAGTTGGGTGGGGTTTTGCGCATTTTTTCTCAACTGGAACACCCTGGGATCAACTCCAAAATTCACTTCCAGAAATCCGACATGCACACGGTTGGTTTGTTAGATATAAACAAAACTGCAATTTTCCAAAAAAGAACGTGTGTCTGGAGTACTGGACAAAGTATACTGTTTAATTTTGGTATATTTATTAAAATGGGAGCTAGGAAAGAGAAAGCGGTCCGAAATTATAAAAACCACAGCTGCTTGGAATGTGTACAATGTTTTTTCTGAAAATTTCAAAAGTGTATAACACAAAGATAAAAATTTTTGTTTATCTAAGAAGAAATGGTGATTTATGTTTTAATGATTCTTGCTGCGAAATCGGTTACAATTCTTGCTGATGATTCGCACGGCACGGGAAACCATTTCAAGGGCAATCTGGCCAGCTGGGAAGACTTTCCGTCCTTCGTCTGCATTTGGGTAGAAGGGGAGAAGCGGTTTCACGCATCGGGGGTCCTGGTGACGGCCAAGGCGGTCATCACGTCGGCTTACTTGTGGACGATCAAGTCCGTCCGTCCGGATAAGTCGTCGGTCCACGCCGGCTGGGTCTACAAGATGAAGCAGAAGCAGTGGCGTCTTGTGAAAAAGGTCGTCATTCACGCCAAATTCGTCGAAGGCCGTGACGGACCCAACGAGAACGACGTGGCTTTGGTCGAACTGTCCGAGGGTTTCGTGATCGACGCGACCATCAAGCCGATGGAGATAAGTACGGGGGAGATGTTGGAGGACCTTTGGACCCGGATCCTCGTGCTTAACTCGTTGTGCTACGCCGTCGGAGCCAGCGGTTCCGGAGCGATGAACGTGCTCTTCTTCGAAGTACAACCGGTAAACTGCACCGGCTCAGTCGGCGAACAGCGTAACTCGATCATCTGCACTTCCCCGGTCGGCGCGGAATTCAACGTCTGCCCTCCCAGTCAATACGGCGTCCCGCTCGTCTGCGATGACCTCGTCTTCGGCATTTTTCTCTACTCCGATTTCGTCTGTTGCAGCGGAGGTACAAAGAACTGTCGTGAGAAGTGCCTGCTTTTCACTTCCCTCGGACATTATCTGGACTACTTCAACATTTCCCATTCAAACAACGAAGGGTGGCATGGTGTGCAAAGAAATTGGATTTTTATTATGTCAGCTTTCCATTTTCTTCCAGAATTATTCTCGAAAACATGAATTTCTAAAATGAAATGCTATATTATGTTCTATTTTTGTTAATGTGAATTCAGTCATGTGTTACACACCGTGTTCGTACCAGTTACTGTTAACTGTTCATTTTTATTTTTTATTTAACTAGAAATTATCTACGATATAATTATTAGCCTTCAATATTATAATACTCTAAAATGTATTATATACTATAAAAAAGAAACCAATATAAAATGCAGTTTTCAAACTAAAATCTAAAATAGAAAGTCACATGAAAGTGTTGGAGAAGACGATGTAGAGCGCGCCGTCGCCTACAGTTGTTGTTTTTGGACAGTGGCGCCTTCTCGTACTCAAAAAATCAAGTACTCGGTCGTGCCGAAACCTCTGTCTTTGTATTCGGGTTTTTCTTTGTTCACACATTTTGTATCATGCTCCTTTCTTTGTGTAATAAACACGACTCAGTGAGAACTATTCTTGTTTATTGAATCCCTATAATTCTGCTGACAGGTTATGGGCCCAGAATTATAGTGTCGGAAACAGTTCGTTTGTGTATCGTTCGCGTATCGGAAAGAAACATGCGAGACGAGTGTTACGAACATCACGCGGATAGAACAATTGTCGAAAGACAACTACGACACTTGGAGGATTCAGATGGAGGCGATCCTCATCAAGAACGACGCTTGGAATTAATTCAACGTAGGGAACGTAAAACCGGAACCGACGGCAGATAACCAAGCGGATCTTCTAGCGTGGATAAACGCCGACAACAAAGCCAGGTCAGACATTATTTTAAGTATTTCACCCTCCGAATTGAAACAAGTAAAGGGCTGCACAACTTCTCGTGAAGTCTGGATAAAATTGCAAGACACATACCAGTCTCAAGGCCCGGCAAGGAAAGCAACTTTGTTAAAACAGCTTACTTTACGCCGAATGGTGGAAGGAACTGACGTTCGTGAACACTTAACGGCCTTTTTCGACACCGTTGATAAACTCGGCGACATGAACGTCGATATCAACCCCGATTTACTTGCCATGATGCTATTTTACAGCTTGCCACCCAGCGTCGAGAATTTCAGGTGCGCCATCGAATCTTGAGACGATTTGCCCGTCCCGGAAGCCCTAAAAATCAAGATTTTGGAAGAGAGCGCAGCTCGGAACAATAACGGAAACAACGGTTCGGAAGAAGCGATGTTTTCAGCAAAAAAAAAAAATCGAAAACCGTCTGGATTATCGTAAAAACGAGCGAAACGTAAAGTTCAGATTTAAGTGCCACAGGTGCCGCAGATATGGCCACAAGGCAAACGAATGCCATTGACAACACGAAAAAGCCAAGGAATCGGCCAAGAAAGTTGAAAATATGGCTCTGCGCGTTAGGAGGTTCGACACACGACTCGGGAAAATAAAAATGGTGCCTCGACAGCGGAGCGACGTCACACATGAGCAACACTCCAGGGGATTTTTTGAGACATAATGGCTCTGTTTATCTCGAACTAAATTTGGCAAACAATGAAACCACCAAAGGACAATATCACGCATGGTCAAATGGAACTTCTAGATAGGGGCTTACTTGATTGAAAAATGGTTTTCTTTGTTTATAGAATTTTGTCCAAATCATCATGACATGTTCCATCGTCTCTGTGACCAAGAATAATCACTCATATTAATTTCTGATCTATTTATTTTTCTTAAGTATTGTTTCCAGACGGCATGGTTAGATCTAACAAGGGGACGACGATTGGTGGGTCACGATTTGGACCGAACTTTTTTTTGTCATTGTACACACCAAGTCAACGAGTACTAGTAGTGATGACGGGGTGTGGACTGCGTGTGAAAGGGTTTGGGCAGTTCCTAATCATTTGTTGCCTGGCTAAACTCTTTGGCACCCGTCCATTCAACTAGTTGAATTAAACAGTCGACTCATCTGAAGTGCTTAAGTAAGGTCCCGGGCACATTAAATAAAACTTGGTATCATTCTTATATAAATGTAAGCCGGCCCCAGTCTTAGCGATAAGTTAAATTGTAAAATAAGAACAAAATAGGTAAACGAGGAAAAGGACAGGGGTTGTGCTTTGAAGGGGCAACCGCCCAGACGGGAACGACGTGACACATCTGGCAAATGTAGCTTAGAAATGGTTACCCCGGTAGACAGGTAAGAACGGAGGACATCGTAAATTGGGAATACGTCAACCCTGTGCTTGGCCGCCGTCTTTGCCTGCCCAACCGCGGCGTGAGGACTCCCCCATCTCTTGAGTTTCCTTTCCATCCCTACTCCGGGAGAGACCCGGTATAAAAGGGATGACTGGAAAATCAAAAGTCAGTCAAGAGTCAAAGACCCAGCCGAGACTCACCCCAGGCAGTCAAGACCAAGGACCGGGAGAGAAGCAGCCACACTCCGTCCGGTATTCAACAAGAGGACTCAGCCAGCCAGAGCCAGCGAGGATCAGCCGTTGCGACCAATTGAGCCAAGTCAGAGGTCGAGAGAAGAGATGCTGTGGACAATGATCGTGGCGAGCATCGTTTGGGGGTAAGTCCCTTTGTTGATAGACTCATCCCAGATTTAGAGTTGTGGCTGACTTGTAGATTAAGTAAGATTCTGAGGTTTTTAAGATTAAGAGAAAGAATTGTGTACAATAAATGTAACTGAATACGCTCTCTGGTTTATTGAATTCTGGAACCTTACCTTCCCCTACTCAAGAATAAGTAGCGACGCGCTTACGTCGACTCATCTCTTGTCGCTTAGAGAAAAACAAGCGAATATCGAGAGATTATTCGGCCGCCGCCCCGTCGTCCGCTTACATAAAGATAATATTTATTTAAAATAATATAAAAGGTATCCTTGAAACAACTACAAATACTCCACTAGTGTGAACAATGGCCTTGCATTTCCTTGGAAAGTAGGGGTAAGTCAGGTTTGTATGTTGTTGTTTTTAATTTTAGGCATGATTCCAAGTTCTCATCGATAAGCCGATTTCTTAACCTACTCTTGATAAAGTTCATGCTTGAGAATGATTGTTCGCATCATTATGTAGACCCAAATAAGGAAAGAACAGCAAACGCTAATTTCTTCAGTTGATCATATGAGTCAGGAATACTATTCCAGGTGTTAAAGATCAACGTATCTTCCCTCTCCAGATCTTTCAAAACAGACCACTTGTACTGTAAACTTAATTCACATTTATTTTTCTCCACCAGCTCTAAANAAATACGATGACCCTATTACAAGTTTTACAGTTAAAAAACATGAATAGGACATCCAGTAAAAGAACCTATTTCATTTATTAAAAATAATAATTTCTTAAATGTTTACAGCGCATCGAACTTGTTCATAGAATGGTATAAGTTCCAAAAGCCAGAACATTTCAATTCATTTGCTACCATGAGTTCGAACAGAGCATGTGTTGTAGAAATTCAATGCTTTGTGGACAACGAATGCATATATTGTAAAAGAAATGTCGATTGTAGATCTTGACCACTATTCGAGTCAACATTGGGTTTTCAAACCGCCAGAGGAATGTGCACAAAACGAGTCCAGTCTTCAAGTAAATAGTTGGTTACATCGCTGGTGATGTAGACAATGACCAATTAGATACGATTTTACGTCATCATCTTGATAGTTATAAAAAGATTTTTGTTCAAGGCTTACAAAAGAAAAGGTTTCTCTCATATTTCACCGATAATGAAATAGACCTCGAAGATTTTGGCTGTCCACAAATTGGAATTTTGAAACCAGCGCAAGAAGGGACACATTGTTTACTCCATAATATTACGCCAAAGATGTGCATACATTTTCGCGCATACGCCTTGTCTAATTGGATATTCGTAAATCATTTATTAGAGATATTAAAATAATAATAATAATAAAAATTTAGCGCACAGAAGAATTTTGTTTTAATAAGACGGCAATTTTTTTAAAGAAAATATAGTTTTAATGAGAAGGCAATTTTTTTTCTCATGTTTTGTATCTGTAGAAGGATTTTTTTGTTATAAATTAAACGGTGTTTTCATATATAGTATTTTTTTCTGGAAAAGTTTACACTTGTTTTTTTTAAGTAGAAAATATTTTGTTTTTGTGGGTTTGAAGTAATTTTCAATATAACGGTAAGAAAGTCTGCATGTAAGGTCATTGGCTTGGTGGTTAAACACTCGTCAACTTGAGCGATTGGACGGTCCCTGGCGAGGTCGTAAATAACCTGCAAACCAAAATTGTTGTATGAAAATCAAATTTCAAATCTCCTCCTCGTCGTATCTCCACTTTGCCGTAGTGAGTTGGCTTTACAAACAAAGAGAGATACATGTCTTCGTTTTATTTTATTTGATGAATAATAACAAAAAATAATTCACGATCTGGAAAGACATGCATGAACTTGTTTGTTTAGCACTTTTATTTTCATCATATTGCTTTGATGGACTTGGGGATTAGACATGCAGGAACATGCAAGTCTACGTTTGATAATATAATGCGCAGTCGATCAAACCAAGTTCATTTCGTCGTAGGCGTTCGCTGAAGGAGGTCGTCCAAATAAAACAAGGTAATACATATCAATACATAACTTTATTTATTTCGTACAGATATTGACTTACCTTAATTTCACATAGATGGACTCTACGAAACTCGTACGTGCTCTCAACCAAATTACTGCTCGAAAAAGAATTGGAAAAATTTCCGATTTAAACGTAGGATTCGCTTACGAGGTGAAGGGTTTGGTCAAAATCCCAACGAAATACGGCGATGCCATTTACGCCGACCTTGAATACTTCGGACCTACTACATCGGAGACTTCTTCAACGAGAGTATTCCTCCCGAAACGTTCGAGATAATCACCGCTGACGTGTTAACTTCGTACGGCGAAACACAACGAAAAATGTCACTAGTATACAAAGGCGACCACGAAATTGAATTCATTTAATTGTAACACTTTATAAATAATATAAATAAATAATATATTCTTCAAACCGGCAGTTTTTCTTAACCCATGACACAATATGGTGGGAAAAAAACCTCATCAAATACCATAGTGGTGAAAAAATTAAGTGACGTCACTCGTCAAAACATTGGAAAATCAGTGACGTCACTCCTAGTAGTGGTGGGGGTGTCTGGAAGGAGGAAAAGAAGTGGTAAAAACTGTCTCGCCAGACGCCATGACAGGGAAGGTAGAGGGGGTAATGTTTGCCCCAAGTGTCACCTTACTGTAACTATTAATTATTTGAGCAAAAACAAACAGTTTTGTCATCAAGCAACTTAATAGATAATATTGATTTAAAAAATAGAAACAAAATTTTTATATTTCAAAGAGTCTAAAATAAATTATGTCAGGATCTGGTAGTGGAAAAGCAACATCCACAGTTAACGTAAAAAATATATATTTATCCAAATTTATTTATTATTATATTTATTTCATTGAGGGAAAAATCTGTGAATTATTTTCAATCTGATCCTGTTGGTCAAAGTAATTAACAATAGTTTTTCATTCTTTGGATTAGTATTTTCAATAAAATTTTATATTTAATATCCTCTTTACAATTATTCTCTAATATTAAGTGAATTATAGACCATTAAAAAATATATTTCTAATCAAATTGAATTTTTGTCAACATAATTGTTCTTTTGTTACATAACAAAGATGGTTTTGAAAAATAGTAACTTGAAACTGTTTAAAATGGGTAAAACAATTAGTTGAAAATATACTATCTCCATTATCAGTGTTTTTTGATAAAGAAAAATGGAATTGTACTCTTAGGCCAAGGCATTTAAAAGCATTAAAAAAATGTTTAATTCTAATTTTATGGTCACTACTGACAGATTGAATACTCAGTGCATATGTCACAAAATTTTGTGATATAAATAAATTATTTATTTTCTAATTCAGTGAGCATTAACTTCATAAAAGTGTCTACAAAAAATAATTCACCGTGTAGCTAAACTGTAGGACTGTTGGAATCTCTGTAACAAAAATAAGTATCGTATAAAACAATTTTTACATTTAAGTACTTAATATATTAAGTTTTGCCGTAAATATTTCGCCCTAAATCAATGTAAATCTCATTCTTCATGTTTCGGTACGAATGGAAAAGTTGGGCATATCTCTTCGTGTATGCGCCTTCTTTTAAAATATTTTTTATTGTGGCGAGGAAGAAAGTCCGCCATCCTTCGCCGTCTAGTTTTAAGTGTAGTATGCCATGGCTTGCTGTTCTCGCTATTGTGTCAGCCAAGTGTGTTCAACAGGTCATTATGTAAATCATTTGGCGATACTCGGGTTTTGTGTCTTATGAACACGATGTGAATTGACTACGGAGGAGTTGTAGTTTGTTTGGTGCTTTCTTCTTTGCCCGTGTCACCGACATCCAAGGTCGTTTCCTGTGTATGTAAAAATTATGTTGTGTAAATTGGAATAAAGTCGTGTGCAGAGTGCTTGATATAAGACAAAAAATGTCAAATTTTTGGCAATTTACACTGGATGAAATCCGTAAATATTAATAATTTAGGTATAAAGCAAGAAATTAAATTTTGTTTTAACAATTTGGCTTTTTTTTTTTTTTTTTTTTGAAAATTGTCAGTTGTTGAATGAGTTTGTTAGTTAATATTTTTTAAGTGGAATGTTAGAAAAGCAAATGCATTTGTAATCTAAAGGTAACAACTAAATAATTATACTTATTTCTTATTGCGAGCTCTGTTTTAGGTATAAACAAGTGTTGATAAGTTTAATAATAGACTGGGATTAATTGTAATTAATATAAATTAAGGATCTACAAATTTGAACAACTTAGAATTTAAAAAGAAACTTTACACATATCTATCTATAGTTTGGTAATTTCTGATCATTTTGGTCTGGCCTATTCTTACTGTTATATTCAGTCTGTGAGACCAAAATCAAAACGACCAAACTACAGGTTCATCCCTTTGGTGACCCCAAGAGGAAACCTCAAAACATGCATGTTAAAGCACCAACCTATTCTTTAAATCTGTTCCTTTTTATAAAGATCCTGACGATGCTCTTAATCTGTCTGACGAAGAACAAACTTACTTTACTGCCTCCTGTTTATCCAGCATTTCAACTCACCATTGTGTCCTCAATGGTCTTCAATACAACTAGAAGAACACGATCTATCATCTCTATCTCCACACCAAAAACATTCACATACAAACAAGTATCTCCTCCAAAAAAGAGAAGCATTTCTCTTTACCTAAATTTACAATTCTGTCCTAAGAACCACATACTTCCCATCCCACTGATAAATTCTCTAATCAGGAGGATTCCAAACTCTAAAACCTCAAAACTTTTCATCATCCTACCATCCAATTAGTCTATTGATGTTAATGGACAAAACCTTAGAAAAACTTCTGCTTAAGTACATTACGACCGGTTAGGGTTCAGACATTACCATTTCACTAGTCATTGTAAACTTAATCACTACTGCTCTTCAGCATCCCTAACCATCCCTTAAACCCAAATTCTCCGAACCATTGTCAGTGCTCCTTTCTATTTATCCAATCTTACCATCTAAAATAACTTTAATGTCCTTGAAGTAGACAAAAAAAGAAGCTTCAAGTAATTTCACAAATAATCATCCTATCACACAAACCCTCATGTAAGACGTCATCTCACACACTCCCAGCCTTACTATTATTAAGAAGTTTCTTTTTTCCCAATTTTGGTTGAATAATCTGACCATTCTTACTGTATGTCAATAAAATGAGCCTCAGATATCTTCAGCATCTTAAGAAAAACGCAATCAAGCATACAGCAAGAATAGACAAACAAATATCTGGCAGAAATCAATTTTCACATACTTTAAAATTATCTACCCTGTCTACAATTAAACAATAATTAAGAGTTAAAACCAGAGGATTTTTTTTACAAGAAGAATTAGAGGTCATTGCTGATTTTGGTGATTAAACTTGAAAGTAAAATGTTGTTAATCGACTTTATTTCAAACTGTTAGTTTCTAACTTGTTAGTGATTTTATTTTGTTTAATTATATATTTGAATTATTTAGAGAGTTGCTGTTCTTACACAAAATTCGTCCCCTCCAGCTCTAAAAGTTGGGCCCTGAGTGCCTTCTTTTTCGGTTTTCCCGTCGACGTTTTTGGGATGAATTCGACGAACCTGATCCCTCCATGGATTTGTTTCTTCTCTGGTACCCTCTCTGGGAGAATTTTTGTTTTCAATACCGTTAAATTAAAAAGACAGAAAAAAAACCTTTTTCCATTACCTGCTACAAACTCGAGCAGCTGGGTTTCCGAGATGGCCTTGTTTGCTACGACGAAGGCAGTCGCATGATCACCATCGATCGGGTGTGGTATGCCGAATACAGCTACATCTTTGACAGCAGGATGTGTTCGCAGGACGTTTTCTATCTCAGCAGGAGCAATCTAACGAGTTTATATAGTTGTAATTTTTAATTTATGAAAATATTTTAGAGAAAACAAGATACAAGATTCTGGGACTTTGATGAAAAGGAAGAATGTTATTTTTTGAATCAAGACTATACCCACCTATATTTATACAAAGCAAAATTTTTCCAAAATGAATGGAATGTTCTACCTCACCCATGCTTTAGTCCTGACCTCCTGTCAGACTACCACCCGAAACAAGCAATGAGACCCATTTTTTATTACATTTGCTTTAAGATAATTTCTTTGAAATAAAAATATTGATAAACTTTCAATTAAGACAATTTAAAAGAAAGAAGTAAAAAGAACCTGATAAGATTTGTAAAAGAACAGGTCCTTCAGCCTGTCAATAACAAATAAAAACCCGTCCTCGTCATAGTAGCCGATGTCTCCTGTATGAAACCATCCATTATCGTCAAAAGTGGCTGCTGTAGCTTCGGGATTGTTGATGTACCCTTTCATCATGAACGGTGATTTTAGGCAGATCTCGCCTTCCTGCCCTGGCCCGAGTGAATCACCGGTTTCCAAATCCTCAATCTGTTTCAGTTTAATCTTGTTTTACAAGAACATTGTATTGATTTAAAGCAAGTCTTAATGGAGAAACATTAGTAATCATTAAATAAATAAAAAGTAAATAAATAAAACAAGCACGCTGACCCTGCATTTAATTCCTGGTTTGAGCACTCCGCATGATCCAGGCTTATTAAGCCCCGGGAGGCCAGTCGCAATGACTCCCATTTCAGTCATTCCTACAAAATAAAGATTAAATTATCTTTAAAAAAAGTTTTGATTTAACCTTTGAAACAAACGTTTGACAATAACACCAATAAAGTTACAGTGCGGCATTAAAAAAAAAAATTGCAACGTATTAATTTTTAAACTATGCTGAAGGAATGATTTTAAAAATAACTGAAAATTTATTGTTAATTAGTTTTTAAAACAGTTATTATAGTGTAATAAAAACTACTGGTTGATGTGGTATTTTTTTTACTTTTAGACCAAACAAAGTACACAGGTTTTTTTACAATTCTGCTGTTCTAACCGATCTTGAATTTTGTTAATAAAAAGATAAAAAAAAGAATAAAGGAAAAAGAAGAAAGAAAGGAGAAAGGAAGGAAAAACTGATAAGTATTTAGATTGCTAACACAATAGGGAAATTGGGTTATTTCTCCCATTTAGTTTAATATTTACTTAAAATTTGTCAGAAATAAAGTTTTGAGTATGCAATATATGAACGTAATATACCTATTATGTTAAATAGTTTAGCTCCTATTTAATTAATTAATTTAATTCTTGACAAAACCTGTTGTGAGAGAGAAACAGCAGGGGAGTACCCATTTAGTTTATTAAAATTCAAAGCTCATTTTTAAGTTCATTTTCACTCCTAATTCCTCAGCAATCAGCTAGGAAATTGGAGGGAAGTTTAGCCCCAAAACCACAAATCCCATGTGCCCTTCTGAATTAAGTTTAGAGAATGGCAGGTCAGCCAGTATAGGGTCTCCCTTAGGTATGACAGGGAAGGAGGAGGGATTATTAAAAAAAGTCTAACATAAACATAAGCATGATTCTGGAAGTAAATTCCCAACCCCAATTCTGCAATATAGAAACATGTTCATTAGTAAGGTAGTCCGGTGTGTTAGGCCATTTTAATTGATTCGATTCTTCTTTTAAGAAGTATTAGATCTTTCACTGACATTGTTGCAATTCTTTTTCTTGGGTCTTCTTGGTACCTAGGTCATGTTTCCATTGAGAGATTCAAAGATGAATGGGTGGCAGTTTCTCCTTAACCATCGCATAACCTAAAAATGGTGTCATCATTCAATATACCCATGCTGTTTTCTTAGTTACCAGTGGCTGGTGTCTAATTCTATCTTCCCTTCAGTTTTGCACTGTTTAACTGTGCTTTGCTAGTTTTGGGTGAGGGTTCTTTAATTACTGTATCTCGTACCCTTGGAGCCTGTCCACTTGTCATTTTGGTATTTGTGATGTAGGAATCTACGTTTTGCTTATCCCCTTCCAGCTGGGTGGTCTACTTGTTCACTCCGGGGAATTCCTTTATGCCCTGGCACCCAAGATATTGTTAGGTCGTTATGTTTACCCACATTTTGAAGATTTTGGATGCATTCACTGACTATTTTAAATATGACCCTTTTATGTTCTCCTTAGATCTTTTCCAGACTGTATGACTTGCAAGTCAACCGCACTTTTCTGTAGCTTTAAATTATCTAATCCTGGATCCCTATTTTTCAATTCAAACCTCATTAACTAATATATTTTTTTAGGAACTATTGACTTTATTGTGTTGTTTTCAGGCTAAAATTATAAATGTTGACACAACAATAAAGATAATTCAAAAATGAAAAATGAAATAGCTAATTACCATATCCTTGTAGGATGGAGATCTTATTCCTGAACAACTCCTTTTGAATGCGAAGAGCACTGTCTGCACTGAGGATCACCCCGCCAACACTTAGAATGACTAAGCTGCTTAAGTCATACGCGTCTTTACCCGGGAAGTCCAGCAGTGCATTGAGTGTCATTGGCAGGGAGAACCATATGTTGGCCTTGTAGTTCTGTATACAGCTGAGGAGTTCCACTTCCTTTGGAGGGCCTCGTACAAAGACAAGCTTAAGTCCTCCAATCAATGACCCCAGTAGTATCGTAGTGCCGCTCATCCAAAAGACGGGCGATGTCAGCAAAGTAGTCGGCTGCTTGTCAATTTTCCTCGAACTGTAAATTTTTACTTTTTTAATACAAAACCAGCTATTGTCAGTCAATAAATACCTTCAACAGCACAAGCTTTCTTGGAACGAACATTCATTAAATGCAGGCTTTTCAAATGATTTGATGATTGTTTAAAGATCATAGGAGTTCGTAGGTCTAACCGGTCAATTATTATATTGATGGAAGTGTGAATTTCTGTTCATTGTGATATAAGAGAGCTTATGTTGCCAAACAAACATAGGATACTTACAAATGAGGCATGTTCTGAAGGAGGTACACATCTGTCAGCATGACGCCCTTTGGGAGGCCCGAGGTGCCAGAAGTGAATAGTACGAAGGCAACGTGGTCCTCCGGGTTGGATATAGACGGTCTGAACTCCGGGTCATTCGGTTGTAGTAGGGCCTGAAATTAATATTTTAGTTTTGTAACAACCTTTATTCTCAGCTATTTATAGCTAAATGTACCTGGAATGTCAGGTAGCTGTGTCTTCTCCCTGAGAAGACAACAAGAAGCGGTGCAGCTGATATGAGCGTGAGCGCGTTTTCAACTTTGCACAAAGTCTTGCCGCCCTCTGTGAATACGACGGTAGGTGACACAAGTTCCATGAGAGACGCCATTTCTTCTACAAAAATGGACAAAACAATATTAAGGCCTTTCATTAGCTTCATGGGTGCATACATTTCATACGAAGATACACAGGCACATTTTAACATTACCTTGTGACAAAGAAAACAGGCATTTGCATGATTTTAAAAACAAATAAAGCAGAAATAACTAGTATGTTGGACATTTCTGAACGATCAATATAAAAGCAGTAATGATCACAGTGCGTATGTACAATTGCTAGTGGATAGGAAAGAATTGTATGCATGCAAGATACATACAATAACATTATGTTTTGAAACACATATTTTTTAAAAATAATTTTCTATTGTGGATATTTTTAAATATTATCGACTACAAGAAGAAGAATAAATATGTTCAAAAATATTTAAAGACTGTCTGGATTATGCCATATCTAATCAATCTAGTTAAAATATTACAGGTTGACACTAAACATTTTTGGCAGTTTGATACTATAAATTAGAAATTGGGCAGACATGTGTTACAACTTTAACAGTGTGGTGTTAACGATTTAGCAGTTGACCAAAAAATTCGGCAGGTGATGCTAAAATTTGGACTGATAGATAAATTATAAACATGGCATGTTGATACTGGGAATTAGCCAAAATGTTGCCAAAACTTTAGCACAGTGAGCTATAAGTAGCAGATTGATACACAAATTCGGGAGGCTGATGGTAAAATTTTGGCTGATTGATAGTAGAGATGTGACACTTTTTCCCTCAGGGCCGTCTTATCAGAGAATTGGTCTAAACAGATCAATACGTTAGTGGATCGCCCTAATCCAGCGGATATGCGCGGATTTATTTTTTTCCGTAACCGACTTGATTCATCAGAGGATTTATAGGAAACCACAGATCGATAGGTTAATAATTGTTCAACGCTTTAAAAAATAATTAGCGAAAAAATCCTATTTGAAGAACATCTCGCGGCACGAAATGTTCCGTTTAATTTTTAATAACTGAACGAAATGAATGATGAAAATGTCACGAACTTATATTATTACCCCAATGGGATTATTATTATTATTATTATTACAAATGGGATTTATTGTCCATTCACCGGAAGTTTAACCCGACGATGCTATTTTAGTCTGGCCCTTTTTGATTAAATTTTTTATTCATACGTTTATAAAACATATGCACTGCCTGTACGTTGACGTACAGTGTACTTTTTACACATGGGGAAATAAAACGAAATAAATGCAAGCGAATAAACCCCTGACGCCAATTGTGGGTTTTTAGATAATGACTGATAAAACTTGTAGTTGCCCTAGCTTTATGCAAATTGGGCATAAATAACAAGCTTTCACTAACTCAACTTGTTGGGACAGTGGGCACTCTCAACAGGACACGCAAGAATGGCACAATTACACAGAAGACAAACCCTTTGAGCCCTGAAGATGATCTCAATAAAGACCGAAACGTTGGCATGATAAAGATAACGTTTTTCTTAAACCTACGTCACACCAGACCGCACCTTACGATCTTCAAATAATCATCGGCTAACGGTCACCAAACACCACATATTCTTGCGTACTTTCCATTCGCCATTTACACACTTCGGGCCGAATATTTTTGTTAGCCTTTTCTTTTCCATACCCCAAGAATCTTTTCACTTTCTTTACTCAACACCCGTTTCGCTAGCCTATTGGGCTTAGAGTCGCTTTGTAACAATCTTAGCCTTGCGAGGTCCTTGAACCGCAGAGCCTTTTGTACCGCAAACAGGCATCTATTCCCTGCCGCTATTCTCGCCTTTATTTCTGCCCATACATCATTATTCTTTGTTACAAAGACCCTAGATATTTAAAATTACTGTCTACTAGGAAACTATGATTTCCAAATTGAATTGGTCCTTCTCCACATCCACGGGTTCTCGAGGTTCTTATATACTTAGTTTTGCCCTCGTTAATTTCCAGACCGCGTTGTTGCTGGCTTCTTGCAGTGCTCCTCCCAGTACCGCCTTTATTCTTGCTATAATTAATATGTCGTACATGCCTTGTGTTGCGTTAATCTATTATAAATAGTGCCGCCTGGGTTTGTTCTAATAGCCTGCACCGCTCTTTCCAAACATAGATCGAAGATGACCCATGATAGAAGGTCTCCTTGCCGCAGGCCCGCACCCACTCTAAAATCCTCCGACAGTGTATTTTGCACTTTGACTTGGTAGCTCGTGTTATGCCACGTCATACCGATTAGCCGAACTAGCTTACATGACATGCTTACCAAGTACCCTTAAATCTGCTGAAGCTTACTAAGGGGCACTACGAGGAAGCGGTCCACTTTACCCTCCTTTTTAAACTTAAATGATCATAACTAACCAACCTACAGGTCCAACATCGTACAGACTTCAAAACGATACCTAGCAATAATAGAAATTAGATCGTTTCCCATTCCCAAATGCTTGTTCCTTGAAGATTTTAGGTGTTTTAGGTTCAGTGAGCAGAAATAACCAGGGTAGTTATTCACGAATTTGGTTGTATTGGGTGACCAGAAATGACAAGCCCAACACTCTACAGACATCAGGAATATACTACAAAATTTAAAACTTTTACTGGCTTATCGTGGGTGAAATCCTGGTTAAAATATTCACTATTATCTTTCGCCTGGGTGGATTAAATCAATGTTCTCTCATACTACTCAACATTTTAACGTAAACAGTGTCCAAAATGTTGATTTATTCGCGAAGCAATAAAATTACTTGACTGTCATTACCGGACAATGGCGTAAACTGACTGTAGATGTTGAAGTCCGTCTAAGTTATCCAAAATCGTGAACTTAACACATATTTTGACTAATTAAAATCCATCGAGGATAGGCAGATAAAAATAATCGGAAACGATCAAGTTTCTATTACTATCTTCTTGAGGTCATTAGGGCGTTGAACCTGCAGCTTTTTTAGTCTTTTAGTTATTTAGATCTTAGTTAGTCTCCTAGTTAGTCTTTTTTTGTTATTTAGATTACCTTAAGACACAAAAAAATCGTGAAAAGTTAGTATATTTTGACGGGACAAAACAGCGGGAATTGAAAGACCGAAATCATCGGATACGATGAACCATTATCTCTGGATGGTATCTTCTTGACGTCTGTAGTGTGTTGGACCTCCAGTTCAGGTTATTTTTGGTCGTTTAAATCTGCTAATGACATCCAAATAATGAAGTGTTACATATTTTCGTTGACAGACCAAAATGAACAAAAACGATTCAGCTACTTTCATTAATGTGGGAAATCTTCTTGGAATTTGCGATGTACCTATAGATTAGACGTTGCTGATCATTTAGGACTTTCAAGGACAACCAAATCATGAAACTTTTGATGCTTTTTCAGGCAAAACGAGGATTGGAAGACCAGAATTACTTGAAACGATCTAACATGCATTGAAGTTAGGTATCTTCTGGAGTCCTGTTGGGTTTTGAATTTGCAGTTTTGTCGTTCGTTCTTTTAAGTCTTCCTAAGAGCCCAAACAGTGAAACGTTCCATATTTTCTTACAGGACAAAACAATGAAGATATACAAGCTAAAATCATAGGACAAAACCAAGATATCCCTTACTGAGATGTCTTCTTGAGGTTCAAGGGTGTTGACCTTGTTGTTTAGTTATTCCTGATCATTTAAGTCTGCCCNGCAGTCTAGTGTCGTTGTACAAATCTTTCTGACAGACCAATGTTACGAATTTGTACATACCACAGGACAAACTACAGGTTAAACAACCAAATTTCATAAAGAAGAAATATTACAAATGGAAAGGTTGTTTCGGTTTATTATGCCAATTAATTCGTTGGTGGTGAGGTAACTCTTCCATTTATTTTAAACAACTACTGAAATGTAAGCAGGGTGTGGTAATGTTTCCTTCCATGCAAAAAATACCACTGAAGATGACAAAATGCCGAAACATGTATGAAAGACCAAAGAACCCAGGATATTTCAGGATGATCAGAAACGACCGAACTACTTGTTCATTTCATAAAGTTCGCTGAGGATGGCGTTATACAGAAACACGTCACAGACCAAAACATACCAAGATTATCAGTCCATCATCCTGCGGACATCCAGAAGAAAACACACAAATTGACAGGTGCATTGCCATTTCACCTTAAGGTTGCAGGGGGATGTAAGCAGGATGACGCATTGACTCAACCCATTCCAAAATACACGACAAAAAAAATCCTAAAAACTCTGATAAAAAAACAACCAGAGTAGATCAGGATGATCGGACACGGCCAAACAAATCCATCACCCCATCGCTTCCATAGGAAACATCACAAATTGTTTTTCAACGGTTCCTCAAGGATATAAGCAAAATGAGAAATCACTTCACCTTCCAAGATGGCGAATGTCTTGACTCAAGTGCCTGACTATGAAAATCATAAAGCATATGGTGCTTGTGTGCTTATAGCAATAAGTTTAATATTGTTATTCTAATTTTGTCTTAACTTAGCCACACGGGTATATCACAGTAAATTATAGTCTATAGAATCGAGGAACTTTAGAGTGTTCACTGTAAACGTAAGAAAGCCTATCCCACGTTGTTGGCTAGGCGCCTCCCGTATTCATCACGTACCGTTCAAACTCTGATCTACGCTTATCAAATAAAGTACAGTAGAACAGTATGTGATCCCACGTCTGTTCCTCTGGATTACTGCAATGACATTTTGTGCCCTCTATAATCTTGAAACGATGGAGGTATGGTCGGTTTTTCCGTGTCCAGTCACTTGGATCGACTTATAATGGTCCTTAAACGTTGAGTTTGCTCGGGCAGTTGTCATTGGGAAGAACCTTGTGATGTGAAGCCCTTTTGTTGTGGCCGATCATTGTTTTTAACATCGTTGCTTTCTTGTCTCATCTTGGGGTTTATATACCTAATCCTAAACCTAAAATCCACCTAAAACCTAATTTCGTTCTTGCTGTTGACTGCCTCCTTGGCTAATGTGCCAGCTGCTTCGTTTTCAGTGAATTCAAAATGTGCTTTTATCCACTCGATGCTTATAGACCAACCGTCGGTATTTTCTAGGTGGAAAGCCAGTTGCCTGATTTCTTCAACAAGAAACGAGTTCAAAGCCACTCGTCCTGAATCGGGATGGCTATCTGTCCATAATGTGGCCGTTCTTTTATCAGGGTTTGGATTGTATCCCTCTAGGCACGTTAAAGCTTCGAGAATAGCCAGAAGTTCGGCTTGATTGTTGGAGCACCAACTTTCCGTTTTATGTTTTTCCTCGTGAATTCTGATAGAATATTTGAAAATTACAACTGCGCAACCGACTTGGCCGTTCATTTTGCTTCCGTCTGTGTAAATCTGATATCACGATCGTACCTTTCGAGGTTTTCATCTATTCCAGGGAACATTGCCAGGTGCGGCTATTTATCTACTGGTAAACAGTAATCAATTTCATAGTTTGGTCCTATATGTGTAGTAATTCCCTTCAAAATTTGATTTTGACCGACGGTTAACATATAAAACAGACATTACATTCCTCACATCAAACATTTCTACGTAGTCTTCTTCAACAATTTCGCTTTCCTTTCTCCAATTATCCCCGTCTATATAATCAAGAAAGAATAATCAGCCCGAACAATGGGTCCGTTCTTTCCGATTGTCGGCTCGTTTAACCTCAAAGATACCGACTCCTCGTAGAAAAATGAATTTCTATTACCATTTCATTCTCCACTCCTTCAAAATCAAACATATATAAACAAAAAAACATTAATCTCTCAACATGGTACACAACCATGACATATCTACACAGAAAACAAACACTTTGAGTGAGCACGAATACTCTGATTGAGTCTAAAATTTTGAGCATTGTCTAAATTCATTTTCTCACATCTTACATGTATTTGCACAATTTAAAAAATGTTTATCAATACCAGGCTCTGAAGATGATCTCAATAATGATTGAAACGTTGGCACGATAAAGAAAATGTTTTTCTAAACCTACCGGTAGACACCAGACTGCATCTCACGATCTCCAAATAATCATTATAATTAATTATTATATATAAAATATATCACGGATAAGGCATCAATTCTGATTTTTTTCTGCATAATTCAAGTTATTATGCAAAAAAAGTATTAATTTAGCTACATCGATACAGGAAACAAATCTGTATATTTGGAATGGATCGGGGCTTACCTCCGCTATGGACTTGACGTGGTACTTCCTCATTGACGAGAGTAAGACTTCGGCGAGGGAGAGGTCGGCGTCGAGTTGTGGTGCCGGTGGCCCGGAGATCTCTAAGACGTTTCCTTCTCTGTCCGTCATGTCTGTGCAGGGTCTGGAGCTGTTCTGACGGCCCTTGGAGAACGACGACTGACTCTAGCAGAAGTGCGCCAGCGTCGCGTTTCTTAGTTTACTGTCAGCGCGCTGTAGTTTGTTTATTGCCGTACTCACAACGTTTTATCTCCTCTATTTGTTCGATTTTATGAATTATTTCTATAATTTTGATATAGATTTAGATTCAAGTTGTTGAGTATCAACTTTTTTTTTACGATTTCTCTATTATTTAGTTAGATTAGATGCTTCACCTTGCTTACATCCCTGAGCTACCACCATAGAAGGCGAATTGGTGGAACGCCTCTGACATCGTATTTGTCGGATTTCTTCTGGAAGACCGGGGTTGATCTACCTTTAGTTCGGCGTTTTCTGATCATCCTGATCTGTCTATCCTCAATTTTTTCGTTTGTCTCCGTACTCCCCCTTCTCCGTAGTATCCCTTATTAACCAATGAAAATGGTGGAAAACGCGTCTGGCGAAGAGAAGCACCTTAGAAAACGGATTACAATTGCTGAAATTTATGCTTCAGATCTGCGGGGGAGTTGGGTCGATTCTATTCATCCTGGTTGGACCGTCGCTGTTTAACCTGTCAGACGCGTTTCAGTATGTCATCTTCAGTGGTGTTGGGAATAAATGGAAGGAAGGAGTTGCCTCTAACTGGCTAACCGTCCTAGCCAACCACTGAAAGATAACACGTCTGACAGACAGCAGTGTGACTGACTCAACAAAGATGATTTTACCTTGTTCCTCACTCACTTGATTGTTGTGTATATGCCATTTTTGCTAATGATTTATTTTTTTCGATGTTTAGCTTCAGGGGTTTTCCAATTGTGTTTGTTTACATTTAATGTCTGTTTTGTAGTGTTTCGTTCTGTGTGTGTTTTGCTTACTAGTTTATTCATTGTTTCTATATTGCCGTTTTTGTCAATGTTTAGTTAGCAGTAGTTTTTAGCCTGCTCATCATATACATTAGCGCTGTAGTGGGTCGAACCAGCTTCCATGATGACGCTGACATAAGTTGAATTAAGTTATCCGTTTTTACGATAGGCCGAGATGTACATGCTATAATGTTTATGTAAAGTGTGGTTGAGATGAAAAATTAGTGTCACGAGTGGGACTTGAACAACCCACTTCTTCCGACTTTAACCACTTACGATACCGGAACTTCGGTCCCAGGACAACTTACCTTCTCGACCTAGAACTTTTTTAACCTCTTAAGTTACCTCTTTTGGGCATTTTTCATCTCAACCGCACTTTACATAAAAATTATAAATCAAATTAAATCATGAAATCATTAATCGTTAAATCATCATCATCAAAAAAACATTTTATTCGGTTTCTGCAGTAAATATTATGTTTCTAAGTAAGCAGTTGTGGTTAATGTGACAGACTCTCGGCTCGTAGATCCCGCAGTCGTGGGTTCGATTCCCACCGTCGCCTCTGGCCCTTTTTTTCACAATACGCATACGCATTAATATATCATCTCCTTAGCTAATATGCATAAAAAATATGCTTATAAGGCTATATTTTTTTTTAAAGTAAGCAGTTCAGGTCTGCTGAAGTCTTTGGCGAGAATACCAGGAGTGACAGCAAGTCCGGTCCACTTTGCTCTCTGTTGAAGACCGTGTGGTCAATATCTCACTGGGACTCTCAAAACGACGCACAAGAATGACACATCTACACAGAAAACAAACACTTTGAGCCCTGAAGATGATCTCAGTAAAGATGGAAACGTTGGCACGATAAAGAAAATGTTTTGCTAAAACCTACTTCAAACCAGACCGCATCTCATAACCTTCAAATAATTATTAAATTCAAAAATTTCGACATACACATACTTACTCAAACCTGTTTGGATGTACGGGTGCCAAGCTTCTGGATCGGCCAAATAGTCCAATATTCAAAGATTACAAAGTTTTCAATCCGAAATTTTAAGATTAATTGTTCCTGCCCCTTTTTTACTTAAACAGTAACACACTTCACAGAGACCTTCACATGCCAACAATTGTTTCATCCATCAAAACATAGCCGTTTTCATAATAAATTACAAAATCACACTTACACAGAAATACGATTACTCCATTCCCCACAATTACACGTAAACGTCTCGAAAAAAATATGTATGAGACCTCTTAAATGGTTTTATTAATCCAGAGTGGTTGTCAATGGGTAGCTTTCTGCCCGTAATGCCACTAACAAAAATTGAAATCCAATCTGCTGGTTGTATATTACACGTACAGCTGTAGATACAATAAATGAAGTTAAAAAAATATGTTTTTAATTAATGAAGCCTAAAAAGTACAGTTACAAATTATTTTTGTTTTGTGTTTCTGTGTTCATATGATGAGTTGGGTGGGGTTTTGCGCATTTTTTCTCAACTGGAACACCCTGGGATCAACTCCAAAATTCACTTCCAGAAATCCGACATGCACACGGTTGGTTTGTTAGATATAAACAAAACTGCAATTTTCCAAAAAAGAACGTGTGTCTGGAGTACTGGACAAAGTATACTGTGTAATTTTGGTATATTTATTAAAATGGGAGCTAGGAAAGAGAAAGCGGTCCGAAATTATAAAAACCACAGCTGCTTGGAATGTGTACAATGTTTTTTCTGAAAATTTCAAAAGTGTATAACACAAAGATAAAAATTTTTGTTTATCTAAGAAGAAATGGTGATTTATGTTTTAATGATTCTTGCTGCGAAATCGGTTACAATTCTTGCTGATGATTCGCACGGCACGGGAAACCATTTCAAGGGCAATCTGGCCAGCTGGGAAGACTTTCCGTCCTTCGTCTGCATTTGGGTAGAAGGGGAGAAGCGGTTTCACGCATCGGGGGTCCTGGTGACGGCCAAGGCGGTCATCACGTCGGCTTACTTGTGGACGATCAAGTCCGTCCGTCCGGATAAGTCGTCGGTCCACGCCGGCTGGGTCTACAAGATGAAGCAGAAGCAGTGGCGTCTTGTGAAAAAGGTCGTCATTCACGCCAAATTCGTCGAAGGCCGTGACGGACCCAACGAGAACGACGTGGCTTTGGTCGAACTGTCCGAGGGTTTCGTGATCGACGCGACCATCAAGCCGATGGAGATAAGTACGGGGGAGATGTTGGAGGACCTTTGGACCCGGATCCTCGTGCTTAACTCGTTGTGCTACGCCGTCGGAGCCAGCGGTTCCGGAGCGATGAACGTGCTCTTCTTCGAAGTACAACCGGTAAACTGCACCGGCTCAGTCGGCGAACAGCGTAACTCGATCATCTGCACTTCCCCGGTCGGCGCGGAATTCAACGTCTGCCCTCCCAGTCAATACGGCGTCCCGCTCGTCTGCGATGACCTCGTCTTCGGCATTTTTCTCTACTCCGATTTCGTCTGTTGCAGCGGAGGTACAAAGAACTGTCGTGAGAAGTGCCTGCTTTTCACTTCCCTCGGACATTATCTGGACTACTTCAACATTTCCCATTCAAACAACGAAGGGTGGCATGGTGTGCAAAGAAATTGGATTTTTATTATGTCAGCTTTCCATTTTCTTCCAGAATTATTCTCGAAAACATGAATTTCTAAAATAAAATGCTATATTATGTTCTATTTTTGTTAATGTGAATTCAGTCATGTGTTACAAACCGTGTTCGTACCAGTTACTGTTAACTGTTCATTTTTATTTTTAATTTAACTAGAAATTATCTACGATATAATTAATTATTAGCCTTCAATATGATAATACTCTAAAATGTACTATATACTATAAAAAAGAAACCGATATGAAATGCAGTTTTCGAACTAAAGTCTAAAATAGAGAGTCACATGAAAGCAATAGGTACATTGCAGATTTAAAACGCCCTTCTGCCTGCCCATCTGATTGTACGACTTTCTTGACTGCCATATTCATTAAAGATAAATCATTTGATTAAAAACTAGTATAAAGGCAATTAATAAGAAATTTAAAAAACTGGGGTACCGCAGAGGTCCATCTTAGAGCTCATACTATTCAAAGCCTACTCCCGCGATGCGATCCCCTGCCCATTTGAAATACACGAATTTCTTAACTGCCATGTTCATTAAATGATGTATTATTTGTTTAAAAGACTATTCTATGTAAAGGCAATTATTAAGAAGTGACAGTTCAAACAGACAAAAACCTGAGTGCCGCAGGGGTACACCCTAGGGCCCAATCTATTCAAAACCTACAACAACTGACGCCATCCTCTTTATCCGACGACTTACTTGACATTCAATGTCATATAGGTTCAAAATTAAAGTTCACAAAATGCTGCACAGGCAAATCTTAAGCTTGGATTCTCAAGGTCTTCAATGTGACTTGTTTGGTCGTATCCGATTAGTTTGTGGCGTGTCAAAGCGTTTCGGCTTTTCACCATCTTCAGTGGTAGGTTTGTGTTACGCCTCGCCCTACTTATATCCCTGACAACTTCCTAAGATACAATACACGGTGGCCTAACTGATCAGTAATAAATATAGTAAAAGTAAGGCCTGAAAAAATGTGGGGAAAACTTTTCTTTCTAAGTATGCGAAATAATCGTTCGTTATTTACATTTATTTGTTCGAACGTTAAACTTAATAGCACATGTAAAACAAGGTGTGTGTGCTTTTAACTTAATAAAAATGTGGTTCTTCGGTTTGTATTGTTGATCTCTCATCGTATGACAGATGGCAATATAATACTCTTAATTGCAATTGTATTTTACCATTCGAGTAGATCTGAGATAACGTTAATTAATTACTCAGTCATCTGTTCTCTCCGGAGCAAGAAAAAGGCTTATAACGTTGAGCATTATGGACATTTAAAAATGGGCAAATGCGACGAAACGATCCTAATGCCATGACCACCTGCCAAGTTGTTGCATTTCGTTTATCGCTTTTGATCTAAAAACAAAGTTTAAAACATTGAAACCTCAGACTCCTAACATAGTTTCGTGGGTTTTTGCGTATCGCTTCTAGTGGTCTGCGGAGTAATGGACTTGATATAGTTTGGTCCGCCAAGTTTCATTTTTTGGTAGACCAGATTTCATCAGGTTCGTTTTTTCGCCATTTTCAGAGGGGATTTTGTAATAATTTTCGATTGATTCTTTTATTCAATGATACTTTTAACTTTTTTAATTCAAAAGGTAATAACAGGTAACATACAACCAAAGTAGAGAGATAGAGGGAGGGAGAAAGAATGTAAACAGCTCAAAAATGAATAGGGATATTGTAATTTATTCTTAAGTAAACACGAAGAATATTCATTTTGTAAACAAACACTTTTTCTCGTCTTTTCTCCATTTAATCCAGTTGTATTCTCTTTAATCTTGGAAAGATTCTCGAACCACTTGAGTTCACCGGCAGGTGGATATCGCAGAGGCAGTTGTTAGTTCTCAGAGCGTGGTCTCCCGGGCTTTAGTCCGATTCCGAGAGACTGGAAGTACCAAAAGAGGCCTGGTAGTGGATGTCAGCGCATTACGACGATGTGCTAACCAATAACCAAAATAATCCCGCGAAGTCCGTTCGGATTAGCCTATGTTCGTATTATCGTGACCCTGGTGTATAAGAATAAGAAAGTCTTATTTCTCTGTCTGGGAAATATGAACCAAGCGTATCCAGATCATTAAGAGTTTATCGACTTTATCCGATTTCAAGAAACGAGAAAAAACTTGGACCAAGAAACAACAAGCGATAACAATGACAGTCCAAAATAGCTGTGTGACATACTCATAGATGTCATTCCTAAATGTACGAGACTGAGAGGGACGTTACGTATTAAAATAGTATCGACAAAATGACTTACTCTTTAATTATATAGTTTACAAAAACAAAAATAAATGTGACAGTCCGTTGTCGAACAAAAAATCTAAACAGGTTTATTTTTAGGAGTCCAGGAATTTGAACAGCGCTCCTTCAGATTGCGGCGACGAATATTCGGTTAGCCCAATACAAGAAGGCGCAAGGGTACCTGGTTCCTTCCTTCATACCGTTTACTCTACACATCTCAGTACTGTCATTATCACCAACCCAGAACATACCGCAATCGTTATAAGACACCAAACTGTTATCAAATAATAGTATAGAAAGTTTAAGACAAAAATTGACTTGAAATATGGTACGGATAATGCAAAAGCAGACATGATATAAGACTTAAGAGCCATTAATATAATGCTTAGACTACTATAATGATGAAGGAACAAAATTTGAACAAAAGTTTTGACCACACATAGCAGTTCTGTGTCGTTCCACCATCCAACACCCAAAATATCAAACCCTTACAGAAGTTCTGACATGAATGGTCATAGCTCCTTGTATGTCACAAAAGTTCACAAGTCCAATTCATGTAGCCTTAAACGACCTTAAACTTCAATGGACTCACACTGAGTACATGACAGGCGTTGTTAATCAAATTACGTGTGGACAAAATGGACCAGGCGAAGGTTGGCTATAGAGTCATTGATGTGACTAGGAAAGGTACTTAAAACTATATACCTAAGATTACAGATTGACATCGTGAAATCCCCACACGTAAGTTAATAGACAACTTAACAGAATGCTTAGAATATTGTGAAGACCTCGAGGATCGAAATCCCTGCTTCCTAGAGGTCCATTCAACCGTTTCGATTAAAGTAACCCGGCTGATGATGATCTTGATCCTTTATGGAGGCTCTGAATTCCATCGTAGGGTGGTTTCTCACCGCAGACAAAAGGTCACGATGAAGGTTCGGGACCCCCAGAGTTCATAGCCTTTCGAATATAGTCTGGATAATTTAATGGTTTACGGATTTAACTACTACGGGGAAAAATGGTCATAGAATGAACCAACAGTACAAATTAAAAAATAATGGACGTTTTGACAATGCCTAACATGCGTATCAGCAAGGTCGAACGGGTCCCGCATCCAATAATGTCCATGACATACAAGTACAACCTTCGCTGCTTGCAAGTGCTTATTAGCCATTATTATTCCAGCGAAGGTGACAAATTAAAAAAACGAAAATATAGTTGGTACAAGATTTGATTAAAGTCTTTTTGAAAAGGGATTGAATCAAGGGTATATTTAACTTTATTACTGTAGTCTGTTACATAAAAAAATTAAATTACTAAGATCATTGTATGATCTTCCACTTCGCGTCAAGTCCTGACATAAAAAATGTTTAGTTAATCCATGCTTTTCTGAAGCAACAATCTTCAACCGTTAGATATCTGCAGAAGAAAAAAACACAGTTATGTTTTATTTGTTATCGGTTTTATTAAATTTTAGGCTGGATTCGGAAGAAAATATAAATATTAAACAGAAAAAAATGTAAAATTTTGTCTAAGGAAGCTTAAACTAAGAAGCTTTTTTTTCTTGTCTTTGCCGATTTCTTAACCTACTCTTGATAAAGTTCATGCTTGAGAATGATTGTTCGCATCATTATGTAGACCCAAATAAGGAAAGAACAGCAAACGCTAATTTCTTCAGTTGATCATATGAGTCAGGAATACTATTCCAGGTGTTAAAGATCAACGTATCTTCCCTCTCCAGATCTTTCAAAACAGACCACTTGTACTGTAAACTTAATTCACATTTATTTTTCTCCAACAGCTCTAAATCGGCATAGAATAGAATCACCAAAAATTGTTTGGTTCAAACCAACTCTTGTAAGTCTGCATGTGATCTTACATAATTCCTTGCTGACTCGTTGATTTTTTCAACCAACTAATTTCCACTTTTGGCTGTACTTTTTTGAAAAAAAACGCTCCTTTTTCCGACTGTAACTATATTGATTGCCATTCTAGATTTGATTCCTTTTAACACATTTCATTAATTATGCGTAATTAAGCAGAAACTTAGAATCCTTTTCTGTTTATGAGGCTAGTTTGGCCAACATGGGCAATCCCTAGTATGAGCTCGAACCGATGCCATTTTAATTCCTTTTTAACTCATCTTAAGGAGGTGAGTTTTGGATAGGATCTCAAAAATTATATAATTTTCCTTGAAATTGCCTTTGTTTAGTTTTGTGAGAGGTGAGATATTATCAGAAATTTATCATTTTTTATCGAATGTAATGCATTTGATATGGTCTACTGCGGAATAAATGTCAACCTCCGATGGTAATATTATTAGCATTCATATTCATTTTGAGGGTCATAAATAGCACAACCAGACTGTCCTCAGTTTTCGAACCATCAGTCAACACCACGTGGTGATCTTGCCAATTTTCAATATATTCAGGGTTGAAAAAATGATTATCTAGCTTACCATCCACATCTTTGATGTCTTGAAAGGAAAAGATTTCGACTTCCTCACATAGAGTCATATGTTTGTTCCTTCCTATCAAACATAGGAAGTAATTAATTTTATTATAGCATTTGAACTTTGGAAGCTTAAACTAAGAAGCTTTTTTTCTTGTACTTAAGAAGCTGGTGACTAGAATAGGATTCGGTTTGTTTGATCAATATTTATATGTTAATAATTTCGAATAAAATAGGCTTATTTTATTTCTGAGTCGAATTAATTAATTTTAGGACGAATTTATCTGACAGAAACTATCCTCTTATGGCGGTTTCCAGTTTTACTATGTCCATTAGATTTGATCGAAGAGTGCCGTGTATTTTTATTATGACATCCAGTTTCTTAAAAAAGGATTTCTATGCATTTCCGTACGAAAAACAGCCATGATCCAAAACAGCTTTAAAAAAACAGGGGCTACTTTCAGGAAGCAAAGTTAACAAAGGAAAATGTTAAAAGATATGCAAAGTGTCACAGGTGATGGTGTCCGAGTGGATCGAAATTACGATAGATCAAATGGTTAGAAAAGCGGCCTATTGAGCAGAAGGTCGTAGGTTCGAATCCCGCTCATGACACTTGCTTTTTCATCTCAACCAAGACCTCAGATTAAAAGTACAATTAATAAAAATAATTAATCCCATTATTCATGGTTTCTGTGCTACATTTTCAACAAAACACTGTAAATAACACAAACTAGCTTCTGTTTCAGTTTATTTCTGCTAATGTATTTTTTTAATTTTTAATTTTTTTTGAGTAGGTAAGCCATGTTTGCGTTGCGGTTTTTGGTAATTGCTATGTGGCGTTTTAATATATAGACCTTATATCATGATAATCAAGATGATGTCGCCTCATTACAAGTGTCGCAAATACGATGACCCTATTACAAGTTTTACAGTTAAAAAACATGAATAGGACATCCAGTAAAAGAACCTATTTCATTTATTAAAAATAATAATTTCATAAATGTTCACAGCGCATCGAACTCGCCTTCAGGTTCTTCAAGTCCGTTGTTCCCGGTATGTTCTGAATTTGAAACTTTACGAAACGGACGAGCTTTTTTCGGGCCTCAGTCGTGGCGAAACAGACAGCCGAGACGTGTCTAGCGGTGGCACGTGTTATTTGCCCCCTTTTTCGCAATCTTTTCCCCTCTACAAAAATCGGGAGGAGTGGCTGATTTAATAATCTAAGCACATGCTAACTGCCAGTGCTTCGGAGCCGGCGGAACCGTGGGGCCGACGACGGAAGTGAGTACCGCATGACATTAAAATAACATAATTTATAAGATCCTCCGACTTCTTCGTCCTATAAAAGACCAATTTTTTTTAACGCTTAACACATTAATTTCACCGATCTAGCAGTCTTAAATGAAATAACTGCTATTTCTACAGTTATTTTTCCTAACTCTTACTCATTAGCCCAAAGTCCGATGAATTGTAAAGTATTTCATCAAATTTGACGACTTCTGATTCGACCTATTTTACCTAGAATTTAAATTCAAGGAAACGTTTCGCCAGAGGTCAAAATGGCTGATAACGCGTGCCTTTTTCTAGCTCGACTTTTCTAAATATCATTGTAAATCACAACTTCTACCTGTTTTATTATACTGTTTGTTATATTGGGTTGGAAGCGAAAACGTTTGTGGTTGTCGCCAGTGTGGTCTATCCGTACCAAAATTAGACGCAGCAGCAGAAACAAGCAGGGAGAAGAAGAAATAGGGATGTCGTCTGTTGGTGTGAAGGCCCGTACAAGCTGAGATTCCTATTGCTGGAAGAGGAAAAGACAAAACTTGGTGGATAGATTTGTCGGAGATTGCACAACAGGCCAATATTGGATGCAATGTTGAAAGCCCTAAGAGAGACGACTCTTTTAACTTTAACCTTATGTCATTAACGTCCTCTATGACTTGATCCATTCCTTTTATGATCGAATTCGTTCCTGCTTAGTAAAATACCAACCCAACCTTTCGATTCATCTTAATCATACTGCTAAAACACTGTGTAAACCTGTCCAGTCCCGAAAAATCTTCATGCCGCCTTAAACGAAGATGACCTCGAGACCTCTTCAATTCTCAACGGACTGACAATGGGTGTTTGTTCAGGTGTCCTCTGGGCGCAGTGATTCAGTAGATTCAGTATTGTGACTGGGAAAGGTACTTAAGATTATTCCTAAGACTTTCGTGGAGATCCTAAACACTTCAACATAATGCTTATACTACCATGAAGATGTAAAAGCCCTTCTAAATTGTACAAGAACTTCGACCACTTTGAGTTGAAGTTCCACTATGCAATACCCAGCGTACTTTTTTAAAATCTTATCCGAATCAAAAGTGGACGGTTAATTGTATTTGAATACAAATCCCACAAGATTTATTCATCAGAAACAGCATAGCAACAGCAAGACGATGGCGGATGTGGAATGAGCCCTAATTTGGTGGTGACATTGCAATGAGCTTTTAACAGACTTACAGTTTGAAGAAGAAGGTTTTGTAAATTTTACTAGGATGCCGATGGTTTCAAAGTTCTTGCGCTTATGATTTTTCGAAAAAATATTAAATTTTGATCTGGGCATTCTTATCTATTTCAATATCAATCCTGACTCATGTCGACTCATAAGTCAGTGCGTTTATGTTTCTTCTTTGTTTGTTAATCCGTAATAATTCGAAAATTATTAAAGTCCAGGGTGTTTTTGAGTGTACTTTGTGAGGCCTTGTGACTATTCAACTTACAAGTTATGTACAAGTTCTTCGCCGGTCCAGAACTAAACTTTCAAGGACTAATCAAAATCAATAAAAATAGGCACGTCTCTGAGTGAAGGACGATCATGAAAAAAGTTCTCTTTTTTCCGGAAAACTCCGAAGTAAAGCTACCAGATGTACACTCCATCTCGCTACAGGGTGTGGATAACGTCGTAAGATGACCAGGTTAACATTGCTTTTAATTAACACAAAATGCCAGTGGTGTTGATTACCTAGATGTAATCGTGCATTAACTAGATTTTCGGAGCCATAAAATAAATTATACTTCTGACTTCTGCGCGAACAAGCGACAAGGTTAATCGTGTTGTAAAAGAATCAAATTCTATAAATGATGGTGATGATGATGGAAATACAGTTTTATTCCTTCTGGCTTGTACCTTTCCTAGTTTCTTCAGTTCAATTGACTCGATCCTTCACTTTAGAAGAATAAGGTCATTGGCCTTGGATTTTTCTGTACCCCAGGATATGGCTCTTTTGAGTTGTTTCACATTCGAAGATAAAATGGCTGTTTCTTCCTTCTCATTGCATAACCCAATGGTGGTCGTACCCAATGCAGATTTTTTTTCTCGGATGCCAGTGATTAGTATATAGACATATTACTCCTCTGAGTTTAGCTATCTCTAACTGAATCAATGAGTATATCAGTCTTGGTGAGGGTTGTTTTAACATAAGCTTATGGGTCTAGTAAATCAGTAGTTATCCACTTCACTTTTGACTTTTTTGGATCCATTTTGGATATGTTATCTACATATATTCTGTATATGTTTTTGTTATCCCAAGAATAAGTTCAGGGCCTACATATGGCCTTGCAGATCCTCATCTTGTCAGTATGACTGTCATTTCGTTACCCAAAATGTGTCATGGTACTTAAGATATCACCAGGATGTTGCGTTTTCCCAGGTTTTGCAGATTGTGGATGCATTCACTTACTAATTTTGATGTGATTTTTTTACACGTTAATGCTTTAATGCTTCTGAGGATTTTTTTTCCAGAAAAACCTCTTGACTACCAATGACATTTGTGTACCTACCAATTCTGGTTTATTCCACTAATAATTAACTACATGGTTAAAGTATCTTGAGATCGAAACAGAGCTTTAAGTTCTTACACGTCGAAACATACGAGCTATTCTCCGGAAAATTCCGATTACCAATAAAGAAACCAGCCAGTTGTAGTAATCAGTATGAGGATTAACGGACAAAGTCTTGAGGTCATGGACGATAAGGCGACGGGGCGGGTTCTCGGGATGTGAATTTGTAGAAAGTGCTCGAGCAGTATGGTTAAAATGGATCGAGAGGTTGGCGTGGAAATTTTTGAACGGATCAGTTCGTTGACAAGAGATATTGAGGTCGTTGTGGATAGTTAGGTCAGTGACGTTAGTAATGAGCTTTTACAATTTGTATTGAAGACTTTTGATTGGAACGATTGGTTGCGCTGTATGTTGGATGGCTTGACAGAGCAATTCCACTCCTTATGCCCAAAGTAGTCGCAGTAAAATTTGTATAAGGTTAGTTTCGTTTTGACGTCAAGACAGATTTCGGTCCTAGGAGTCTTCGTAGTTGTCCAAGTCTTATGTTATGATGTCTCTTGTCTAAAGATTCGACGTCAGTCTACTCTCTAGGTATCTCAGTATTGACTTGAATGGAAATCGATATCTTTTTGTTATTGATGTACAGTGGAGGTCAAGGCTTTTTCAATTTGGACATACATTGAGAACATTTTTCTTCAATCAGTCTTTTTGCACCAGTATTTGACAAGCTGAAGGTATGGATGTTAGAGGTAGCTTGGAGTGGATTTGAGTTAGAGGAATTGCAGTATCGCCCGCGGTTTGTACTGGGGGGGGGGGGAGTTGTGTACCTTGGCCTACCATAGGTGCCCCTTATGCAGAGAAAGGTTGCTCGATGTGTCCCACATAATAGAGGCCGCGGCTCCATACAGAGAGCGTGTAGGCATGCCGCAGGACTTAAGAAGAGTTCTCGAGCACGGTAGCGAGTTTCAGAGTCCCCTGTTCCGCTTTTTAGGGGAAATTGGTTTTTTTTATTGTATATAGTATGTCTNTAGATTAGTTTGAATATAGGGTCGGTGGAGGAATATCAAGTACTCCACCGACCAAACGGAAAGAGTGTATTGTATGAATGTATTTATTTGTATGAATGTAGTGTTTGAAAGGGTGAATAGAGTACAGACATAGTTGGGGGCTGAAATGACCTAGAAGTCGGAAGCCCCAGTCAAAAAAATAAAAATAAAATAAAATAAACTCGAATTGTGACGAATAGGTGGTCTTCTCTGGAATGGCTTCGTCCTCCCTCTTAAGCACTCGAGTTGGCATGTGATCCCAGGTGAAGAAGCTTACCACATTTACTTGTCCGGTCGTCTACAATTATACACCAGAGAAGATAATGTCATTTTACCATGGCCATTCAAGACCTCTGTCATTCGAAGTTTTGTAGTGAATTCCAATCAAGGCTTAACTGTTGGGAAAAATTCTTTTGTAGAGAGCCTGCCTTGCAGCTCGAATCTTCCCACCTGGCCATTCCTGCGGCAGGTTCTTTCGCCAATAAGTCTGTTTTGTTTTCTATGTTGTCGGCATGCGATTTTACCCGCATAAATGGCACTTTCCATCCCTTACTTGTATGGAGCCAAAGTCTTGTATGATGTCTCAGTTAACATAGTTTCTTTGCAGCGTCGATTATTGATTATTTCGATCCAATCTGAAGCTTTCTGAATTGTCAATTTTCCGCCTGGTTGTTGAAACAGCAGCCGGTTAATAAATGCAGCATCATATGGATGGTGGTACCGAAGACGGTTGACTTGTGAAAGTCAATTTGCAGATGCCCTTGAACTTGACCGTTTTGAAATTAGTGCGTTTTTGAAGTTTTTTACAGCCATGCTGAGTTGTATAAAGTTTTGAGGCCGATTCGCGAATAATTCGCCATTGCAAGATTTATAGGAGATGGATTTATTCCTGTTTGGAATATAAACACTTCGGGGAAAAATGGCAATCTTCTCAGGCCAGGCCTTGACTGGGCAAAAGTCGAAAACCAGTTTTTGCTTTTTACTCTGCACCTTTCTTTCATTTCCTAACCGAAGGCCGTGTGATTATTTTGCCCAAGACCTGGGGATTTATTACCGTCTTACCTCCCACATAACGTCTATCATTGTTTTAAACTCAACAACAAATGCAAAATTAAATAATTAGTTGTTTTAAAAAAACGATGAAACAATAAAACTAAACGAACTTCATAGCCTTTTTAGATGGTTTTGTTCGACCTATGGCTTCTCATCACACTCAGTGCTGGAACTCCGTTGGTGTATCTCGGACTGAGCATTGAATCTGGATAGAAGCCAAAATGCGACTGTCAGATTAAACTGAGCGGAAGCGACCAAACTAAAGACATTTCGCAGCTCAAGCCATGAATCTTAAATCAATAGGTTTAAAAGTTTGGTCGCCATCGTCAGCTAAGGCTCGTGGGTGTCTCACCCTGCTCATAACTTAAAACCCCGACTAACGAAGGAGAGTGAAAAAAAACGTGTTTTGGTTTCTTGTCACCCTCAGTGTTTGACTGTTGGTGCCTCGCCTTGCTTATATCCCCGCCCAACCACTGAACATAGTGAGAAAACGAAATGGATCTGAATGGAGAAATGATCCAAAACACCGAACAACAGGCGTTTTGTAGTTCAATTGTAATGTAGTTTTCAAAACAGGTTTCATAGTTTGGTCGCCATCTTCAATTATGACTTCTGGCATTATGTCGGTATCCTCGTCCTGTTTATAACCCCGACCAACGACTGAAGATAGGTTAACAATTTCGCTTAGACCTGTTTATAACCCTGATCAATGATTGAACATATTGTTTCAAGCCTTGTTTCTGCTTATACTCCTGTTCTATGACTGAAGATAGTACAACAGACTCAGTTTAGCCCTGCTTATACCCTTGATCAACGACTGAACATAGCATTAAAAATTTTGCTTAGCCCTGTTTATCTCCCTGATCAACGAGTGAAGATAGTGTTAGAAATTTCACTTAGCCCTGCTTATACCCCTGATCAACGACTGAACATAGCATTAAAAATTTTGCTTAGCCCTGTTTATCTCCTTGATCAATGAGTGAAGATAGCATTACAAACTTTGTTTCTCCTTATACCTGTTCTAAGAGTTAAGAAAGTTCATCAAACTTTGTTTAGCCCTGCTAATATCTATGACCAACCACTGAAGAAGGTGAAATGTGGAAAGATAGATTAGGATGATGAGAAACTACTATTTAAAATATATATATATTTACTTTCCACTTTCTTTGCAGCTGTACTCTTTATCTGTATAATTATAGAATATTATATTTTAAAAAAGCCCTATGTTTTACTCTATTGCCTAGTTATTAGTGATTTCGTTTGGCCGGACTTATTAACTGTACTCTTTTTTCCTTTTTGAAAATTTATTACATACAAAATAATTTTTAGTCCCTAGTTATTAATTACTAAGATGAAAAAATAATTATACAATTCCTCGACAAATTGCTGGTAAATGTGATCAGTTTTCATTTCAATTGGGGTCAATGGAAGTTTTTTATTAACTTATCAATCAGATCAGACACGGTAAATTCAAAACAATATTTCTACTTTTTATTGGGTCCATTAAATTTTTCTTTGAAGTGATTTATTGTCTATAATTGTAATTTTTAAATCTAATGAGCAAATTCTTGAAATATCCCATAACAAAAGTGGCAGTTGTTGTCTGATAAAAGGAACAGTTCATGTAACTGAAAATAAATATGCAAACAAGAATTAATTTGTAGATAGCTTGGAACTCTTTTTAAATAAACATTTGCCAGTTATAAAACTTGTTATGAATCGTTTTGTTCTTTTTCTTCAAAAAGTAGAGTTCATAAATTTAAAAGAAAATTGTCGGATTAAAGAAATTCTATATTAGTTTGTGGTTTTAGAATTAAAAGATGGATTCTCTGACGGAAAAGACACCTAGGAGTAAGAACCCGAGGGCAGAAGCGAATCCACTCTCCGCTGTGACTTTCAGCTGGATGCTGCCGCTATTCTTCAAAAGCCTGAAGAAAGATCTCACCCTTGACGATCTGTTCGAGCCACTAGATGAGCACAAGTCGTCCAAACTTGGAGGCAGACTTGAGAAGTAATTACTTAAATAGACATTCCTTAACACTAATTTTAAAAAAAGTGATGAAATTTTGTTTAAAACGCTTCTGACTTAAATTCAAAATTTAATATTAAGTCCTTTACAACTGTAAAAACATTTGAATCGTCATCATCATCATCAAATGTATTTATTTTTTATTGGTTCAAGAGAATGGGATGCTGAGGTGTTGCGGTCGAAGAAACTCAACAAACAACCGAGTCTACTCAGGCCTATACTCAAAATTTTCGGTTTTAAGCTAATCCTCTATGGCTTACAATTATCAACATCATGCTTGGGATTTATGTGAGTACAATTAATCTCTAAACAGATTGGACATTAAAATTTAAAAAAAAAAAAATTGAATAATGCTAAAAATTCATTTCATTTATATACCGTAATTTTGAAATTTTGAACGGTTTTTTTATGCAAAAGAAAAGTTTTACATTCTGCTCCTTTAATGAAAAATATTCATAAAAAGATTGCTTGTTTAAAAACCAATTTTAAAATTTAATTCACTTTTTATTTTTTTATTTATTTATTTAAATATTATTTAAAATTTATAGCTTATTTTTTTTTAAATATTAGTTTGCTTCTATGTATGTTTAATTATTTACTGCCAGCTTTATAAAATACTTTCATTTTCACCTAAACTTTTTAATTATCTTGCATACATTTGCCCAAATATTATTAATGTTTATTGTTTATTTTGAGATATTTTCATATCAACCGTCTAAACATGTGTCGAGTACAGTACTGTGTTTACAGGATAGCGAAGCCATTGTTTTTAGGTGGTCTGATCTCTTATTTTACGCTTGGTAGTACAAAGGATGATGCCTACTTCTCTGCCACGGGGTTTGTTGTCTGTGTGGCTTTTGTGGTGCTCATCGAGCACCCGTTCATTCTTGGGACGATGCACTTAGGAATGAAACTTCGAGTGGCCGTCTGCTCCTTAGTGTACCGCAAGGTTCATCAGTCGGCTTCTTCTGATCGGTCAAATGTTGATACTCGTTTATTGCCTTAGGCACTGAAGCTGTCGAAGATGTCACTTGGTAAGACCACCGTCGGCCAAGTGGTCAATCTCATGTCGAACGATGTGAACCGTTTTGATCTTTTCTTCCTCTTCATTCACTATTTGTGGATCGGGCCTGTCAGTACTTGCGTCGTCACTTACTTGATGTGGCTGCGTGTCGGACCGGCTTCGGTTCTCGGAGTCACATCACTCCTCATCCTCATTCCATTTCAAGGTTGTAATTTTCCTTTTAAAAAAAAATGCCCTGTAGGAATAATAGGTCTTGTTTAGGATGGCTGGGGAAGCAGGCGTCAAACTTAAGACTCAAGACTGCCCACAGGACTGACTACAGAGTTCACATCATGAACGAAATCATCACTGGAATCCAAGTTATTAAAATGTACACCTGGGAAAAGCCATTTGCCAAGCTGGTCTCTCAGTCCAGGAAAAAAGAGATCAATCAAATCACAAAATCCTCTTATATCAGAGGAATAATGAATTCTTTCATCATCTTCCACGCTCGGACTGCCATTTTTTTTACAATAATTTCTTATGTTTTACTTGGAAATTCGATAAATGCAGAGGATGTAATTATAATATGTTAAAAATCATAAAAACATTCAGGGTTTTATTAAAGAATTTTTATAGGTGTTCGTGCTCACATCTTTGTACTCCATATTAAGAGAATCTATGACAATATTTTTCCCGCTGGGTATAACACAGCTCGCCGAGGGACTTGTATCAGTCGAAAGAATCAGAGTAAACTTTTATTAATATTTTGAATCAATAACTGTTTTCTATTTATGTTTTTTATTTCAGAAATTCCTCGTTCTAGAATTGCAAAACGAAGAATTTACAAATTTTGTTGATGGAAATGAGGTTGAAAAGAATCACTTTCACCTGCTTACAAAGTACGAGCATTTCACTCATGAGGGCAAAAAGCCAGGGATCATTGTGAAAAATGCATGTGCTAAATGGTCGCCCGATTCTTTGGACAATTCGCTCAATTCTCTCGATCTTGAAGTAATTCCAGGCCAACTTACTGTTATTGTCGGAACCGTTGGAAGTGGCAAAGTGAGTCTGAAAATTTTCGTTTCAAAGAAGTTATTAAATAAGTGTAAATTTTCAGTCATCATTCTTCCTCGCTCTTCTGAAGGAGCTCTCTCTAACAAGCGGGACCATCAAAATTTCCGGTAAAATATCCTACGCTTCCCAGGAATCGTGGCTGTTCCAAGGCTCGATTCGACAGAACATTCTCTTCGGCGAGCCTTACGACAAGGCGCGATATCAGGCGGTCACGCGTGCCTGTTCGCTTCTCATAGACTTCGAACAGTTTCCCCATGGAGACAAGACGATTGTCGGTGAAAGGGGTGTATCTCTGAGCGGAGGACAGCGTGCCAGGGTCAACCTTGCAAGGTGAATTAATCGGATTTTGTTTATGGGCTGTTTTCACTGAGTTTTGGTTTGTAGGGCGGTGTACAAAAATGCTGACATTTACCTCTTGGATGACCCTTTATCTGCTGTCGACACTCATGTTGGAAAACACCTTTTTGAAGAGTGCATTCAAGGTGAACCTAACAACTTTTCAAAACCGAAATTAACTGAAATTAAATAAATTATTTGATATTTTTATGGCTCGGCTGAGAGCCTTGGGTCTTGTTAAATGAAATATCATTATCTATCTATATATTTATTGATATATTAGTCAAAGTCATATTGGTAACCAAAATTTATAATTTTTTTTTATATTTATGTTTTTTGGTCTCACCAGGATCTTCATCACTGAAGACTTTTTCATATTTCAATATAATTTGGGGGTCGAGCTGAAAATATTAATGTAAGTAAAGTAAAGTCAAAAGCTCCAAAGCCTGCTCACATAAGGAAACAACTAAAGCTGTTAGCTGAAGCTAGACTTCTCGGGATGCCTGTTGATGTCATGACCCCTAAATTCAGTTTTGACATAAAATTTCTACTCAAAATACCCTGTAGAGCAGACTGGGAAAAGAGATCCCAGTTACTGCCGACCATATCTGGTTTACAGATGGCTCCAAAATCGGATATGAGTCAGGAGCTGGCATTTATGAAAATAAACCTAGAATTCATTAGAATTCATATAAAAAAATGGGGAAAATAACAAAATTACCGTTATTACCAGGGCAGAGACGCAATGAAGTGGACGACAAATTGGCCAAGGGAAGTTAATTAGACCCCCTGCATACACCTTCATACCAACAGATGACATGCTCTGCTGGACACTGAAGGCATATGTATAGTCTCAGAGTGGTGGAAACAAGCGGTGTAATTGTGCCCTGGGTTCTGAGGCAAATGTGGACTTTTTCACAAGCCCTGTGTGCATTATAAATGCATTCTCTGGACCCCCTAAAAAATTAGTATCTTCTCCATAACTCAAAAATTAAGTTCTAAAATTGTGAAAATATTTCCTCGGGGGCGATGTCGGCGTATGCATGGCCACTCTGTCTGGAAAAAATGCACTGTTTGACATCTTTTTTTATTAAAAATGATGTTACTTGTATGTTTTTAGGCTTTTTGAGAAACAAAACTGTCCTTGTTATCACACATCAGCTTCAATACCTTGAAAATGTGGATCAGATTGTTCTTTTAGAAAATGTAAGCGCATTACGCTCATCATTTGTTTAAATTATTTAAAACACCTTTGTTTTCGTGTTTCACAAGGGCAGGATTTTGGCAAAAGGCACCTACCAAGAGTTGCAGAAATCAAGCATGGACTTTAAAAACGTAGTGGCGCATAAAGGAGAAGAGGAGTTTGAAGAAAAGCCTCATCTTCCTAAAAATTTCCTCAGCCGGAGGTCTTCACAGCAAGTAAGCATGATTGTTTTTTAAATAAAAAGAAATAAAAAAGTAAAATTTTGTATTTCAGAGTTTGATATCTTCCATTAATGATGAAAATGTTATTGACATAGAGCCGGAAGAGGAGGCCGAGATGCAGAGCAAAGGCTCAGTCGGTTGGTACGTTTATAGGATATATCTTAAGTCTGGCGGCGGATGGTTTTTTCTATTTCTCGTCCTGTCTATGTTCATTTTTACACAGGCTCTTGCGAGTGGGTGTGACATCTGGATAACATACTGGTAATTTTCTTTTTCCTTTGATAATAGATTTGTTTTAATAAATTCTCCTCCCAGGGTGAATTCAGCAGAGTATGCTTATACAAATGGAACGTTGACTTTAGAAGAATCATACCCATATATCTACGTGTTCAGCGCACTCACTGCCGCCACTGTGTTCGTCGTTTTAATCAGATCATTTATGTATTTCAAATTGTGTATGAATTCTTCTAAAAAACTTCACGGGCATATGTTCAGCTCTATAACAAGAGCTCCGATGTTGTTTTTCAACAACAACCCTTCAGGTTATTAATCTTTTTTTCTATGCTGGCGTTTTTGTCTAAACATATTTTTTTCATTTCCCAGGACGTATATTAAACAGATTTTCCAAAGACATGGGTACAATTGATGAATTACTGCCTTCAACTTTGTTGGACGTATTCCAGGTGAAAGATTTGAATAAAATACTGAATATTTTGAATTAAATTTATTTTATTTTATTTTATTTTTTTTGACAATTTTTAGATAGCAGGTACTCTTCTTGCAATCCTAACAGTCGTAGCAATTATCAATCCTTGGTTACTTATACCAACTGGAATCTGTGCAACATTGTTTTATTTCATGCGGATATTCTACACAACAACTTCACGATGTTTAAAAAGATTAGAAGGAATCTGTAAGAAAAATTATTTAATAAAATGTACATAATTCTAGTAGTAGTCAGGAGATTTATGCTCTCGAATAATCATAAAATTAAGTCAGTCGCTCTTTTGACAGGGCCTACATGACCCTAATATAATAAAAGTGTTAAGAAGTTTATTTGCCCTAGTTTAACTTTAAAAACTATAAAATAAACCTAGTATGAACTATAATCAATATTTGTTTATTAATTGTTAAAATAAGAAAAACGTTTTAGCTCGGAGCCCCGTGTTTACGCATTTGAATGCTTCCCTTCAGGGCTTGACAACAATCAGAGCCTTTAACGCACAGGAAAGATTAATTCATGAATTTGATGCCCATCAGGTAAAACGAGTAGATATTTGTTAATAAAAATATATAATCGATTGATTTTTGTCTTATTAGGATCTCCACTCGACAGCTTGGTATTTATTTATAGCAGCAAGTCGTACGTTTGGCTTCTGGCTCGACTTGTTCTGCGTCGTGTACATAACATCGGTCACGTTCAGTTTCATTTTAATGGATGAAGGTAAATCTATCTTTGTTTGCAATATTTCCATGTGTGATGGTCCGGTTTGCAGAGACGATGGGAGGAAATGTGGGACTGGCGATCACACAGGCGGCCGGTCTCACGGGAATGTTCCAGTGGGGTATGAGGCAGAGCGCAGAACTCGAAAATCAGATGACGTCCGTCGAAAGGGTGTTAGAGTACTCCAATCTGGAAAGCGAGCCTCCTCTGGAATCAAGTCCAGGTTCGTTGGCAATTGGTTAAAATTGAGAGATTTCCTCTTGTGGTCTGCGTAGTTATGAAACTTGTAGTTTGATCATTTCTAATTGCCTCACTCTGCTTATTACCCTGACAGCATGCAAGGTAGACTGGAATAATTTGAAACGGTCAAATTACAATTGGAAAACTTCCTTGGTTATCTTTATCCATGATTTAGACACTGAACTTTGATAGAAACAACAGAAGTTTTGCCAATTTCTGCATGACATCTGCAGTGACTTGTACTTTTCGATCATTTTTGTCTGTCAGCCTTTCGCCACTGAAGATACATTGGAAATTACCAAGTTACAATGTTTTTAAAAATTATCTTTTCCTAATTGTAAAAGCTCTGATTGACCTTTTTCAGACAAAAAGCCAAAAAAATCATGGCCAGATGATGGAAAAATCGAATTTTCTAATGTTCACCTTCGTTATGGGCCAAATTCACCGTGGGTTCTGCAGAAGCTCTTTTTCACAGTTGTGAAAAACGAAAAGGTACACTGAAAGCCAGTACGGTTTCATTCTAACTTAAAATCTAGTTATTATTAAATGGAATATTTTAAAATTATTTTTACCATTGTAAAATTGGATGTGTTGTCTGAAGAATAAAACAATTTTCTTACTTAAGACTATTCACCTGGTATTTGAACAGCTTAAATCTGTTAATTAATTATAAGTCCTAGGTTTTATTAATTATGATTACAGAAAAAAACTTGGATGTTCAACTTTAAGAGTTATAATTAGTTTTTTTAGAGAATTATTTGTGAATTTTGTATGCAGGTCGGAATCGTCGGAAGAACCGGGGCTGGAAAATCTTCGCTTATTTCCGCCTTGTTCCGTCTGGCTGAGATAAGTGGAGAGATAAAGATCGATGGGATCAACACCGCTGATTTAGGCCTGCATGACCTCAGATCGAAAATTTCCATAATCCCCCAGGAAGCGATCCTCTTCTCTGGCAGCCTGAGAAAAAATCTCGATCCTTTCGACGAGCACGAGGATGCAGTGTTATGGAGCGCCCTTGACAAGGCAGATTGTGTTTTTAACTTGATATTTTTTTTTTTGATATTTCCTTAGTTTCATATAATGTTTGAGGATATTTTGACCAAATTTCATGAAGATTGATACAGGGAATCAATTTGAAGTATCAACAGGCCAATGTCGATAACTCGCAACCGAGGCTTCAATTTGTATAAATCGAAAAAAAAAGTTATTTTTGACGAGTTTTTTTAGACTTTTGATATTTCCTTAGTTTCATATAATGTTTGAGGATATTTTGACCAAATTTCATGAAGATTGATACAGGGAATCAATTTGAAGTATCTTTTTATTTTTTTGTCTAATTAAACATTTTTCCTCAATTCAGGTCGAGCTTAGGGAAACCGTCGAGGAATTGAACAACGGCCTTCAAGAGGTGATTACAGAAGGCGGTTCGAACTTGAGCATCGGCCAGAGGCAGCTTATCTGCTTGGCGAGGGCGATTGTCAAAAACAACAAAATATTGGTCTTGGACGAAGCCACCGCTAATGTCGATCCAAAGTATGCAGATTTCACCACAATTTAAGCAATTAAACACTGATTTTTTTTCTTTTTTAGAACAGATTCATTGATACAAAAAACAATAAGAGAAAAATTTGCTAATTGTACGGTATTAACAATTGCGCATAGGCTAAATACTGTCATGGATTCAGATAAAGTTTTGGTCATGAATGCTGGTTTTTAATTAATTTAAATTCAGCAAGAGAAAAAATAAGAATGGCCTCCAAATGGCTGGACCACATAAACTTTTGAAAATTGTGGCAAAATAGGTTGGAAAGAAGATGAAAAAAAATTGAATTTTACAAGTAATACATTATTTATATACAGCATAAGTACAAAGTATTTTGAGAATTCTAAGAATATAAGTACAAAACAATAATTCTCATAATAAAGTCTTATTTTTACATTAAGTGAACTTTTAACATTTTGAAAATACATAATACATCTTAAATGTATTACCGTCATTGTCTGTCACCGTCCTTTGATTTCAAGTAATTCTGAAAATTACAAAAAAAAAAAAAGAAAAGAAAAAGCGATTAAAAGAGAAAACATTTAGTAATAGATTTTAGTACCTTCTCTGCAATTGTTGTCAGCGCCTCCATCATGGCTCTCCCAGTCTGTTCGACCATTTTATAAAGATATCCTTCTTTGTTCTGAAGCAGGACATGTGGGTGGTCAAATTCCTGTACATAAACGCCATTTTATTTTTTAATTGTTAATATTGGGTTGTCTGGAAAATAATGCAGGATTTTAAGTTTTCATTAAAAAAAATCTATATAAAATATTCTGTTTACGTTTACAGGATTACTCATTTGTATGAATGTCANAAATTATTTTGATTAAAGAACATTGCTTTAAAGTAACTAGTTTCTTTTTTTTTGTTTAATACCAAAATCCTGCATTATTTTCCGGACAACCCAATAGCAATCATTTTATAAACATGTTCACCATCAAATGTAAATGAATTATGAGGAAGATTTAAAGACTTTATCACTGAAGACATTCATGCAAGTCACATGTGATTTGTTGTGAAACTTAACCGAGCTGTTTTGTGTAAGAAGTTCTGGACAAGTGGCAGGTCTCTCACGCGTAATCCAACTTCTGAAAGTCTGCCTTACAGTGCATAAATTGTCATTAAATTTCTAACTTAGTGAAGTCATTGGTCGATCTCAGCAGCAGTAGAATGTCGAATATGGAGTACATTAGAAACGATTGATCATTTCTTTGAGATGTGACAGAATGGCGACCCAATCCGTGCCGTCTTGAGTAACTCTAGTATCTCAGTAGTTCTCAAATGGAAGACCCTTCGGACAGTTGTTCTGGGAATGTTAAGCACCCCGGTCACATATGCTTGACTTCTTCCATCTTCCAACAATGCTGATTCTAGCCAAATCTACATCACTTAAAACTATCACTCAAACTTCAAAATGGTGCAACATAAAAAAACCAAACCACTAGAACGTTAGAAAGAAGCTTTACAGAAAAACCAACAAAGATTGATTTATTCAAAGATTTATTTACAAAATCTAATCGTAAACACAAGTGGGACATTCTAATCTGTGTTTTATTTACCTTTAATCCTTTAAAATGAACCAAATATTGTTGTAAGATAATCAATGGAGGATTGTCTAAGAGATAGTTAAAAATATTAAGAGTGGCCACTGTTTTTGCATCTCAGTGTATATTTTCTATTATTATATTATTTCATTGTAAATTTTAATTTACTTTGTAAACTGTTACTTTTCTACATTTTGTACATATATATAAAAAAAAAGGTGTGGCTCCTGTTAAATAAATAAATTAAAGAAAATAAAAAAATTGCTTATTTTTCAAGTTTTTGTCAGATACGTTTCAGTATTTTGCCGAAGTTTTGATATTCGTTCTGTAATAAATTGCAGAAACATTTTTGTAAGAATCGGGATGATTGTTGATGATTAACGATCATGAGTTTTACTCAGCACTGTTTCAAAATCAATAAGATTGACCAAATTTTGATCATTAGCCTGCAATGATTGTGAATGATGAAGGTAAATTTTACCTAGTCCATTCAGTGCATCAAATTTTATATTTTAGCTGTATTTTTTGCATGAAATTCATTATCAATTGAATTTGTGGCTTGTGATAGGAAAAGTGATAAATTTTTGAATTTTCACCTTTTCCCGCTCTTCTTGAATGTCGATCAGAAATCCTCGATGATTGGGACAATCGAGGGACTGACGGCGAGGTTTCCGCAATCCCGTCTCGTTCCTGGATTTCTTTTTTAATTTTTCAATTTTTAAACCTAAAACAACAATTTTAAAAATAGTTTTATAAGCAAATGAGTTAAATAAGTGAAAAGGCAACAGAGTTAAGACGAGTCCCCTGAGGTAAGAGAAAAAAAAACGACAAAACTCTTGAGGATATTTCGAAGAGGTCTGGTTTCATCAAATCTGCCACTTTACTGGCTGAAAATTACAAATTGGATCATAATCGTTACAAATGTTTTATAAATTTAATTAAATCTATAAAAACCTGCACATCCTTGCAGTTCCACGACTGTTGCCTTTATGTATATTGTTTGATGTAGTAAAAAGTAAACTTTCATTGTTTCCTTTAGATGTGTTTGCCTAAGAAGTCTCAACTTTTTTGTGGCTTTTGTTGAGACATTTCATCGACTGACAGATTCCCTTTAAAGCTTAATTAAAGCAAAAGCTCCCACGCTTCACTCTTTGAAGTAAAATCCCTCGTACAGCATTCCTCAATAATACTCCAAAAAACAGACTTCGCCCGCTACCTTGGGATCCATCTAGACTCAAGACAAACCTAGAACGGACCCACAACTAAAGCGACAGGAATTGAAATCTTTAATACGACTTTACAGACTACTGTCGTGCAAATCTACCATTTTGACAAAAAACAAATTGACAATCTACAAGCCAATATTAAGCGCCATATTCACTAGCAATACTGCCATTAATGTCACACTGTTTGCTATTTGTCTAGTGCATATCGTTTTTCCGAATAAACACCAGTATTGATTCGTTTTGATGAATATATTAGCTGCCATATTCACTAGTTCAAGATGCAAAGTTGTCGCAAAATACAAGCAGCTGCTGCTATAGTGCTATTAGTAATAATAGAAAAATTGAAAATTGTGGGTAGTTTGGATTTCAAGGCGTGATAACTGTGGTCTTCGTACATTAGGGAAACTAACAATTACTCTTATCTGGGTATCCACCAAGACACACAAAATAAAGTGGTGATAAAGATGCTGACAAATTGGCCAAGGAAAGTTCGATTGGATATTGGTCCAGAATCGTTTCGTGGCATACTAAACTGCCAAAATCCCGGATCCAATAGACTGGATTAAAAATAAGCACTATGTTCAATGGTAGCCCAGGACAGGCATGCAAAAGAGTGCTAACTGGACACTGCAGACTCTGGAGGCATACATGTAGACTCGGCATGGTAGAAACAAGCCTGTGCGGATATTGCCAAGAAGAAGAAGAAACAGTGAAGGCCTATGTAGGCTGAGGTTCCTAATCGTGGGAAAGGAAAAGCCAAGGCCTGAAGGGTATACACGAGAGCCGTTGATATACCTTTGGGGTCTGGTAGAAAGCCTTACACTTAACAAGGAGCTCTAGATTAAAAAATGGAGATGCACAATAGACCAATCATCGTGGTGCATATGTCGTCAAGAGGCCGGTCCTATATAATCTAATCTATTCTTGATCTTCATAATCGGTTATTAAGTGAACTCAGCCCTATGCAACTTAAATTTTTTTCACGAATGACAAGCCAATTACATTCAATTGCTACAATTATTCTTCCCAATACTGATTTTTAAAATCGTTCTTTTTTGTGTGCTATAATTTGGGATATTGTTTATGTAACAAAATGGGCTTAAGTATTTTTTCACAACACCACAGTTTTTCTCACTCAACAGTGAAAACTTGAAAGAAAAACTTAACATTGTTATCGCACAATAAACAAGAAAGTGCTTGTTGCAAGGTCAAAATAATTACACATACAACTTACAGCAAGCTCATTTAGTCTATGATGCTTGCATGGGTACATCAAAAGTCTCTTATGAAAGTCGATTTGTTTTCAGTGTTAGACATATTGACACTTTTTCATTCACAAAATCTAGATCAAGGTTTGGTCTTGAAGAAAAAAGCAAATTCAGTTGTTACTGCCAAGCTTTTGACTTATTTTATGGGCTATACTATTACAGTCCTTGGCAATGTTGGTACTGAGTCTCAAGGAAATTTGAGATGGCCTGTAAAACAGCTTAAATGTGTCAATCTGTAGATAAATTTAAGATTGTTTGCCCTGATGATGACCATTAAATAGGTCGAAAAGCTAGCAGTAACAACTGAATTTGCTTGAGCAACTTGAGCAAGATTTATTGCTAGTGGACACTGCTTTAAACCAATCTGGATGCTAAACTTTCCAACTCCAAAGAAAACTGTCCTTCCATAAAAAGTCGTCAGAACCGTAATCAATGCTCCTTACTATGTCACCAACATCACGCATTCAAAATGACCTTAAAATCTCTCTCGGGCAAAAAATAATCTCCAAAACATTTTCCACTTTCCTCAATAAACTCTCCTCCCAACCTAATCGAGTTGCCCAATCCTTATTCAACAGAAACCACATTACCATACCATATAGATTGAGACTGTTAAAACGGTAAATGATCTATCAGAAAGTGATGTAAATGGTTTTTATCCACATCTTCCCAACGCTTCCGTAAGGGAGGGTGAAGTTCCCAAATAGAAATATTTACGGTGGAGTGGGCATGTCAGTTCACTGGTTGGAAACGACAGTTCTACTCACAAACTGGTTTTATGCAGTAATCTAAATTTGGAGCACTAAATGCTCATAATCAGGCTGAAATTTACAAGCATGTTTTTCAATGTTTCGTTTGTTGTTTGTTCAACAGAACCCAACAACAACAGGAGTTCCCAAATGCTAAAAATGTAAAGTCTAAAATGGAGTCCTCTTGGCCTCTTCTTGGTGGTGGCTTCGGTCAGCCTGTGTTGGTCGGTCGAAACCTTAATAGTTCAACTAGTCAGATGACAAAGTTCTTGTGGAATTTATGGCATGTCGAAGAATGGCAGATAAAGCATAAACAGTAAAAATACTTAAGTGATATTTCCTTTCCTCGTGAGGTCTTTGGAGTAATGTTTGGTTTGATGAAGTTTAGTCGCTTCCGATTATTTGTCAGCTTATCTTCACTGTTTTGGTTTGACAGATACATTTCATCTTGACATCATCAGTCGAGCTACTTAATTTGATATATTTTATTGAACTTGATTGGATGTTGTTTTGCCAACATGCCAAAAATATCCTCAATTCTACAGGCCCACCAGAAGCCGAAACAGTTCTGACAGATCAAAACTTGAAGGAATTGTTCGGAAACTAACAAACTTCAAAACTCTTCACATTAATGCCAAACACTTCTCCAACAATTGTTTTTTTGTTTCACAAAATGTACAGTGGAATTCTTTACTTATTCATCTCCCATTGCTTAACTTGAATGTATAAGCTGAACCATATACCAACCATGTACTCTCACGATGGGTCTGGAGTTTATGTGCCTTGGGGATTTAGTATTGCAGATGAAATATTAAGAATGGGAAATTAATGCACTTTTTTTTCATAAAGATCTACAGATGTCATTAGTTAACTTAATTAAACAAAAATTTTAAATGTTTTGAGAAAAACGTACATGAAAAGGGAAAACGTGTCAAATCAAATTTGGGACTACTCATTAATTGTTGGTTTGTCTTATTTTTTATTTATTTATTTTAATTATATTAATATTATATTATATTAATTCAATAAAAAAATAATGAAAGAACAGTTAAAGATGATTAACTTTAATTTAGTTCAGTGATGATATTTAATAATAAAAATTGTTCCTGCAGATGGCAAATTTGCTGAAGGTGGGACAGCGGGTCGAGGTGACCGGAAAGGATATCCAGGGAGAGGTGGCGTACATCGGTACGACAGCGTTCGCCCAGGGCAAGTGGGTCGGTCTGATTCTAGACGAGCCCAAAGGAAAAAACAATGGGACGATCAAGAACAAGACCTACTTCCAGGTTCGTTTCACCTTTTTCACCTCCGCACTTGATGCTAAGTTTTTTTTTTATTCGATTACAGTGCAAGGAGAACCATGGGATGTTCATCCGCCAGTCACAGCTTTCAATCATCACAGACACAGGAAGCCGTATCGACCTGGCGAACACCGGTATGACTGCCTCATCCCCGAGTGTCACTTCCCCCGAAGACCCTTTAAGAACACCAATGAAATCGAGACTTACAAGGTACCAGATAAATATATTTGTTGGTTTGTTTTGTGATATTTAATGATCTTAAAGTCTTAAGATGGAAATTTCAATTCTAGCCTCATTGTTTTATTGGTCTATAAAAATACTGACTAATAAAATAAATACTTCTGAAATAATAATAATAATAATTCTAATACTGCTAATAATTAAAAATACCGATCTATAAAAATGTCTATTTTATATGTATATAGAATTTTATTTTCTGTTGTACTAAATTATTGCGTTATCTCAATTAATTAAAATTATATATTTTTAATTGTCAGATTTTTTTTGTCAGACTGTCAGAATCAGAGTGAGTCAAGTAAAATGGTTATGGATTGAATTTTATTTTATTACTTGACTCACACTGACATATTCTTTTCTTTTTGACTTATTTTGAATTTTTAACACTATACCTTAATGTGCATGTATCATCATGTATCCCCCATAATCATTCCCACCCACCCAACCATCCAATCTCGTTTAAATGACCTCCCTGTGTTTTATCACCTGTCCCTCTGTTTTGACTAATTAGTTTTAATAATTGTTAACAATGCCTCCTTACCGGATTTTGGGCAGCGTCCGAAGGAAATCTTCCCCCGCATCGCATGCTCCCCCATCACGTGCAAGGTATAGACTGTTATAAACTGATGACTGTAAAAAGAAAATTAATGTTGTAAATTTGTTTTTGAAATGTGTGGTTTAAATCGGAGAAAACGATTTCAGCTCGCGACAGTCTTTAAGCGGAAGAAGCAAAGAATCCAGGAGCCGGGAGGATATGAACTCGTCCACATCTTCTCTTGCCAGCACAGACACACCTTCAAGTAAAAAGTCATTTGTCGAAGTAAGTCCATTTGAATTTTTAAAAAATATAAATTCAATTTTTTTAATAAATTAATTTAAAATTGATGTAAATGAAATAATATGAAAGTAAACATGAGTAATTAACTTATATTGTTAAGGAAAAACTTAGAAAATCACTTTTTTTGCACTTTTTGTTTACATTTTATGCATTTGCTTTTTCTTTCAGTTTGACTCATTATATATATATTGTTTTTTCATTTTGTGAGATAGTCTGTCAATGATGTTTATAAACATCCTGTAAATAAATTAATTCAATTATTATCTGTCATTTAGATTTACAAGATCAATAGTTCGATTCCCACCGTCACCTCTGGCCCTTTTTTCACAATAACCCCCCAAATTTGAACACACATATATGAATTGTCACATGGCTAATATGCATAGTTCATAACGCCAAAAAAAAAAAAAAAAACCTTTTTTTTATATTTCAGTAATGAATGGAGCTTAAAAAATAAATTAATTAATATAATTAAATAAAATATAAGTAGATTTTCGTATGCAGAAGAAGGCATCATCAATGGTCTCGAGTTCGAATCTTAGCAGCCCTGAATTTAAACCCAGAGAAATAACAAATGGCTTCCCCCCAAAATCGCTAATATTTTAGTCCAAAAGTTAATTATCAGTTTTGCCAGAAATCGATAATATTTAGAACATATTTACCTACTACGAATAAATACTATCCAATTAGCTAGATGAAATATAAAAACAAAAGTATTAAAAAATAAATAATAAAAATAAAAGCTGTTTTTTCATGGACTCAATGATTAGAGTAAGAGATGGCGATTCATCCCTGTAAGGGTCTCAGAGTACTAACAATTTTTTTATGACCTTACTATAGTAGTTGAAATTACCTCTTAGTTGGAAAAAAAAGTAAATATATAATATTTAGAACAAACATACATACTAGGAATAAATACTATCCAATGAGCTAGATAAAATATAAAAATTGTCTGTCATTTAGATTTACAAGATCTTTACTTACTAGGAATAAATACTATCCAATGAGCTAGATAAAATATAAAAATTGACTGTCATTTAGATTTACAAGATCTTTACTTACTAGGAATAAATACTATCCAATGAGCTATATATTAAGTGTATAGTAACTGTTGTTGTTTAAGTATTAAAGCAAATAATAATAAAAATAAAAGCGTTTTTCATGGACTGAGCAGTTACACTGAGAGATGGCAACACATGTCTGTAAGAGTTTGAGAGTACTTTTTTTTTTTTCAAAATACCTAACTCTGGGAGTTGATATTACCTCTTAGTTGGCAAAAAAAGTAAATAGATAATATTTAGAACATACATACATGCTAGGAATAAATAGTACCAATATAAAAACAAAAGTTTTTAAAAATAAATAATAATATAAGCCATTTTATGAGGCACCAGTGGTCTCAACAATTGGAGCAAGTCTCATCACTGTAAAGCCAGGATCATACTTGCCCGATGCATCGCCATGCGACGCTACCCAATGCAACCCGACGCCTTGCCACGTTTTGGTAGGGTGTGCACATCTGCCCGATGCAAGCACACGCCACGTTCAGTCACACAGCATGTATCACAAATCAGTATCACAATCACAACACCTCTTTTGTTTTAATGCATTATTTTGAGCAAAACCATGTAATAAATTGTTTGTTAAATTTTATGAGCTCAACCATGTAATAAATTGTTCGTTAAATTTTATGAGCTCAACCATGTAATAAATTGTTCGTTAAATTTAATTGTTTTAAATAAAGTTATTCCGGTGTTTTGATAAATTTTCTTCCTAACCATCATAATTAAATAATTTTTATAAAAACTCATGAATTTTTAATCTCGTTTAATTTGGTTTATATTAAAATAAAAATGTTATAAATAATATAACGACAAAATGACATATACATAGTTTGAAATAAACTACAAAAAATATGATTGTCCTGTTCTGATGCTACTCAACGAAAATGGTGTAATTGTATGAACAAAACCATGAAATAAATTGTTAGTTAAATTCATTATATCAAAAAATGGTATTCTGGTGTTTTGATCAATTTTCTACCAAACCATTAAATTAATTTTTTTAAATAAAAATAATGAAATTTTTAATCTTGGTTAATTTGGTTTATATTAAAATAAGTTTGTTGTAATTAATATAATGACAATAATACATGTAGTTTGAATAAAAATGTAAGTGTCTGGTTCTTTTGTCGTTAACTGTACTCGATGCGACCCGACAAAAATCTGAACAGTGGGGTTCGCAGAGCATAGAGTAGGGTAGTTTTGCATAACATCGGGCAGATGTGTTGGGGGGTAATACAATCTTATGGAAAAATGGACTGAATTTGCATTGGGTAGCATCGGGTAAGTGTATTCCCTATAAGGGTCTTGAGTTTGAATATTGGGCAGCCTTGAATTTGAACCCAGAATACTAACAATTTTTTTTTTTTTAAATTATCATACCTCATAGTTGTAGAAAAACTATATTCTAATAAAAACTAAAAACTATAGGACCTACATAAAAACATACTACGCTACCCAATCTAGAAGAAATATAAAAACATAAAACAAATTTAAAAAAAGTGTATAAATGACAGATTAATTGCATTAATATATTTTGCTCAATATACAGCAGACCATCTTTCATAGTGTTTTCTTTGTTTGTTTTCATTTCATTTTATTTTTTACTCTGTCCCACCGACATTGATGCATTTTTTTGCTATTGGACAGAAACATAGGAACTTTGTTTCTTTACCTGATTTGCTTTTTAATTTCGCTCAGTAGAAGATGCCAAATGCCTGAAATTGCCATGTCATTTCTAAATGTTTTGTTTTTGTTTTGTTTAATATTATTTTATTTTTAATTTACCGGGCACATGTTTGCTTTGAAATCTTTAACATGCTTACTACACCAAAGAAACACAACAGAATGCTTTTTATTCGTTATATTTTTATTCGCTTCTTTCATTTCATCTTGGTCTAATAATTAAGGATAATTAGGGATTATGGTGTAAACGGTCTGAACAATAAAGTAGCAAACACGTCAATCACAATTTCCAATACATTTGTCTTCTATGTTGTTTTCATTTGTATTTGACATGGTAATTATCATAGCATTTATTTATTTATTTTTTTTTTCATCTGATGAGGTATTGGCATGTAGTTGGGTAGAGATGCTATTTTATGGTAACCGTAAAATAATAATAATTATTATTATCGTTATTTTAAAAAATGTAAAAATATGTTGAAAATAGTAATATAATAAATTTATTTTGTAAGTAAAACTAAGTTTATCAAGTATCTATAGTATGTTATGTTACAAAAGCTATCATTACCAGTCAAAATGATTTGTTTCACAGTTTGATTTCAAAATTCATGCAAATTGCAATAACTATTGAAATATTATTACAATGATTGCCAAAACAGTTTTTCATCATGGTTTCTTATACCAATTCAGAACAAATGAAAAACATCCAGTTCTTCCACCAAGCTTCTGAGGAATATATTAGGACTTTCGAAACCATTATTAATAATTCACACGATAACAAATATGAAATCTATGTGCAGTAATGATTACATGTTTTGTGATAACAGTGTGAAATGACAATATATTAATATATTTAATAATTAACTTTACAGTAAATGTAATCTATATCAATCCATATTTAAAAATCATAGGCCTAAATAAAGTAATAATACAAAATTTTTCAAATAATATAAAAGTGATTGTGCATTTATTTTTTTAAAGACTAGCCATACTGACTGATTTTGGTAGATTTCTTATCTGTTAGTAGTCCTAGCGTTAATGACAAATATTTTTTTCAGTTCTTATTAAATTCCAGTTTTTGAAATGTACAAACTTCTCTAATTAATTAGTGAAGTAAAACAAGATTTTGCAAAAAAAAAGATAGTTGTTTTTTAAATATTGGTCTGCAAATTAAAAGTGCCGATACCTCTTCTTATCAAACATGCTAAAAGTTTTAAAACACAGTTAACATAATTAGGAGTAATAAATAAAAATTATATATATTTTTTAAAGAAAATGTAGCAAATCAAACAACAAATGTAAGACTTATGAGTTCCTTCTGATTGTTTTTATTTTTTGTGTCTGACATTATAAAGGATTGGTGGTTTGATATATATTTTATATATTTTGGAGAGCTGTTGGTAGAGAGGTATTATGTTGCAGAAACTTACACCATTGGAGTCGCGGAAGACACCGTTAATCACGCCTCGGCGGCCCAACAAATCGCTCATTCCGACTACAAAACAAGTAATTGATTGTAATCAATGTGAAGGGAAAAGGGAAAATGTACAGACTTAAAATTCTTTGTCTGCTTACCACACTAGGTTCAGATAACAAGCATGGCGGAGGGTGACGTTTCTGAAATAAGCCATGAACTGCACTTTAATCCTACATAAAACATTAACATTGTAAATAGCAACTCTATGAAAATTAACACACTAACTTGTGTTAATATCTCTTCACGGCGTTTCTTGTTCTCTCTCACTCCCTCGATCTATTTCCTCGCCCTTTCTATCTCTTTATTTTATATCAAAGTTAAAAAAAGAGAACATTTAGGGATTGAACGGTGTTAGGTTGACGTTAGAGTGAAAGAAATAAGGTAGAAATTCTTTGATGAAAGCTAATGTGAATTAAGCTTTCATTGGTTTTTATTTTAAAGTAAGCATGTCTATGATCATTTTGTTTTCAGATAATTTTATTACTTTTCAGTTCTATCATTCATTATTTATATCATTTTATTGATTTTATTCTTCTTCAATTTAATTTGATAAAAGATGAAGGATATGCATGAGACAACCTTTTTATAGTAAATCCATTTTTTTGTTTTTTGTATTCAACCTATTATATTTCAAATGTAATAAATATGTAAACAGTTGTCTTGTAAATATAACGTTTTATTTTATTATATAAATTTAAAAAGGAAACTTAGAAGTACTTCATTCTGAGGTGAATTCATCTTTTTTATTGTTTTGATAATTGAACAATTTGAGCTTTTTAGTTAATGATTTATTACTTTTTCATTCTAAACAAATGAATAAACAAGTCTTTGCAAATTGGTCACTTAATTTTAACAGAATTATCGATTGCTTTTTTTAAATTTAATATTTTACTACTTTGAAAAGGGCAGCTGTATTGCATTCCAAGATTTCCAGGTAAAATTTTAAATTTAGATAATAGGTTGAAGATAATTACAGTTAATAAATAAACAACGTGCCGAATTGTAAAAGGGTTGTCTTTTTTTTAACAAAAAATACTCAACAAAAATCATGTCGCTATGTTACCCATTGATTATTAATTCTACCGATTGGGGACTTGTGTTGAAGGGTGGAAAGCCAAAGGTGGCGAAAGTGGCTGAAGAAGAGCAACCGTCAAGTGAAGGCCAGGCAAGCAACAAAAAAACAAACAAACAAAATCAAAAGACAAAAAAAATATTCCGTGTGTTTGGTTGTTCACGCTTTTCAAACTTTACTTGCTTCTTTGCTCCTGTCACTTCCATAAATGACATTGCTTGCCCTCTAAAAAGCTGGCCTGTTTTCAATGTTGTGGAAATAGCTGTAAATTTGCACTGTAACAATTAGAAAAATGTCTCGATAGTTATTAGTCTATCCATTTAAAAAATAGAAATCAATTAGGTTTATTTTTTATTTTTATCTTTTTTTTTTCTTCCGAACACGATCTTGACTATCTCATTTCTTAGGCTCTTTTGAACAAAATACCTGAAAAATAATACCGTTAGACTTAGATTTGAGCTTGATGAGAATTATTCATTTTGAACGAAATGGGTGAAATGCTTGTGCTGTTTTTCTTCTTTTCTTTTTTTTCAAATTTAATTCATTAAACATGATCCAATTAGTCCATCCCTCTGCTGGCTAGATTTAGCGTATGTTTTATATAATATCGTTTAGAACTGACCTCAGAGAGTATTTTCAACATAATTGGACTTTCATATGTTGGCATTGAACAAGAAAAGAATTTCAGAATTTCTTATTATTAAGTGCAAAAATTTCTTTTCGGTGATTATCCCATAACGCTACAGGTGTGTCCCTCAAACGCCGGTTTCTTAGCCACTTAGTTACAATTATTCAGTGTTTACTAATTTTAACACATTCAAAAGTATAAATGTATTTAAATAATGTTAATGGTGGCAGTGAATTATATAATTATATGTTTAACTAGATGTAAAGATAGATATAGCTGTGAGTATTTACACGACGTAGCAAGAAATAAACTAAGGATCTGCTATTTCCCCTAAACGGACAAGTGACATCATCAGGATCATTAAAACACAAAGCCACTTTAAACAGCTACAAATAGATTCCGAGACATAACTAAATAATAACAACAAATTATTCCATCTTTGATGTAAAAAATGCAGTCAAATAATCCTTGTAAATATATAAAAAATGAAAACTTCCTAATCCTAGAAAACGCAAAAGGAAAGTTTTTGAAAATGGGAACCTCCTGGGCCACAGGAGAATCCGGACATGTTTTGAACTGTCGAGTGGCACAGGTACATCACTAACTTTTACAAATGATAAACTTACACAAAATGGGAAGAAGACATTTGAGGAACTACACAAAATGGGAAGAAGAAATTTGAGGAACTGCACGTCATGTTGAATGTGAGATTTTCTGTCAGATTATTACAAAACATAATTGTGCCAAAATTAGCTGCAAAATATCCCTATGAAATTTATAGGTGTACCTGTGGGATGTAAGGGTTAAGTATATCATTGTTTTAAAGTTGCTTAAAAGAAAATCACAATTTTATTTGTTTTCAAATGTTAATAATGTTAATATTGAATGTTGTGATGTACTATTTTTTATTTAATTGTATTGTTTAACTAGAGGATTTTTTAGTTTAATGGAGATATTATGAGTTGATGAGGGCCTTTTTAGACGAGGTTAGAAATTAGTTGAATGGACTGATTCCAAATCCCTGTAGCAAATGATTAGGAACCTCTTGAACCCCTTCAAGCCTGCAGACACAAGTGTCACTCAAGTTCTCATCCAGACTGGTTGACTCAAAACAAAAGGCTACTCTGCATTTCTTCACACCAGTTGCCTAGTGAATCAACTGAGATCACCACCAACGATGCAATTTGAAGTTTCAATGTGGAAAAGTTCATTGAAGAAATTTCTATTAGTTCCATAGTATGGGATATGAAGTTTGAGGATTACAGCAACATAATTAAAAGGGATGAAGCTTGGAGGGAAGTGGTACAGATGTAGTGAGAAAGTTCCTGTTTCCCAATTTTTTAACAATGGATGAATTTACACTTTTCTTTTAATGAGTTTCCTCCATTTTTATTTCTCTTCTTGCACTTCTGCTTCCTTTGGTTCTAACATCGTACTGATGTACTGTTGGGAAGAGAAGTCGATTCCACAAGTTGCCTGGTGTGAAATCGGCCAAATCTTCACATGTTCACATGACAAATTAGTTAAATCAACCAAACTGCCTCGACTGAAAGACTTCGTTGGTGTGGATGAAATGGTTATTTTCTCTGTTAGTCTTTTATTTTTCTATTGTTGTCATTTCAGATCATTTTGATCTGCCTTCTTGTCATGTCAGACATATTTGTCCCATGGAGTCAGAGATCCAATACTGAAAATGGCAAGAAACCAAAACATGCCCGAAGACCAAAACAGCGATTCTAGGTAGATTAAAACGACCTCAAAAGACCAAACCGCAAACCTTAAGTGGAAATTTTGCAATTTACATTTTCTATTAAACTAATTAAGAAATCATGATTAAATTAGAAATCAAAAATTTATTGTTTTTATGAGTGTAATTCTCAGCTTTTTAAAAAATATATTTGATCTTCCTCCCCTGCGAGAATGATGTGCCAAAGTATAATTTTTGATTTGAAACTATTTTTATCTAATATGGCTAAAGCAATTTATAGTTTTAACCCTCTCTGCGATCATTAGTGTCAAAGTTCAAAAAGTTGCATTTTCTAGTTCTTTGGCTAATATTTTTCATTCTATTAATATTAGAAGTGTCATCAAGAGGTTCTTAAGGACGAATAAACTATACAAATAGTTTAATACATTTTAAGAACCAACAATGATGTTCTACACTTATAATTTAGCAAACAGCAATTATTAAAAATAACATGTTAACAAATGAGAAATTCCATACTCTTTGCTTATTATAATAATAAGCTTTTCCAAATCCTGCAATCCTTCGTACCCAATGATTTTCAGAATGTAACATACAAACGTTTCATATCGAATGAATTTGTGTAATGAAATAATAAAATTCGTGGTAATTCTGTTTGTTTAGTAAATTATGGCTAAACCATTGTACCACTACTCATGGAAAAAGAAGAGTCCAATCTTCTTAATATCTGTGGGCATTTGTTTTATATCTTATTTATGATATTAATATTTCTTGTCATTTATTTGAAAACGAATGGACGAATGTTTTCATGAATATTTAGGTGGTGGAATACTTTTAACGTGTACATAGCCAAATGTTAAATTATCAGAAGATTGTCATAGCCTCTTTAGACTGTAAATGTGATAGAAAACAAGTGAGACCTCATAATTTCCCAAAGGCAAAGAACTTGATTTATATATGCGAAAAGGGAAAATGTCGGGATTCAAAAGCATGTAGGAATTTTTCCCAAGCACAACTCGCCAACTACAAACACCAATTCTGTCTTATAATATTTATTTATTTATTTTTTTTTTTTTAACATATAAATCGCATGGTCTACCCTTTTTTCAGTCTTGTGAGCACATTTTTCAAATTTAATTTCAATTTTTCTGCACTTGAAGCTTATTTTGCCATTCGCTTTTTCTTTTTTTGTACTTCTTTTTTTAATTTATTTCAAATTTTCTGAATGACTACCTCCTACGATTTTTTAAATAAAATATTCCTCGTTTGTAGTGCAATAGAAAGTGATGATTTCACAGGAAAATTTAAATATATTTTTTAATTTTTCTTAAAATTTAATTATATATCTAGCAAGATTACAATTTTAAATATTTTCAATTGTTTTTAAGTTGGTTATTAGCAATTATTTTTGAGATTTAATTAAAGTGTTGAGCTTTGATTACCGTTTGTGTGATTCTGTACTCTGGTACAGATGTTCTCAGGCTGAAGGCCCTTGAAAATTTTTTTGTGAAGGTGAAAAACTCATTTTAAGCACTGATGTTAGTTGTAAAACTAAAAATTTATTTATATTATTGATTCTTTGCAATATAATACAAACTTTGTAAGGGACTGTGTTGGCTGAGAGAAGGTGTCAGACAAAAATTTGCCAAACTTGTGCTTCTGAGTTCAAATCCTAGCATAGCTCTTGGAATTTTATTTGATATTAATTCGAGAAGACCTTTGTCCACAACACCCAAATTTTGGACATTCTGTTGACCTGATTACAACACATGTTCAATGAAGTTGAGATCAGGATTTCAAACTGGCTATTCATTCGTTTCAATACTCTTAACATATTGTTCTCCCGATCTCGACTGTGTGATCTTGTTCTTTAAAAAGTGATCTGCAACATTACTAGTAAAAGCTACATGATTTTGTAGGATTTTCTTCCACATACCTATCTGCATTCACATTCCTTCCTTGAACAACTTATTCACGCCTCCATCATGATAAAGAACATGACAAAAGGTGAGGTGAGGAATAATATTGCATTGAGCAAATATCTGAACTTGGAATCTGAATCTGGACATCTTAGACTACTATCAGAACCCTCTCCCAGACAAGTGCTTTTTAGTTAGAAGAGACCCTTAAGCAACTCGTACACTGATCAATCCACATTCTTTTAGCCTTTTTCTATCTGCAGAGCCGAAATAGTTGCACCTCTGACAATTTCAATGAGATGACAGTTCAGAACATTTCACTTGTCTTGTACTGAAAGTATGTAGGCCCAAAAGTCTATTGTTCTTCTCACTTATGGTTATCCCTTCCTCCGTGCATGGGTGCTGATTTCCTGGAACTTCTAGAAGCTTCTGACGCTCACTAATTGTGATCAGTTGTCGAACATGCTGCATCTTTTGTCTACTCTTTGACGACCTGCATTTATCACAATGTATGCAAAAATAAACATTTGAAGGATAGTACGTGGCAAATACGAAAGAAATATTTAAAATTTTAATACTTGCCAGATATAGATATTTTAAATTTAACAATTTTAATGTTTGTTCTATATTTAACAACTAATAAAAGATCTTGTTTCTTGCTGAATGTAAATTTAAAAAAAAATTAATATAATTGTTTTATCTGTTACCTTGGAGTGTATAATAGTTTTCTGGATTGTACAAATACTATTTGACTCATTCATTACACATTTTCAAGTTTTGCATTTTAATATCTAATAATAATTGTTTAAATCTAATAATTGCAAATAGATTACTTACACTTGTTACATATGTGTATAAAAATTGAGCTAAGGGATTTTTGTACAGATTGAATGAATGCTCATGTTATGTTTATCCATTTTAGACGGGCTTTGTCGAGACGCTCAAGCCCCAGTTTACACCTGGGCAGGTCGTGAGCACTGCTACAACGACGGTCTCATCTGGGAGAGCTCTTGCCCTAGAGCCCAGCCCTGAGCTTGAGGCGCTTAAAGAACAGCATAAAGATCTGACAGAAAAACTGGAGACCTTAAGAAGTGAGTAGTTTGCTACAAGTAGATACAGTATATTTGTTTTTCTTGTCTCAAAAATTGTTTTTCTGAAAAAAAAAAAAAAATTAGTCAGGTATAAAGAGAAGGTACATGAACTGGAAACACTTAAGCTCCAGCTGGAGCAGTCGGTCGAATTCAAGAGCAAGATCATGGAAGCCCAGGCGTCCCTCAAGAAGGAGCTTGAAAAGGTCAAGAAGGAGAAAGAGGAGGCGGTCCAAGCGAGAGAGGAGCTGTCTGAGATAGCGGATACGCTAGAGATGACCACACTCGACAAGGAGATGGCCGAGGAAAAGGCGGATGCTATTCAGAAAGAGTACGAGCAGGCACAAGAACGCATCGAAGAGCTGGAAATGGAACTGGAGATACTTAGATCTGAACTGTCTGACAAAATGGAAGGTGTGACGCAGCCTGCTACCGAGGAGGATGGCTCCTCGTCTTTCAAGATGAAGCAACTAGTACAGCAGAATGAAAAACTAAAGGAGACACTTGTGCGGTATGTGTCGAACAATGCAAAACCTTTGCTATTTATATGGAGGAATAAATTATAAAAATTTTGGTTTCAAAATTCTACAGATTAAGGGATTTGTCGGCTCATGAAAAACACGAGAAACAAAAGTTCCTGAAGGAATTTGAAGAGAAAAAGGCAGATTTTGATACGATTTTCAAGTCGAATGAAAAACTCAGAGCGCAGATTGATCAAATGGAAGAGCAAATATCTGAACTTCATGCAAACGTATGTGCCAATATAATAAATGTTTGTCAGGTTTAATTAGCTTTTGTCTATATAGGTCGATGCAGCTCTTGGCGCAGAAGAGATGGTGGAAACGTTAGGCCAACAGAAGCTTTCTCTTGAAGAAAGGGTTAAGGAGCTTGAAGAGGCGGTGCAGGAGCTCGAAGAGCTTCAAGATATCAACGATCAGCTTCAGGAAGGATTCAAGGAGCAAGAGCTCGACTTCAGACAAGAGCTGGACATGAAAAATCACCAAGTGTGGGAGGTGAGAACAAATCGTAAGACGTTTTAAAGCGATATAGGTATAATTTTTGTTTTTTAATCCTAGGCACAAAGAAAGACCGAGTCAGTCCTTGAGAGTCTGGCTGACCGAGAGCTCACAATAGTGAAATTCCGTGAACTAGTTCAGAGATTTCAAGAAGAGAACCAGGAACTACGATCACAGCTGGAGATCACCTCCAAGTCATCGTCGCTTTCTACTTCGGCCATACCCGAAATGCTCGATTTCAAGAAAATGTTCGCAGAGACAAAAGCGCATGCAAGAGCCATTGAGTTGGAACTGCGTCACATGGAGGTGCAACAGGCGCAGCAACATGTTCAGTACTTGCTTTCATACATGCCCGACACCTTTTTAACAAGAGGAGGTATGAATATTCATACATTTTTTAAATAAACCTTTTTAAATTTTGTATTTGCCAGGTGATGGAGATGCGATTATGCTGGTGCTCCTTATGCCTCGTCTTCTCGCAAAATGCCAAGTATTGATTTCACAATTACGCGATAAATTCCCACCGGTCACAACTGTCGATAAAAGTAATGTAACATCAGCGCAGCAGTTTTCAGCCATGTCAAGATTTTCAGCGCACATTCATATGCTGCAGGTAATATAACTTATAAATGATAATTTACAGTCTTAATATACTGTATTTTTATTTTTTATTTTTTATACAGGCAATTTTGCACCAATTCGTACACTCGTTGAATACGTGCAAACCAGAGATGCTCCTTAAAGTCGGTGCGTCATATCCGAACATGGCGCAACAGGAAAAAGCGCTTGACTCGTACATAGAAATGCTAAAGAGGGAACAGGTCGACGAGAACCTGAACACAGAGAGCCTCGAGAAGATAGTGACATACTTTAATACGCTCCATCCAATGCTGATGTTACAAGGCGACGATTGTTCCATTCACGAAGGCCTTCTCCTTGCAGATATTGGAAAAGGTTTACTCTGTGCCTTAGACAGCGTACAAACAGACATCAGCATCATCTCGGCCATTTTACCCGAGGCAAGTTGATATCTTTGAACAAATTTAGTTTATATAATGAATTATGGTTTAAAAGGACAATTATTTTATTAAACAATTTTATTAAGCAATAAAATTGCTAATATCCAAGAGTAAAACATTTTTAATCTTTTTTTTTTTTCATATTAATTAAATATATCGACTGTTTGTTTTAGGGTGAAGGTATCGCAACATTGAATAAGATCAAGCCTAGTTTTGATACCCTACGGGCTCAACTACGCCAGGTGAGACACCGTGCCGAAATCCCGAACCTCCTTCTCGGACAGAATACCGATTTGACGAGCATCGCTCTTCCTGTCGTGACATTGAGCAAGATACTTTCTGGCGTCGCATCTCGCCTCGCTGTACTTCCCACAGGTAAGAATATAAAAATAACGCACAAATCTTTGCATATATTTATTTTCTTGTGTATATTTTAGATAATGATAATACACTTTCTCCAATGCTTCTTGCCGAGTTGTTAAAACAGAGCTTCAATAAGCACAATGACATTATCGGCGATAAAGAGAGAAACGTAGACACTTACATCCCATGGGCTATGAACACCGTAACAACCAATGTGACCAATATTGTCAAAGCGCTCCAAGACAATGAGGATAAATATCTTTCCCTGAAAAACGCAAAAGTAATGGAGGTTTTTGTTCCCTATGAATGCTTATTTTTCACCTTTTTATTTTGCAGGATGGAATTGATCCGCCATTGGTGCTGAGATCTAAGCAGGTCAAAGAAGAGCTCAACGCTATGGCAGGCCTACGGAGGAAACTGGAGAGCAAGGAGGAAGATCTGCGCGAGCTTAGGCTGAATCTCCGTGCCAAGCAAGATGAACTTGCCGAAATGATCCTCAGGAAAGAAATTGCAGATAAGAAACTCGCTAACGTCATACGAGACAACGAAATAACAGTTGAGACCTTAAAGGTAAGTAAAATTAAAAAGAAAAAATTCTTTCTGCATAATAATACCCATTTTTATTAACTGTCATCAGCAATATTTTACCCAGCCAGTTGCTCAAACCCACAGGGGTACCAACAGGTTCACTACAATAGGGCTATTACAAAGAAATCTGACAATTCTGCAAAATTTCAAAACACAATGGCCCATGGGGCGAAGAAATAAGTCACCTGACAGTGATATTAGGGCTGTATGGTGGATGTGACAATAATTTTTCATCAGCCTGATAACGTAATAACAGGGTTGTTCCTTTTATCAACTGGAAAATAGGTTTAACCCCAATCTGACCATTCAAAGTTATCAGGATGTCGCCACTAGACCCAACAAAAATCTTGTTAAGCTGGGTTTTCATTGTGCGAAAACATCACTCGTGCAATTGTTTCACGAAACTCATTGTAGAGACCTAGCCGGGACTGCGAAACTTTTAGTGCGAGAATGTTTCGGAACGAGCTGACTGGTTATCAGTTTTTTAGTGCGCTTAAAAGTATTTTGCGTTGTTTGTTTCTTTTTTGTTTCTGGGTCGAGTATGAGAATGAACCAGGAAGAGTTCATTCTTCGACTTATCCAAATGTATGAATGCCACGAGTTTTGTGTGATGCTAAAGATAAAACTGATCATAACAAGAACAAGAGAGAGGGTGTGTGGAAGGAAATGAACATCAAAATGAGACATTTAGCAAATGCAGTTGGTGTAGTTACAAACAGTATCTGATTTGCAATCTGATGGTTCACCTTGTTTCACCTCATGGATATGGCTAACCCGAGATGGCATTTTGCGAGAAATTCTCACATTTAGTTGGGCAGTGAATTTTTTGCACAATGGAAACCCAGTTTTAAAATATCAACATGGGTTTTTATCCTTCATCTGCTTGGACGATCTAGTGTCCCATTCCTGTTCGACAAACTTTTTTGTCATCTTCATTAGGTTTTCTGAATTTTCTTGTCGCTAATCTTAATACGATAAATTAATGGTGACACAACTTTACAAGCACATTATTTTTGAAAAATTTTATTGGGTAACTACAAAAATTATGGGAAATTTAAAAAAAAAACTGTACAACTTACAATTACAAACTAAGAAGGGGACTGCAGAAGCCAAGAGGTCAGCGTGATAGACTGTCGGCTCGAAGGAAGACCCCCACTGTCATGGGTTCGATTCCAGCCATCCCCCCTGGCCTTTTTTTTTTTTTTTCCTCCCACGAACCCTTCCTTTCAAAAAATACACATTACACATAAATATCATCACATTCATATGCGAAGTTCAGCCTGTTAAAAGAAAGAAAAAAGGTAAGAAAATAAGGACGTAAAAAATAGGAAACTCGAAGTACTGAAAATGTGATATTAAAAAGACTTATTATTATTTAGAAAAACTTATTTTATTGTTTCCAATAAACTCCCTTTGTACGTTTGCTTTTCCGCATTTCAGAGAAAAGTCGACGAGGCGCAACAGCAGTTGAGAAGGAAGGAAAAAGAATTCGAGGACACAATGGACCACCTTCAGAAAGACATCGACTCGCTTGAAGTGGAGAAGGTTGAACTCAAGGACAAGCTGAAATCCGCACCGAAAAAGTCTTCAGATTCATTGAAATTCATATCTAGCAGTAGTAAGTTGTACAGAGCAAAGTTTTCACACTGTTCGAGTTGTTTTAAAACCAATTTTTTTTAAGTGGTCACCAGTACGACAGAACTGCCCGGCGGCGGCACTCTCAAGGTCATGGAATCACCTATCCTCCTCGAAGAGATAAGACATTTGAAATCGCTCGTTAAAAAGGAAAGGAAGTCAACTATGAGCGAACAGATGAAAAAATATGTTGATATGCTTAACAAACTCGGTCCGATTCATGTAAGAAAAACACTTTTCCCCGTCCAAATATTATTTCTGAACGAAACTAGCAGTAACAGGTTGTTGGATGTTGAGCACTTTTTTTGGGAGGGGACGTTGGCCATGGCCTTCATCACTAAGGTAAAGGTCCCAGGTGTCATATTTACAGATCGGTCTTTTTCAAAAACACTGGCACCTGAAGATTCATATAATCTTGTTGTTGAAATACCTGTTTTTTTTGTTTTTTTTTTAAACGTGATGGCGATAAGCTGAAAGACATCTGACAACCCAAAATAGTGAATGTAGGATGAAATGACCAGCCTAAATGCCCCGAAGATCTCTAGATAAAATCTCAAATTTAAAATCTTAAATAAAATTATAAGGATTTAGAACACAGAATCGCTAGCACGGCAAATACGAACTAGATGCCATAACCTCTCGGCCACCATGGTCCTCCATAATTATTATGTTATAATAATTGCTTGGATTAAAATTTGTAGCAAATAATATGAAATAATAAGGTGATTTTTATTTTTAAAAAAAGATTCCGAAGAAGATCCCAGATGACGAGATGAAGCGTGTGAACGAGCTGAAGAAGAAGCTGAAAGAGCTGCACAAGGACTACTTAAACTCGATGCCAACTGTTGTGAATCTCTCAGGCAAGAAGCATGAGCTTTGGGGCTCTGCGATACGAACACATATCCTTCAGGATGAACTTAGGGCGAAGAAAATACGTGAAAGGACCATTGCGCTTCAGGTAGGACAAAGCCGGTATACTTGTCATTGTATAAAATAATTGTCATAATTTTTTCCCCCTTTAGAATGAGGTCATGCTCGAAGTAGTAAAGCAGAAGAAGGGCGGCCACATCCTAACAGACTTAACACTGTTTCCGACGCCCGAAATGGTCAAGGTATTTTACTAATAAAAAATTAAATTATTACAAATTTATTCTTTTGTTTTCCTCTTCGTAGGTGATACAAGAAAATGAGCCAGTTGACCTGTGCGAAATTACAATCCCAACAGTTGACCCGGTACTCGGTGGCAAAGTGATCCCTCTGAACGTCGACATACCAACTTTTGACAATATTAGAAAAAAATTATATGAATTAAGCGCTTGTTGAAATCTTTAATTTTAATATGTATATTATCTGTATAAAGGGATTTGTTTTTCTACTAATGATTAATTTATTTGATGTTTTTATTGCCGCATAGGAATATTTATTTTTAATTTATCCTGTTAATATTATATGAATATATAAATATCCCTTGCAATTCTTTTAACCTTTATTATTTTTTAAATTAATTTATTAGACAAAAACATTACTATAATAATAACATTTTAAATGGCTTAACAAAAAAAAAAAAAAAAAAAAAAGGCTTTACACAGAATTTTTTAAAACATTTTATTCTTTGTAATAGTTTATAAAACTGGTTATTAGCAAAAATTGAAAGTTTTTATATTCAGCTGCCATTATCACATTTGATACAATTTTACAATTTTTTAATTTTAATTTTACACCGTGTTTTATTCTTTTGTTAAAATTTTAAACAACTAGAATCTAAAAGCTTTTACTTCCAGCTCTCTGAACATGTCAATTTCATAGATCTGCGCCGGGTATTTCTTCGTCTTTCCATTCGCGAGCGTGATAACGCCGGGTGGATTTCGTACTATGTAAGTCTTGACTTCTTCGGCGATGAGTTCGGGGAAACAGATCTTGCACCGGCAGCAGCAGCAACACCAACCTTTAACAAGCCAAAGCGGGATGGCGATCACTGCGTACACAATCAGCCAGAAAAGCACTAATCTGATTGCATGCCTTCTCACACCTTTTGTCAAGCCAGACTGCGCCGCTTCGCTCATGACACACCGAATCGCCTGAATGCCGTAGTTGGTGTCTTCTTCATAAGAACAGTTTTTCGGCATGCTTACATCGACGATCTCGTGCAAGACCTGCGGAACACGAGCTTGTATCCTACCTGATGCATTATTTAAACGGTCAATGTTTTTCTCTACCTCTTCTATCGTCAAATATTCATCTTTCAAAGCCTCGTAGTCGTAATTTGTTTCTTTATTCGCGACATTTTGTATTTTTACTTTAATCCTGTATTTCCTCTCCAACAACTGGGGATAATCGGGCTCGGGGTACTTGAAATACTTCTTCACCGAATAGAATTTCTCCTTTCTACGTTGTCTTTTTCTAAACAGGTCTGGAGTTTTTATAAGCGTCTTGTCGTCATACAATTTGAAATCATCTTCGTCAGCAACACCGACCACATGAATTCCCAAGCCTTCGTTCTTGCGTCTGTCAGGCAGAGATGCAACACTTATCACGAAGAAAAATACCAATGTAATCCATATTTCAAGCCCAGCTTGTAAGAACATTAAACACTTAATAATAAATTCAATTTAAGACAGATGTATATTTTGTTGTATTAAATTAAATAAATTGATATAGAATACAAATACAGTAAATAATTCCAACAAAGACCTACATCTTTTTCAATTATGGCTACAATATCCACAAATTAAATATTAAAAAGGAAATAAATAAACATCCTTTGGTTTATCAGTTTTTCTGATTAGTATGTTTTGAATGTAGGTCTGGCAGTTTTTTTTCCTGTAGTTCAATTCTGACGTATGTGAATCCCATTCAGAGTAACTCTTTCAAGAGAAGCCAGAGAAGAGAAATCAGCACGTATTAAAAAAATAAAACTTTATTCTAGGACTGGTGTCCCCTAGAATAATATATATGCAATAAAGGAAGTTTCTTCTATGAAATTAAAAATAAAATGAAATAAAAGTCTTGGCACAATGGCAGTAGGGCAAGCCATAAGAAGAAAAAAACTAGAATAATAAACAAAAATAACAAATATTAATGTAAAGTCTATGTTTGGAGGGAGAAGGTGATTATACACATGGGGTTTGAAGGAGGAAAAGGAGGCGGAGTGCTGAATAGAAAAGGGAAGGGAGTTCCAGAGCTTAGGGGCCTGGATGCCCTGGATCAGAAAGGATCTTTTGAAGGTATGGGTGGTATGTTGTGGAAGGTCAATTGGGGTGAGCACAACATGCTTTGTGAATTTGGCTGGATACAGTATAGCCACTTTGCTAAGGTAATTCTTACATCAAGAGATGTAAAGAAGCACAGAAGAAAATATTTAATTTTTTTGGAAAAAGCATACTTTTCACCTTATGATGCTGTTCCTCAATAGTCCTGCATAGATTGGATTGAAGAGAAAAGGTTAAAATTCTTACTTCTTGTTGGAAATTGTCGTCCTTACCCCCCCCCAAAAAAAAAAAAAAACAACCTTTTTTAGTATAAAAAGTTTAAATGGTTTGGTCGTTTCCTTTTTTTCAATGGTTGGTCAGGTTATAAGCAGGGTGAGGCAGCAGCATAGATCCAGCACTGAAGAAGGCTGAAACAAGCTTAATGGACCTAAATAGTCTGTACAATTCTGATGTTTTAAGTTACATCAAGAGATGCAAAGAGGCACAGAAGAAGATGCTTAGTTTTATTGGGAAAAATGTACTTTTCACCTTATGCCTTATAGTCACGATCATAACTCTTCCTCGATAGTGCTGCATAGGATGTACTGGAGAGAAAAGATTAAAATTCTTGCTTTTTGTTGGAAATTGTTATCCCCCCCAAAATAGTACTTTTTAGTATAAAACATTTAAATGGTAGTTTAGTAGTTTCCTTTTTTCATTGGTTGATCGGGTATAAGCAGATAGAGGCAGGAACATAGATCTACACACTAAAGGGGGCGTGAAACCGAAACCTGATGGACCTAAATAGTTTAAAAAAATATCAAAATTATAGGAAACGACACTGATAGATAGAGTGTTTAAGTTAAAAAAAGACGGATTGTTTTGAATAATGGCGGTAGGATCGATACCCCCTGGCACGGGGTGGCCACGGCGTCCCCACCTCGTCGAACAGCTGATCGAGCGAGCGCGGAGCGGGCCGAGGCCGGCTGCCCAGTGCCGTTGTCGCCAGTTACGCGAAACGTACCGCCGTCGGCCGTTCAACCGACGAAGACGTCGCCGGGTCTCGCTTTTCATCACCGAGGTGAGTGTCATTTACGCTCGTCCGTCTTAAAACGTTGAACGGAGGGCGGTAACGCCGCCCCCGGGGACATACGACGTCACGTCTTCCCTCGGCTGATGCCCGCTTTACACGCTTCTCTTTTATGAAATATTTTCGTTTTAGAAACGACAAACATTCCCAATCCATGTTCGTATATTTTAATTGACATACATAAGACAATTCAAATCTTCCTTCTATTTATACTTTCACCAGTAATCTTAACTGACATATTTTTAACAAAGAATTAATACTTTATAGAATCATGTTTTGTACTGCCACCAAATGAGCTTAAAAGAACATTGCGAAGTTAGTTTTACGAACCCCTGAGTACAAAATCGAACGATGGCGGTTCATCTTCCTATCACCTATGGTTATCGGAGTTTTAACAAATCTGAAAAATGCTCAGAAAGGTGGAAAACCGAAGTACTCGGTTTTCTGTAAATGTCAGTGAAACGGGGTTAACCAGCGTCGCAGATACTAGTTCTTTTGCACACGTTTGATAACAACAAAACTTGTCGAATTTGTCTACGTTTTATTTACATAGTCTTGCATGTTGCTCGAAGTGCATGATGAGAGATGCCGGTGATTGTAGTTTCTTTGTAGTTACTAGTTAGGGCAGTGGGACGAACATTGATAGAGGGTGGTATCGAAGTTCATCCTTCTTATCCATTTCTCCGGATTGTACGGACATTTCTATCCAAACCAGACGTTATATGTTGTATGTCTGCTCGCCTCCTAATAATACACAAATCATTATTTATATAACTTATATCGATTGAGTAGCGGAACTACGAACTTTTCATTACAAGTCATTCACCTCGTCTGCAAGCATGTTCTACTAAATGTGCCGGTTGTTGTAGTTCTATTGTTTAGCTTGGGCAGTGAACCGAAATGTTGATATAAAATGGAACTACAGTTCAATTTCCTTCTCATTTTCTCCGGATTGTACGAACATTTTTATCCAAAGTTTACTTATAATGCATGAATCATTATTAGTTTATATAACGTTTATCGTTAATAGCGGAACTACGGATTTTTCTGCACTTGTCTTTAAAAGCCTTCTCTTTGTTTAACAGCATACGCCATAAAAGGTGTTGGTTGTTGTAATTTTATTGTAGTTTAGTTTGAGCAGTGAACCGAACTGTTAATATAAAACGGAACTAGTTCAACCTTATCATTTTCTCCGGATTGTACGAACATTTTTATCCAAAATTTCCTAATGTATGAATCATTGTTATTTTGTATATCTATATCAATTTATTGGCGGAACTACGAACTTTTCTGCACTTTTGTTTACAAGCATCCTCAATTAAAGGTGCCGGTTGTTGTAGTTCTATTGTAGTTTAGTTACCGAACTGTTAATATAAAACGGAACTACAGTTCAGCCTCATTCTCATTTTCTCCATTTTATTTTTCAATTTAGTAGAGAAACTGATCTTTTCGACCTTTTCTGTACCAGTCATGTGTATGGTTTGTCTGCTCGCTATAAAAGGTGCCGGTTGTTGTAGTTCTATTGCAGTTCGGGCAATGGACTGAACTGTTGATATAAATTGGAACTGCATTTCTTATTCCTTGTCATTTTTAACGGATTGTACCAACATTTCTACCTATACTTTCCTAATAATCTATGAAACATTATTAACTTACGTTTTTCTCGATTTATTAGCAAAACTACGATCTTTTCGACTGCACTTTTCTTAACTAAATATGTTTAGTTTGCATGTACCACGGTGCAGGTTGTTGGAGTTCCAGTGTAAACAAACAGAAAGTTGAGAAGAGAGTCACCTTCTTAACTTTCGGTTGTTTTTAGTTTAGTTTAGGGACTGGACCAAATATTGATAACATAGAACTATCATTTTTTTTCTGCTTGTCATTTTCTATGGTTTGTTCTAATATTTCTACTCGAAACTTTCCCAATATTCTTTGAAGAATTATCAGTTTATAAAAAAGTGACGTAAAAGTATTGGCGGAACTACGACCTTTTCTGCATTTTTCTTTACGAGTGATATCCATAGTTTGTCTGCTTGCGCTGTAAAAGGTGCCGGTTGTGGTTCTATTGCAGTTTGGGCAATGGAGCGAACTGTTGATATAAATTGGAACTGAATTTCTTATTCTTGCATTTTTAACGAATTTCTACCTAAACTTTCCTAATAGTCCATGAAACATTAATAATTTATTTTAAAAAAATTCAATTTAATCGTGGAACTATGTTCACGTTTTTCACCTTTTCTGCACTTTTCTGTACCAGTCAGGTACATTGTCTGCTTGCGCTATGAACGGTGCCGGTTGTTGTAGTTCTATTGTAGTTTGGGCAATGGACCGAACTGTTTTTATAAACTGGAAAACTTGAACTACAGTTATTTTTACTTTTCTTTCCTCATTGTACGAATATTTCTATTTAAATTTTTGTAATAATCAATTAATAAATATTACTTTGCAAAGAATTGATCGATTTATTAGCGGAACTACGATTTGTTTCACTTTTCTTTACAAGTCATGTACTTGGTTTTCAAGCGTTATAAAAGGTGCCGGTTGCTGTAGTTCTGTTGTTGTTTGGGCAGAGGAACCGTACTTCCGCTTTTTAATTTCGCTGTAATTGTACAAACATTTATAACCAAACATTCCCAATAATCCAAGAATCATTATTACTTTATAAAACATTTATCGATTTGGTTATGGACTTTTGACCTCGGCTTTTTCTACATTATATTTACTCTGTATATTACCTGATGCGCACCGTAAAAAATGCAGGTGATTGTAGTTTTTTGAATTTTGGGTAGTGGACCGAACTGAACATACAAAATGGAACCGTAGGTCCTCCTTTTAATTTCTCAGGATTTTACTATCATTTCTATCTAAAGTTTCCTTATAATGCATTAATTTTATTAGTTTATAAAAATATATCGGTTATGTAGTGTAACTACGATCTTTTCTACCTTTTCTGTATTTTTTCTTTACCAGTCATGTACAAAGTTTGTCTGCTCGTGCTATGAAAGTTGCTAGGTGTTGTAGTTCTATTGTAGTTTGATCAGTGGGCTGAACCATCGATAAAAGAAAATGGAACTGCATTTCTTATTCCTTGTCATTTTTAACGGATTGTACGAACATTTCTACCTAAACTTTCCTAATAATTAATGAAACATTAATAATTTATAATAGAAAATTGAATTTAGTCGTAGAAATACGATTTTTTTTACCTTTGCCTGTACCAGTCATGTATATTGTCTGCTTGCGCTATGATTATGGATGTTGTAGTTCTAGTGAAGTTTAGAGAGTGGACCAAATATTGATAAAATAGAACTACAGTTTTTTTTCTACTGGTCATTTTCTCTGGATTGCACTCACATTTCTATTCAAACTTTTTCAGTTATCCATGAAAAATTATTAGATTATAAAAATGATCGATTTAGTGGAGGAACAAGTATCTTTTCTACATTTTTTGGCCTTTTCACATTCACAGTTTGCCTGCATACGACTTGAAGGATGACATTTGTCGTAGTTCTATTGCAGTTTGGACCGAACTACAGTTTTTATTCCTTTTCTTAACTCCAGATTGTACAAATATTTCTATGCAAACCTTTTAGAGTTATTTTATAACAATTTATCGTTTTAGTTGTGGAACTACGATCTTTTCTGCATTTTTCTTTACTGTTCATGTTCATGGTTTGTTTCCATGCACACTGAAAGGTGCCAGTTGTAATTGTCTTGTAGTTTGGGCATTGATCATCTAATCAAAACTTTCCTATTAATTTAGTGACGGATTCACTACTTTTCGACCATTTCTCGGTAATATATTTTTTTTTTTGCAATGGGCTCTAAAAATCTGCTTTTGCCAAAATCAATCTATCCTGCAAGCTTACATGGTTGAAATGTGATAGAATATTGAACTATAATATTAACTTTGAAAGTTCCGTTCAATATTGTTTAACAGCAAACCATATTTCGACTGGTACAATTTTTGTTGTGTTTGTTTTTCTACCAAACTTTGGTAGAAAACGGAACCTCAGTTCTGTCAGTTTATACTGATTGTACGGATATTTTCTAATAATCCGTGATAAATTATTAGTTCATCTGATGGATAAAGTAATTAATATTTTTCTAATATAAATAGAACCTATATTAAACAGTATTTTTGTCTTTTTCAATTAGTTTACACTCACCGGTTTTTGATTGTTGTTATTAAAATTTTGAGAGTACCTCTTGAGATCTGTGGGTGATAAACCTGTAATTTGATCGTCAACGATCATTTTGGTTTGCCTATTCTATCTTGGTTATTATTGGAATTATTAAAGTACGCCGAAAACGTTTTTTCACGAAAAAGTGCCTTTGTTAAATAATTTCATTCTCATTCCTAAAGTTCACAATCGTTCCAACCACAATCCTCTTACAGCCCATCATTCTTCTTCCTTCATTGCCCAAAATCCTTTTAAAGCGCTTAACGCCCATCCTAGATACTCATAAAATTATTCCTTCTATCGTTGTCATCATTCCATGATTCAATTAGGTTTCATAGTTGTCGATACTGTCCTGTGCTCTAGAGAATAAGGAGTATTGCTTGGGTGCTTCCTAGATATATATGGTCTGCATCAACACAGGCTTTTAATATGGTCTGGCACTCGGGCATGCTTTGTAAACTTAAGTGCTTCCTACTCCCTCCTTTATCCTGAAATCCTATCTAATCCACACTGCTTTAGAGTGAGGTGCGGCAAAGGAGTTCTCAGAGGCAGCTACAGCCGGTGTCCCGCAAGGAGCATTCTTGGTCCCATCCTTAATATAATTTATAATCTGATCTACCTATACGTCCTAATACCATCATTACCACCTAAGCAGAGGATTCTGCAAGTTCACCCTCTAATTTGTACCTCCAATATTAAAGAACACCTTGAGCTTAGCTTTTGGTGCAAAAAATAGAGGACAAAACTGAATGAAGAGAAATGTCCTCAGCGTTCACACTGAGAAAATGATCTTGCCCTCCATTGTACATCGAACAACAGGTAGATACCGACTTCCAGTCAAATCAAATACTTAGGACTGTACTTAGCGAGCACACTGACATGGAATCCCCACACAAAACTTAAGAGACAAAAACTCAACAGAAGACTTGGACAACTAAAAAAATACTTCTAGGACCAACATCTTACTTGACCATCAAAACAAAACTAACGTTATCCGAGACTTTACTGCGACCAGTTTGGACTGTTCTGTCAAGCCATCTAACATCCAATGCATACGATCCTTCGAATCAAAGGTTCTCAGAAAAACCGTTAAAGTTCCTTACTACATCTCTAACCTATCCACAACGACCTAGACATTCCTTTAACTGATCCGTTCCCGATTCCAAAATTCTCACACCAACCTCTCGATCATAGTTCTACTGCTCGAGCCTTCTCTACACATTCCCAGTCAGAGGACCCGCCTCGTCGCGTTAATCGGCGTTGGCCTCGACACCTCCTTGTCCCTTAATCCTTCACACTGAGTATTAATTGCCTGGTTTCTCCTGGCATGTGTCCTCTAGGTGCAACGCTGGCCTTAGTGTTAGTGTTAGACCGTGTGAAAAAAAGTGATCTTATTTGCGTACCAATGTGGTTTTATTGGTCATCGGTATTTTCCGGAGAATAGCTCGCATGTTTGGACGTGTAAGAACTTAAAGCTGTGTTTCGATCTTAAGTTACTTTAACCATGTAATTAATTATTAGTGGAATACACTAGAATTGGTAGGTACACCAATATCATTCAGTAGTCAAGAGGTATCCCTGAAAAAAATCCTCAGAAGCATTAAAGCATTAACGTGTAAAAAATCACATCAAAATCTGCAAAACCTGGGAAAACGCTACATCCTGGTGATATGAGTACCAGGACACAAAGGAATTTCGGGTAACGAAATGGCAGTCAAACTTACAAGTTGAGGATCTGCAAGATCCTATGTAGGCCCTGAACTTATTCTTGGGAAAACAAAAACATATATAGAGTAACATCCAAAATGGACCTAAAAACGTCAAAAGGTGGAGTGGATAAACTCTAGATTTGCTAGGCCCAGTAAGCTTATGGCATGTGTATTCCAGGTGAAGCGTTGGCTTTACTGTAATGCTGTAACCACGTGAAAAAAAGTTTTGTGGTCACATTTGTAATGCAAATAGAGTACCAATAAAAAGATGGCATAGGTTTAAAGAACAAAATTCATAGAAAGATACGCTTAAAATGAGACTAGTCCGTTATTTTCAAGTATTCAATTCCTTAATTCTGGCATTTTGAGGAAATAACTAACGACGGGATTTACCTCGAGTCATTGAACTTATACGAAGCCACTATTGATTTGAAATTAATAAATAAGTCGTTCGTCTTCGACCTTGATTTAATTTTAAAAAAGAACTGCTCTTGGGATCAGGTATTTCTTAATTGGACAATCTAACCAGTTTTATATTTGCAAATATATTTTCTCATCCAGAACCATCGAATGATACAATTTGACATTTTCATAATCGATGGCTCCTCTTCAAATTTAAACACACTCAGAACAATTAATTAATTTTCATTATCTAAAACAACAGCTTTTTTTCACCCTACATGACTGGCACTTTGTACACTCTCCTAGTTAGTGTTTATCTTTGACAATTTTTTAAACAACTTGCTCACGATTATACATGAAAGGTATTCAAAACTTTTCCCATAAAACATTTAGTCAATTTTCCGTTGAACGTTTAACGTTCTAAGTAGAGTTTAATTTGAAATCGATATCATGGCGTTTTAAAGACGAACTATCTCGTCTAAAGAGATATGTAATTGAGCTTTGTTTGACCTGGATATTAACTCGACTGTATATCCAATGAAAACGGATTCACGATTTAGAAAACGCAATATCAAAAGCCTGCGCTACCGATTTTTTTATGGTTTACACGATACTAGACGACGATGATGATTAGGAAAATACCTCGGTATTTTAAGCTGAAAGGCCAATAACGCTTGAGCCTTAGCAAATCTTAAAAGAGGTTACACCCAAAAAATCTTCATAAGATCTAAGCAGCCATTAAAGCATTAACTGATCAACATATAAAAAAAAACATAAATTAATCAGTGATTGCATGCAAAATCTCCAAAACCTGGGACATCCTGATGGATACCAGGACACAAAGTAAATTTTGGGTAACGAAAAGGCAGACAAACTGGCAAGGTGAGGACATTTAGCGCCTGAACTTATACTTGGGATGACAAAAACAAGCATAGAATCCTCTATTTTCCGAATGGATTAAAAAAATGGATAAAAGGAGAAGTGTATAAACTTTAGAGGTGTTAGGCATAGTATGCTTATGTTAAATGAACCCTTACCAAAACTGGTAAACTTATTGATACAGCTAGTTAAGTCAATGGCATCTGAGAAAAAAAAATCTACAAAACGTGGTTATATTCATTGATGATCCCATTTGAAGGTTATTCATGAGGAGGAAGAAACAGCCACCTACGCCATCTTCAAATGTCAAGTAACTGCTCAAAGGTTGCTACAAACCCCAGGGAATTGTAGCAACGGCAGTCGTTGACCTTACACTTCTAAAGAGAAGGATCGAGTCAATTGAATTGAACTGAGATCTAGGAAAAGTACAATAAGCCAGAATGTTACAATGCTCAGGGGGACATACAAACCCCACTATATTACATCATCATCAATACGGTACTTAACACGGTAGTCAATCTATCTCAATGAGGTCTCAAAAGCCAACTAGGCCTACTAGGTTTTCCTAGATGTAATAACTTATTAAATTTTATGTATAGGTTAAGTCTTTTGTAGGGAATGCTGGAGCAGGTGTTCCCCAGGCTACGCGCTGGCTCCAACACTATTTAAAATCTTTCTAAACGCCCTTAAAGACATCGAATCGTATTTGGACTTAACACTGTTTGCACATCACTCTTTTACGAACCATTTACCGAGTTCTTATTGAATTTGGCCTGATAGCAGAAAAATAGAAGCTATTTGTTTCTTGGCGTGACCCATCAATAGGATTATGTGAAGATTGGTCGTCTTATGATCTCGGATCAATCATGGCACAGACTGCCTTCCTTAAGTTAAAATTATCATAGACCTATGTTTTGAAAGAAAAGGACTTACTGAAGCCATAGTCTATGTTCTTATGTTGTAAATACGGAATAAGGATGCCATTATTATTAATGCTGTTATTAATTGTTAAAATCATTATTTTTATTGGTAGACTGTGGTAATTTAATAGTGACCGTAAGCACCTTTTATTCTGTAAGTAGTTCAAACTCGTCGGAAGGTTGAAAGAAAGCCAGTCTGATAAGTTGACACAGTCGGTTGAATCCAAGGGCTTTTAAAAGATATTTCCTACTTTATGGCCTGTTGACTTGTTTGTAACAAGATATAAATGTCAATTTTTTGCTTGTTGAGACTCGATTTTTACCAATTTATTAGCACATTTTTTAACAGTTTTCTGGAAGTGCATAAAAGCTGGGTATATAAAATAATGATTGAAAACAGATGTATCATCCGCTAAGATAAGGTTTGATGGGGAAATTTAATAGGAGTAAGATAAAATTTAATAAGCGCTTCCTTATTTTGACCTTGATATTTATACAACTGTTATAATTTATACCAGTATGATTTTAAAAATTTTGTACATACTGGTCGTTTACTAGTTCCAACCCTATCTATAACACCTTGTGATAGTCAAAAAGAGGGGTGCAAGTGGAAAACAAAACTGAACGAGGAAAATACGCTCAGAACATATTTACATTAAAAAAACATGTGTTCCACTGTATATCAGCAAATAGATGCAGACATAAAAGCAAATTAGGTACACAGGTAAATATCTAGTCATCAGGCGTAGAATCCGCTGCTCGTCCATTGGAACCGAACTAAGACGGCCGTTCAACAGCCGAACTATTTGACCAAACGGACGACCGGCAATATAGCCGAACGCCGTCGTCCACTGTAGCCGATTTTCGTCAGTTCACGACACAGCCCAAATGGATGTAGAAGATTTGTTCCTGCTCGAAAATTCTTAGTTTACATACAAATGGAATGAAAGAAATAAACAAAAATATTTCTAAAGCTATCCTTGACCACAGCTTACTCTGGACATCTCTCCGATGATAGAGTGGATCACGCATGTCCCAAGAGCCTGCTCCTCAACCGCACTTATCAATTTTTCGCAATCCATCGAAATGAAAACGAAACGAAAAGGTAAGCAAAAAACAAAGAACGGCGTTAAACAATGTTGAGGGTTTGATGTCACGTGGTTGACAGTTGAAGTCGAAGTAACAATTTGAATAGGACTGGAAAATCCAACTTTATTTGGATCGGAAAGTGCTTCGGCCGTACACGGCCCAACACGACCGAACGAATTGGTTCTAATGGACGCGTGATCATTCGTTTCTTCGCTTTTGGATCATCCGGCCCTATTCGGCCGAAAACGGCTCCAGTGGACGGCCTACCTAAAACCTTTATGGTATAACTTATACATACCTTATACCATTTCAACATGGTATGGTATGGTAATAAGGATACTAGGAAGCGGGGTTTGTGCTCCCAGGCACTGCAGCCTTCTGGCCTATTGTACCTTACTAGTTCCTTAGATCAGTGCAATAGACTCAATCCTTCTCCTTAGAAGTATCAGGTCTGACTGTCGCTGCTACAATTTCATTCCCTAGGTTTTTTTTTTTGTATGTTAGGTTAAATTGAGGCGTTGCACCGCATTCGAAGATGATATTCGTGGCTGTTTCCTCCTCATTGCATAATCTGCAGATAGGATGTTTTCTGAGATGCTAGTGACCTGTTAATAGTCCTATCACTCCTCTGAGTCTAGCCCTCTCCAACCGCCGCAGTTAGTTTGCCAGTCTTGGTGAGGGTTGTTTTAACATAAGTTTACTGTTTACACTTCTCCTTTTGTTTTGTTTGGAAACATTCTGTGATGGAGGATTCTATATTTGTTTTTGTTATCCCAAGGATAGGTTTGGGGCCTATTTATGGTCTTACGGATCCTCCTCTCGCCAGTCCGTCGGCTTTCTCATTACCCAAAATTCCTCTATGCCCTGGCACCCAAGATATCATCACGTTGTTGAGTTTCCCAGGTTTTGGAGATTTTGGATGTATTCACTGTCTAATTTTGAGGTTATTCTTTTACATGCTAATGCTTTAATTGAGGCTCAGATCTTGTGAGGACTTTTTGCCAGTGTAACCTCTTTTAAAATTTCCCAGAGCACAAGCATTGATGGCATGTATTTCTGCTTGAAAGACCGAAGTGTATTTCCCTAATGAGTTTGATTGCTCTTGTTTTGGGCTTGTACAGAAAATGCCCGATCCGGTTCCTTCGTTTGTTTTGGAGCCATCTGTATACCATATCATTGTATGATCATTTATCATCATCATTTATAGTCCGTTGAGACTTACGTTATAAAGAATGTTTCCGGAATCATATAGTCAGTCCCCATTTCTAAGAATGGGTGTCTGATTTTGTTAATTATGGTTGTATGCCCGAATTGTTTAGGTCCTATCCAATTTGATTGTTTCTTTAGCCTAAATGAGCTTTTCCTAGCCTCTCCTTGTATAAATATTTCCAGCGGAGGTGGGTTTAGTAGAGTTTCTAGAGGGTTTGTACGGGTTGTTCTCATTGCCCCTGTGATACATAGGTTTGCTAGTCTTTGTATGCTGCCTAATGTTTGGGTAGCAACTTTTTGATGAGCTTTGTTCCACCAGATTAATGATCCATAGGTTATTCTGGGTCTTATTACTGCCGTGTATGGCCAATAGGCCATTTTCGGTTTAAATCCCCAAGATTTGCCTAGGGTTCTTCTTGCGGTCATTAGCGATATTTTACTTTTTGCTGTAGTATGTTGCAGTTGAGAGTTCCAGGTTAATTTCCTATGAATAATTATTCCTAGGTATTTAATCTCATTTTTTAGTTGCAGCATTTCGTTATAGAAACGTAAGCTTTGCATTTTTATATTTCTTTTATTGGTGAAAGCAAGTAGGGTGGTTTTTGAGAGGTTTGTTTTATGTCCCCGTTTTGAACACCATTGTTCCACCGTACAATTTCAACATACTCGCAGCATAGCGCAATTCTTTCACCTAAATCGAATCCTATTCAGGCCATCTGTAGTCCGAGATCACGAGGTTATCATGGTGCTAATGAAAACAACACTGAACGAGGATAACTGGACATAGCGCAAAAAACCTCGCTCCACTGGATTACAACAACAACAACAAAGTGTTACCAACATCAACTAAAGCATAGAACTATACCTGGCAGACGTGGTATCCTTAAACAAGAATTAACAGCGTTCTGTCGATCCATATCAATGTCCAGCTTATCCAAACTATCCAATCAAAAGTTCTCCGATAAATTGGCAAAGTTCCTTTTGTTAGTGAATTGATCCCTTACTTACTGATGAAACTTTAGCATATACATAGCATACAATCCTTCTAATCACAAGATCTCGGAGATCACATAGAATTTTCACAAACCATTTTCGATCTATCAGACCCCAACCATCAAGGCTTCTTTACACATCCCATCAACCTCGCCATAAACTGATGACTTAGAGAGCTCGATGGATTCACACTGAGTTCCAGTTAACTTGTGTCTCGGTGGCAGTTCTGACCATATCGTTATTGTTCCGGCCGGTTGAAAATTTGTAGTATCTTACTTCACTAATGTGGATAATGCAACGGAACAATGGGGCGTCCCACCACAATATCCATCAGGATAGTGCATCAGAATTGTCAACTAGGTAACCTCACTCCACAACAACCTGAATTATTCAACGAATCGATCCGTTCTCGCTTCTTAAAGTTCCATCTAGACCTTTCGATATTATAATTTGGTGGTTTAATCAGTCAGACGCGTTATGCCATTTCTGCTAGGGTCATAAGCTGGGTGAGGCAAAATTCCTTTATTCCTTGCACTCTTCTGAAAACGGCGAAAAGCCGAGTCTGGCAGGCCAAACCAGCAAGGAGAGGCTGCCGAAAATGATCGGTAACGACCAAATTAGAGATTCAATGGTCCCCCCCCCCCGACCATAAAGAGAAATTTCACAACTTTCTATCAATTCTCTCCCAATTCCTTCAACTTCGCCATATACGATGAACTCGGGACCTCGGTTGGCAATGAACTCCTATTGAGGGCAAGTAACATCTCACAACTTTAGATCTGTTCTACCCTATCTGATAAGGTTTTCTTTACACCACCCCATCCGTTTTAACGTCAAATTCACCATAACCGACGACCTTGAGACTTCTCAATGGATTCACACTGATAGGCAGCTCACATGTGTACTCCGGCTACCAATCTGGCCATATATTTCGAGCGGTTGAGAATAACAATACGAACGCATTAGTAATATGTTACTTCCAATGTGGACATACGGAGCAGAACGGGTTTCGCCAATCCGTACCAATATCCAGCACATCCCATCTTACCTATCCTCAGTCGAATTGTCAACCTCCAAACTAACCATCACAATGGCTGAACCGTCAATCTGTCGATCCAGTGCAACCATCCAGCTGAAACCCAGGCTGCACTCCCATAATAAACACCGTCCACAGACTATCACTTCACCGAACCTAAATGGACCACACTGAGAGCCCCTCACAGGGCAGTTGTCTTTAATTAATGTAAACGTACTACCCGATTCTGTTTGGGTTTTTACATATTTATTATACAAAAAAATGTTTTCTTGTCATTTTATTGTATACCTGGGAGCTTATGAAACCCATTTCAGAATAAAGCAGGAGCAAAGATTTAACAAAAGATCCTTGGACGGTCCTTAATAAAAAGAAAAGACGTCTCGCGGAGTTTTCGCATCACATGCTGTTCGTTACTGGTTTTTTTTGGCACCGGATGCCTTGATCTCCCACTCCTTTCGACACGGTCCAACTTAATTTATATTTAGTACAGAAGGAAGTCGACTGACGATTTGTACTTGGAGGTACTCCGACTGGCCTTGAAACGGAATAGAAATAATTGGATTGTGAGCAGCAACATTTTTTCAGGTCATTAGTCTAGGTGTTACAAGGGATCCCATGTCATTTTCTGACCTTGCCCAGGTTAATGTTCCAACATTAACGGAATGATTCTTAAGTCCCACGTGTTTCATCAATGCCGTAGGATGGACCTTGATTATCTTGCGTACTGCTTGATTAGTTAAAAAATTTCTAGGATTTAAAACAGCGTACTTCCTTGAAGTACGCATTTTAATAGTGCATTTGTATATTTTGCCTGGTTAATTAAAACATCCAGTTTTAACAACTGTATATGTTTTGAAGCATTTGGAATCAATTTAAGATATATTTATTTTGCATATTTGTGCATATATTGCCATAAATGCATATTTTTGCATAAGTGGATTGTAATTGCATATTTTTTACATATCGGCATTTGGCACGTCAAAATTTAATGTTTCTGAGCAGGAAAAAAAAAAATTCTCCGTGTTACGGGCTCCCATTCTTCCGTGTCCACATAACGAACGAGTTTGTGTTTGTTGGTTTGATGCTCCACCGCTTTCCGCGTACTTTCGGTAGCCTTTTGCTTCTCTTGAAATAAATGTAAAATTTTTGTGTTTGTACCACAGTAAATGTTCTTTTGGAATAGTTTAATTGGATTCATGGATACATTACGACCTCAGTTCTCCCATTTCCCTACCATCTTCAGCTTTACCCAGTTTCTCATTTGTGTGTTATGAACTGACTACTCTTAAAATGCCGAAAGTCACCGCAAAGACGACAGATCTTGTTCAAAAGTATGTGCGTGAGTTTTCAAGTGACTTTTAAGGGCTATGCAGACATTTTGTACTGTGTTTGTTGTGATAAACCTGTATCAACGGCTATACGTTTTTTGGTAACACATCACATAAAGACAGCAAACACAAAGAAAACAAAGGTAGAAGGTTAAGTTTCAACAAACTTTTGTGACACAACCTGCCACAAGTGCTGGGTCTAGAAAGTCCGGTTTCGATACCGATTTATGTCGTGCTTTAGTTAGAGCTGACATACCCTACTAAGCCACCTTGAATTTTTTTTTTTTTGAGAAATACACAGGGAAAACCATTCCCTACGATACCGGGATTTTATATACAATGAAACACTATAAAATCAGAGACTTAATCGAAAATGGACCGATCTGGGTCTTGATGGATGAGGACGGATTTTTTAAATTTAATTTTTTTTTAATGCGTTTTTCTTTTTTAATATTCGCCATGTGTTCCTATTGCCACTGTTTCTCTTTTCAATACAATTATGTGGTTTAATCTGAGGTTTCCTTATTTCTTTCCCATGGTAGTTTTCGCATATTTTCAGTTTTAAATTGCATTTTTTACCAAATATATTTACATATATATGTGCATATTTGCCTGTTTTTATTAAACACGCAAATCACAGCCCTATATATTAAGAAATACTGCGAAAAAAGTATCTGTCGTATTTACATCACTCTAAGGTTGTCTAAAGAAAGAGTAAAATTTAACTTCTTATCCTTTGTATCACATAACAGATTTTAGAACGACGATAAAGTTTGATTCTTGAGGAAGCCTGTTTGTGATACTGTTTCTTTTTGTTTAAAGTCTTTTGTCTAGAAAACGTTTAGTCACATTTTTTGCTAGATTAGATAAAAATATAATTAAATTAAACTTCCACCAAGACTCTGCTCTTAGCAGAAACTCAATTTCTGAAGTTACGAGATAAATTTCTTTGAACATTTTTTAAAGGATGTAATTTCAGTTTGTAATGCAATAGAATATAGATGCGATATCAAAATTCCATAGATTTGTTTAACTCTTAATTATTGATTGTATATGTGTCGTTCGTGTTAGCAGTCTTTTTTAAGGAAACTGCTCAATGATATCAACCTTTAAAAACCAGGTGAACGCCTTATAAATAATAAACAAAGGATCTGGATCGCGGTTGTGAAAAGGCAATTTAATTTTTACTAAGCCTTCGGCCTATTTTAACTTTTAAATACTCGGGGAATCTCCTGTCACTCATTTACCTATCTGGGCGTCCCAATTTCGTCCTATGGTAAATTTACAAAAGCAGTTGAGAATTTTAAAACCAAAAGCAAACCCATGGGATTCAAAAGTATATTTGTCCAACACTGATAAACACAGAGTCGCTATACTCTTGTGGTTTTTGGGGTATTCCGTACGAACGGGAAATTGACAAGGCGCAACAAATAATTTGTCAAATTACTTATTCAGGTCTGCTGGATCTTATGTGAGATTGGAGACAGGTGCACCACATGCTACCTTGATATTTAAACGTATGATAACTATTTGGCTAAAACTACTCCCACGTCATGATTGTATCCAGACACGTTATTTTATATATAACACAAATGACCACTTTAACTGATGTCGGGTCCTGAGAAACTGTTTGATAACCATCCGAGCAGAGGATGTTTCGGAAATCCAAAATCACAATTAATCATTAGGGAAAACCTCAGCAATCACTATTTATCTCTGAATGTGTAATATGGCGTATAAAGCAATTTAACCGATCATTTCAGGAAATTAAACTCAATTTGGACGAAAAGAAGAATATTTGTTACAAAATCACATATGTACATATTATTCGGTTGATGAACTTCGTCTTATAAATGAAGAGCCTCCCGCACTGTAGATCAGTAAAATAAAAATGCAATTTTATCCTGAAAAAAGTACCTTACGATAATATTGCTATATTGTCATTTCTAATCTATTATTTAATCTCGTTACTAGATAAATATCGAAAATCTTTGAAAAAGTAATAAATGACAAATCACACCACATTTCAATGATGTCATATTCGATGAACAACATGGCTTCACCAAATATAAATCCACTTTAAGTAACTTACTATCATTCCAATATGATGTTGCTACATGCTTTCGAAGACCAGAAGCAAGTAGACGTGGTATATACAGACTTCTCAAAAGCTTTTTGACAAGATTAGCCATCGTATTTTACTCCAAAAGTTGAATGGAATTGGTGTTCATGGCCATTTACCGAATTGGATAAGCCGTTACTTAAATAATAGAATCCAATATGTTACCATTAATGATACCCCATCCAATCCCATTGTGGTCACATCTGGTGTTCCCCAAGGAGGACATTTATCACCTCTATTATTTAATATATAAATGACGTTAAATCATGTTTTAAAAATTGTAAATTTAATCTATTTGCAGATGATCTTAAATTGTACAGAACTATAGATTGTCCAACCGACTGTGATATCCAAACAGAATTAAATAGCATAGTGACGTGGTGCTCAGTAAACTGGCTAGAACTTAATATTGCAAAATGTATGCCCTCTAATCTGTGATTATAAGATCTGTGATATTAAACTTTCTTCACTAGACTCCATAAAGGACCTAGGGGTAATTTTTGATTTTAAGTTAACGTTCCTTGAATATGTAGAATGTGTACAAAACAAAAGCTCAATTAAGGTATTGTTTGAGATAAAAAATATTAAAAAAACGAGCGGGATTCGAACCCACGAACCTCGGCTAAATACGCCGTTGCTCTACCACATGACTTCACATCCGAGACACTAATCCGAGAGTCGTGGGTTCGAATCCCGCGCGTGACACTGACTTTTTTATCTCAATAAATACCTTATATAAAGATTAATTAATTGAAAAATATAAATAACATTAATGTCATTAAAAACCTTTATTTCGCTTTGGTCAGGTCCCAGTTATAGAATAACTCACCTGCTTGGTCACCCTACTACAGTAATCATGTATTTACATTAGAAAAAGTGCAAAACAAATTTTTAAGATTCTTTGGATTCAAACTACAAATACGTTTATAACAAGATGACCAAAACATTCAACTGACATCCGAATTAGGTATAAATTCACTAGAATGTAGAAGATCAATGTCTGATGCGCTAATATTGTTCAAAATAATTAACAATATAATTAAATACCCCTCTCTACTAGAAGAGATAAAATTTCATGTACCTGCCTATAGAAATAGACAAACAGAGTTGTTTTATACAGCACATCATAAAAACAATTATGGTAAAAATTCTCCCCTGGAGAGGGCTTATAAAATACTAAAATGTACAAAATACCAACTAGAAATATTTTACCAGACACAAAACTGTTTTAAAAAAGAATTATTCTCAATTCTAAACCTCTGAAGGAAATCATGTAATATTCAGGTCTGATTAAACTATTGATAATGTATTTGTTATATTTGTAAATGCCTCTATTACGAGGTCAATTTTTGTTGTAAATTGAAAAAAAAGAAATTCCTTACTTAGATTTTCAAATTGACCCTAATGTTCAATTCACTTGTGAAATTTTTGGTAAATATTTTATGTTGCTTTACTGTTAAAGACGGTTAGTTGAAGATTTTTTTAAAAGGGGTTTTTGAGTGGTTGATGCAGAAGACAATTCTTTCACTGCGACCTAAACTGTGGAACCCCTAAGCTTATAGCCATACCTTGGAAAGTGCGATGTTCCTTATAAATCCATTTTATTTCATGGCCCGATTGACCAATTAACTTCTTTCAATTAATTAATCTTTATTTAAGGTATTGATTGAAATGAAAAAGTTAGGGTCACGAGCGAGATTCGAACCCACATCCTTCGGCTCAATACGCCGCTGCTCTAACCACTTGAGCTATCGTGACTTCGATCCACTTATATTTCGTTCCTTATAAAACAGCAGTTTCCTTGGTGCTTCTTCATGGATCTCTTTGGGTATGAGAAATGCCCTACCGAAATGGCTGTACCGTAAGGCTAAAGCTGTGCATTCGCAAAAGATATGAGCCGATTTTCTGGTACCTCCTGACATCTTAAGGTGATAAGAGGCCAGTAATTCTCCTTAAATCATATCTGCTGAGAAAGAGATCTTAGGCGTTCCGTTTTTGAGATATTTATAAATATCTTCGCCTCACATCTGGAGTGTTTGTCCAGTATTTGTGTTTTTCTTTTTCAATCCATTTTTCCAACTCATACACTCCGGAGTACTTAGGTTTGTTCTGGCCCCATGAGTGAGATGGTTGCCCCCTTTTATTTTTTTGGCTGGCATCCTGTTTATCTTCTATGCGTTCATGTCCGGTAACCACTTTAAGGTAATATTGTTTTGCTTTCCCAGAGTCATTGGCAGTTTAAGCACTCCCGGACAAGTCTGGAGTTGAAAGCAACGTGCCTTTATGGCTGCCTGGTTGTCAGAGAATATATGTATCATCTATAAACCTTTCATATATATATATCTTTATTAACTCCTCTGCACGAAGTTGTATTGCTTTGACTTCAGCTTGGAAAATCGTTGGGGTTAGTCCAAGCTGCTTCACTTATACGTTAGATGAAGATATTTAATTTTTTAAGGGTTTCAAACATTATTTTAGAGAGAAAAAAATTGTAGTCTGCAATAATTTGTTTTTAACTCTATGTAAATTAATATTTAAAAAATTAAATAGGAAATTGTAAGAAACCAATCTCATTTTCAAATTTTGGAAACAATCGAATTTTTGTACAAATAAAAAGAATTCGTTCAAGCTTTCGACCTATTTTAAGGTCATTATCAGGGCAAAGCAATCTTAAATATATCTACAAACTGACGTAATTAAGTTTTTAACAGATAAATTTTTTTTTGAAAAATGACACTCCAACATTGCCAAGGACTGTAAACTTGGCATTTCAGGTTACGCATTGGCACGTAAGAATCATGCCAGGTTACAGTCCTTGGCGTACCAGGGCACAAGGGCAGAGTGGCGACGAAAATGCCGATAAATTGGTCAAGGAAAATTCAATGAGGACACCTATTAGCCCTAAACCCTTTTGTGGTTTCCAAAACTGCCAAAAACGCGGCTCCATTAGATAATGGATTAAAAAATAAGTCCTCCGCTCAATGGGAATGTTGCCTAGGACAGAGGCATGCGAACAAATTTATGGAAGGACCATCGCAGAAACAGCAGAACTATTAAATCTAGGACTAGAATAATATTTAGACTGCTAACTGGACACTGTAGATTCCGGAGGTATACGTGTAGACTCGGAGTGGCAGAAACAAGCCTGTGCAGATATTTCCAAGAAGAAGAAACAGCGGAATACATCCCCTGTTGGTGCGAAGGACTATATAGGCTGAGATTCCTTATCCTGGGAGAGGAAAAGCCAGGGCCTGAAGGATAAACATGGGAGATTTTGAAAATGCTTTGGAGGCTGGTAAAAAGCCTCAAGCTTTACAAGACCAGGTGAGATCTAGAACAAAAATGGAGATGCACAATAGACCAGTACTGGTCGAGGTGCACGGGTCCTAAAGAGGCCGGATCTTAAATAATATAATCTAATGTACAGTACTGGCAGTGTTGGGACAGAGTCGTTCTTCAAAGTAATCCGAAATCGTCTATTAAAAACTCAATTATGTCAATTTGTAGACATATTTAAGGTTGTTATGCCCCTGACCTTAAGATGGATCGGAAGGTTGGCAGTAACAATTGAATTTGCTTTTTCATCAAGGCTCCAGACAATTCGTGAGTAAAAGAGTGGTCGAAACATCGACCCTTAAAAATACAAATTTTGTAAAATTTGTCCAATGAGCTGGATTTTTCATTTAGGCCCAACATTCTTGGCTTCATTCATCGATTTCTTTGCCGAACTGGATGAGAGGATTTGAAAACATTTTCGGCGAAAAAAAACCAGGCTGTACAACGATAAATTCCATCCTCGTGTTATCTAAGTCAGACAAAATTTATTTATACACTTGAAACATTCATCGTCATTGTTTCTACTTGAAAAAAGTTATTGACGGATTTCCTATTTTTTCTGGTGTTCTGATAAGAAAAACAGACATCGGAATCTTCTGCATTCGCCGTTATCGCCAGCCTTCAATCGGAAGGTCGGGAATTAACAATAAACTCAATTATTTATAAATTTCAGCATAAAATGCCCACGTCGATAATCGGGAGTTGTCGCAAAGAACTATTTTTTCAAAGATAAAAACACAGTTAGTAGTGATTAATTAGAAATAACGTAATTCTATTTCAAGTGTCATTTATCGTACCTAAAATTAAAATTCATTTAGTCAATTGCCCATTAGATAAGTGTTCTGTTACCGACACCACTCCATTTTTTTAATTTACAATATCAACCCAGTTAAATGACGAGTGCCGTTTATATAACGTTATTAAAATTGTTGTTTTGAACGAAAATATAGTTTTTTTAATCAGTATTTTACAACAAAAAAAAGTGAGATTTCTTTGCGATCTGCGGGGTGATGAACCTGTAAAATCACCTACCGGGTGTGGCCTTCAAAACCCCTAATCTTTGTTCTTACTTTTCCAACTTCGCCAAGGGTCGGATTAGTGCCTTGTAGGAGCGGGATTGATTGATAGATCGTTTTGTTTAATGGTCTCTGACCTACCATACACACTTAACGTGAGAAAATGCGGTCACCCATCCAAGTATTAACTACGCTCGATGCTTTTTAAATTCGGTGATCGGACGAGAACCGGTGTTCGGCATGGTTTGGACGTTGGCAGGGGATTGCCACAGGGCAATGTGCTAAGACCAATACTGCACCTCCTCTACACCTCAGACATCCCAACTACACCTTCTACCTTCATTCTCCTTTGCGGACGGGCTCACCCTGATCCTGCAATTGCCTCGGAGGAGCACCAGGCTGTCCAACTAAGAGCCGAATGGAATCAACTTGGGAGGATAAAGATTAACGAAAACAAAAGCTGCTTAACTTCGGTGATCGGACGAGAAGCGGTGTGTTTAGCAAGGTTAGACGTCGGCAGAGGAGTTCCACAGGGCAATAGACGTTGAACAATACCGTACCTCCTTTACACCTCAGACATCCCAACTACACCCTCTATACTCCTTCATCCTTTGCGGACGGGCTCTGACCCCGATCCTGCAATTACCTCGGAGGAGCGAGCACCAGGCACATGTCCAACTAAGAGCCGAATGGAATCAACGTCGGAGGATGAAGATTAACGAAAACAAATGCACCCCCACTAACCAAGAAGAAGCAAAACCCCTCACAATATTCCTGAGACTAAAACCGACTTCCTATGGTACTTTGGGACCTTGACGCACGTTTAACACAAGGCAGTCATTCGCCCTATCACTTTCGTGGAAAAAAAATCCCTGGAACTTGAAGTTTTGGGAGAGAAGGGATGTAAAGTAGAAACTGGGTTTGGAAACACGTGTCAGAGATGCCTAGCGATGTAAACAACGAATTAAGAATCTCAAAAAAAGTTAGAAAAATCTAAATTAAAAGAAATGCCAGGTTAAGGATGCTTTTTAAAGTGCAAACGAGGAATATTGCCAGGGTGAAGTGGATAAGGTCTTATCGTTGTATTAAAAAAAAGAGGATGAAAAAGAGGATTCGTCATAAAATGGTCCAACCTAAGTGGAAAATATAGAAGAAACCTTTGTCTGGTGGGCTTAGTTACCAATACAATGCACGTATTTAGTTTTCAATTTTTGCTTTGTGTTTCTTATATAATAGCAATATTCATTTTCTTTGTAATAAAGACTATTGTTATTTATCGATTTGGGACAAATGAAGCTACAATGTCTTAAGCTAATAAAGCGAGTAAACTCTTTACTATAGTTTTATAATAATAATATAAGGGATAACAATTGTTATAGTTATGTTTGCATGAGTAACAGGAGAACATTGTACTTTTTTCATATCGAATGTTTCTGATTTGATGTCTTCTAGGTGATGAACTAGGATGGTTAACAGCTTGCCAAGCGTTATCTTGTGTTTTTCGCTGCCTTTGGACCAATTTTTGGTCAAGGTTGACCACCGTTGATCGACCCCGAACCGTTATTTCTAGGTCGGCCGTGTAAACGAAGATCGCCGATTTTGTGGGTGATTCGACTCGTCTCGTCTGTCAATCCATCGATCCGTGATAATTCGTCCGTCCATAGGACAAACTTATAAATCGTGGATCGACTTCGCATGTCAGGTCAAACTGGGGGTTAACAGGCCCTGGGAGCTACGAGTTCTCGGCTTGATTCGCTGAATTGAACTGTGGACGTATTATTCGATCGTCTACAATGACCTAATAAATGTGCAGCACCAGTTGTCAGACGCGCTTCAGCCATCCGCCACCAACTCTCTGGGTCTGTTGCTAATTTTTACATTATAGCGTTACTTTAACGGTTTTGATCTATTGGAACGAAATTATGGGATGGATATAACCAGGGGCCAGGCAAAGAAAACACTGATGATAAGTCAAAAACAATCGAAAACGATCAACCAACAGGTTCATTATTAATTATTATTTGTAAACGATGGATGTTTTCTTTACCACAAAACACACCCAACTACATTTTGTATCTTGATACCAGACGGTATCCTATTTTTATGCACATATTGTTAAATAAAAATTACACTAGAAAAGTACTTAGCTTGAATCACACTTAACTTAAAAACTAACTAAAAACATAATGAAAAATAAATTATTTTGATTTCAAGAAATGAGCGCAAAATTAGCGAGAAATTTAATTTAAACCCTAGAGAAATGTAAGTAAAGAACAAACTATTGTGGATAAACTTGTAGATTGGATAAAGAATGGTTATAGTTTGCAGTTTTTGATTAAAAAAAAGAGCCAATCGACATTTTTTCTTGCACACAAAGTTGTCAACTGCGAGTCGGGGCTAGCATATTACTTACATAATAGTAATAAACTTTATTTTATGTCTATAATGTTTAATAAATAAAATATAAATAAAACGGGGATCGAAAATGGGAGGTTGTGGCATGGGCGATCGAAATCACGGTAGCTCAAGTGGTAGAGCAGCGGCGTATTTAGCCGAAAATCATGGGTACGAAACCCGCCTGTGACACAGATTTTTCATTTCGAAAAAATGTGTATAATTAATTGAGTATAATGTTTAAAACCAGAGAGGAGTTTGTGGGATTGAATTGTACGATTAATAGCAAAGAAAAACAGGAGCTGTGTTCCTTATGTAATTTAGGGGAGGTTGAGAAGGTTTTCCACTGTGTGTTTGTTTGTGTGTGTGTGTGTGTGTGTGTGTGTGTGTGTGTGTGTGTGTGTGTGTGTGTGTGTGTGTGTGTGTGTGTGTGTGTGTTTGTCCAATAATAAAGAAATACAGAAGAATGCGGCTTAAAAAAGAATGCTTAAATTATCTTGAATTTATGGCTTATGAAAAAGAAAATTGGAAAAATTTGCTTGCACATGTATCACACTCACTAAGGTGTAGGAGAGCATTAGTTGTAGAAACGTCTGTTTCTTAGTGATCTGTTGTTTCATAATTTGTTGAAGTCGTGAGGTGCGATGAAGAATGTGGCAGTTTAGAGAAACACCTTTTTCATTTTTTTTTGCCGACATTTCGACCTTTATTCGAGTCATCTTCAGGGCATAAGGTGTGGTGCTATTCCTGTGGTGTCGTATTGGTTTTGTGTGACAGTGTTGTGACCCCATTCTTGACCGCTCGTCACGACTTAAACAAATTTTGAAAGAACAGGTCAGTAAGAAACACACGTTTCTACCCGAGAACACAACTAACATGGGTTTTTACAAACATATCACCATCAAACATCAAAACACCACAACACTTTCACACAAAACCATTACGACACCACACTTTATGCCCTGAAGATGACCCGAATAAAGGTCGACACGTCAACAAACAAAAAAATGAAAAGGTGTTTTTCTAAACAGCCTCATTCTTGACCGCTCCTCACAACTTCAAAACTTCAACAAATTTAGTTTTAGAATACAATTACTAAAATGAAATGATTTAATTAAATTTCGCAAAATATAACATATTTTTTATTTATTTAAATTTAAGTTTATTTTTATTCGTTATATTTTATATTTATTGAAAAAATGCCTTGGCGTAGCATAAATTTATCTATTTGATTTTTCAATGGTATCTGTCTGAATGGTTTATTATTGTTATGGTTGAATATATTTATTTGTATATAATAATCTTGCATGATATTTACATTAGTTTTAATTTTTGAACAAAGTTATTAAAATAAAATTTGGCCTTTTGGCTAAGATCAAAGTGTAGTAAAGTGTATGAGTCAAGAGATGAACTTAATTCAACTTGAATAAAGGGTTCCAAAACAAGAACATAGCTATCATGTCAGGTAGCCAAGCAGCCATCAAAGCACTAAGCTACATCTAAACATCGCTAGTTCAAATATGGTGTTGAACTGCAAATACCAAATTAAGCATATTAAGTATGCAGAACTAAGTCAGCATCTGATGGGTCTCAGGACATGTGGGAGTAGAAGGCGACGAGAAAGCTGCTATACCGTTGATAGGACTCGAACCCATCTGTGGCATAGGAACCCACTCTATTAATGAGTACCTCAGGCAGAAAGACGAAAAGAAAATGAGGGAACAATGGAACTTTAATTGGGCACAAACAAACCAAGAACCTCCCAACGAATTTAGAAAGGAAAGAAGTAACAGAATGTATCAAAGGAAGCAGGAAAAAACTGCGAATAACAGGACACTGCGAACTAAACAGACATTTAAAGAAGATTGGAATAATGCAAGACGGCATATGCAGATTGTGCAAAGAAGCAGAGGCGGCACCAACTCACCTATTAACAAACTGTAGTGCTACACTTGCCCGCAGAAGGAAGTGTTTTGGGACAATGTGACCGTAGAAGAAATTCAACCGCTGAAACCAGGCCTACTAATCAAGTTGATGATATAGGACTCCCCGGTGTGCTTTAAGCACAGAACGGGGGATACAACAGCTCTTAAAGGGCGCAGTGTATCACTCACGATTAATGCACCTACATCTACGAAGTGTAGTGTAAAATAAAAGAGTTTAGGTAAATACAAAGTATTTTTATTCGTATAGACGCTTTTACATGATATTTAAATGATGGTTGTTCATATTTCTTAAATTTAATTTTGTTTGTACAGAGTTAGCAAGGGTGCATGACTAAGGTTCAATACTTATAAATCGCTTTGTGAAATGGTAGGCCGACCAGCCAGAATAGTAAAATAAAATTGTAAAAATTTTCCTTCGTGTGCTTATTCATGCAAATCAAAATGAACTGTTTAGGCTAGTATTAAGTTGTTAATAATAGTATAGTTGTTAATTTGTTGCTAATATTATTAAGTTGTTAGAGTCTGACGTCCATGACGCCTAATAGCGTTTTGTACTATGATCATATTATGGATATTTGTTTATTTGAAAATAGACTATTCTATTTAAATCCTGTTGGTTTATAAAGGGCTCATTTGAAATTAAAAAGTGCTAATTTGACAAGAAAAAACTATAAAACATAATCTCTCAATATGGCCTCATAAAGGACCTAATTTTGTTTCTGCAGGCGACGATATTTTGTTCCAGATAAGAGTTTTTCTTAATTTGGAATAGTTTGATTTTAAGGATATATTGTGGTATAGATTGCCTAGATATGTCACGAGATTTTATATTTTTTATTTTCTTTTTATCATAAAACCATTTAAATTTATCATATTCCTTTTTTTTATCTAGACTATAATTCTGTATTTTGACGTGAGTCTCTAAACACATATTTAGCCAATAACCTTTGTAGTGTGTTGTGTAAATATTTCCCAATATTTCTCTCTTTTTTTTAAGAGGGGTACTTCATCTACGAGGTTATATAATTCCTCGGGGTGCAGGTGTTTTTGAAAAAAAGCCCATTCGTCATATCCTCCCTTGGAGATTCGAACCGAGGACCTTTATTATACAGTGATGAGGACCAGTGTGAACGCCTAAACCCTTGCGGCCACTTACGCCCCCAACCCTATGTATTATACATTTTAATTCGTATTCAACTTTAATTTCATTGCAATACTCTTGGATATACAATGTTTTTCGTGATTCCATTTGGCATATATACAAATCCTTTGGTTTTCGCATATGGTAGCATGCAAGGCAACGTGTCATGACCCTTGAAGAAAACATGTACCCTCTAAATTCATTCCACACAATTGTAACAATCGACCTTGTTTTTATCGTTATTGCCAAATCTAGTTTAATTGGAAATCGCAATCGTTGAATTTGAATGGCATATCTGTTGGTAACATTGGTATAAGTGATATTAGCACATCCTCTCCTTTGAATTTGCCAATTAAAATTGTCGCTTCGATGACATAGCGTAATAATTAGTGTTTCTAAGAATAATGAAAGGAACACCAACCTCAAGATTAATTATGTTTGATGGCATTCCAGATAAATCAAGTTAATTCAGTTATATAATTCATAGTTTTATTTTGATTTAAAGCATTATCTATGATTTGTATGTAGCTGTTTCTTCGATAACATGACTATTGTGTGGTTATTGCAAGCCGCGAAATACGCATTGAACAAATTCTTCTGAGTGATTGATTTGTAAAAATGATTTGGTAACTTAATGCAGCCTGTTATTTCTTTGATTGTAATTAACCTATTTGCAATGTCCGATAATTGTATTGCAAAATGTTCTGCAGAAGGGTCCTTTTGTAATTTAACACGTTTAACATGTTTGTCGTCAGTGACAATTTATTAACATGTCTCCACAAATGTGATGCTTGTAAACACGCATTTACTTCACCACATGGTGTTCAACGCTGAATAACAGGTTCTGTCGAAAATTCACGTGCTAATAATATTAGCACACCACCGAATGGCCGTTTTTTCACGTAAATCTTGCAATGTTCGTTCCAATGCTTCCAACGATTTTTTTTATGCGCTATTGTGCATTCATCCCATATAATCTAGCTATCGTCAGGTGGTTCAGTGTTTTGCATGTTCAATGGTAAGTTAAGTTGCAACTATCCAAAAGAGATGTGCAATTCCAGGTAATGCTGGCTGTAGCTGATGAATGACTGTATTTATTAGCGTGAAAGGGTCGACGATGGAATATTGAGTACCCCACCAACCCACAATTAGGTCAGTTACTTAATAGGTGTAAAGGATGACGTAGGAATATCAGAATACTCCGCTACCCTCATTGATTAAAAGAATATGTAAATAGGAAAGAAGGTATTTAAATATGAATGGGTTTGATTCTAGGAATTGTTTGCGTTGGGTTGACCTAGTTGCTGACAGCACCGGAAGCAACTTTGGTGGCTGGACAGATAAGATCGAGGACTGCCCCCCCCACCCCCGGCAGCGTTGTAGGCTTAATTTATACATGTATATTACCATGTGCGCATTTGAACTGATATAAAACCAAATTCAAATCCAACGCGACGTTATTTTTGTGCAGGCCAGTACCATTGAATTATGTTTTTCTGTGCCACATGGCGCATCCAAGAAATACGTTTCACCGCTGTCATCATTCGTTGCTCGTATTATCGCATTAAAAACGTGTTTTCGTTCTTGAGGTAATGTTTGAATATTGGATTGTGCAATTTAATTGATGTTGAAGTTTTTTTAGCGTTGTAATTCAGTATCAGATATGTCATAACTCATTAGCTAGTCGATTAGATGAGGTCGTTCCAGTTAAGACGTTATTATCAGCTTTATTAACTGTGATCAGGAATATGTCGTCAACCAAAACCAATTCTTCATTATACAGTTCTGCTGAGATTTGCATGAATGTCTTTAGTGATAAAGCCATTATATCTTCCCCAAAATTCATTTACATTTTATGGTAAACATGTTGATAAAATGATTGCTATGAAGAGCATATATGATTGAGTAGAAATTGCATCAGCTAGTGAACTATTTTGCATGGTTTTCAAGTAAATTCAATTTTTGACATGCTTCTCTTATGTTGGACATAAACGACCAGCAACAGTTCTTACATTTTGGAATGTATTAGGTCCACAACTACATTTAATAAACTGAATTCACTCAGAGCACTTTTATCAATTCGGATGGTTGATATTCCTCAAGCTAATTGGGGATAAGCCTGTCCATTCCCACTAATAAATTACTTTAACTCATTCATTCTCACTACGCCAGAGTACTCGATATCCCTCGGGGTGATTGGAGATATGCCTCTCAATTCACGCTAATAAATTACATTCTCACATTCATTCTCATTACGCCAGAGTACTCGATATCCCTCGGGGTGATTTTGGATATGCCTCTCAATTCACGCTAATAAATTACATTCTCACATTCATTCTCATTACGCCAGAGTACTCCATATCCCTCGGGGTGATTTTGGATATGCCTCTCAATTCACGCTAATAATTTACATTCTCACATTCATTCTCATTACGCCAGAGTACTCCATATCCCTCGGGGTGATTTTGGATATGCCTCTCAATTCACGCTAATAATTTACATTCTCACATTCATTCTCATTACGCCAGAGTACTCCATATCCCTCGGGGTGATTTTGGATATGACTCTCAATTCACGCTAATAAATTACATTCTCACATTCATTCTCACTACGCCAGAGTAGGCGATATTCCTCGGGGTAATTGGTGGGGATATGCCCCTCTATTCACGCTAATAAATACATTCAAAGAAGTCTTAAAATTGATTAATTCTGGAATAGTGCTGCTCTCTATTTTGTTGTGTAGAAAGCTTATTTTTTTGTATAGTTTAGAATTAACTGTTTTACAAAGTTTAATTAGATTGCCTACGGCAAAACAACCTTAGGAAACTTGCGTTAAGTTATAATAACATTAGTATGTTAGTTGTAAATAGTTTTGCAGAGAAGGTAATAGATATTCTCCAATATGTTTGTACACTGTTCAAGAAGTTTATTTTTTTCACAGTTCCATAGCCGTGGTTTCTTCGAGCGTCGTAAAAAAATGTATTGTTCATCTTTAATAGTTTCCACTCAAGTCTATTGTACTCTTGACTGGCAGAATTGTCTAATTCTATCGTGTTCGAAATTAGTTTCATGCAAATTCACTGGCCTTGTGCAAACAAAAGGGCCCCTCCTCGAACCGGAACCGATTCGCACAATTTCGTTTCAGCCTATGTAATAATAACTTGGCCGAGGAAATTTACCTTTTCCACCGTTTTTCCCCGGAGATAAATATAACATAATTTTGAATTTAAACGCATAGTGAGAATATTTGAAAGTTTTATTGAACTTTTTACCGACCGTTTCAGGACGGGGGTCGCTTGTAATTGTAATAATTGCTGGTCTTTTTTTTCTTTCCAAGAGTCGATGATTCTTATTGATTGCAGACCATGCTGAATGTTTCTAGTGTGATTAAAATTCCTTGCTGGTCGCCGAATATCGAAGGTGGAAGAACAACAGCACTTGCCAGTTGAATGTTAATTCTAGCCCAATAAGTCTTAAATAATAATCACCAGATCGTCAAAAATCATTTAAACGACTTCATATTTTCAGAAGACGTAAGTGAATCTTAAGACGGGCAGAACCTCCCGAGGGAAACTGAACTCATCTAATGGGGTATGCGAATCGATTTGCTATGTTAGCAGCCCTGTGTTCAAATCCCGGCAGAGCCCATGGCTTTTTTTAATCGGAAATAGTATGAAATATGTATAGTGAATCGGTTTGACTCCCTTTTCCGCAACACCCAAGGGTAGTTGTACGTTAAGCTCTCTTGTAAGACAGAAATTACTTTACTTTTTTAACTTTTAATGGTGAAATGGTCAAATTGACTGAACTTACAAGGTGAGGCTGCGGACTTAGGAACACCGATTTTAATGATACCTTTTTTAATGACCTTTTTTTTATTTTAGTAATACTGTTTGATACTATTAAAACTATTTTAACCTTCTTTGCAAAAGAAAAACGAAAATAATTTATGCTGGCGAGCAAATTTGCATTATCTATGGAAATAATTTTGTGACCAAGGGACATTGCAAATTGGGTTAAAATATTTTTTTTTTTTAAGAAATAAAGTTGATATTCGTTTCCTGCCCCCGACCCAAAAAAACTACCAATTTTTATTTAAATCAAACAAAAGATTTTTTCAAAAATTCGTAAAAATGTTCATAACTTATCTCGGATTTACAACTCTGTAAACTTCACGAAATGGTAAGAACTAGTTGACTGTACGTAATTTAGAAATGGAGATATAAAATAAAATATTTGAGGACTTTCTGTTGATTTGATTCTTATATTAATCACTTATAATGACATAAAATCTAAACATAGTTAACTTAGTCCGAAAGAAGAGACATAAAACTTTCCAAAGGTTGCAATAACATTGAATTTGGATAAAATTCAGAAGTGATATGAATTTTTTTAAAGAGGAATACCGGGCATCGCAGGAAAAAATTGCCTTAGGTTAATCCTGCCCAAATGTTGTATTTATAGGCTTTAAAGGTGCTTAAATCTGATTTGTTTTATCTGAAAACAATTTTTTCCATCTTCTTTACTGGAAGCGTCTTACCGTTTTTATAACTTTTTATATTTATCAAATCTATAAGGAAAATCGACTGATATAAACCATCTTTGAGATCATCATCGTCCTTCTGCGTTTTTTACTTCTTTTTCGGTTCTTTCAAGCGTATTTTTCAACCTGCAGCAATTCGATCTGTTATTTATTCTCTGATTTTATATGAAAACTAAGTCGATGTCTTAAAATGCAAGCCTTTCGTTTGTACCTCAGCTTGTCAACTGCAGAACAGACAGAAAACATACAATACATATACACTCAAAGACAAAAAAAAAAAAAAAAACCGCCTAATATTTTTCGATTTAGCGTCACCACCGATAAATGTTTCATTGAAGTCTGTGATGACACGGCCGTCGTCTCCATTAATTAGTCAAATTAATTTACATAATATGATATGAACAATATAATCGAGCTTAGTCAAATTTGTCTTGGGGTGGGGTCGTGGGTCTTTAGTCCTGGCGATGGCTTTAAATTAAAACAATGTCGTCAATTACTTCGTTTTAATTATGACGGTATCTCGTTTCGATTTAATTATTTCTAGCCGTGGCAAGGTCATTTTATCATAATTAGGTCAATTGAAATTCAATAACTTTTCAATTAATATAGTTACTGGTGCGAAATTAAAATATTTGACTTATGATGATACGCTTAAATTTATCAAACGTAGACAAATAATTTGGCTAGACAATGGTGATGATATGATAATGTAATAAAAAATAATTTGGATTTATAGCGTTTTACAAAATTTCAAATATGACGACTTTAATAAAAAAGACCACGTTCAATCAAATTATTTGACTTAGTGATGACGGTAAGGTTAAATTAATGAAACTTGTCAAATCATTCGACTCGTCAACGTTGATATTACCGAGTTGTAATAAAACTATTTGACTGAATAGCGTTGGCACACATTAATAACATTTCAAATGTAACGATTATATTGGGTTGTCCGGAAAATAATGCAGGATTTTAAGTTTTCATTAAAAAAAATCTATATAAAATATTCTGTTTACGTTTACAGGATTACTCATTTGTATGAATGTCANCAAAATCCTGCATTATTTTCCGGACAACCCAATATAATGATCATATTTAGTCAAATTATTTGACTTGTTGATGACCGTAAGATTAAATTAATGAAAATTGTCAAATCATTTGACTCGACAATGATGATATTACCGAAATGTAATCAATAATTTGCTTTCATTAAATTCACTAATTTCGTGGTCCGCTTGACCAATTAATATATTACAATTAATTAAGGTTTTTAGTTGAGGTAAAAAAGTCAATGGCACGAGCGTGATTCGAACCCACGATCTTCGGCTTGATACGCCGCTGCTGTACCACTTGAGCATTCGTGACCTCGATCCACTCGGACACCAACTTCCCATCTCAACCGCACCTTTTGAATTTTCCCTCCTTTTTGCCATTTCATCAATTGGTCAAGCGGACCACGAAATTAGTGAATTTAATGATTTAAAATGAAGTATACTTCGCTAAAGCTCTCCATTTCCATTTGTCGTCGAGAATCCAATCCGATTACACGACATTTGAAAAATGGCAAAAAGGAGGGAAAATTCAAAAGGTGCGGTTGAGATGGAAAGTTGGTGTCCGAGTGGATCGAAGTCACGATAGCTCAAGTGGTACAGCAGCGGCGTATCAAGCCGAAGATCGTGGGTTCGAATCACGCTCATGCCATTGACTTTTTATCTCAACTAAAAACCTTAATTAATTGTCAATAATTTGCCTTCATATCGGTGACACGATCAAATTAGTAAAATATCAATTCCATAATCATGTATTCAGACAAATTATTTGGCTTATTGATGATGATACGGTTAAATTAATGGAAACAAGTCAAGTAACTACTCGCAAATGATGGTATGTCTGAAACAGGGTCAAATTATCGACTTTACTGTGGTGCCATGATCAAATTAATAATGTAGTCATACTTCGATTTTTCAATGATGGTATCATTCATTCGGATTTTTCTATGATTGGATGTGACAAAGTCAATTAATCAATCAAGGCTTACTTATGACGTCAGGCTATGGAATACAATCAAATAATTTGCCTCGCCAATGAAGGTTTTGCCAAATTATTGACTTTGCTGTAGTGCCATGATCAAATTAATAATGTAGTCAATAAGTCCATTTTGTAATGATTGTATCTTTCATTCGGATTTTACTATGACTGGATGTGACAAGGTGAATTGATCTCATATTCAATTAATTGATCGATCAAGACCTATTTATAGCATTAGGCTAGGGAATGCAATCAAATAATTTGACTCGCCAATGATGGTTTTGCCAAATTATTGACTTTGCTGTTGAACTATGTTCAAATTAATAGAATACTCAAAAAGTCAATTTTTTAATAATTGTATTGTCCTTTGGATTTTACTATTGACTCACTATGACACGATAAGTTGATTTTCTTATTATGTTAATTGATCAATGAACACTTATTTGTGTTCTTAGGTTAAATTAATAGGACCTAGTAAAATATTTTGATGAGATGATTTTTGTATTTTTTGTTATTCAAGGAGACCCAAAGCCCCAGAATAAAATTTATTTTCTTCTTAAAATATATTTTCTTCTTCATCTACGACCGAAATTGATCATATAATTTTTTTTGAGGTGACGATTATATTATTAAAATGTCGATTATGATGACTGTGTAATGATCGTATTCAGTTATTTGACTTAATGATGTTGATGTGGTCAAATTAATGGACCGTAGTTGTATACTCGACTGTGATGGTGTGGCCGAAATGTAGTCAACAATAATGTCAAATTTTTTGCTACGCTTTCAAATATGGTCAAATTATTTGACTTCATAGTAGGATATAGTCAAAAAATCTTAATGATCGAAATAAAAAATGATGGTAACTTTTTTTTGGATTTATTATCTAAGTATTGACTAACTATGACAAGGTCAAATGATCGTTATTGGGTCAATTGAAATTCGATAACTGTTCAATTGCCATACTAACTGGTAGCCGGATGTGAAATTATTTGCCTTTACACAGGCGGCAAGATCAAATCGTTACAATGATGTTAAATAAGACATAATAACGAGAATTCTCAGTCAAATTATATGATCTATGTGTAAAGAACGAAGAACGAGTTAATATCCTATTAGTAATTACTCTCTGATGAGACCTGAGAAATGAGACCCCTTACACAACATTTTTTCGCGAGAATTCGAGTACGATGAATTTGTTGACGCAGTAAATTTTTCAGATGTACAATAAATTGTAAACAAGTTTCCTCGAAGGGAGATAAGAAATAAATTAAAAAAATAATCCAACTAAAAGCCGATGAATTTATCGGGGTTAATCTGCACGGTTATGAATCGAATTCGGCAATATTATGATGAGCGAGTGGACGGACAATTTGCGCTTTATGTTAACATCCTGTTAGATTTTTATGCGGCATTTGAAAAAATGCCCGCGTTTGTGCAGTTTTAATTTGCCATCGGCAATCTGTAAAGTTAGCATGATTTTCTAACCCTGTGAAAAGAAATTATTGTACTTCGTCTGATGCGATAAGAATAAAACCGGATGCATCAGCGATAAATTCTCTATGCGTACGTAGGCATGAATAATATCGTTTCTTTGAAAAAAAAAAAAAATGAAATAAATAAATAAATCAAAGAATTGAGAGTAATGAATAAATTCATAGATTTCGTGGTCGGATTGAACAAATAACATCTTTTAATTAATATTTATGTAAGGTATTGGTTGAGATAAAAAATGGCAAAAAGGAAGGAAAATTCGAAAGGTTGGGTTTGAAGTGGAAGTTAGTGTCCGAGTTGATCGAAGTCACGATAGCTCAAGTGATAGATCGGCGTATTTAGCCGAAGGTCGTGTGTTCGAATCCCGCTCGTGATACTGACATTTTTATCTCAACCAATATCTTACATAAAGATTAGTTATGAATAAATCTTATACCTAAGTTCAAAGCAAGAATTTTTCTGAAAAGGCTGTTTTTCTGCAGTACAGTTGATATTAATCTTAGTTTCTTTTTATAATTAGGGGCATTTCATGCCTGAGTGAGGGATAGAACCGGTTTTATTACTCGTCTCCCAAGGTTGGCGTGGATTATTGAGCAGGAACCCAACCGGCCTTAAGACAATGACCGCTGCAGTTTTGACGGTGTCATCGCCATTTTCCTGCGCAAAATTAGCACCGCAGTTTCAGCACCGTATGCTAGATTTATTACGTTAGATCAAAAATCGAACGGTCGAGTGACACGACTGTACGGATAGGCTGGAAATAACAGGTGTACCCTGTGTTTATAACGGTTCGACCTCCACCACGCCGGGTCATGCTGGCGAACACGCCAATGAACCTAAACTAGGAATCACTATAACATCAGGGTTTTATGACCTAAACTGTTTTTATTTCCTGCCATTATTTGCTAACCATGATTGAAAATTGTCATAATCTTAAACTGAATTTAAAATCTCTTTACTTCCGCCAACTGTCTGTGTAATCCCTTAAAAATTGATTCTAAGGATATTACGCGCGTTTAATCCGAAAAATAGTAAAATTTAAGGAGAAACGAGGGTTTAAATAGCAGGGTCTTAACAATTTTAAAATATTGCGAGATTTCTTCTTGAGGTCAGCGTGTTGAACCTGTAGTTCAGTGTTTAAAATGGAAAAAGTGATTGACTCACTCTGTTTATAATCAATATTTGTTTAGTGGTCATTAATTGACCTTATTAATTATTCCAATTAATAATTCTTTTCATCTAAGGTTTTTGGTTGAGATGAAAAATAATCCTGAATGACAACTGAAAATATTGAAACTCCCAAAACTCTTCTGACAGACCGTAACAGTGAGAAAAAGAGAACTATGAGAAGCAGAACAACCAAACTGCACAATAAAATATATTCTTGAACAAGCAATAGTTTAATATTAAATAGTGATTGAGCGTTAAGCATGAAATTTGGTCATTACTGTTAATTTTGGTCTACCTATCCTCAATGGGTAGACACATTCTGCATTTCGCCATCTTCATTGTATCTTCTTGGCCAATTCTTGTTCCGTAAACGTATAATACTTTTAAATATAGTGAGTTAGTGTTGATGGTGACAACTGATAACCTTTCTTTATGGATGTTAACTGAGGCATCCAGTCTTCTAGTGATTCCTGGACACAAGCATTTTGGTTGCGTAAGAAATTCAATTCTGTACAATGTAATGATATTTAATACTATTAACCAATTTATATTGAGTTATGAAGCTGAATATTTGCCCAAACTTCTAATTAAAAAAAAAAATTGCATGATACTTTCTGTTCGTATTCAGTGTACTGATGTTCTAACTTTTTTCTGCCAAATTAAACCTTTTTAGTACTAATATATAAATAATATATATAATNTATTTATTATAAAATGATTTGGCTCTTAGAAGACCATATGAAAATTAATTACAATAACAAATTAAAAATGGTAGAAAAACAAATTATTTATTATTTTAGACAAAAAAATATATATAATACCAAATGAAAATTAATTATAATTAAAATTTATATAAAAGAAAATATTTCAACAAATTATAGTATTAATTTGAGATTAGCACAACTTTAACATGAAATAATTAGTTTATATTTTTTTAAATCTTAAATCAATAGAAGAATTATTTGTTTTTTATATTTAATTTTCTATAACTTTTAATTTTTTAATTCTCAAATTTGTATATTTAACTTAATATATTTTTCAATTTTAAATGTTATTCATTTTCATATGAGCCCATTTGAAAAAGCCCAATTATTTGATATTTAAACAAAAATCACAAATATGGAGGGAATTTTATTTTACATGCTTATATTTTATACCAGTTAATACCAAGTTTTTTAATGATCTAAAGAAAGGGATAATTTGAAATTAAAAAGAGTTAATTTAATATAAAAAAATGTAAATTTTAAATGAAAAAAGATTGGTTTGAAGTTAAAAATTGGTATTTTGATGGGAAAAAAGCTACAATCCTATATATCACAACAGAGCAATAACTCATAGGGCACAGAATGAAAGATTTTTGAATAATTTCTAACTACATGGAGCAATAATAAGACAGTTGAGTTTTGTACAATATTATATTAGAACGGTTAAATTGAAATTTGAAAAAGCTGTATCTGGGTTGTTTTGGTGCATTTTAATGTGATTATCCTCGCTATTTAGGTCAGATGTGTTTACGTTTCAGCTTTTCACCATTTTTTAGTGGTTTGGAATAAATGGAAGAAGTCTTTGCCTTACACTGCTTCTCTTACATTCTAATTTTTTTTTTGTAATTTTCTCTGTCTGTCTGTGTGTGTCTCTCTNATCTCTCTCTCTCTCCTCTCTCTCTCTCTCTCTCTCTCTCTCTCACTCTCTCTCTCTGTCTCTGATCTATCTATATATCTATCTCTATCTCTATCTCTATCTCTACCTATCTCAACTCTCATGAATAAAGCTAAATATAAGATCGTAGCATATTTAGTTATATAACAATAGTTAAGGCTTATTCAGGTATTATAATTAACTAAGAATATTCTAAATGTAGCAATTATACGATATGACTATAAAGACAGCTTTTACCATTTAAATCCTACAGATACATGTGTTATTTTTTCGTATATCTTCGTAAAAAAAATAAAATTCAATCATAGAAATCAATACATGTTTTTATATGGAGCTTATATGTTTTCGTATGCCAAAATTAGGTAATAGAAATATGTGGTGAATGTATTTGAGGTTTTAAACGACAGGTAAACAAAAACAATTGAGTTGGTTTATCTCAGTGTACACACTGTAATTGGGGCACAAGGCATAAGTTGTTTTGGAAGGGTTGTCACTTTTATATAGAATTTACACTCATGAAAGCCACTCAATAGATGACTACCCATGTTACTCTATTAAAGATTTTTTTTTTATTGACACCTGGATATTGTCATTTTTAAACAAATTTTTATGCTGACCTAATCGACACTGATCACTTTAATGGATCAAACGTTACCAGCGAGAACTGATGAACCAGTGATCAGTGTCAACTGCATCTGCTCACAGCCCAATCAACTCCATCGTAAGTTATCTTTACTAAGAATTTTGCCATTTCCAGCTTCACCACCAAGTATTTATTAAATTGATAGTTTGTCGTGATAGTGTCCAAATAGCTCCAATATTTATTATTTCATTTTTTTCTGTGTTTATTAATAGATTCCACATGTCACAATATTTTTTATATTTTTACATAATTTTGTGTCACACTTTAAAGAGAAAGTCTCTTCTGCGAGGATGGCCCTCAATACTGTTTGGTCGGGCTTCCTTGCACAGAACATGATCCCTCTTTCCAAAAAATATCACCTTTTTTACTCGGTGGCTAGATCATTGCCTGCTATGGTTCACAAATTTTGTGATATCAGTGATTTGAGAGTCTGGAAAAATTGTTAAGATTTTTCCTAAAGAAGTTGATTGCTTTACCTACGATCACTCCCAATGTTATGTTATTATTAGAAACTAATGTAGACCTGCTGGAGATTTTCACATTAATGAAGCCGAGAATATTAGCGATTGAAGTAAATCAACAGAACTTCATGGTTCTAAACCTGGATCAGTCTTACTGCAAAGCATTCGTGCGAATTCAATCCGGAGTTTTCAGACTTGCATCTGTGGAAGGGGCAACTCTCCACATTATTAATTAAAATAGACGAGAATCATAGGGAAGAGGCTGCGACTAGGGCCATATCGTCGTCCAGGTTCTTGTTTTATAAGAAACTAAAGCCTAAACATTCAATCAGGGTTGTTTTCTGAAAATAATGAATTGCCCAGTAGTTGGCCATTTAGAGAGTCAAGATGGCTGTTCAAATTGAGAGGACTTTTGTATCTTAATAGACCAAGAAATTACCCGCTTTCTTTGTAACCTAAATGCAAGAGAGGATGTATTCCATTATTTAGCAATATGTCCTGTTCCTGCCGAGTTCCGTATGCATTACCTGGGTACTTACAAGCTTAGTGATTCCCAGCTCATTTCTCTTCTCGACTCCTATTGCCGACCACTCATTAAATTTGCACGTATTGTGTGGCATTATAGATAGATACTTTCTAGTACAGCAATTCAATTTTTAAACATTCTTACTCATTCTTAACAATGATTTGCATTTTATTTGTTCCCTTTTTGTCTTTTTTTTCTCTTTCACATGTTTATTTACACAATATTTGTATTTTTATCGTTAAGTGTTACATTATATTTTTTTTTTTTTGTAATTTTCTCTCTCTTGCTTTCTATATCTTTTATACTTGAAAATCTTCATATTCTGTCGAGGGAGGGGAGAGAGAGGAGAAGAGTATATTATATTATCAGGTCAACCTCCACCTGACGGAATGGAATAATTCCAAGCTGTAAATACTTGTCCTTCAATTCGAATGAATTTGATGTTCTTTCCGGAGTTTCTTAAGGCTCCCACATTGATCCAATTTTAACATCACTATTGCGAGGTAACAAGTGGCTGAAAAGATTCCCACATATCTTCAGGCTATGTATAGTGAGGACTTCAAAGCAGTTAGGGAAAAGATGAGCATTCTCAGGAGTTCCTGAGATCCCTGAGTGTCTTTTTGTCTGCTCATATGCACCCTCATGTGTTCCCACTACTACACTAAAAAAGAAAGAAATGTTTCTGGTGAAGTTCCATGAGGGCTTCCTTTTAACACCCTGTATTTCCATATCTTGAGGTCTGCTACTCGAGTCAACCCACCTCGGTTTCATACGCCGCCATGAGGTCCAGGACTACAGGACAAATATTCCTGTTTTATCGGTGCTTAAAATATCCAGCCGGAGTTCAGGTGCCCAGAGGGAAATTTCGATGGCGACCTATCACATTTCATCTGGTATCTGCCCTTCTCATCACATCCCAAGTACCCATTGAGTTGGCTTGAAGGCAGGGGCTGTATATTCCTAGACTTTTAATGAATCAAACATCTGTCTTGGAGCCATCGTCTCCTCACCACATAGCACTTTGATCCAATTTTAATCGGAATTTTATTAATGATCAGGCCTCCTGTTTTGCATTTAATAATTTTATTCCTCTCTTAATTATTAATATAGGCATTGTTCCATTGTCCAACACTCAACCACCTCCACCTCACTTCAAGCAAAATAAGATAGTACTAACTTTATTAAATACCCCCCTCACCCTAAAAAAGGATATTTTTATTTAAAAAAAAAAAAAATTATCTGCCTCAAAATATCTATTTGTCTGGATTGATCCCACAATAACTTTTTCTCCAGATTAGACTCTATCTGCAAATGAGCATACAACCTACTCAGATACACTAGTACTGTTTTGTCCCGCCGTTGAATATTCTAGTTTCTGGTCTCTCCCATATAATTGTTTATAGTATGATTGAAAAGGTACAAACCAAATAGTTAAAATTGCCGTAATTCTGCTGTAAATGCCAGTATATAGGTTCCGTTTATTTAAGTTGATTAAGTGGAGGTAAAGACAACCAATTTGCTTTCTTTTCTATTCTCTCAATAACATAATTGATCACCAGAATCATTAGCATATTTAAATTTGAATATCCTATCTGTCTGCTCACGAAATGTCCAATTATTCAACTAATTTAACTCATGCACCAACATTAGATACCCTTAAACAGGAATGATGGGCCTAGTTAATATTAATAGGCTGCCTGGAAATGTTGATTTTAATAATATTTCCTAGAATGAACTGAAGAAAATACTAACACTTCAATTATAATTTGTATCCATTAATCATTCTTTTTATCAAAGGTCTTGATTGAAATGAAAAAGTGAGTGAGAGCAGTGGCGTATTTAGCCGAAGGTTGTGGGTTTGAATCTCGCTCGTGACGTTAAGCTTTTCATCTTAATAAATACCTTATATGAAAAGATTAATTAATGGAAATAATTAATATCGTCAATTATAACCACTAAACATATATGGATTAATGTAATTTGTATTTTGAATTAGTTAAAAAACATTTTCTTTTTGTTTTGTTTTACACTGTTATATTTTAAATTGGGAATCCTTCATAGGGTCTGCAGGGTGATGTACCCCTAATGATAGTTAAGTCGTTTCTGATCGTTTTGGACTGCCTTTGACAACTAACTTTTTAACAATCTAATAAACATTATATTTTATGCTCTTGTAAAATGAAGCAAATGTAACGATAAAAACTGAATATATAGAATATTTATTTTAGTTATGAAATTTTATGAAAAATTTGCAATGTGTAGTTTGGTTTTTACCAATTGCTTAAGTAGAAGACTACCTCTTCCTTTTGTATTGGTCTGTCTGATAAATTTCGGCTTCTCACAATCTTCAAAGTGATGAAGAAGTCAGTAAATCGTGGTTGTATTGCTGACCGGATTAGCTTAAATGCATCCCATAGCCCAAGTCAACGAGAATAGACACACAAAAGGGATCAGAAACAACCAAACTACTGCTTTATTTTAATGCTCCTTATTTTTTCGCCTACTCTGATATTTTTAACAATATCGTTTATAGAGAAAAAAAAATTGGAAAAACAAACAACCTTCCCTTAGACTTTTTTTTCTCAAAATTTGCCCCCTTTACCAATTTTAGTTTTAACAGATGCCCCAGAGTTTGCATGAAAGAAATGCAGAATGTGTGTAACAATTTTTTTTGGGGGGGATGCATGTTAATCAAAATCAACTTGAAATCTATGAACGACAATATAATTCATCCATTTTATTTATTTGTTCTCTCAAGTTTTACAAAATTAAATATGAGTATTTATTAGATCAATCTATTATATTTAATTGTTTAAATATCAAAAATTAAAGTTGAATTTATTTCAATTAATTATTCTTTTTCATTAAGGTCTTGGTTGAGATGAAAAAGTCAGTGCCATGAGTGGTATTTGAATTCATGAACTTCGACTCAAAACGCCGCTGGTCTAGCCACTTGAGCTATCGTGACTTCAATTCACACGGACACCAACCCCTCGTCTCAACCTAAAACCTTTAGAATTTTTCCTGTTTTTGCCATTTTTCAAATGTCGCACAATCAGGATTCAATTCTCAGCAACTTATGAAGTGGCCAAGGAGAGCTGTTAACGAAATGATAACTTCTTTAATTAGTATATTAATTCATACATGTTTAGTGGTCAAAATTGACCATATTAATTTTAATTAATTATTCTTTTTTGCTAAGGTCGTGGGCTCGAACCCCGCTCGTCATACTGATTGTCATCTCAACCAAACCTTAGCGGAAAACAAAAATTAATTGAAATAGTTAATATGGTCGATTATGACGGTAAACTTGTACGGATTAGTTGAATTTATTGTTCATGGAATCAAGTCTAAATTATCAGAAAATTTCCTTTGTAAATAAACCATCAGGCCTTTGGCATCGTACAAGTGTTTAGAACAGTAGAAACTGGCTTCTTGGGAATTCTGTCAATGTTGGCACGAGGATTATATTTAATTGACAGGTAACTGTGGCAGATAGCATATGCCTATTTGCACACTTTCCACTGCCTGTCATAAATTAATATTACTTCAATTTTTCATCTTTTATTTGCACGGCTTTATTGTTAGAGGTAAGAGGGAGTAAATTTTGTTTTTCGTATTACAACACTTTTCGACGTTTTTGTTTTTAAGTAATCTTTTTATTTTAATTTTTAATAAAATAATTTATTTTTATGACAAGTTAATTTTTTTCATTGCATGAATTATGTATATATGTAGTGATTTTTTTGTTATACTTATTACTCTCAAACATATTTGTTTTGGTTGTTTACAATCATCATCCTCAATGGTCTGCTTATGGTTGGTTCTGTCAGATGCATTTTAGCCTTTGGCCATCTTCAGTGGTTGGTCAGGGTGTCATTAACTCAGCGCATAATTTCACTGAAGGTGGTTTAGCCATCTAAATGGGTGAGAACGCCTGACAGACCAAAATGGTTAGAAAAGACTAACTACAGGTTCATCACTATGCAAACTACAAGAATAAATTTCACATTAAATCTCTACTTTAACAGGGTGAAATTAAAAATGCATCCAAAATTTTAAATTACCAAGAAGAATTTGTATATATTATAAACTTCATAATATACAATTTAAACCCAATGGTCGAGTGATTAGGATATCCAACTTGTTCTAGGTTCACGACTTTAATTTAATGAAGAGAAAAAAAGTATTTTAAAATTTTATGACCACCCAGTATGACAGGAATTACTTAAATTGATAATTTGTGGGAATGTATTTTTCTGTATTTATATTTATCATGTAATTAAAAATGTACCCTTCTGATTTTAGGAGTTGAAGTGTGAGTCAAATAAGACGTAAAAATGCAATCTACAAAAGAAGAAAATGCCAAAAAGAAGAACCTTCGGGCTCTTGCCAATCCACTTTCTGCGGTCACATTTAGGTATGTTACAATATTGCAATAATGATAGTGTAAACATTAGTCAACAACAAAAAACTGATAACAAATTATAGTTCAACACATACAGAAAACCAACACACATGCATTCAAGCTGATTCAAAACAAACATACACACACACACACACACACACACACACACATACACACATAGAGGCACAAAATAGCCACAGTACTAATAAGAAGAACAATCATCATCTATCACATTTTTCGTGGTTGATCAGGGTTATAAGTAGGGTGTGGCTGAATGACAACAAAACAGTGAGGTCAAATATTTCACGCAATAGTATATTTTTCTATGTATATATANCCAAAGAAGTTGAATTTTTTTTACAAATTTTTAATTTATCACTTTTTAGAAGATTTAGTGTTTGTTAGGAAATTTAATGCTCTTTTCACTGTTTTTTAATTTTATTTATTTATTTTTTATTTCCCCACAGATGAATAGTATAGAGCTACAAATAGATTGTTAGCAAAAACCGTAGATTGTTGGGGGAAAAAAAAAGTTGAATATCTGCGAAAGGGTTGAGAATCGCACCATGTTTCATACGAACTTTTTTTGTTGCCTTTGAGGTGTGCAATTCACTGGCAAAGTTAGTGACTCCCTGTATAATGTACATTTAGACTTTGATCTGACTTCTGACTTTCGACTTTAGACGCTTAGATGATATGATGATATTAAAACTTAGGCTTTCTGATGGGTTGTTGGCCACTATTGACCTCTTGACTATTGACTATTGGTTGTTTTTCTTGACAATTCTTTCTTTTTTTCGTCTGTTCAGCTCCAAAGATTTTTGATTGCCATGTGTTGTGGTTTTATATTGACCTCTGGAGTCTTCCACGGATCAACCATGTTAAATATTTGGGGTTGAAAGCATGGAACTTGGAAGATTTATGGTCAACTTTTTGTGTGAACTGTTTATCAATATCTTCAGACTTTAGATGACCAATATGTTTAAGATTTGGGTTTTAAACTTGGAGTGTAGGAGAGGTCTGGTGAATTGTTGATCAATATTGACCTTTAGGCCATCTTCATTTTTTAACTGATCAAATATGCTAGTTTTGTTTGGATTGTAACATTGAGGTGTGGGCCACTAATTATTTTGCTTGAAAGTATCCAGCAATGTAGAAGTTTGGATAGTGGTAAATATTGACCTCAGAACTATCCAATTTTCAGTCAGAATGGATTTTTGCAGTTGTAGTGGGATTTACAGGTTGTTTTTCTTGACAATTTGTATTTTCTTCTGTTCTGCTCCAATGATTTTTGATTGCCGTATGCTTTGGATCAATATCGACCTCTCGAGTCATCCACGGATCAATCATGTGAAATATTTGGGTTGAAAAAGCATGGAGCTTGGAAGATTTGAGGTCAATTTTTTGTGTGAACTGTTTATCAATATCTTCATTCTTTAATTGACCAATATGTTGGTTTTAGACTTGAAGTGTTGAAGGTGAGCTGCTGATCAATATTGACTTTGATCTGACTTGATCATTTCTTACTTAAAAGTACAGATGAATATGATGACTGTTCAAGAGATACATAGACTCTCTTGTGGAGGCTATGTAACTTCTGTATTTTTTTAAAAAATTTCTCTTGTATACTTTAGTACAAGTAGAGAAAGGAGGTATATCCAAGTGAAACGAGTGGTGTCACTTTTTAACTGAAAATCCCCCCCCCCAAAAAAAAACAACTTAAAAGTATAGATTAATGTGACAATGAAACATTTGATTTGTCTAAATCATATAATTAACAAAAAAGATTAATTAAAATTTCAAGAAATTTATGTTTTCTGTATAAATGTTTTCAGTTGGACTCTGCCCCTTTTCTGGCAGGGCTTTAAGCGTGAACTCCTCGTCGATGACCTGGCCGAGCCGCTTGATGAACACTGCTCTTCGAAGCTGGGTGATAAACTCGAGAAGTAATCTATACGATATTCCCCCCCCCCAATATTATTACAAATAATGTTATTTTACAATTGTACAGGGCCTGGGATGAAGAGGTCGCCAAATGTAAAAATACGCAAAAATCACCTAGCTTCCTCAAGGCAATTTTGAGAGTGTTTGGTTGGCGGCTCTTCTTTTATGGTTTCTTCATAGCCACAGCAGAGCTCGGGGCTAGGTAAATCTTACACTTTATTTATTACATTTTATTTTTTCAGGTTTTTTTTTTCTTGTGCTTTCACATTACGTTTGTATTAATTATTATATTTCAAAATAACTGTTTTTAGATAAATTTTTGGCTAATACTGCTATTGATTAATTAAGAAATTAACCGAGGATCTTGCTGCAACAAATTAAGCGATTGAAAGCACAAAGGTTTTTTAAGACGATAAAATTTGACCTAATTTTTTTAAATTTTATATCTATGATTATTATTTTTAATAAATAAATTATAAATTTACTGCCAGTAAAAGGCAAGCTTATAAATAAATATAAGAAGGTTTTTAAATAAGAAAACAATAATCAATAGCAACATCATCCCTTAATATTGCAAAATCTCTTATTAGAAATTATTCTAATAATCAAAATTATTTAAATTATTTAACTTTTTAATTATTAATGATTATGTGCACAATCTTGTAGAGTTTAGATGTAAAAAATGAAAAATATATAAAACAAATCCCCAAGTCCAATTGTTATTTCTGAAAGGTAGTTATTTAAATGACAACTCATTTGAGCATTTGATTAAAATGTGCCTACAGGGTCGCTCAACCTCTTTTGTTAGGACGTCTTATTGGATGCTTTACAACAGGCCTTAATGAAACGTTAAATGAGGCGTATATGTTTGCAGTGGGAGTCATTTTGTGCACAGCGTACACAATATTCATAACCCATCCATACATGATGGCGATAATGCACATCGGTATGAAATTACGCGTTGCCGCATGTTCCGTCATGTATCGCAAGGTTTGCTACATGGTTTCTTTCTGTCTTTTGATCCGTTCACTGATTTGATTCTTGGCTTAAGGCGCTGAGGCTGAGCAAGATGACGCTGGGCCAGACCACTGTCGGAAAGGTCGTCAACCTCATGTCAAATGATGTCAACCGGTTTGACATCGCCTTCCTCTTCGTTCACATCCTTTGGATCGGACCCGTACAGACGATCATCGCCACATATTTCATGTGGAATGAAGTTGAATGGGCTGCCATCATCGGTCTAATTTCTCTTTTCATTTTCATCCCCTTTCAAGGTAGGCTAATCTGTTTTTCTCAACATTTCACTTCTTTTTTTTTTCTTTTTTTCAGTTTAACCCCTTTTTTTTAACCATTTCTCCTTATAATAGTTCAAAATGAAATCAATTTCAAAGCTTTTCTTCCATAAATTTTTGTGTAGACTCATTTATCAATTGTCCACATCACATCATTGTTCCTGGCTGTGAGCTGTTTCATAATTTTGCAACTACAATCAATTTTTATTTAACAATTTCAACTGCAGAATATCACATAGTTTTATCATTGCATTTGTAATAAACCATAAGAAAAGTAGAGCTGGAATTGTAAAAGATTAATATTTTTGTACCATGATTGAAATTACTGAATCTAAGGCAATTTTTTAGGATGAGTTTACACGGAGCAGTTTTTGTCGAGTTGACAATTTTTGTCGACAAACGATGTCCAATGTTGGTTCAGCATGTCACTAGGTTGCTCGACCCTCCTTGGCAGTTTCCAACTATATCAATTATAAACATGGACCTCAATGATGAAGCCTGTTTTAGGTTTAATATTATTATGTCAAAGAAAAAATGAGGAAAAGAAAAGTTGCATGTTGGTCCATCCCATATTATCAGATTGTTTGAAAGAAAGGGTCGTTTTGATATGTTGTGTCCTCAATAAAGGTGGACGAAGTTTTTTTAAAATTAATTGATTAATTTTTTTTATTTTACAAGGATATCTATAGTTTAGAAGGACTGTATGTGGGCTTCATTACTTACTTTATCTAGCCCATACAGTTAACAACATTTAATTTATATTTAAAAAAAAAATCCTGAAAACTTACCTTAACCAAAGCTATTCAGGCCACGAACAGTGAGAAAAACACCATCTCAACAACACCTCTGTAAAACATCAAATGATGGGTTGAAGCGGCCTCGGTGCCATTTGCTTGCCGTCGGTAAAATCATGACAGTTTTGATGCAGCATCATGGCTAGAGAGCCCACGGTGTACATCCTGCTTTGAACTGATGGAACAATCTGTCAAATCAACAAAAACCGCTCCTTGTGAATTTATCCTTAATCTCAAAATAACAAGTAATTTTTGAGGAATTCTTCTTACCCTTCTCTGTAACTCGCTCGAATTGTTTTTATTTGCATTTTTAAATATTGTATCCAGTAATAAAACAGTATTGGTAAAAGGCGATCCTTTGTCAGAGAAAAACCTGGGCTAAGTAGATAACTTTACCTAATAAAGGACCTTTTGTTCATTTACCTTTCTAGGTGTGTCAGGATGTTTTTGACATGCTTTATTTTTGTCACCAAATTATTAAATAAACTGTCCCAATATGAAAAAGCAAAAAGTTATGTTTAATGTTTGTTTTTCCCCAGTAATAATTATTGGTTAATGCTTGTTGTTATACATTAAATTTCAATTAAATGTTCTCTGTTTATCAAGCTTTCCTTGGGAAAAAGATCTCCCATTATAGACAGCGAACAGCCGCTCGGACTGACGAACGTGTCCGCCTCATGAATGAAATCATTTCTGGAATCCAGGTGATCAAAATGTACACGTGGGAAAAGCCGTTTGCCAACCTTGTCTCAGAGGCTAGGAAGTAAGTAAAGCACATTGATTGAATTAATATTGGGTTGTCCGGAAAATAATGCAGGATTTTGGTATTAAACAAAAAAAAAGAAACTAGTTACTTTAAAGCAATGTTCTTTAATCAAAATAATTTCCCANCATACAAATGAGTAATCCTGTAAACGTAAACAGAATATTTTATATAGATTTTTTTTAATGAAAACTTAAAATCCTGCATTATTTTCCGGACAACCCGATAGTAAAGTGTTGATTTAGTTTAAATTATTGTATTTTTTTAAATTGTATTAAAAGGACCTTACTTATAGCTAAATATTATAACAAACTATTTATAACTTGATAAACTAAATTTTTTGGTAAAAAGTAAGATTATTCACAATTTACAAGTTAAATTTTTTAGTAAAAACAAAATAAATAAATAAATAAAATACCAGGTAATTAGAAAAGTTCATTTGTTTTTTAATTTGTTATTATTTGAATACTGTTAATCAAAAATTCAATTTAAATAGGAGGATTGGGTGTTTACGTCATGTATTATTTATGAGGATAAAAAAAGTAAAGTAATTATCTTTCAGTATGGCTTGACTACCCGTTGGGTTCGAGGCCGAGGGTCAAACCACTTTAAAATACATTTTTCATACTATTTTCAATTAAAAAACCATGGGCTCTGCCGGATTCGGATTCGAGAGTTCTGGGTAGAACCGCTAGCAAATACGAGATGGACACCCTAACCACTCGACCACCTGTCCCCTTTAGTGATCCACATCATCACTGTCTGGACAAAATATATGTAAAATATTTCCTTTCTCATCGCTTCAAACCCAGTAATTTGCACGGACTTATTATTCATATTCAAGCAAGGTACTAGGATGCCTGAGACATTAGTGGCCAACTGGTTTTGCATTGATCCAGATTTCAAGCAGTAAATGCTCATCATCAGACTGCAAGTTATATACATGTACATATTTCATTCAGGTTGTAAACAGTGGTATACTGCCTCTCGGTGATTCCCAATAGTTTATTAATTAATATTTTTATAAGGGAGTAATTTAATACTGAGCTGCTGAGGTGGTTGTACCCTCTTGCACGCTTACCCTAATTGTAGCTGTAAATGATGGTTATATTTATTTATTTTTTTTAATACAGAAAAGAAATAAAGTACATATCCAAATCATCGTACATAAGAGGAATCCTTCTGTCGTTTATTGTTTTCCACTCCAGAGCCAGCATATTTTGCACAATCATCGCTTACGCCCTTTTTGGAAACAATATCTCAGCCGAAAAGGTTAGTTCCTCTTAACACGAAAAAATGACCATTTTGTTAAATAAAGTATATTTTTAGGTATTTGTTCTGGCCTCATTTTACAACACGTTGAGGCAGACGATGACGGTCTTTTTCCCACTGGCCATCACTCAGACTGCGGAAGGAAGGATATCTGTCAAGCGTATAAGGGTAAAGTTTCAAACAGCGCATTATTCGTTTAATTTATTTTAATTTGTTTTTATGAATGTTTGTAGGAGTTTTTACTCTTGGATGAATTTCAAACGAGCAAAGATTGTGTCACGTTAGAGAAGAACGGCGACGTCTTGTCTTTTGACAAAAAACAGACTCCCGAACGGTATGTTCATCTCCTGAAAGAATATGACACGCCTTGTGTTGAGATCAAAAACGCATCGGCTAAGTGGAACGAGAACAACGAGACTTTGAACAACCTATCTTTAGATGTTTACCCAGGAAAGCTGACTGTCGTAATCGGTCCTGTCGGCAGTGGGAAGGTAAAGTCAATTCAAATTTATTTAAAAAGTTGTAATATCCGAGGGTGTATCAAAATATAAACAAACTTTTTTTTTCTGAGGGCGTAATTTTGAAGTGAGCTTTTAGAGTACATTAGTTGGAATGTCATCTGGTTCTGATCTATTCTGCCAGGCAATGCATTATTGTTAAATCACTCATGAAAACTAGTGCAAATTGTTCAAAAAATTGTCCGTTCATTTTGAGGAACCTATGACTCAACTGTTGTTTGCCTGAAAAAAGTTCATGGAAGAAAACGAACAGGTGGAAAATGAAGAACACGACTGCCATCCTTGGACCAGCATTGAAAAAGAAAATACTCATGCAGTTCAACACCTTCAAGACGATAGACATCTGAATAACCGAAAGACAGAACGGATTCAAATAATCTCATGGAACTGTAAAAGCATCATACCACATGACCTAGAGTCCCATAAAGTGCTTGCCAGATGAGCCCTTTTGACAGCAGAACACAAGTCTGGATGTTTGCATGTCTGCCAGGAGCTTTCAGCATGCTTTGACACCAACCTCCTGACCAATCTGACCTATCACTCTGAGATTTTTACACCTTTTAGCACCTTAAAAAAGCACAGTGAATTACAATCCTCTTTTTTTATGATGCTGGGATCTAAAACCTCCCAATCGACTGTAAAATAAATCTATTTCCAATCAGGAGGTCATTATGAGAAAAAAGTGTATGCTCGGTTATTTTATAACACCAAAGAAATTAAAAAATAGAAAAAAAAGTCTTTTGTATGTGATTTACTTTCTTAATATTTCTCTACCTAATTTTGCATAAATGCTTTATTTAGATGTTATTAAATATTTCTTCTGGTCATCCCATACACCGAGAGTGTATTTGAGCAAAATTAAAAAGCTTTAATAATATTTTCTTTTAGTCTTCCCTCCTCTACATGATCCTGAGGGAGCTGGAGTTGTACAGCGGTTCAATGAAGGTTTGCGGGAAGATGTCGTACGCTTCGCAGGACGCCTGGCTCTTCCACGGTAGCGTCCGGCAGAACATTCTCTTCGGTGAGGAGTTCAACAAGGAGAAGTACAAGAAGGTCATCAGAGCCTGCGCACTCAAAACGGACTTTGAACAGCTTCCTTTCGGCGACAAAACCATCGTGGGTGAGAGAGGCGTGTCACTCAGCGGTGGACAAAGGGCGAGGATAAATTTGGCAAGGTATCCTTATCTTTTTGTTATCGATTGTTTAAATATTTTTTAATAATAATGTTTCTACTTTTAAAGAGCTGTTTATAAGGACGCTGATATATATTTGCTCGATGACCCCCTCTCTGCAGTTGATCCTCATGTCAGTAAACATCTTTTTGAGGACTGCATCCAAGGTAGAATCTATCCAACAAATCTTTTTAATAAAAGAGTCAAACTTTTATCCTTTTTTTTTTTAAATCTTGTTTTTCAGGCTACTTGAAAAGTAAAGTTGTTATTTTGGTTACGCACCAGCTTCAATACCTTGAAAAAGTCGATCAGATCATTTTACTGGAAAATGTAATATATTTAATATTATTTGTACACTTTAATAATATTATTGGGTTGTCCGGAAAATAATGCAGGATTTTAAGTTTTCATTAAAAAAAATCTATATAAAATATTCTGTTTACGTTTACAGGATTACTCATTTGTANTTGATTAAAGAACATTGCTTTAAAGTAACTAGTTTCTTTTTTTTTGTTTAATACCAAAATCCTGCATTATTTTCCGGACAACCCAATAATACACTCAAAAGACAAAGAAAATAAAAACGGACACTTTATTTATGTGTTTATTTTCAATAACTGGGTATAAAGATTAATAATTAGTCTTAAATCATAAACACAACAATAATAACATGTTGACCTTTAAAAATAAAGAAATTCAGTTCAATTTCATCCTTTCCAGAACCATCTTGTCAAGAGGATTAATTTTTTTTCTTTTTTTTTTAATGGCTTTCTTTGATGAACCAATAAATTTGAGTAAAAAAGTAATTATTAATTTTATTATCTTAAAAGAATGAGCATAATGCTTTGGTCAATGACAGGCGTAGTGTTTGTTAGATAGCACATCAGGTGTGCTGTACTGGTCTACAGCGGTTTAGGGTCACCAGAAGTCTTGATTGAAGAGAAGGTAATGGTCGACCATGATGCACGTCAGCTAGAGTTGAATTTGTTGTTGTTACCGCAATATGGAATTTAACGGCTTAAATGTTTAGACATTTGAACACTGAGGGCTTTTATCTTCACAGATGAGTATCGGGTTCAATGCTGGACTGCACTGAGGTATATTGAGGAAGTTTTGGCCCCATTTATTACATCCATTTTTGTGTTAATGCCCGATAATGCTCGCCAGCACGTTCCCTTCGCATGAATCCGAAGAACACATGGGACATGATAAAGATGCGGGTTAGACCGTTCACTGCCTCCAACAAGTGTTGAACATCTTCAAACCATTCTTAATGAAGAAGGGGATTCTGTTTCACTAGACAAAATTCATTCACTTATTTACTCAATACCTACGAGAATTAAGGCAGAGAGGAATTAATATGCGCTATTAAAAGCAAAACTGGGTAACAAATTATTAGTTAAATTTTAATCCATCATTAAATGATTTTTCTGTCAAATCATCATAATTCAATTTTTATTAAAATTCATAAATTTCTGATCTCGTTTAATTTGGTTTACATTAAAATAAGTGTGTTGTAATTAATATAATAACAAAAATACGTATAGTTTGAAATAAACGACAAAATATGAGTGTCCATTTTTTCTTCTGAGTGTATAACAACTTTGCCGTATGGCATTATTTATAATACAATTTAAATTTGAATAAATTATATTGGGGATTTTTAGCGAATGTCAATCCCATATCCTTTAATGTTTTTTTTTCTCACTTAAGGGTCATGTAAAAATGAGTGGTAGTTACACCGATCTAAAAGAATCTAAACTGGATTTTACTGGTTTCCTCAATACAGAGAGCAATGAAGATGATGAACTTATAGATGGACCTCGACGACTTAGCAGACAATCTTCTATACATGTAAGTTAATTTTTTTTTAAATTTTTGTTTTTACGTTATTTACTTGTTTATATTTTTAGAGCGTGGCTTCTTCAATGAATGAGGACAGATGGAACGGGGAGCCTGTTGAGAATGTCGAGTATCAGATGAAAGGTTCTGTGAGCAGCAAGATCTACTACGCTTACTTCAGAGCCGGCGGCGGGATGTTCATTATCTCTGTAGTGCTTATGCTGTTCTTTTTTGTACAAATTCTGGCCAGCGGTGGTGACTATTGGATAACACATTGGTAATTACTTTTTTACTTGAAAATTCTCTTATGTATTTCGATAAGTTTCTGAAATTGAAATATTTAATTAGTTTGATTGCATAAAAAAAGTTACTGAACTTAATTTAATAGGGTGAACCTCGAGGAGGATAACATTTCCCAATCTGATAGAGACTTCTGCATATATGTTTTCACCGCCCTCATCGTCTCCACGGTCGTGTTCACTTTGATCCGATCTTACATGTTTTTCTACATGTGCATGAGATCGTCGACGAACCTTCACAACCAGATGTTCAATGCTCTAACACGCACGACAATGTGGTTTTTCAACAATAACAGCTCAGGTAAAAAAAAATCAATAAAAAAAACGCATAGTAGTACAACTATAAAAGATTTTTTTTTGTAGGCCGTATCCTCAATAGATTCTCAAAGGACATGGGTTCAATTGACGAGCTTTTGACAGCAGCACTGATCGATGTTTTACAAGTAAGTTTTAGTCCTAAATTAAACTTTTCCATTATTATATAAATATTATTCTAATTGCAGATTTTCATCACCTTATTCGGTATTATAATCGTTGTGGCCACTGTGAATCCGTGGCTATTGATCCCCACAGCAGTATGCGCCATCATTTTCTATTTCTTACGTATTTTCTACTTGTCCACTTCGAGGAGCATCAAAAGACTTGAAGGGATCAGTAAGCAAGATTATTTATTAAATTTTTATAATTGTTATTTTTTTTATTATTATTTTTTTTTTTTTAAAGCTCGTAGCCCTGTCTTCACCCATGTGAATTCTTCTATGCAAGGACTGACGACAATTAGAGCATTTGGAGCACAGAAAATCCTAATAAAAGAATTCGATTATCACCAGGTATTTTAATGTTGACATTTTTTAATATTATGGACTTACAGGGGCCACTAAGGGAATAATTAAAAAACATTCTGGGTTTAAATCCCAGCATAACATTTAAACTTTTTGACAATTAAAAAAAAAAAAAAAAAAAAAGTATTGTAAATTGGTTCTGACCATCAGGTATGGACTTATATTTCTCTTTTAAGTTAGCCAAGTAAAAACAATTGTACAGTAAATTCTCCTTAATTTTTTTTTTTCAACGAGGGTTTGCATCAGCATAGGTCATAATTGACACTCGGGGTGCCGGTAAAAATCCATTTCTAAGTAGGTCAGGTATGAATGCAAGGCCAGTGGATTCAAACCTAGGTCTACCTTACAAGGATGAGCATCGTGTCTACGCCTAACTGTTGACTGATGACTCCCACTGACGCCACCCTAAATGTATTTTTTTGTTATATTGATTTTTAATTCAGTGGTTGCTGTTTAGTCCGTTTTCGAGCTATTCTATTGAAATTTTGCAAGTCGAACCTAATAGGCCTTGACTGTGTCTTTGATGTAATGGTATGGTATGGCATGGTATGGTGGAAAGGATACTAGGAAGCGGGGTTTGTATTCCCCAGGCTCTGAAGCCTTCTAGCTTATTGTACTTTTCTAGTTCCTTAGCTCAGTCAATAGACTCAACCCTTCTTCTTAGAAGTATCAGGTCATTGACTGTTGTTGCTGCAATTTGATTCCCTAAGTCTTTTCCGTACGTTAGGTTAAACCTCCATTGAGCTGTTGTTTCGCATTCGAAGATGATTTGAGTGGCTGTTTCCTCCTCCTCGTTACATAATCTGCAGATGGGATCATCGCTATATATACCCATGTTGTGTAGATGTTTTCTCAGATACCAGTGACCGGTTAGTAGTCCCACCACTCCTCTGAGTTTTGCCCTCTCAAATTGCAGCAGTGTTTTTGCCAATCTTGGTGAGGGTTGTTTCATCATAAGTTTACTGTGTCTAGCACCGCTAGAGTTTATCCACTTCTCTTCTTGTTTTGCTTGGATCCATTCTGTGATGGAGGATTCTATGTTTGTTTTTGTTATCCCAAGGATAGGTTCGGGGCCTATGTATGGTCTTGCAGATACTCCTCTGGCCAGTTTGTCTGCTTCCTCGTTACCCAAAATTCCCCTACGCCCTGACACCCAAGATATCATCAGGTTGTTGTGTTTTCCCAGGTTTTGGAGATTTTGGATACATTCACTGACTAGTATTGATGTAATTCTTTTACATCCCAATGCTTTAATAGCTGCTTGGCTGTCTGATCTTATGAGGATTTTTTATCAGTGTAACCTCTTCTAAGATTTTCCAGGGCACAAGCAGTGATGGCATGTATTTCTGCTTGAAAGACCGAAGTGTACTTCCCTAATGAGTTTGATTGCTCATATTTTGGGCTTGTACAGAAAACGCCTGATCCGGTTCCTTCGTTTGTTTTGGAGCCATCTGTGTACCATATCATTGTATCTGATGCTCTCCTGTGTTCTTCCTCTCCTTTATAGTCTGTTGAGACTTTATAGGAAGTTTTGAAGATTGTTTCTGGGCTTTGATGTGATAAAACATTTCATTTCGATTATGCATTGCGGAAAAAAAAGGAGGAATGGGAATTTTATTTTTTCCAAGGGCAATGGCATTTTTAGCCGACAAACAGGATTCTTCCTCCCTTAAGCAGGGAAACACACTTGACGCAATACAACACGACGCTACACGACACTTTGTCTCGTTTTGGTAGGGTGTGCACATCTGTTCGATGTCAAGCACATACATTCACACATTTTGTATCATAATTGCAACGCCTCTTTTGCTCTTAATGCATTATTTTGAGCAGAACCAAGTAATAAATTGTTGGTTAAATTTTAGTTTTAAATAAAGTTATTCCGGTGTTTTGATAAGTTTTCTGCCTAACCATCATAATTAAATAATTTTTATAACAACATGAATTTTTGATCACATTTAATTTGGTTTAGATTAAAATAACCAGGTTGTAATTAATTTAACGACAATAATACATATAGTTTGAAATAAAAATATGAATGTTTGGTTCTTTTGTGTTTGATTGTACTCAATGATACTCGATGAAAATCTGCACTGTGGGGAACTTGGTTGCATTGTGAAGTGAAGAGTAGGGTAGCATAGCGTAGCATTCATCTTACATTTTATATTAAGTTGTTTACATTTAGCCGGATCCGGCAAAAAAACTAAGCCTGGCATTTCCGTCGGACATTTTGTCCCTGTGGAGCACTGGCAAATTTCCCGGACTGATGTAATGTGAACGAGCTCGCATCTGCATCAACACGTCGAGTCATTTTGGCATTCACATTCTTTAGGTCAGACTCATGTACGTTCATATGGGAAGACGGCAAAAAAAGTTCCAGAATTTTTAAAATTTAAAAAATTGTCGTTCAGCTGAATATTTTTAAAAATTAAAGACCTACCACAGGTCTTGGATTTAAAAGGCTGAGAAAATATACATTTTCAAAGTTGGCCATTATTTCGTACAAAAAACCAGATAGCGGTTTTTTATTTATTTATTTTTATTTTATGGGCAGTGTACTATATATTCTGTTTAAATATAGGATCTACATTCATCAGCATGGTACTTATTCATCGCATCAAGCAGAGCGTTCGGTTTCTGGCTTGACTTCGTCTGCCTGATTTACATAAGCCTTGTCACCTTGAGCTTTTTGATTTTTGGAGGAGGTAATTAGTCAATATCTACTCTTCTAAGTAAATGTCTTATGAAAAATGGGCAATATTACAGAGAAATATGGTGGCAATGTCGGTCTGGCTATATCGCAATCAATCGGTTTGACCGGTATGTTCCAGTGGGGCATGCGGCAGACAGCGGAGCTAGAAAATCAAATGACTTCTGTTGAAAGGGTCATGGAATACACTTCACTCGAGCAAGAGCCCCCACTTGAATCTCCACCAGGTAGATTTTTTTAAAGTACATCATTTAAAAAAAAAAAATTCAATTCACAATAATGTTTTCTAGACAAAAGACCGAAAGAGAGTTGGCCTGAGAATGGAAAAATTGAGTTTAAAAATCTCAGCCTGCGATACAGCCCCTTAGACCCCTGGGTCCTTCGAGACCTCAACTTTACTATTGAGCCCAATGAAAAAGTAATTTATTAAATAAACATAAGTTTTTAACTTTATAATTTATTCATTATCATTCGTAAGGTTGGAATTGTTGGACGGACAGGAGCCGGTAAGTCTTCGCTTCTTTCAGCATTGTTTCGTCTATCCGAATTGGACGGTAAGATCATCATCGACGGAGTTGATACGTCTGAAATAGGCTTGCACGAGTTGAGGTCAAAGCTCTCAATTATACCACAAGAGCCGGTTTTGTTTTCTGGTACGCTCAGGAAAAACCTGGACCCTTTTGACGAATACAATGATGACGTCCTTTGGAGCGCTATTGACCAAGTACAAATACAAACAAAATCATTTTATCCACTGTAAATTAATTAAAGTAATTAATATAATATCGATTTGAAGGTTAAATTCAGGGAAGCTGTGAAAGAGCTGGCCGGTGGCCTCCAGGGTCGGATATCAGAGGGTGGATCCAACCTAAGCGTCGGCCAGAGGCAGTTGGTCTGCCTTGCCAGGGCCATAATTAAAAACAATAAAATACTTGTCCTAGATGAAGCGACAGCGAATGTTGATCCGAAGTGAGTTTGCTTGATTATTTTTATAATATGATGGATAAATGGCTATTTTTTTTTTCCCAGGACAGACACTCTAATACAGCAAACGATAAGAGATAAGTTCAAGGACTGTACTGTCCTTACGATCGCTCACCGTCTGCATACTGTTATGGACTCGGACAAAGTCCTCGTAATGGATGCTGGTACGATGGTGGTAAGTTGTCGCTAATATGTTCGTTCGCAGATTATAAATCACGCTGATCGATAATGATGAATAATTGTTTTGTCACAGGAGTTCGATCACCCTTACAAACTACTTGAGAACAAGAACGGCTTTTTTTCAAAAATGGTTGAAAACACAGGCACCCAAACGGCAGCTCGATTGATGCAAATGGCACATGAGGTTTGTACATTTTGAATCTGCACAAAAATTACGTTTTTTGAGGGTTGGTCGAGTCAGAAAAACTTAAAGTAACACAATGCGGAACTAAACATTGTGACATATTCTATCTTCAGGTGTAAAAGCAAGATAGGGCACCCCTTTTTTGGAAAATATTTTAGTTTTTTTGAGGCCCTTCCTATATGTAAAAAACTCTTGTTTTGTAATTGTTATTCAATTTGTCAGTAATAACTTATCACCTTTGGTAATTAATATAAAATATAAATTTTTCATTAATTTGTATTATAATTTATAATTTTTATTATTTTATATCATNAAACAAACTGAAATGATTGGAAACGACCAAGAATAATAAAAGTAATTGTTAAAATATTCAGATGCAGTGGTTCCTTCTTAAAATGACGAATTTTAAAAAACAAACAGGGCCTATCTCATATAACAATTACATGTTAACGATGAACTAGATTATCGACCTGCTGGAAACATGAAGTCTTTTCGGAGGATCTACGGAAGAGGTCAAACACAGAGAAAACTTCCTTTCGGTTTTTGCCGAGCTTTCGACAGTTTTATACTGTCATCTTCAGGGCTTAAACCTTAATGGGGAAATAAACGACATGGTGTTTTGGGCACAGAAGTACATTATGTTTTTTGGGGCTCAGCATCTCATAAAAGTCTACAAACTAGTCAAATCTTCCTTTCTTTGTTTTTCAGGTACATGCGATCACAGTGCATTTCTTATATATACATATATACAATTAACTTATCTTACATTTAAATCTCTGTACAGTAAGATTACAGATCAAAAAAAAAAAAAAAAAAAAAACCCTCTTCGACGAGAGGAACAAAGGCTACGGGATACACATGTATGTAGGATGTGATCGCATGTACCTGAAAAACAAAGAAAGGAAGATTTGACTAGTTTGTAGACTTTTATGCGATGCTGAGCCCCAAAAAAACATGATGTACTTCTGTGCCCAAAACACCATGTCGTTTATTTCCCCATTAAGGTTTAAGCCCTGAAGATGACAGTATAAAACTGTCGAAAGCTCGGGAAAAACCGAAAGGAAGTTTTCTCTGTGTTTGACCTCTTCCGTAGATCCTCCAAAAAGACTTCATAATTTTTTATAATTTTCATTTTGTATTACTCTGTTCAACTAACATTTCATACCTATGTATGTACTGTATTGTATTTAGATATTTTTATTCTTTACAGAGTTTTGCCGTTGCACGAGACCCTGAGGAGCAGTAAAATCGTGAAACGAGCCTGCAAATCTTTAACTCAATCCTCCTGCCACTACTTAAGTGATGTTTCAGAAACGTCACATCAAATGTGTCAACGTTAACTTTTACCCGTGTTAATATTAAGTTATTTTATGAAGTGAAATTTATATAATGGCCAATTATGTGTCGATTTTTCTTTTTATTCCTCTTACATAAAGGTAATCTGGTGAAATGTTCCTCTCTCGCCTACAATTTTTTTTTGGTCCTCAGACACGGGAAAGAAGGGACGTGAAAAAGTGTGCCTTTTGCTTGTATACCGCCATAAATTTATGTTAAATGTACTCTAGTGTACTTAAAATTGTACTTTTTTCTTTCTGTAGTACTTAATTTAAATTCGAGCGTCGAGATTGCAACTGTGGATTGCAGACCAGTCTCGTCAAGCTCGCTTTGTTTTAATAATTGAATAGTTACCAACGACGGCGATAGAAGACAAAACGTTCAATCAAAACTTCTACTCCAGTCACTTTTGAAAATCGAGCCAAATAAAAGAGTATTATTTTTTTCATGTAAAATGCAAATTTATACTTAAATTTCTGAAGATTAAATATGTATTTTTTATGTATCTTTTTGTTAAGAACCCTCTTCTTTTGGCTACTGCATATACAATCGTCTTTTTCCCTTTAAAAGCTTTATTGAATCAATAAATTAGAGGTCTCAGACAGAAAATTGGATGTATAAGATGTGTTGTATAAGAAAAAGATAAAACAAACAAATAGTATTGTAAAATGGTTAGGGATCGAAGGCTTTAGGAAAATTGAGGACAAGAATGGTGATTTTACATAGAGTTCTGTAGGTGGAGTTGCTTGAGCCTTGAGGGACTCAAGAAGTGATGGACTGGGGAGAACATGGTGGCTATTTGGGACGGAGACTACTTGATAATGGAAATGATGAATTAGAACCATCGAATTGAATGTTTTTTGTCTATGTTATAAAATTTGTTGTTTACAACTATCTTGATTGCAAGCATTAAACGCTCATCATCAGGTTGAAGCAGATACAAACACATCTCTCGACATGAATTGTAAGTGTGAACCTGCCAAACCACCGCTAACGCACATTCCAATGAGATGCTGGTTTTAATGCCGCTCAATTTTTAACGTGCGAAAAGTGTTGATTACAACACAACTAAATATTATCCTGATAAATTTTAGGTCGAGGTGCAGTAGGTCTTGGGGCCGCCTCTCTTATCCTTATCCCCTATCCTATCCCAATAAATACTGTAAGAAAACAATTTTAAATTAATGATTAATTTATATGTCAAAATTAATAAGAGTAGTTACTTAAATAAGTAATAAATCAACTTACATCAGGGTTGATAGATAACGCTATTCTGACATTGGCTTTCATGCTAATAAATACACTTCCAATCTGCACACAGTACTCAGTAGAAAGTTTTATCCAAAATTCACATATCAAATATGGCATTTAGGTACTTAATTTTTGCATAAAACCATCTTAAAAATAGGAAAGAAAAAATGTATTAAAATAGGATTGATGGAGGTATCATTATTCGGCCATTTGCATTCATGCTAATATATACACTACCAATCTGCACACAGTAGAGTTTTATCCAAAATTCATATATCAAATATGGATTTAGGTACTTAATTTTTGCATAAAACAATCTTAAAATTATGAAAAATAAATCTTTAGAAGTTGAATTGTTTTTAAGTAATAAATCAATTTAAAGTAGGAAGGAAAAATGAATTAAAATAGGATTGATGGAGGTATTGTTATTCAGCCATTTGCATTCATGCTAATAAATACAATCTACTAATATAGCAGGAGTTGGCATTAGGTAGTTTTAATTATTGCATAAAATAACTTTATAATTATGAAAAATACATCTTCAATATTTAAAAATTGGCTCTTTTTAAGTAATACATCAATTAAATCATGTTTGGTAGGGTATCGTTATTCCACCATTTGCATTCGTGCTAATAAACACAATCCATCAATCTACACACAGCTGAAAGCATTATCCAAAGTTCATAGTCTGCATTAGTATTTAATTATTGAAAAAAAAATTTTTTAATGATGTAAAATGCATCTTTAATATTTAGAAATTGTCTTTTTTTAAGTAATAAATCAACTTAAATCAGGTTTGATAGGGTATCATAATTTCACCATTCATGCTAATAAATACAATCTACCAAAATGCACACAGTAGACAGTTTCATCTATTAGTCATAGCAGCATTGACTTTAGTATTGCACAAAACAATTTTAAAATTAGGAAAAATACATTAATTTTTAGAAATTGTCTTTTTTAAGTAATAAATCAACATTAATAATGTTTGATAGGGTATCGTTACTCCGCCATTTGCATTCATGCTAATAAATACGATCTATCAATCTGCACACAGTAGAAAGTTTTATACAAAATTCATAGCAGGAATTGGCATTAGGTAGTTTTAATTATTGCATAAAATAATTTTACAATTATGAAAAATACTATTTAGATATTGTATTTTTTTAAAGTAATAAATCAACGTAAAATAGGATAGGAAAAATTGAAATTAAGGTCGATGGGGTTTCGTTATTCCGCCATTCACGCTAATAAATACAATTTACCACAGTAGTTTTATCTAACATTCATAGCATGATTTAATTATTGCATAAAATAATTTAATAATAAATACAACAAAATAATAAAAAATACATATTTAATAATTAGAAATTATTAAAAGAAAACTCAAGATGATAAAACTATCTGTTGGGGAGGAAGGCCTGTCAAAATTGTCGGTATTTATAAATCGTCAAAAAAAATATTGTAGGTAGATTTTTTTAAAAGATTTTTTCAATATTTATTAAGATCGATTAATTAATTGGGAACAATTGATTCTTTAGGGTAGTTTTTGGGTACAAATAAAATGTTTATAGTATAACCCTGCGGGAGGTTACTTATTGATTCGAGATGAGAGACGGCGGCAGGTCCTTGTTTTGTCAATTCGTTCCTCCGGCACCCGGGCAGCAACGATGATCGACGCCTGCAGCGAACAAGGAAATGCATTTGACCAGGGAGCGCGTCTGCCACTGGATGGCAAACATAAAACTGTCTCGGATTTTGATCCTGGTGACGGTCGCCCTAGTCACCGTCCCACTCTTCACACACTATTACATCTCCAATGTGAGTTGACCGTCGAGAAATTTTTGAAAATTATTTACATTTATTGATGTTCGACTAAGGTGGAGCGTGACAGGGAGCGGCCGCTGCTGGACGTCCACCGGTCCAGGACCAAGCTGGAGGCTTACGAGGACTTCAGCGCTCTTAAGGCCTCCGATCTGAAAATGCGAATACAAGAGATGCTCCGTATTAAAGGTAATTTGATTGTGATGTACGGTCATTTCAGCCTTTAAAGGACAGCATTCTAGACTGCTGATGGCATAGGTTTCCTCTACCCTGTTGCACCCAAAAATACAGATTACTTGCCTAGATATCCCTCCACAACATTCACACTTTTAAACGTAAAATATGTTACAGAGGAGTTTCAATACTGGATTCGTCTACACTCATGATTTTTTGATGATATTAGATAACAGTAGGCTAGTCTTAGTAGCTAGATGATAGTAGATACCAGGGGATGAAGTTTTAAGGGTGAATCCAAAGACCGAACTGATGGTAAACCTAGGTAAATGTGCTACAGTTTTCCAGTAAGAAATCATAGCGATTGAACATTGCACCTGGGAAATAAAAAGGCTTGGAGTACATTCCCAGAAGATAGCCATTTTCTTTGACAGTCAGGCAGCACTAAAGGCCCTCATGCAAGGTGAAGGCAAAGAGTATTTGGAACTGAAAGTTGACATTGTTGAAACGGATCATACAGGGAGGCTAAATGTCAAATTATTCATGTATTGGATGAGGGATCTCATCAATTTACAGTAACTTTAACAATTATTATTAAATTATTTCCAATTAAAATTCCATAGGCAGTGCCAGGATTCAAGCCGAAAAACGCTGGTGTGGCAAATATGACGCGAATGCACTAGACATTTGGCTACTGCAGACACCACAGAGATTTTTCTCTATTAAAAGTATCAAAAATATAAATCATTTTTATTTAAGAAAAATGTAATAAGCATATATTTGGTGCCCCTAATGGACAGACACTCCCTCTTGAACAGACAATTTAATTTTTTTGGACATTTTCCATTTACTTAACTAAGAAAATTACTTCTCATTACCAGACATTCTAATACATGGTCACACGTATAGATTTTTTTAATGAAAAAGTCAACAATATGTGGATAGCAAAAAGAAAACTCAGGATTCCTCTAACGTGTTACTTGTAAGGAGAAATTTTTTGGGAAGTCTCACACCCTACACGACCCTCATCAACGCGTTTGGCACTCCTGGTCAGTAATTACAACAAACCATTTCAGAGCTAAGTGTGAAAAAAGGAAGATTCTTTTTGTCAGAAAAAGAATTGAGTCCATACATGCAAAGTCCAAGTGTGCTTGGATCCTAATATTTTTTTCAGTAATTTGATTTTTACCGATTGTTTTTGGTATTACTATCCTCACTGGGTTGGTTGGTCAGATGCATTTAGTTATTTTGCTATCTTCAGTGGGTCTGTCCACAGGAAGAAATCCAACGTTTTAATTTTTTTTGCGTGTAATATCTGTACCCTTCTAATTAGCTGACAAAATTCCATAACTAAGGGTGTCTGCTTGTTATAGTAGTAGTATATAGCAGTATTAATTTAAATGTAAGCCAGTGAAAAACAGTCATTAATTATTTATTTAATTTTTAGATTTAGATTAATTGTTTTTTTTAAATTAATTAATTAATTATTATTATTATTATTTTTTTTTTTTTAAAGGATCTGTTAGTACGGAACTGAGAGATCTCGAGGCAAAGAGACAGAGGTTGCAGAGTGAGGTTGTCTTGTACGCTCACAAGATTGAATCTCTTAAGCTTGAGCTGGGACGACAGCAGGCGGAGCTCAACAAGCTCAAACTCTCCGTCGAGCAGGCGCAAGTCGCACAAAAGGAAGCGTTACAGCGCAACAGCCCAGAACTGGCGCCGCCTTTGGCTCTGATTCCCGTGAATCCCTCGGTGCATCTTGATCCGCCTGGGTCGAACAATCCACCGTGTACCATGGCGACCTGCTTTGACCATTCACGCTGCCCCCTCACGTCTTCGTTCCCGGTCTATCTTTATGACACATCTCAATCCTTGGCGTCCATCTTTCTCAAAACGGCCGTCAGCCAGACGGTCGGTTACAACCCGCACTTCACCCTTGATGCGTCCAAAGCCTGCATCTTCTTGGTGCTTTTAGGTGAAGGTGCCAGCCCAGAACTTCACAAGCTGAAAGACCTGCCATACTGGTCTGGTGATGGTGTGTTATCTTTTTAAACATAATAATTTTCTAAATATTAATTTTTTATTAATTTCTGACCATTATCTTCTTATCTTTTCTGATTTGATCTACCAAAACGCATATAAACCTGCCTTTATCAGTATTGATCTAAAAGTGTAGTAGTAATGCAAAGCCAAAACTCATCTGACAGACCAAAATAATTTGGAACGATCGAAGTTCATCAGTGTGGAGTCATCGAGAAAAAATCTAAATATTAATTTTTGCAGGAAGAAATCACGTTCTGCTTCACTTGACAAGGCTGGATTTAAAACCGGAATCATCCGTCATGCCGAATATAGACACTGGGCGGGCCATTATCGCCCAATTTCACCACGACAAGTTCAGACCAGGTGTGTATTTTTAATTATGGATTAATTAAGTTAATTATGGAGATTAGATTAATTAATTTTTCATCATTTAAATCTGCTTTGCTGCTGTGTACTTAATCTTTGCCCGTTATTTTTTTATTTTAATTTTGTAAATAGGTTTTGATCTACCGATTGGTGTAGCAAGAGGTCCTCCAGGCGGTGATGTATGGTCGGATGCAGCAATGATGCTTCCAGCGAGGAGGAAGTACCTCTTCTCATTCCAGGGTTCTTTGAAAAACCAAGAGAAAGGGTTTAACAGTATGTTGAACATTAATTTAGAAATTATTATGATTAAAAAAAAAAATATATATATATATATATATTTTTGCATTGTGGAATATGAAACCATAATGCACATGAAGTTACGAAGTGTAAGACCAAAATGCTTGTTTTTCTCAATGAATAACCACAATTTAAATTTTAAAAAAGCTTTTTAATTGTTAAAAGGAAAAGAACTTGCCATTGTTTTTTCCTTAAATAACTACTATAATAGTAATATTATTATTTATTTTAATTAATTATACTTTTAATCTAAGGTCTTGGTTGAGATAAAAAAGCAAGTGTCATTGCGGGATTTGAACCCATCACCTTTGGCTCGATACGCTGCTGCTCTAGCCACTTGAGCTATCATGACATGTGTTAGTATAATTAATTAAAATACAATTAACATGATCAATTATGGCTGCTTAATACATATACGGATTATTATTTATTGTCTATTTTAGTAGTTTGTGAGTTGTGAAAAAAAAATCGTGAAATATTTATATTTGATCGGTGGGGTTATGAACCTGCATTTTAATCGTTAACAGTCATCAGAGGTAGGTGATATGGACCGTTGTGGTATGGTGCACGGTTCATATTCGCTACGGCACTGATTTGTAAGGACTCTCCCGAGATACGGAAAATATTTTAAAATTTTTTTAAAAGTTATTCAGATATCGTGAGATGCGGTTGGGTGTGATGTCTCACCTCATCTCACGATATCTGAATAACTATCGATTAACAGTCACTAATCTCTACACATGTTTTTAAAATTTCAAAAAGGTTAAATTGAAAAATGGTCTTCACATTAATGTTATTAATGTTGACAAAGCGATACTAAAGGCCTGTGGCATTGATTCAATTCCAAAAAATATTGTAAGCCGGTCCCTATCTTAGAATAAGTTGTAGTGGGTAAAGTAAGAACAAAAGATGATTAGTTTAAACGATCATAGAACAAAGGCTGTAAATCGGCAGGGGCGATCACCCAGATAAGAACGACATGACATCCTCTACCTATCTAGGAAACAAAACTCGGTAATAATTAAGCAGTTTGTTGAAAGTTGTCATAGCACATATGGGAGCAATGTGATGTTCCTCACAAATCATGGAAACCTAGCCCTGCAAAAATTACACAGTTGGTCAAATAAATAAGAACGTAGAAGAGGGTCATAAACCCAGAAACTGAAGGGTTGTCACAACTTCAAAAATATGTAGTGACATGAGACATCACAAATTGGGGTTGTGTCAACCATGTGCATGAGACACCTGTTTTCCCCGGTCCACCCATGGCATGGGAACTCTCCTGTCTTTTGGTTTTCCTTTCCATGCCTACTCCAGTAGAGAAACTGCCTTAAAAAGGGATGATTTAGAAATTAAAAGTAAGTCAGTACCAAAGACTCAACCCAGAGAGTTAACAGTCGACAGAAGCAGCCACAGTCTGGGACTCAACAAAGAGACTTTTAGCCAGCCAAGCCAGCAAGGACTAGCTGTTGTGACTCATCAGATGTGGCAAGTCTTTGCGGTAAGTCCCTTTGTTAATAGACTCATCCCAGATTTATAGTTGTGGTTGACTTTTTATGGAATGTGTTAAAATAAACGTTGAAGAATATACTCTCCAGTTTATTAAATTCTATAACTTCACAACTACTCTCTTATTGCTTAGAAAAAAGCAAGCAAATGCAGAGAGATTATTCAGCTGTCGCGCCGTTTGCAATATCCCCAACAGCCGTCAATTTTGAAAGCAGGGTTTTTCTAGAAGAGGTGATCTGCAATGTCTGTATATGGTGAAAGGTTTAGAGTGTCTTTCCAGAACAATGGCTGTAATGAATGTGTTAAAGTCCATGGAGTTGTTTGTGATTATTTTTGTAGACACATTGAAGATGTTGAGAAAATGAAGCACACCAACCCAGTTAGGATAGGGAGACCAAAATGATTGGTAACGATTGTGTCCTCTTGAGATCATTTCTGATAATTTTGATCCATCAGACCAAAATACTTGGAAAAATCCAAACTACAAACATACAATTTTATTTTATTACAAGTTGTCTGTCTTACCACCAATTGTTTTGGACTGCCTATCCTTGCCTGTTGGTGTGCCAGATATTGGCATTTCTTTAGTGGTGGGTTTGTTGTATGTCCACCAGGGATGGGCAACAAGGGAAATTCTGGGATTTCTTCTTAAAGTCCACAAGGTGGCTAGGTTGTTTGTTGATGGCAAGAAATTGAAAGTCATCTAACACACAACCCAGTGAGCATAGGCAGACCAAAATTATCTGGAACAACAATTTCAGATTCATCACCCCAAAGACAAAATGGAGAAATCAACCAATATTGCAAAAATTGTGATAGATGTTAGGGGGTTTTTGATTTTTTTGGTCTGTCAGAGTGAAACAGCGGGCATGGACTAACCAAAATAATCGGATATGACTGAACTACTTACTAATACAGATATATATTTTATTTCAAGAGTCTGACCACCAATTATTTTGGTCTGCCTTGTTGATTTGGCCTGTTTGGCATTTGGCCATCTTCTAGTAGGTTTGTAATGATGCCTCAACCTGCTTATAACCCTAACCATGAAAATTGTTAAATATAGACCTTTGTTAAGGTGTTTATCTCTATATTTTATATATTCAATATTGTGTTGGTTTAGTGCAACAAAGAAAAATTATAGTTTCAGAATTACAGTCGTTCTTGTCAACGACATCGGATGAGATAGTGTTCGATACGACTTGCAAACCAAGCGGGATGTTCCGGCAAAGCGCCGACGACTGGGCGTTGTGCGGAACAGACGAAATGAGGGAGAAGCTTCTCCGTGAGAGCACTTTCGTTTTGATACCTGCTTCCAAACCATCACCCGTGATCGGCGTCAGACTCTACGAGGCGTTGAAGTCCGCCACGATACCCATTATTGTTGGAGACGATGTTATACTGCCTTACAACGAGGTTATCAGATGGAGTGGAGCCATCGTTCAAGTAGCGTTGGCGAGGGTTCCAGAGCTGCATTTCTTATTGAGATCGATCGGCGATGCAGATCTATTACTGATGAAGCGACAAGGCAGGTTCCTTTGGGAGCGTTATCTCTCTTCCCTGCAAGCCCTCGTTGACACGACTCTAGCCACGCTTAGAGACAGGCTGAAACTACCGCCGCCTCCTATACAAGAAACCCCTGCGACATCCATTTTCACCGATGGTTTTATTGTAAGTGTTATTTATTTTAAACATTTATAAAATAATAGTAAAATTCAATTCTTAAGCCTTTGAAAACGGATCCTGTGATCGCTGACGCTGAACCGGAAGAGAGTCTCGGCCCACTGGAACCACCGTATCCGTCACCTGCTTTTAAGAGAAACTACTCCCTCTTCATGACACAGGTCAAAATATAAAACATATCACCTATAATAATTCTTTTAAAATGTAATACTAAATAATGTTTAATTCTACAGGGTTATGAGATGTGGAACAAATGGGGCGACCCTTTTCGACTCTATCCACAGCTTCCTTTCGATCCCGTACTCCCATCCGATGCCAAATTCATTGGTGAATAGACAATTTGTTATTATTTTTATTATTTTTTGGAATAGAAGTATTAAAACAGTTTTTCAGGTTCTGGAATGGGCTTCAGACCGATTGGAGCCGGCGCTGGCGGTGCGGGTAAAGAGTTCTGTGAGAGCCTCGGTGGAAACTCACCTCGTGAGCAGTTCACGATTGTGATGTTGACATATGAGAGGGAGCAGGTCCTTATGAACTCGTTGAGCAGGCTACACGGGCTCCCGTACTTGAACAAAATCATCGTCGTTTGGAACTCTCCTCGGCCACCGCTGCAAGATCTACGCTGGCCTGATGTCGGGGTACCGGTCCATGTAAGTACCAACTTACAAATCTTCACAGGAAAAAAAATTGAATAAATACTTGAAACAAACTTATTAATAACTCGGAAAAATAGTTTTTTAAAACTTTTTTTTCTTAATGTCTGCAGCATGGTTTGTTGATTTCATTTTAGTCTACCTAATCGTACCATTTTAGAAACATGCTGAAAACGGCAAAATATTATTTCCTTCCATTCCAGTCACGACAAAATTTTAGTTTCATCACCTCACAAACCTGTTGAAATTTCACAATGGGATTTGTCTTGACATTGTTTCATATTGTTTTCGACTGTCAGATACATTTTGTCAATTTACCTTATCAATAGTTAAATTTTCTTGTCTTTTTCATCCTGCTTATCATCCTGACCGATTGGACACAGCGAGAAGGTCTACAGGCTACCAAAACAGTTAGGATAGATACACAAAATGATCAGAAAAACCAAAACTATTGTGAAAATGTTTTTCTTATCAGATTTTTCCTCCTTTGCTGGTTACATATTCCCAACAAGTTGTCTGGTCTGACAGTCAATCGTTTTGATGTGCCTATCTTTGCTGGTTGGTCTGTCAGACACTTTTCAGCAATATGCCATCTTCAATGGTGGATTTGTACATTTACGAGGACCATAATGGTATTTCTTCTTAAAGTCCATGAGGTCATGAATATGTAGTTTGGTTGTCTGTGATCATTTTTATAGACAGACCGAAGATGGTGAGAAACTGAAACTCATCAACCCAGGGAGGAAAGGTAGACCTAAATGATAGGTAACAACCCAATTTTAGATGCCCAGAAAAAAAGGAAAATTTATCAATGTAGTGGAAATTGTGATTCTCCTCTTGAAGTCTTTTCTGATTATTTTTGTTTGCCGACTGGGCCTCCTTTGGCTTTCAAAGACGCCTGCAGGTCTTCAGCCTCCTGCTGGCCTCGCTCAACCTTGCTGAAGCACTCTTGTCTCCGGCCGAATCTCGTCACCCCATTACGAAAAAAATTGTTTTTCTAGCAATTGTTAATTGCTCTACCAGATACTTTTTTACATTTTACCTTCTTCAGTGGTGGATTTGTACATCCATCAATAGTGGGCGATAAGGGCCATTGTGGGATTTCTTCTTACACAGAAGATGGCGAGAAACTGAAAGACATTTAACACACCAACCCAAGCATAGGCAGTCCAAAATGATTGGTAATGACACTATTCATTCAACGTAGAGAAATCTACCAATATAGTGAAAATTGTGATTCTTCTTGAAATGGTTTCCGATTATTTTAATCTGTCAGACTGAAACAGCAGCGACGATCATCTTCAGGGCCTGGGATTTATAAACATTGTTTGAATTCAATACGTGTAGGATGTGGAAAAAAATGAATTTATACAATGCTAGAAAATTTTAGAATAAAAATTTTTCTAGCATTCTATAAATTCATTCTTTTTTTAAATCTAAAATTTTCTAGCATTGTATAAATTCATAATTTTTTCCACATCTACATGTATTGTAAAATTCAAACAATGTTTATAAATTCCAGGCCCTGAAGTTGATCTCAATAAAGGTCGAAACATTAGCACAATAAAGAAAATGTTTTTCTAAAACTTACATCACACCAGACCACATCTCATGATCTCCGAATAATCGTAATAATGTATGTTAATAGAGAAAAAAGTTGATTGGCTTATTAAGCATATTTACGTCCGAAGTGACCTGAGATGCTTCATGCAGCAGGTGGGAAGAATGACTTAGTCGAAAATAAGTTGTTAAAAGAGAGTTCTGCATCAAAATCATATTTTATTTTGTAGTTGTTCCATAAGTATTCTTTTCTTGTGTTCAATAAAATTTATAAGTTCATTTCGAGTTCAATTTCCAAAGCTTCTAACTATATTTAATTTTCCTACATTTATATTTATAAATATATCCACTAAATTGATTAGAAATGAATTTGCGCAAAAACCATATCAAACTTTTGAAGAAAAAAAGTGTTTTTGAGGGGCTTTTTTTCTAATTGCAGGTAGTCAAAGCTACAAGAAACAGTCTCAACAACAGGTTTTTGCCTTATGATGCTATCGAGACTGAAGCTGTGCTTTCAGTTGATGATGACGCTCATCTAAGGCACGATGAAATTATTTTTGGATTCAGGTAGTACTATAGTTGTTTGTGGTGTTTGATTGGATTATATTAAAATAATAATAATAAAATAAATTGCAGGGTTTGGAGAGAACAAAGGGATCGTGTAGTCGGATTCCCCGGACGGTTCCACGCCCTGGATTTAAACTACGGTGGTTGGCTTTACAATTCTAACTACTCGTGTGAACTTTCGATGGTGCTAACTGGTAAAACTCATTCAACGTTTTATTAATTTTATTAGGACGAGCGGTTCATAAAAGTATCGATTTGTTTTCAGGCGCTGCTTTTATCCATAAACACTACACATATCTTTATTCGTATTGGCTTCCTCAAGCCATTAGGGACAAGGTGGACGAGTACATGAACTGTGAAGACATCGCGATGAACTTTCTCGTCTCGCACATCACAAGAAAACCGCCTGTTAAGGTGAATTTTCAACTGACGAATTTAATAATTCGTTCAATTGGTCTTTTTCCTCTTTGTCTTAGGTGACTTCGAGGTGGACTTTCAGATGCCCAGGATGTCCTGTATCGCTCTCTGAGGATGACACGCACTTCCAAGAGAGACACAAGTGTATAAACTTCTTCTCGCAGGTCCATTTCACATTCCTTTTTCTAATTTTTCCACTTTGACGGTTATTTTTTACGAATATTTTTTTTTCTCCAGGTGTTTGGATATACACCCTTGCTGAACACGCAGTTCAGAGCGGACTCGATTCTCTTCAAGACGAGAATACCACACGATAAACAGAAATGTTTCAAATTCATTTAAGTATGTGCTTGAGCTTTATATTCGGAAATGATCTCTGATATTTTTTTAAACTTTAATGGAATGTAAAATTAATATTTTATTCAGATACATTGTAGGTTGTTGCTTGGAAGATGTAGGTATGTGACTCGTGCTAGTCAAACTTTTTTTTTTATGTGCCATTTTACCGATTGTAAAGGTATGAAAAACAACCATGGTTTGCCATTTAATGATATAGCAAAATATGACGAGTTTTTATTTTATTTTATGAGCATTAGTAGATATATAAGGAAGGAATCAAAAATGGTCATGTTTCTAGTTTTAGTTTGATGATTTGGGTCAGCGTACATCTATTGAGTTGATTATTCTTTGTCGTTAAATTAACATCACCACAGAATATCACTTAGGCGTCAATAAGACTGCGATTAGCACAGAAATCTCAACAGTCACAACATGCCCGGTCAAATCTTAGCCATAAAAAAAAAAATATCATTAAAAATCCATTCTGTTTGTCACTAATGTAGATAGTTTAAAACTAATATATCCTTGTTTATATTTTTTTAAATGTATTAATTAACCTCGATGTTTATTATTAAGATTTATAAGTTCTTAAATATTGAAATGTCTCATTGAAAGGGGCGTTTTATCACATTAACGTTACTGACAAATTAAATCTTTTCGAGCAGAAGGGACTCGTGTTTGTCATTCGTTCATTTCGATCCGGATCGGGAGATTTCTTTTTAAAGACAAGCCTTACATCGGGTGCTATGAAATTTACATTTTTATGTATTTGTTTCTCTTGAAGAGGCGAAACAAATGACTAAGTACAATATTGTAATATTTAATTGAATAAATAATTGTATATTTATCTGTTTAATTTCCTCTTTTCCCTTTGGTTTCTTCTTTAAACTGTTGTTAAACATTTCATATTTTCAATTTGGACATGTTTCTCCTTCATCATTCTTTGTTATGTTTTAGTTATTATGTCATGGTTTTGAAATTGAATTCCTTCTTATAAGACCAAGCCAAGGTTGTGAAATTAAAAATATGCGCCAGAGATTATAGTGGCAGCTAAGGGCAATGTGCAGAAAGCCCTCGCAGAAATCACGTCATACGTGGAAAAATGGACAACCCCCGTAAATGCGTCTAAATGCGAACCAAACAATTTTTCCCTGTTTTCCCCAGGATCAGAGTTGATCATCAATATCCAAACCATCCCATGGAACGATAAAAAAAGCCGTTATCAAATATCTTGGCATCTGTTTGGATAGACTTACCTGGGACAAATACATAAAGAAAAAAGTAGCAGAAGCTTGCAAAAGCAAGCTGAAAGCAAAATTCTGCACATTGATATTCCAGGCAACAAACCACTATTTTATATGGGAGTGAGGTATGGAAAGCTGCAGCAATCACGAAAATAAATAGTCCAAGCACTGCAAAAAAAAAAAAAAAAAGCTCAGAAGGGCGGTAGATGCTCCATGGTACGTGAGAAACCCAAATTCAAAAAGTTTCATGCTAATCTAGGACATGTAAACGGTGCCATTTACTACAACCTGGGACAAAAGGTGACGGACAGGCTCAAACCCTGTTTGCTTAAAGATATTCTCGAGTTGTGAGTGTTGTGAATTCATTCTAGTCAAAAAGTTAAAATCGTGAAGTTGATTGTGATAACGTTTCTGTGAGATATCTATTTATTTATTATTTTACGTACAACTTGAAGAAACTATGTAATTGGTTGAACTTGTTAATTTCTTCTAATAATAATAAAAAATATAATATGTACAATTTATATTTTTTAAAAAAATTACTTTGCTTGTAAAATGTAGAAAAGATAGTTGCAACTAAAACTCTCAATTCAATGATTCGATTAGTGTGAAATTTTGTCCACACCCAGCCCTCTTTTGCCATGACTGTCTCGCTCTCCATACTTCACAAACCTTGGACATCTCTCCTCTTTTACACAAGTTTTCTTCTCATTTAAGTCCAGTAGACAAGTTTTATTTTAATTTCCTAATAAGTAGTGAAAACTTGGTGATCCCTCAATCAAGGAGTGTTTCAGAAAACGCTGCAAGAGTCTGCGGAGACGTTCCACAGGGCCTTGGACATATTTTTAGGTCACACTGCATAAAAAATGAGTTCATCAGGGATTTTGCCATCATCTTGGTGGACGATGAAGGCTGTCGTGGGATTTCTTCCTATGGTATATGAGGTGATGAAGAGTAGTTCGTGGTCTGTAATTTTTGGTCTTCGTTATCTTGCCATTTTGCAGATACACTGAAGGTGGCAAAAGCTGAAACACATCTGACAGACAACCCAGCGAGGCTAAGCAGGCCAAAATAATTCTTCTTAAAGTCTACAAGGTGTTAAACCTGAAGTTTGGTCATTTGTAATTATTTCGGTGATTTGATTGATTTTCACTTCTTGCGGCTTTGGAGGCAAAAACGAAAAGTCTCTGACAGACCAAACTAATCGAAAATGATTTCATGAGATCGCAGAGACAAATGATTGGTCAGAACTGTAAATGGGGTGAGGAAGACAAGGAAATTTAACAGTTGATATGGTAAATTGAAAAAATGCGTCTCGTAGACCAAAATGATAGGAAACAACCTCAAGAGGAATCATAATTTTCTTAATATTGAGATTTCTCCATGTTGTCCGTGGGCTAATGAACATGAAATTAGGCCAATCATTTTTCTATGTCCGACATCTTTTGTTATTTTATCGATAGTAGGGTTTATTTGTTTTGTCTTACCCTGCTTATACCTGATTTGGAGATTGCAAGAAACTAAAAAAAATCTTTAAACTACCAAAACAAGGAGAGGCATACAAAATGATAGCAAAAAGTTGAAATATTATTAAAATGTTTTTGTTGCCATATCCTCCCTCCCTTTGCTTATTACATTTTCACAATTTAAAATTTAAAGTATAAAAAAAAGGCAGTGTAACATAAAATCAGGTGCTCATGTTTCTTTCAGCATTTTTAAGGACACAGAAATTGTTTCCGGTTTAAGCCAGACCAAAATGATCGGAACAACCAATTTTCAGATTCATCACCCCGCAGTCAATTTCAAGTAGAAATTAAAATATTCTGCAGATGGTTGCTGCGGTTGAACTGTAGTGATCATTTTGGAAATACAGTGAAGTTGGTGAAATAACAAAACGCCAGGTAAAATGAAACACTGTGTCTGACATACTAAAATACTCGGTGACGACCTCAATATTAGGAAAGGAATCAGTTTCTTCAATATTATGAGATTTGTTCATGTTGTGTGCAAGCCGATGAACTTGAAATTAGGTTGGTTGGACATTTTATCATATTGGAGGATATTTGTTTGTCATGCCTCACCTTGCTTTTATCTGACCAACAATGGGAGATGGTGAGAAGCTGAAACACATCCAGACCAGAATGTTCGATTCTGACCAAATTTCAGATTTGTCAACCCTTGGACAACTTGAAATCTCACAATATTGTGAAAATTAAGATTCCTCTTACCCTTACGTTTTAGTGGTCAATTGACTAAGTTATTTCTTTCAATTAATTATTCTTTCTGTGTAAGGTCTTGGTTGTGGTAAAAAAACAGGCAGTGTCACAAGGGGGATTCGAACCCACGACCTTTGGCTAAATACGCCACTGCTCTACCACTTGAGCTATCGTGACTTCGATCCTCTTGGACACCAACTTTCCATCTGATACATAATTATGTTTGTAATCACCTCCTGCCTGCAATCTTTCAAATTTACTGAACGTCACTTTCTTTCTCCTCAATTCCACCTCAAAATCAAACTCTTCCCTGCCGCCGTGTCATTTTCGTCGATCGTCCTAGTCATGGTAAAGGGCTGCACACCCTTATTTATGTTGTGCATGTTGCGGGGGAGGGCGTGATTTAATTTGTGGCCTTGATGCCGCACGCACGCTTTATTGCTTTTCCGTCGTCACCCTCTTCTATTCATACAGCGGCCCGAGACGATTTTCATTGTCGTGAGGCCATAAGTCAAAAGACGCCGGAGTCGCAAATTTCATTAACGACACAGCGAGACAGGGCGCACCCGCTTGCCGCCAGTGAATTAGACGTTTAAAGAGATTGTTAGGGTGTGATCAAGTTGTGTAGTTGCAAGCATGTCGCAGTTCCGTTTTTCGATTTAAGATTTGGCTACTGTAGCAGTTTGAGAAACAGACTCCTACGAAGAAAAGGAAGAAAAAGTGGATCCTTATTTTATAACTACAAAAAACACATTTTCAGTTGTACTCCTACAGCAGATTCAAACTACAACTTCATAGCAGTTGACGTTTGAGGTTATGGAAAAAACAGCGATGGGGTATACTATCCAACTCAAAACGGAAATATGAATAAACCGTTGATAGTGTCCTTCCAGGGACTTCATTGCTATCACCGTTCGTTATAGTAGAGGATGAAGCTTTTCCTTTGAAGATGTATTTAATATACCCTACCTTCAAGGCCAGATCGATGATATTTCTCTAAAAACTCTTTAACCAACGTCTGACCCTAGCTCGACGTTATGTTGAGAACATTTGGTATACTTGGTCAAAAGTTCAGGATTTATAACAGGAGACTTCAAGCTTATCCTACCCCTGTTGATTACATAATTTATGCTTCTTGCATCCTCTACAATTTCATAAAAAACATGACAGTTTCAATTCTCTTTTGAATGACGTTCCAACCGAAATTCCACGAGCTTTTGACAACCGACATTTTCGAGGGGGAAACGCCGCGTCAGGCTTTTGCTGTTAGAGAAACATTTAAAAACTTTTTCATGTCCTCTGAAGATTACTTCGAGTCGTTCCAATGAATGAAATTTTTCCTATTTGAAGTTTTTACATTCTACTAATATAATTATTTGCAGATCTTGAGATGCGGTCGGGTGTGACGTAGATGTAGAAAAACATTTTCTTTGTCGTTCCAACGTTTCGATCTTTATTGAGATCATCTTCAGAGCTCAAAGTGTTTGTTTTCCGTGTAGATGTGCCATTCTTGTCTGTCGTGTTGAGAGTGCCCAGTGTGTTGAGAATCAATCACGATCTCCAAATAATCATTGGCTAACGGTCACTAAATACCACACATAAACATAATTGTTTAAACATATATAACACTATTGTAATTATGCTAGTACTACTTGCAAAAATGAAATAAATGAATACATAAAAATGAAAGTTTTATCTTCCCTGTAATTCTGCTTCTTTTGATTGACATCTTGAACTTCGGATATATGTATTTTGGATGGGATAAATCATATACAATTTTCTTTCTCACAAGCTCAATCAGATTTGCGTCATCCATTTGTATTTATCGACAAGAACAAGACACCACAACCACAAATCAATAAAAACAACAGAACACTGACGAGTACTGAGCGACAACCTCAGCCGAATCGTTGGCGAAGACAACTGAGTGGGAATATTCCGGAAGATCTTCGTCTTTGTATAAACAATTCCATTAAAAAGCAAGAAAGTTAAGTTTTAAACGACTCGTTACGAGCTCGGCTCGTTCTCTTCACGTTCCCTTTAGGTGCCTGTTTAAAATCAACCTTAAAAAATTCTTAACCCATTGCTAAAATCTAACATTTGATATGCTTTGCCAGTTCTGTATTAGTTTGGTTAGAATAGTGTACGTTTTGTAATATTGCTTCGAGTCTACATCTGAAGACATGCCTAGTCGGTTTTCTTACTTCTGCAAGTTTGTGTTGTCACGATCACATTGTCCATACTTTTTTAGTATGGATCGGATTTAATTGTGTCCCGGCCTCAGGGCTGATTCATGGCCGGTTATCGAGGAAATCAAATATTTATTAAGTTGTACACGGGGTGTGAATCACCCGCGGAGGGGCTGCAGTCGTACAAACCCCCAGGATCATTAAAAGACTCGTTAAACGGGCGAGAGGGCTTCGTATAATGGCAGTGGCCGCCTCCCGGCCGCAATGTAACTAGAGTTTTGCATGCTGACAATAACGAAATCAACCCATAAGAAAAAAGATTTTAAATCCAAAACGGAACCAAAAAAGTCCTAATTAGCTACGGTCAGAATCTCACCAATTTCGGAGTTATTCCACTTTTTCTGAATTTTTAAAATTTCACGACCTTACTTCAAATAAACAATGATAACTCCAAAACCAAAAGGTTTTGGACAAATCCGTTCATACCATTGAAAACTACGTTAAATTTTCAATATCATGTGATCAATACTAAACTTGTAAACATTGATGAAATAAGAGTTTTAGTAGCCAGAACTTTGAAAAAAAAAAATTTTTTTTTTCAATTGTTTTCAATTAATCTTTGTGTAAGGTATTGGTTGAGATAAAAAAGCTAGTCTCACGACCCACGGCCTTCGGCTAAATACGCCGCTGCTCTACCACTTGTGCTATCGTGACTTCGATCCTCTTGGACACCAACTTTCCATCTGATACATAATTATGTTTGTAATCACCTCCTGCCTGCAATCTTTCAAATTTACTGAACGTCACTTTCTTTCTCCTCAATTCCACCTCAAAATCAAACTCTTCCCTGCCGCCGTGTCATTTTCGTCGATCGTTCTAGTCATGGTAATGCTTACCTATCTAAGGACAGGTCTAAAGGTTGTCATTCATTGGTCGAGGTAAGGTGGTTATTCAAAATCAGAGGGGACCTCCTTTATCTCAATGGTGCACCTTTTCGGGCTAGAGAAAATCTAATCTGCTCATTATGCAATGACCAGGTTAAAGAAGACATAGTGCATTTTATTGCAAAATGCACTATCCAATCGGAGATTCGGCTTCTGCATCTAAATTTTGCTAAATTGAATGTGACACAGGTTATTGACTTACTGCTTAATGATTACAAAAATTTAATCAAATATGCTCGCCACTCCTGGCACTAACGCCAAGAGTTAATATTAGAAATTAAATTCACTAATTTCGTGGTCCGCTTGACCAATTAATACATTACAATTAATTAAGGTTTTCAGTTGAGATGAAAAAAAGTCAATGGTACGAGGCGGACTCGAACTCACGATCCTCGGCTAGATACGCCGCTGCTCTACCACTTGAACTATCTTGACCTCGATCCACTCGGACACTAACTTCCCATCTCAACCCCACCTTTTGAATTTTCCCTCCTTTTTGCCATTTTTCAATGTTGAAAAACTTACTATGGTGATTCTAAACTACCATTTCCAAACCTAGGGACCAGCAAATTTCAAAAAACGTACTCCATTTAATATTCTTTTTAATGGACTAATTGCTTTTTAATTACTTTTTGCAAAGATGAAGAAATTGATGAAGGAAAGGAAAAAACCGTGGTTGAAGGATTGATGAGGTGGAAGGATTAATAAATAATAAAAGGGGGCGTCGGTGGCCGCAACGGTTTAGGCGTTGAAACGGCGCTCATCACTGTAAGGTAAAGGTCCCGGGTTCGAATCCAGCGGCCCTGCACTCGAACCCGACATACTTACAAATGGGCTTTTTATATGACACTGGTGTTACGAACCCTTATAAAAAAAATAATAATAATAAATAAAAACTTAAGGAAATTTTGTATGAATGAACTAAAAACGTTTTTAAACCTAAAACCATTTTATTCCGGGAATAATAATACAAATATCATTTAATCAAAGTTACAGTCGTGTTGGCAAATAAGTAAATAATTGCACTATTTCGGTTTCGAACCCAAATTAAAAAAAGCCTAATAAATTCATTCAGTTTTCTTAAGTTTTTCATTCTTTTTTTTTTTTAATCTTTCCACCTTTCCAATCTTTACCAATCCGTCAACCACGGTTTTTTCCTTTCGTTCATCAATTTCTTCAACTTTGAAAAAAGTAATTAAAAAAGCAATTACACCACTAAAAATGATATTAAATGAAGTACGTTTTCCGAATTTTGCTGGTCTCGGTTTGAAAATAGTAGTTTAGAATCAGCATAGTACGTTTTTCAACTTTGAAAAAAAAAATATTTTACGAAGTTCTCGCTACTAAAACATTTATTTCACGAATGCTTACAAGTTTAGTATTGATCACAGCTTATTGGAAATTTAACGTAGTTTTCAATTGAATCAACGGATTTGTCCAAAACATTTTAGTTTTGGATTGATCATTGTTTATTTGAAGTAAGGTCGTGAAATCTTCAAAAATCAGAAAAAGGGGAATAACTCCGAAACTGTTGAGATTCGGAATTAGGACTTTTTGGTTCCATAATTTACTGTAAAAGTATGTCACAGGAGAAGCCGAACACTGTACAAACTTAAAATGTGTTTAGTGTAATTTTGGTTGTAGGAGTATAAGAAGGATGAGCTAAGCTAGCTAATCATGAATCTGTAGTTTTTCGGGACAACATCTGGTTTTATTCTTTAGAGACATTGATTACTAAAAAAAGTTTTGTAAATTAACAAAATCGAAAACTTTTGTTTTAAGTGGCCTTCCGCTGTGATGCTCTGTCCAGAAAACTGTTTTGTTACATACACTATGTTATTTTACTTTTAAATAAGTAAGTAGATTCTTGATTAAAAAAGGAGAGGATGAAAACAACCTCTCTACAATAGTAAAGTCTGATTGTATTTGTGCTTGTGCTGAGGGATCAGTCGAGTGTGGATGTTGACAGGACTATGCCTGAAACGGGCACCAGGAGCAGGGGGTCGACTGGAAGGATTTCTCTGAAAAAAACAAGGATCAAATTAAAAACCCAAATCCGGGAGATAAAAATCGTTGATTACCTCGGATAACTAGGCGAGTTGGCGCTGGAAGCGTAGACGTACAGTTTGTTCGGAAGTGTTGGACGGTACTTCCTCAGGTCGACCGACACCGGGTACCTGCCGAAGTTGACGACCGTCAGTACGGTGGGGTGGTCGATGAAAGACCTGGAAAACGAGTAAGAAAAAAGTCCAACGAGGAAAAAACTGTTGCAATTGATTGATTAATTTTAAATAAATAAATCGTTTAAAAAAAGAACCTTGAGATAACTTGCCGAGTAAGCCGCTTTTGAGATATGAAAAGATAACAAAATAATCCGATTTTTTAAATTATTATAGCTCGAATCTTTCACTATGACTCATTTAATAGATATGTGGCAAAAAATTGTCTTTGACGACATTTTGACTGACAAGCATTATTCGTACTTTCCCGTCTAGTGTCCCAAAACAGCAGACTTCGTGGCAAAGGTCTAGGCATCTATCGTTGGACTCACTTGCCCCGACTCGTAAAAAAAAGAATTACAAATCCATCCAACAAACCTCTGATAGAACCCTGTGGATAGCCACAAGAAAAACACTAAAACGCCACATTCCATTGTCTCTTCTCGGTGGAGACGATGGGTCGTGGGCGATGTTCTATCTGGACAAACATTTTCGCTCAAACCTGGTCGACGGTCTGTTTATAACGACAAAACTAGAAAGAAAAAGAAAAGATATCCAAAAAGTCTGGTAAAGCACTTGGCTCATCGCAAGAATTTGATCTTCTTTCCAAAAAAAGGGTGACTTCGGAGTTTTGTGCCACCACGAAAAATATTTATTTTTTTTTGCATTTTCGATGTGTTTCGACCTTTCACCATGATGAGTGGTGGGTTAATTAGAACTAAGCTTATTACCAATACACCACTGATGATGGTAGTGCGTTTGACAGCCCAATACAGTTAGGATAGTCACAGACCTCAAGCAGAATCTGTAGTCACCATTTATGCCCCCCAGACGGCCAATTAGTCTGCAGTGCACAGAATGAACCTTGTTGCTGTCACTGACTGGGTCGATTTCGCATTTCTTTTCTTCAAATCTTACTAAAAGGTTCTTGAATCGCTTGTCCAGAGAGTGACTAAAATGGTCTAATTGTTTGGATCCTAGCTACAAAAGGGTTCGGGACATATCGGCAGATTCTTTTCTCCTAAGGGTTGTTTTCCCTCTAGTATTGCATTTCCTCGAACATAGTAGAAAGTGACTGTATACCTGACCTTTTCAGTTCGGTTTTGCAGTATCATTTTCTAGCCGGTGAGATTATGTGCTTTGATGATTGCTTGGCTCACTGGGTTTGGTCTGTCAGACGTAATTTCGCCATCTTCAGAGGTGGATTAGTATTCCTACTTTTTACTAGGTGCTAACACAACCCTTGATGATGGTGTGATGACGTAAAGTGTCTGAATGCTCAAGACAGTAAGAGGACAGTCGCAGATGATTGCTTCATGTCGAAAGGTGGATTCGAAATACAATTCGTTACCTTGTGATGATTAGAACTTCCACGGTGGTCGCGTTGTATACATCGATTGCGAATTCGCCTTTTGAGAAAGTGTTCAGCTTTCTCATCTTGACGAGCGATTTGAAGAGTTTGAGATGCGATTTGACCGCCTCCTGCTGTTCCTGGACGTCCGTTAAGGTTGTCATCGGGATCCAGGGTTTGCCACAGGAAAAGCCGCCGTTTTCCGTTTTGTTCCAAGGCATCGGCCCTCTTTCCGGGTCCCGTGTCTTTCTATAGAACTGGTCCGGTTGGGCGAGGAGGCCCTGCAGGTCCTGGGCTTCGTCCCGTCTAACGAAGCTGTCTTCGAGGGCGAGCTCGTCGCCGTAGTAGTTGACGAAAGTCCCAGGCGTGCTCATTAGAGCGATGTTTATTATGTCTGTGTGCTCAGGAGAAAACCGGCTGCTGAGGCGGTTGTGGTCGTGGTTACCCATCTGGGAAAGAGATTCAGATATAAGCAAACCTGGATAAGATCATCCCTGGGATTTATACGTACAACCCAGTTGGGCCAATACTCCACGAGCGGAAACAAATAAAACCAGGTTTCCACCATGTTCTTCCAGTGCACGCCTACGTGATCCGCCTTCATGGTCATTAGGGGGAAAAAATTGAAGGGGAAATGAGCAACCTGCTTGTCTTTCGTACCGTAGTATTTCTTCAATGTCAATGCGTCTTTCGTGTAGCTTTCCGTGATCATCAGCCTGAAAATTTGGTAGAGAGTTAATGATGCGCCCATCTATGGAAATTAATTTATTACCTTTCGACTCCGTCCTTTTTATAGTATTCGTCCAAGATGCGCCTGAAATCGGCTAAAATGTCGAAATTTTTGTCCTGGTCCGCGGTGTAGACGTGCTTCAAGGAGCTGTAATCTGTGACCGGCACTCCGGGTGCAATCGGCGGTTCGTCCCTAAACGCCTGGTCCTCCCAAAGAGCGAATGCCGAGTCAACAACGAATCCATCTACGCCCCGTTGGAGCCAAAACCTGAGGACATCCTTCAAACAAATAAATACAGGTTATATCGTCGCAGGTAAATGTCGTGCTAATCCTTCAAAAAAGGCCCTACCTCCATTTTCCCCATAACTTCGGGGTTGCTGTAGTTGAGGTCGGGCTGCTGCGGAAGAAACTGATGCAGGTAAAACTGGTTTCGTTCCTTGTTGTAAGTCCAGGCGGAACCGTTTATCACCGACATCTACAATACCTTCGATTAGGGTTTCTATTCAAAATGTACCAACAAAAAAACAATACCCAGTTGTTGGGTGGCATTGCTTCGTTTGAGAAGAGCCCTGTCGGACCTGGGTCACGCCATACATAGAAATTCGTGTACGGCTCCTCTCGTTTGACCGATTTTTTGAACCATTCATGCTCTACGCTAGAGTGGTTCGGAACGAAATCAAGGATTATACGCATACCTGTAAAAAAAAACAAAAAAACTATAAGTTTCGTTTTAAATTTTTTTATGGATTCGTCTGTCACAGATTTGGTTTTATCGAAGGGCCTAGGGTCGGAACTCGTCTTACTGAGATTGTGGCATTTTTCTACCAGCAGTTTGAAGTCGTTCATGGTGCCGAAGTCCGGGTCGACGCCTTCGTAATCCGAGACGTCATATCCACCGTCGGCTTTCGACTCGGACGGGTAGAACGAGTTGAGCCATACCGCATCCACTCCTAGGTCTTTCAGGTACGGCAGTCTCGCTATCACTCCTGGGGAAAACGTTAGTTTAACATGACAACGTCTCTCGGGGGTATTTTCTTTTTACCTTTCAAGTCTCCCGTCCCGTTACCGGTTGTGCTTTGAAAGGACTTCGGGTAGACTTGGTATATGACGGAGTTCTTCCACCAGTGCGGGTCCTTCGCGTGTACTCCGCTCATGAGGGCTATCAGTCCGGCGGTGAATATAACAACTCGACATTTTAAATCCATCTGGAAAATCAATATTTAGTCTGTGCTGGAAAAGCACTCAAGCTTCGTCTTTCGACGCAGTGTGTATGCATTAACTTGTTCTACTTCAGAAATACCGATTTTACGTTATAGCTAGAAGGCGTTAAGCTAGGGAGAAATGTCTCATATTTAGAACAATCAAATCATTAAATCCAAATTTAAAAAAAATCTTTGACAAAAATATAGCTGATCTAATCTTTAGACTTAAGCCTTTTATTACAGAATCAGACAAACTGATATCAGTAGTAAAGAATGCCTTTTATCAGATGTAGTAAAGATTAACCAACGGAAACTGCTCAGTTGAAGAAAACAGAAAAGCGTCATTGATGTAGTACTCGATTTGGGAGTAAATAGCCCCGACCAAGCACATAAGAACTTTTGTGTACTAAACCCAAGGTAACGCACCTCCTGGGAATATAGTACTGAGGGATTCTGTTTGGCATAACTAACCTTTTCAGTTTGGTTTTGCAATCCCGTATTTCGAGCTGATTAGATTTCAGTACTCTGACGGCTGCTAGTAACGCTGGGTTGACGTCTTTGTATTGGTATTGTCTGTTCAGGTTAAATGAGACTTCGACTAGATAAGTAGACTATGTAGCTCATGGGGTGTGAAATTTAAATTTAAAACCCACCTTAGACCACCCATAGAAATCAGAGAACATAGCAGAGAGTGAATCTGTTCTGCATACCCAACCTTTTTAGTTTTACCTTGCCATCCAGTATCATTGTCGCGCCGATTAGAATATAAAAAAGATGTCTGCTTGGTTGATAGCTATGTTTTTTGTATTACCAGTTCTGGTTAAGTTGACTAGATCTCTCAATGTGTGGTCTTCGATAGAGAGATCATAAGCCCATGGTTTTTTTTAACATTCGAGTAATTCCTTAACATTAAACGCTAATGAGTGAGATCGGCAAGTGGAAATATTTCCGATCTGCATTGCTCAATTGTGGAAAACAGAAAAGTGACCTTGGCATCGAAACAGAGACTTGAGTACTTACGTTTTAACTGAAGCGGTCCCGATCGTTGACTGGCGGCCGGATTGTTTTTTCCTTCAAGTTTCGAGTATCGATTTCATGAACGGTGGGACAAAGTTATCTCCTTGGACAAACAAAGGCCATCATAATCTTATCGATGATTTGTGTCTCAATCGCAAATACTGAAATTAGAAATCGCCTACGAACAAAGGTTATTTGAAAATGGGCGTTTCCTCCGAGTGAAATATCAATGAGCGAAATGTCAAAAATCAAACAGGCGAGGAGTCAAAAAACAAAGATGTTCTCCTAGACACTTAGATCTTTTCTTAAAAGGTCAACTCATCAGATTGTGAAGCAAATGCTGAGTCCTCTTCCATTATTAAGTAGGATGGTATGTTATGCTAAACAGCATCCTGTTCTGTTCTTATAGTACACCAGTGAGTCCTAATTCAACGAAAAATTTGACTGTTTGACCCGGTTCTACAGGTTCGATTTCTTTCATGGTTGTTTTGACCCTGAAACCTTTTCTTCTACGTGTGTGCCACCACCGATAGTCGATGTGTTGGGTATTGCTCTGCCTTTTTGTCCTGACTCCAGTCATGTGCTGGTTGCCGATCTTCTTCAGATTTACTCAACAGTTCGAACCCTGTTAAAACTGACAGTCACCCCCTGATTCTCATTCGCTCATTCTGTAATGCTTCTTAGATCGCTCATATGGAGTGATTGAAATGGTCTCTTGGATTGGCTCCTTTAACAAGTCTCCTTTTCTTCTAAGGATCTATACAGTAACTTCTTCAAGGGGATTTTAGCCGAATTCAGTGCTCTGATGGCTCGCTCGCTTCAACTAGGTAGATACAACATACCTACAGGCTTTGAGTACTCAATTTGAGGAAAATATTCCAATCTGAGCACGTACGCGCTTATTTCATCAGGACAATGTAAAGCCCCTCAAGAGAACACTCCCCGATGACTGCTTGGTTCGCTGGATTAATAGGTACGCCCATGTTTTAGTATTCTCTGTTCAGATTAAGCCGGGTAGATGCCCGGACTTTGACTAGTTACGCACTTGGTATCTGAGTATTCGACCAACTATTTCTGGCATGTACGGCTTTCTTGTTCCTTGGACCCTAGGTTAGTAGTAACGTAAAACACCTCGACTCAAGTTTGAACGTCAATCATCATAATCAATGTCGCCTCCTCGTGCAGAAGCATCCGCCAGTGTTCTCTATCATTGTCTGGATTATGGTTAGGAGAGATGAACCACTTAAGATGGTCCATCTCTCCTAATACACTATCTCATGCCCTAGTCTCTTTTCCCGTCCGGGTCCGTTCGTTTGAACATTTTTATCTCGAAATGCCTCACTATGCGTAAGCTTAATCATTTAAAAACCTTTGGCAGATTTGTTAAGGTGCTTAAGTTTACGGTTTGTCCTCCCTCTCCAGACATTTTTCTCAAGGTCTTTTATAAGATCAACAACTTTTTGGTAAAATGTAAAAAGTAAGTAAAAAGTAAATGTACTAATATACTGATTAATCAAGCAGTTCGATATTTCAGTTACTATGGTGAAAGTTTCTGATGGTAAAAGAAAAGAAATTTGAGAGATTTCCTCATGGGATTAGATTAGATTATATATGAGCCGGCCTCTTTAGGACCAGCATTGGTCTATTAAGCATCTCCATTTTTAATCTAGAGCTCCTCGTTAAGTGAGGCTTTTTACCAGCCCCAAAGCTTTTTTAAGGGCTCCCGTGTGCATCAAGGGTTTCGCTTTCCCAGGATTAGGAATCTCAGACATAGACCTTCGCGCCAACAGAGGAGTTCCGCTGATTCTTCCTCTTCCTGGCACTATCTGCACAGGGTTGTTTCTGCCACTCCGAGTCCATACATATGCCTCCGGAGTCTGCAGTGTCCAGTTAGCAGTCCTTCTATTATTCTAATTCTAGCACGTCCAAGATTTTGTAGTTGTGCCGTTAGTTTGTGCGATAGTCCTTTGATAAACTTTATCGCATGACTATCCCAGGCTAAATTCTCATTAAACGGAGGACTTATTTTTAATCCATTATCAAATAGATCCGCGTTTTTGGCAATTTTGTAAGCCACAAAAGGGGGGTTAATGGAACTTTCCTTGGTCAATTCATCGACCTCTTCTTTGACCCCCTAGCTTATGTGTTCTGTACTCAGACATGGGTAATTTTGTTATATTCCAGAAGGTCTAATCTAATCTAATGTGCTCTGGGGATGATAAACATCTAGTTTGGTCTTTTCCGATCATTATGGTCCGTCTAGTCTCGGTATTTCGGTCTACCTTGTCTGGGCATTTCGCCACCTTCGGTGGTGAGTTTGAGTAAATGGAAGTAATGGAAAGAGTGGCATCACCCTGTTTATATCCTTGACTAAACATTGAAAAGGCGGAGGTAGAAGCATGATCAAAAGCAGCAAAAATACAAACTGGCCGAAATAGCGATGAAAGGTAGACAATGATCGTAGCAAATGATACTGCTGGAAAGAAATTTAAGCTGATGTGAGTTGGTCCGCATAATCTCGCGCTTTTCCAGCGTTTTTTCTTCGTGTCAGCCGGTTCGAGGGAAAGAACTGTCGTCGAGAGACCGAAAGCTAGTAAAATCTAGAATTATGAGCCCTTTTTTGGAGTGGCTGGGAGGAAGGAAAAGGCCATCGGTGGCCCCTCGCAATCTGGAAATATTGTTCAACACGCTCTGCCCTCCACTCGACACGCCCACCCCTGATTTATCGCCCCCGCCGGATATTTCGATTAATTTCCTCTCGGATCTTGAAAAAAAAAAAAGTGAGCGCGTGCCGTCGAGAACCTCCGGCCTTTTTCGAGACGAATGGGCGAATTTGAGGGCATCCGTGACGCATCCCTCGGGAACCGCTTCCTCCGCGGTTTCGATCAGACCTCTTTTGAAAATATCGGTCTATCGTTCATTACAGAGACGTCTAATGGCTTCAAAGGTGACTAATGATTTTACAGGGTTAAAACCGTGAGAAACGCTGTTAGTGCCGATTAAAAGGTGTAAAAATTTCTACCGGCCTGTGATAAATGATGCGCAAAGTGTTCGGGGCCTCTTTTTCTACCCTTGAAAATATTCCATGAATGCAGGGGTGCCCTGTCTAAAAAACACCCTGAAAATGTACTGATTTGTTTTTCAACACACACCAAATTAAAGCATCACTGGCAAAGAACATTTTCATTTTCATTCAGGCTGCTTTCGAAAATCTTGTCTTTCCACTCTTCAGAATAGCTGAACTGATATTGAGAGAGAGAAAGAGAGATATAGATAGATAGATAGATAGAGAGAGGGAGATAGAGAGAGAGAGTGAGAGAGAGAGGGAGAGAGAGTGAGTGAGAGAGAGGGAGAGAGAGAGAGGGAGAGTGAGAGAGAGAGGGAGAGAGAGTGAGTGAGAGAGAGAGAGAG